>NC_142377.1:17328750-17990625 GCF_059441005.1 Hippichthys cyanospilos
AGCAGAACCATCTGCAAGCTAAAGTTAGGCAACACATTTGGAAGAACGTGTTCTAAGCACAAAATATTTCTTTGAAATGAAAGCATGCTTCCAAACTTGTGTTTTGAAAGTATGACATAATGTTTTTGACCTCATTGCCATACATCTACTCTTTGTCCCTATATTGTCATGAATAATAACTGCTTTTGCATTACTTCTATGAGTTGTGCCAGCCATTTAGCTTGAGGACAATGTTATCATTATGTGAGTTAAATTAAATATGAGGCCACGCTGTTTGAAGATTACGTCTTGGAAAATGCCCACATCCATAAATGCTGCTCTAACCTTACTAACATTGCTTTTCGTCATTGAAGTAATTTACATTACTTAAGGGCACCCCAATAATTTTTCAATGCATTCAGTACACAAATGCATCAAATATACAGCGTATTAATGCACAGAGTGAATATGGGCAAGAAATAAAGGTGAGAGTGTGAACATTTGCTAGACTCTAGGCATTGAGCGCCACAGTCAATGGCTGTTTGCGAGACTGTCTAAGCAATGAGCACCACAGTCATTGACTGTACTCTTGTAATTTGATGGATGGATGGATGGATGGATGGATGGATGGATCTACGTGCAAATATAAAACTGCAATTAAAATATATGATATCAGCAAAACTAATTGATAACAGTTGATAACTCCTAAAAAGTAATTGCAAAAAGTCAGCACTGTAGCCTAACGCATGATAGTGCAGTCTCTCATGCCTGTTTCCCCCCCCAAACCAATACACATGCGCAGAGCTCCAAACATCATTAAAGGCATATAGTTTCCGTTGCACCTTAATATTATGATACACCTCACTGAGTGGACTCCAACACATCTCAATGTAAAAGATGCAACTGTGTGATAGCGGTCTTGTTGGTGTGTGTTGTGTAATATCAGATTTTGTAAGCAAGGGTTATCCCTGCTACTCACCACACAAACTAGATTACTGTGTATGGTTAAACATGAAAAACAATTGATAAGCTTAAGAATTACCGTGCAGGCATAACTTCGTTTTTCCTAACCGATTCCCTCTGGATGCATAATGATTTGGAGTGTGATCTGATAGATTAGGCAGCCTTGGCATGTGCTCAACAATGATGCTGTCAGACTTGTACATTTGTCATCTTACACAGCAGTGACACAAGGATCCAGACGTTGCCTCACCAGGAGAGCTAGAGTTCTCGGAATGACTTTGACATTTAATGAAAAATATGCTGATGTGTGTACGGGAAATGAACGAAATTGAAATGGAGCATCGCCGCCGAGATCACCTGCACAAATGTCGCTCGTTCATTCATGATACTAGCGAAGCCCGAGGAAAGGGGCGTAGAAATACCCGTATGAACGACGTGCTCTATTTACGTTGTATATATCGTTGTTCATATCCTAAGAGCTATTATGCTAACACGATAGCGATGGCCGGTAAGCATGTTGTTTGGAGGAAGGAAAAAATAAAAACTGCGAATTGTGTTGACAAGGATATTGAAATAAATAATTAAGCACCCATTCAAGTCTATCTCCACACGCAGTCGCTCAGTGCTACATCTCCAGTGTACGTCTCCACGCAAGCTACCCCACGCCGCTCGCCGCGTAACCTCCCTCGTTTCCGGCCACACTTTTTCCTCGCTGTATCGGCTACCTGTTAATCCCCGGGCCAGGTCCAGTGCCGCTTCCCCCGGCAGGCGCTCCATTGCTCGGCTTGATGAGCTGTCCAGAGTCCGGTGGTGCTGAAATGGAAGCCGGAGCACCCGCAGCGGGGACGGTGCATGGGCCGCCTTGTCCCGCCTGTCCCTCCCCTTCCATGCTCGCCTCGTTCCCCATCGTCGCGGGAAAGGTTCGGAGGGAGAGAAAAGATGTCGTAGACGGTTCTTCGGCCGCGGAAGAACTCGTATAAAAGTCAGTGGTGGTGCTCCCCTTCCGCCATCATCGCCTACAATTCAGCATCCCGCACGGAGCACGCGCGCTGGGCGACAGGGCGCGGGAGCGCGCTGACGCAATGGGTGGGAACGTGAGTGCCTCGTACGTGCGCGTTCACGACACAGGCTTATTTTAGGCCACACGCAAATAGCTCTTGAGCTCTTGCTGGCACATGACCGGAGTCCACCGAGACCTCCGCGAGTCAAGAGCACTCCTTTACACCCATTGTTTGTTCTTGAATACAAATGCTTTATGTCAAGCATGTATTTCTATCACGGACCGAATCATACAGTAGTTGCGGTTTCCTTCTGATGTCCCTTTTACTTCGAAACCACGTAGACTGAAAATATAATCGACTTGATGGCGTTTTCTAATTAGAAGTAAAGCGCACAAACGTGATTGTTTTGTTTGTTTCTGTTGATAAAAAATAATGCAACAGGTGAAAATAATTTGCTTTATACGTATACGACACGTATATTAGCAACCAAAAAAATATTTTCATTCTATATCTTTGTTGTTTTTATGCTGATTATTATCACAAGATAGTGATGTAATAGTATATAGCATCAATCTGGTTTGCACACACACACACATGCACATCTGTTCCACTGAACCATCACGCACGGGTTTCAACTTTACAGCTGCCTGAGAGCCATTATCCAAGATTATTGTGTTAGTGCTCAAATATGATGGGGCAAAACCTCGAAGGGTTAGCAAAAGTAGCATTACTAAGCAATAAAACAAAATTAAGTCAGTATAAAACTTGGAATTTCAATACAAACTACGTTTCTGTTACTTGCCCATATATTAGAAAATAAAAACAAAGGCGCTAAAACGATTATCAATAATGGGAAATATACAGCTGGTGGTCCGCACAAAACACCACAAGGGCATTTAATCAATTTCTTAAAATGGATAAAAATCCAGAGGAACGGTTTTAGAGGAATTTAACAAGTGCCCCAACATTTTTAACATAAACAATACTATTACCGATCATTGCAGGTCACCTGTGACCCTGGGATATGCGCTATAGAAAAGAGATTTTTTTTTAAGTCCAAATATCAGTCAACAGTAACTGAGTGTTACAAAAAATCTGGAGATCAATGCACTGTTTGAATTGACTTTATTGCAGTATGAAATGACAAGCACAACGACAATCATACTTGAGCTCAGGAAGTTCCTGCTGCACATGAGAACATATAAATATGTACATTACATTATTCACGCATACACACATGCAAATGAATTATTACTACACTGAAATGTCTTTTACATACAAAAATTACAAGAGGTTATTTAAGTTTTACAGAAAATTGAGAAACGGATACAAGTCCGAAATGTTTCAATAAAAAGGGTAACCTATTTTATTAAAACGGAAGGAATGCAATTTTTTAAATATATGATTTGCTGGGAAGTACAGCATTTTGCGAGGAGGTGTGAGGGGGCGGGGGCCGGACACCAAATTATGCTGCCCATGATTCACTAAGTGTCCAAAACCATTAAAAAAATTGCGTGACCATAAATCTTTCAAGGTTACTTTTCTTGTTTCCATATTTACAAATTGTAAATGTACGTATATAATTTCACTGAAAAAGGTATGACATTTATACACTCATGCTTTTAAAAACCGAGCAAACAATTTGGTCTGTTTCATGATGAGGAAAAGGCTGGGACGGAAATGCCACAATGAAATGGCAAAAGGATGACGTTCATGAGCGTGACAATTTCTGCTCAACCATGATGATCACGACTGATCCTTAGCAAGACGTTACTTTACCAAGAGGAAAAGACCACTTAAAATTACTGCCGTTTGGCCTTGTAAGGTCGGGAGCGTTTTCTGCGATCGGGCTTCCTCTGTTTGTGCAGGCGGCCGATACTCACTCCCTGGCGACGACGCACCGAAATGTTCTGCTCCACAAGGCTGGCTAGCATCCCTGCAGTGATCGACCAAATTAGAATTACAGTACACAGCAGAATGCAGCGATGGAAATCATGCAGATTTTAGTATGCAAATTCATTGCAAAAGATCACTTGCGCTGTTACATTTGGCTATGCAATACGGTAAGACAAGTTAGTGTTGCACCGTTCGCATATGAAGCTCTAATTTGGATGACAAGCGCTACAGCTACAAATATGCGCTGACTTTAATATTTTCAACTGACAATGCAAGGTCTGTCAAATGTTAGGAATTGGAAGGAAAGAAAGACTCATATGAGCCAACATTGGACAAGAGCAAGGACAATATTTACCTTCTTGAGCCAGCATTGATATAAAGGTACAAATAAACTCATCATAATTATGAGTCCTCCTCTGATCGTCAATCTGCAGAAAGGAAGACAAACATTTGGATGAAAATCCAATACAAACTGCCAGCCAAATTACACGAGGGTGGTTGTGAGTATATTAAACCCACTTTGTATTTCTTTCTTTTTTCTACTTCCTCCTTCAGATGCACTTCATAATTTGCAATGTCCGCCTCTACGCACTTGAGCAGTGCAAGCAACTCCTGCAATTCACAGAATAACTTCTTAACGATGTTACCCCGCTCTACACGCATGACAGAAATGGTCATTTTTGGACTTACTTTGGGTGAGTACTTATCCCCTGGGGGCTTGCTGTCTGCTGCAGGCTCGATAGCCTCAAGTTTTTCCTTGCTAGGTTTCACATCATCTCCATCTTTGTGCTTCTCTTCCTCTTCTCCTTCTTTCTTGACCTCCACAGATGGTGCCTTGTCCGTGTCCTTCATTATTTCCTTCTCTGCTTGATCTTTGTCCTTTATCTTCTCATAACTGCAAGGCGGCTTAACGGTATCTGCAGCCAAATCTGCTATAGGGGTAAAAAAAAAAGAAGCTATTTTCCATTATCCATTATCTTAATGAAGGAATATAAGGACTTTTGTGATATAAACAAGGTATTTTAAATTTTAGGATAGGTATTTTTACGTGAGTTGGAGAGTTTACAGGTCACATTCGCAGTGTAAAATGTTTTGAAATAATTTCTCTTGGGTCTTATTCTTCTATATTGCAAAACCCTGGCCTTTGGACTGTGGAATGTAACGTTTTTATACAATCATGGAGTTGATGCTGTTGCATCATATTCCTTGCAAAATAACAGGGATAACAAAATGTGCCTTTTAGATATGGTGTAAGAGTGAACCTGATTTAGAATGCAAACCAGAGTGAGCATCATGGATGCTTACCAGATGGTGGAAGAGAATAGATGACTCCATCCTCCAGTAGATGCAGCAGAGCCACACTGACAGACGGCCCAAGTTCTCTTACAGCGCGATTATGTCGAGAGTCTAGCCTAAGCAACTCGTCTTCTCCGAACAGCACGCGAGACAGATGGGATGCTACGGGACTAGACGGACGTGTGGCGGCCTGTGAGCGTGCGGGTGAGCGGAGCGGCGAGTTGAAGGCGCTGCCAATCTCCGAGGCTGTGTCGGTGCTCTCGTTGCTGGGTGTGGGTGAGGGCTGTGAAGCGGATGTGATGCAAATGCCGCCAGTCCGACCTTCGGTACGCACAGAGAGTGGCGTGTTGAGGGCATCTTTTTTTTGGGCCTCCTTTTTCAGTTTCTCAGCCAAGACACTGAGAGCAATCTGGCTTTCCATTCCAGTTACAGCCCTTCCTGTTCGTGATCGCAGACTTGCCTTTCGTCGAAACCTTGAAAAGAACACGTAAAAGTAAAATAATGTTATAAATACTTTAAATCAAGGCGCTAAAGTAGTCACCCTCGTGGTCTGGAAGAAGAAAAAGAAGACAGCACCAGTCAACTGACCTTGTTGATGCCCCCGCAGATGCTGTGACTTCTTCCTCCTCATCCTCATAATCATCTTCATCCTCAGAAAAGGCAGGCCGTGCAGGTCCCAGCACTCGAGAACGTCCAACACCAGCAGCAAGATCCTCCTCTTCCTGTCAGTTAGATTATCTTCATTTACCAAAATAGTTTGCAGTAGAAAATAAAAATAAATAAATTACGCACACACACACACACGCAAACGCTCGTGGATTTTCTGGCCCAAATTCAGCTCAAATGCAAACAAAGATGGGGAAAAGAAATACTCTTTCTGAACATTTTCCAGAAGTCGGCAAAATCCGAAGCTGTTTATAACAAAAAATGCTTACCAATTGTTGCTTTTTTATATCATACAAAACTGTTGTGGTTCCATACTGGCAAAAAACGAGTGCATTAAAGATTCAAGACCCTTGACGCACCCCTCACCTGCATTGGGGACTTGGCATAGTTATGATTGTCGAGGAAGGCAGGCAAACGTTGAACGATAGGGTTTGTGACTTGCTGTGAACTTCCTCCGGGGGCTTTTCCTGTGGCTTTAGTGTTTCCTGAAGGGACGGGAGCAGCTTTAGATTTCCCTCCTGACTCATCAACAGACTCTATAAAGGAGACAGGATTTAATTTAAAATACATCTTTTTGGTAACCACAAAACTATCCAAAAGAATTAAAGAATAAGCACCAGAGGGCGCTTGATCAGCCCCTTGGGATGGTACTGGCGTAGCGTCTGCTTTCTTGATTGAATTGGTGCTGCTGTCAGGCGTGGAAGAATCCTGCTGTTTCTTGTCATGGACAAGCTCAGGTTGGGTGAGTCGGATCATCTGCAGACACAATAAATTCATTATTTCCTTAATTAAAACATGTGTTTGAATATATCTCAGAGGAGTTCGTGAGCAATTTTCAAGTAGAATTATTAATAGTCATCTTAGCAGCTCATGGTTGCAGTGGCAAACTGAGATAATTGACATTGCCGATGTCGGTTAAGATCAGCAGTAAATGAATGCTTTGCAGATTGGGATCAATCTCATCCCATTTGAGGCCTCTACAATATATATTACAAAATAAAAGTTACCAAAAAGTGATGGAGGAAAACTTATGTTATCAGTATATACATATGTCTTCTGTGGATCACAGTAGATCTCAATTTTTGACCCACAGTTTAATTAAAAATGTGTTTTCTCTATAAATAAACATAAAAATGTATAGCTTTAGGTTATTTGAAAACTAGAAATTGTCCTAAAGCTTCAATGTGAGTGTGAATGGTAGTTTCAACAAAAGACTAAATTAATACAAAGACATACTGTAATTTAATAACATTTTATAATAATTTACAATGAATATCTTTTATTGATATAAAATTTAAATATGTAAAGAGTACACTTTATCTGTGTTTTCTTCCATGCCCTACTTAAATTTATTTCAGGACAGTGTCTCTGAAGGTGTATTAACATGTTCGCCATGACTTGGGGATGTTCTTTGAAGCTCGTTAACAAAATGCTCCCATACTGCTGACCTAAATGAGCTTTGGCGGAGACTGGTGGAATGGCTTTTCAATTTCAGGGTTATTAGCCATACTAGCTACTTGTCTGTAACTTCCTCTCAACTGGTTAGCAATTTTGCTCCTTCTGATCATATGGGATGAATTACAGAGGATTACTGAGAAAATTTTGGCTTGCAGTTTTTTTAAATAACCAAGGTGTTACAGTAAGAAAATATAGATTTTTATTTATATTATAAAATGGTGTATGGATGAGATTATAACGTACAGTATGTGTAGTATGGATTTATGTGATCAAATAAAATGTATAGGACATACTAAATTGTTCTTAGGTGTGATTGGTTGTGTGTGTGTGTATATTATATATATATATATATATATATATATATATATATATGTTAATTTAATTAATTTGCTCTTAATTTGAAAAGGAAACTAAATAAGATTAACTAATCGCATGTGCCCGCTGGAGTGCCATCAGCCAAAACGGCCATTTGAGAATTGATGTCTTAGAGAATCACTATTGATTTGGATTCCAAATATTCATTTGGTACCTTCTGTAGCCCTTCCAAAATAGTTTGTCGATTCTTCTTTAAAATCTCCAGTTTAGACTCGTACTTCATCCTACGGTCTGGCACCACTGCCATCAAGTTGAAGCGGATGTCATGATATGGCTCACTGAGAACGAGAGGAGCAGAAGCGCTCACAGTGAAGCCAGAGAGACGTTATGAGGAATGAGTGGTTCAACACTCACCCAGCAGTGGCCAGACCAATCCTCTCCATGATAACACGCCGAGCTTTATCCGTCCATTCCTCCTCCTCTCCCCATGGCCCTAAAAGAATACAGCAAACAACAGTGTTCGTTTTTGTTGACGTCGTTCCAAGAGCCATATTTCTACAACACGTGTACTGGAAGCATCTCTTACCATGGTCAATAGGGTAGGCCTTGAGGCCATCAAGTTCAAAAAGGCGATCTTTAATGGGGACGTAGCTCACAAAGTGGAAGGCCTCCATAGTTCGAACAGCACTAATCCCATTCTGTTTCTCTGGCAGGTGCCGGGGCTCCGGTCTCCAGAAAAAAAACAGAGGTAGCATAATCATGAGAAAATAAAGGGTTCCAACATATGATCATTTGCAAAAAAATGTAATGGTGCCATACCTGGCATGGCTGTTATGTGCTCTTGCCAGCTCAGGGGCATTTCCAATGGCATAACCTTTACTCTGCAAAATACATACATGCCATTTTGGACTTGCGATTACCAACATTCTTGTAACAAGGATTTCACCAATTCCTTAGATGAGTCTTGTAGGTAAAGGAGATATAAAGGGACTAGTTAGAGCTTTCACCGACACATATTTGGCCTTCCCGAATGCTACAACACTTTCATTTTTAACAGTTATGATGTTGGAACAAGTAAGGAAATTGCATTCTTTAAAAATTCAGTATTTGAGGATGACACATAGTAAATAAAGCTTTTACCTAAAAAGTTGTCCTCTAGGAGACCCAGTTTAGAACAAAATCTGATCATTTTGATTATCAAAAGGACTGGTTTTACAGTTTCACAAAACAAAAGTAAAGAAGTTTGTTACTTAAGTTATTCTCAGAAAACTTGCCTCTGGGCTGAATCCTTTTGTGAAAGCTTTCATGCGACTCAGGGTGGTGCCAAGCTCGACACCACTGCAATTCAAAAGCACACTCAGCAAGGCATGAGTGGCACATGAATTTGGGATCAGCTAAAGAGAAACATGAGACTACGTAAACATTCAAAACTACTTATGTCATCGTGAATGTGGTGTTTTTGAGGTCCATGATCCATTTACCTGATGTGCAAAGAACATATCATTAACAATTTCCTCATCGATGACAGAGGTTTCATCCACCAGAGTATTAACTTTCCTCCTGGATCGACGCTCCTCAATCCATTTGAACAAAAAGATGAAGCCATAGACTGGGCTGGAAAAAATATTAAGCATTCCTTAAGGTAACAGAATTTTAGGGTTCACGAGATGTGTCAGAGAAATTCCAGGACTGGTGTCACTAAAGCTATATTTCAAATTGAAACAAAAAAAACAATGAGTTTTTCCCTGCAACGTGGGCAGATGAATAACCACCAAGTCTACAAAGTGATTATGCAGGATTTCTTCATTTAATGTGAGAGATGAAATTGCAGCAGGACAACTTGTGGTTACTTTTCCATGACAAAGTGCCTCATCTGACATTCCCTGGCCAAGCAGAACGTCACTGTGCAGAGCAACTTCCCTCCCCATTAGATGAGGGTCCACATAATTGTCTTTGTCCTAAGCTCAAGGAGGTCATCCTGGACCCATTTTAAACATGTGGATGACATTTAGATGCATTAGATGGATGCAGCGGATCCAGGAAGAATCCTTCTAGGAGTGCATAAAGTCATGCAGAGCAGGTTGGTAATGTGTTTTAAGACTCCGAGGGGATTGTTTTGAATGTATCTTTTGTATCACCAGTATTGAAACAATTCTGATGCACGTCATAAAAAAGGAAAATAGCATTGCATTTGGGTGTAACATAATGCAAATTTTGCTCAACGTACTGATTGTCCTGCACCACTTACAGAATACGTACCTTTGACACTTGCTTTGAAGGTCATATATTTCCTCGACTTGTACGCCTTTAACACCTGCAAGAAACGTGAAAGACGTTCTCATTCAATCCATTTCCCAGTACGAAATTGGATAGTTTTGCCCCAGTATTGTGTATTTATTTAATTCCATAAATAATAAAACTTGAACTACTCACCAAAATCTTCTACTAGCAAAGTGAACAATCCTAATAAAGAGGGAAAGGGTGAATTGAGAAGTCCATAACAAAGTCAAAAAGATGACACTCAATGAGTACGCTGATGATGACTGAGCAAGAGCAAACTCGATTGCTCCCCAACCGCATGACAAATAAACGGCACACAATAAAATATATATGACCGATATATTGATGGCTCCGCAGCATCATGCAAATGGAAAGGAGTCGCTTGGATGAATAATAAAAGCTAGCTCTCGTAACGCTACAGTGAAAAAACTCACCTGGGTCGCTCTCAAGCTCCAGCCACCCTTTGTTCATGTTTGCGTTTGCACTCAGTGCACACTATCATTTAAGCGATTTTATCGTCCATGTCCTGTGGCGAAAGGGAGGCAATCTTATACGTGCCTATGGCTCCATCACACAAGTACGAGCTCAAGATAAAAACACAAAGACAAGAATCGGCCGCCTACAATTTACGTCATCAACAATCGACGGACTGTCGCACACTAAAACAATTATTACCTCATTATTCTTGAAATAGAAAAGACAGAATAAGCAAAATACTGTTGCAGTAATTACAAAAGGTTCTGGTTCGTTCAATAAATATAGCAAGTACGAAGAAGGGAATCCTTGAATATCATTCAGGCAATTGAGTTTACTACTGGAACATTCCTTCGTTGGGTGCAACACTCGGAGGAAATACACTGTAACACCGGGGGAAAAAAATGGAAATGAGAAGAAACGTTTATCGGTTTATTTTCACAATTGTTCTTTCAATGAATTGATCGTTTGCTGTGTGCATTAACATCGACAATTCCAGAAGCGTCCAGCACATATGCTTCCACGGTATGTTGCTAAAATATACAATGATTAAGATAGTTAGCGCATTGGGCTAGCCCAAAATGTTAGCATCTTAGTAATTTCGAATATCGTTAGCAGCCCGAGCGCGAATAGTACAAATAAACTCTCACCGTCACATAAAAAAAGCAAATATCGTTCGTTAAGGAAATTTGATTTGCTGCTAAATCGAGTTGTGCTATTTTACTGATTAAATGAACACGAATATTTGGGGGCGGGGGTTGGCAATTGGATTGTTTTATAACTCGCTAGCGTATTGGTGTGTTGCTTGAGGTTGGTAACAATAGTACAGTATTTGCGTTATACTCGCAGTAGTTGGAACATGTAGGTGCGACTGGGTAGTTGTCCTTCAGCTTCAGTTTCATGACCTCGATTGTTATGCATCTCTTATTCAAATGGATCTTGGAAAAGGGATTCACTTATCAATTATTAGTTAATTCAACTATTATCAATATGACCATTCTTGAGCTAAATATTTAAATGTTATGGTATTGCAGTAGTGTTATGATTCAGATTTAGAAATTAGTTGTAATTTAGAGAAAATGTTAAATAATGATGCCACACCACATGTCCAAAGATATTTTATTTTCTAAAATCATGTTTTGAAATCTGAAGTCACATAGACCCGTTAACAAAGCAATTCTGTCTTTGATTTTTCAAAGCGTTCTTTTTTTTTTAAGTTTTGTTGTGTATTTCTTGATTGAGCAACTACAGTGTGTCAGTCAAGTATTCACAGCCTCATCCCAAAATGAAGCAAATTATTATCTTCCCCTCAAACTAATGTATTAAAAATAATAATAGTAAAAACCCAGGACAACACATGTCCTTTTTCAGATCCCTTTCAGAAAAGTTCAATTTTCTTCCAAACACGACAGCTTGCATTCACGCCAAAGAGTTCAATATTTGCGTCATCAGATGCAGGCAAGCTATAATATGCCATTTACTAAGGAGTACCTTCCGTCTGGCAACTCTACAACACTGGCCCGTTTGATGGAGTGCTGCAGAGATAATTGTCATCCTTTATTTTTTAGCTTCATGATAAACGTTATGAATACCTAAGTCAATATGATTGTTTTAACAAACTGGCAACAATTTCAAAAACACATTTTCACGTTCCATTGTGAGCTGTTGTGTCTAAAGGTGTGAGGACAAAAGGAACGAATGCCATATCCAATGAATGTTAATTGTCTCTTATTTGAAGTCCGTGTGTATGCGTGTGTGTTTTTTAGGATACCTAATGAAGGTGTGCAGGTAATATTTTGAGAGCCCAGCAAGACGCCATGTCTGAAGAGGCAATTTCAGAAAGTGACTTGGAGGGTAGCTTTAACAGTGAAGAGGAATATCAAGAAAATGATGACGAGGAAGACAACGACAATTTGGAGGACGAAGAGGAGGATGAGGATGATGATGAGGAGGATGAAAATTCGGGAGATGATGAAGATGACAGTTCAGGTGAGTGTTTCAATTTCTCATCATGATCTCATGGTTAGCATGAATGGAAGCCAATTACCTTATTTATTGATGCACATAACACATAAACGATAAACAGATACTGCTTAAATCAGACCCAGTCAATATAAAACTGAATATTCTTCTTTTCTAAGAAAAAGCACAAGAAAGTCGGGACTCCACCTCAGCCACTTCTGGAGATCCTTCCTCTGAGCCACCTTCACGTCCTGAATCCCAGACATCCTCCAGGGCGCCCTCCAGACCAACCTCTTGCTCTCAACCTCCGAGCAGCCCTGGCAAATCTAATCAGAGCAAGACAACTTCCAGCAAATCAAAAAAACATAAAACGTCTAAACTAACCAAATCCTCTAAGCTGTCAAAACGATGCAAACCCTCCAAGCCTGCCAAGCCTGCACACTTGAGGAAAAATATCAGGTGTGTATTTGTTTTATTTCTTCCTTTCAAGTACAGCTTGACACGGTATTGAATGATAACATATGTCACACTGCAATAGCTGAACCAAAAGATTACAAAGAACCCTTTGTAACTCGTGTTTACTATGCATATGACAATAAAACTCTTGAATCTTCGAGTGATTAACTCAAAATGCCTTTACATACAGTAGATATGAATGCTTTACCTGTTTTTTGAACCTCATTTAAGATGACCTAAATATTACAAACCATTCTCCATATCACACAGTTTCCATAATGTGCATTATTATTTGACCCCGATAGAAAGCTATTGAACGAGGACCAGCTGGAGGCTGGAACCAAGGCTGCTCAACAGGAAGAGATGGAGAGGCGGAAGCGTCTGGAGCAACAGAGAAAAGACTTTCCTACCCCCGCTCCAACTTTCTTAGAGTCGCAACTAGGTTCATGGTTATTTTCTTGTCATCATTATTTTTGGAGCACATAAATTTGACTTATTTTCTGTCATTCCAACAGTGGACCCAACTTCCATTTTAGGACAGGTATCTCACTTGGTCCCCGGCCTCCTTGGCAAGCAGGATGTGATCTGCTTGGACAGCAGTGGGGACGAAGAAGAAAAAATCGAACCTAAACTCCCTGAGCTAGCTATTAGAGATGGTAATTGAGATTATAGTTTGCGATGCTTTATGGTAGTGTTTGTGTGTGTGTTTCATTTTAGGAAATAGCACACCTCAGATAGACCAATTGAATGGTGTCAAGAAAACAATGAGATAAATAGAATTTAATGACACTGTCTACAACAGAATAAACATGTCCCTGGCCACTGTATGTTGAAATATGGTATATGTGGCTCGCCCTCATGCTCTGTTTATTGATGGGACAGATATAATTGAACTGAGCTCCGGGGACGAAGATGCCCTGCAGATAAGCAGCGAGTCGGCTGATGAGGACGACGGTAGCCCTGCCGGCACAGAGGAGAGCAGTGGAGCGCACATCAATGATGCTCTGAACTTGCCTGATGCCCAGGGCCGCGTGATGGTTAATATCAACCACCCTGCGGAGGAAAAAGACATTTATCTCGCACCCCAGCTGGCCAGGGCTGTCAAACCTCACCAGGTATATTCACGTGCGCTTTATTCGTCAGGCTCCAAAACCCTCGATGCCTTTCCTCTTAAGTGTGCCTGTGTGACATTTTTTCAATTCATCTTTTCCCCAGATTGGTGGTATCAGGTTTCTGTATGATAACCTGATTGAGTCTCTGGATCGTTACAAGAGCAGCAGTGGTTTTGGTTGCATCCTCGCTCACAGCATGGGGCTTGGCAAGACACTGCAAGTCATTTCCTTCATTGACATCCTGCTGCGAAATACTGAGGCTCACACTGTCTTGGCCATTGTTCCCGTGAGTCATCAGAGTATATGTAGAGTATATATTTTCTTTGTGGTGTTTATCTTTACATTTCCTTGACCTGCTCCGTAGTCCTCCACAATATTTTGTTGTCTGCATGGGTCAGGGGTGGGGTAATCTGGTCCTCGGGCTGCTATTGTGCATCTTTTAGATGTTTCGTTCTCAACACACCTGATTCAAATAATTAGCTCATAAGCAAGCTCTTCGCCAGCCATGATAATGATCCTGATTATTTGAATCAGATGAGTTGAGGGTCAGAAACATCTAAAACATGCATGATAGTGGGCCCTCGAGGACCGGAATTGCCCATCCCTGGCATGAATTGAGTTGTCTCACCTGCTGATGCATAACACTTCTCTTATGTCCCCAAGTGCATACAATGCCTTGCGAACGTCTCTGCCCCTCTTTTGAACTTTTGTTATATTCAGGTTTCAAACACAAAGATATATATATATATATATATATATAAAAAAAAAAAGTTCTGTTTTTTTGATGAATCAACACCAAGTAGGACTGTCAAGAGGTTGACTAAAATGTATACAATTTTTGGAATTGCATCCAAAAATGTCATTCCAGTTCATGATTTTGTCCCACTTAATGTTAATTAAAAAATTAATTTTAGAAAAACATTAAATTTGATTTCTTCCTGTTTGAAGCCTGGAATGTGTCAAACAGTCAAAGAGTTCAAAGGGGGTACTTTCGCAAGGTACCACATTTTTCTTACTTTCATAATAGTAAAACATTGCTTGACTTGTTATTGCTCAAATTCATCTCTCGTCTTTTTGTTGTCCTCGTTTTAGGTGAACACATTACAGAACTGGCTGGCAGAGTTCAACCTGTGGCTCCCACCACAGGAAACACTTTCCCCTGACACTGACCCCACTTTGTTTACCGGACGCACTTTCAAAGTTCAAATTCTAAACGATGAGCACAAGTAAGTTGATCGCCGCAGTGCACATAAATTGTCCCGCACTTGATGTTTAAAGTCTTGATCAATTTGCATGTTTACTTAACAGAACCACAATAGCCCGGGCCAAAGTGGTCGAAGACTGGAGCCAAAATGGAGGCGTGTTGCTCATGGGCTATGAGATGTACCGCCTCCTAACAATGAAGAAAAGTTTTGTTACGGGCAAAAAGAAAAAATCGAAGAAGCCTATGGGGCCTGTAATAATTGATCTAGATGAGGAAGATAGACAACAAGAACTTATGAAAGGCAAGCAGAACTCCTCAGTATACAAAAAAGTACCATCAATGCACACTGAATATATAAGTGCAAATGAATCCACTCTTTCAACATTTTTTTTCTTTTTTTAGGCATTGAAAAGTCAATTCTACGACCCGGTCCGGATGTCGTGATCTGTGACGAGGGTCATCGCATCAAGAATTATCATGCCAGCACGTCGCAGGCTCTGAAGAATATCCGTTCGAGGCGAAGAGTAGTCCTGACAGGTTACCCATTGCAAAACAATCTCATTGAATACTGGTGCATGGTGGACTTTGTTAGGCCTGACTTCTTAGGTACGCGCCAGGAGTTTAGTAACATGTTTGAGCGCCCCATTCTAAATGGGCAATGTATGGACAGCACTCCTCAAGATGTTCGCTTGATGCGTTACCGTAGCCATGTCTTGCACAGCCTGTTGGAGGGCTTTGTTCAAAGGTGAGCGGAGTTCCTCTTCTGTTTTTGAAGAAAACTTGTTACTGCACGCATTTTCATTCTTGTGATTTTTTTTTTTTTTCTTTTCTGTCTCATAGACGCGGCCATGATGTTCTACAACACCAGCTCCCTTTCAAGATGGAGCATGTGATCTTGGTGAGGCTATCTCCAATACAGAAAGCACTCTACACTGAGTTTATGAATCGCTTCAGAGAGGCAGGAAACAACGGTTGGCTTGGTCTAAACCCCCTGAAGGCCTTTTGTGTGTGTTGCAAGGTAAGACCCAAGTTTTTCCAAATGGAACATGCAAGATTCAATTCTACGCCTGGCAACGATAAAAATGTTTTGCATCTTCACACTAGATCTGGAATCATCCAGACGTGCTTTATGAAGCTCTACAGAAAGAGAATCAGGCCAACGAGCCAGATCTGGACCTTGATGACATTGCTGGTGGCCCCAAAGGCAAAGTCTCGGACTCCAGCAACAGCAAAACCAATAACATTCCGCCGCTGCTCAATCCCTCCCAGGATCGAAGCAATCAAGTCATCACTTATGAATGGGTATGACACAACCCTCAAAACCATTCCATGTTTTAGTGAATGCTTTAAAAAATGCCCACTCATCATTTGCAGGTTCTCCTTTATTTATTTAACCAATTTCTGTCACAGGCAAAGGAAATCATGTCAAACTACCAGACAGGACTTTTGGAACACTCTGCCAAAATGGTGCTTCTCTTTCATTTGATCGACGAGAGCGTCAAAAGAGGAGACAAGATTTTGGTCTTCAGGTAAGTCTTCTGCATCAAATGAAAATCCATGATGAAGCAGGTTATAGAAATGACGTGACGATGTGTTTCATTAAATCCACTTTCTCCTGTAAAATTTGAAATGGATGTGTTAATGCTACTAAATGTCTTCAAAATGTCACTAAAAAAACAAATATTGCACAATAAGATTCCCTTTCAATATGCATTACCAGTAAATGACTTGGAAACACCTTCAAATTCAGCTGGTGTTGCATTATTAAGAAATCAGGAAACGCATTAAGAGGTTGAGAAATTCAAGCTGTTAAACCCATGCAAAAGGTGCTTACTTACAAGAAACATTTTTTTTAACATTTCTAACCAAATAATTAATTCAGGGTTTCTTTATAATATCAAGTTATAATGTATCAATCTGCAAAAAAAAAAATATATATATATATATATATATATATATATATAGAAAAAACACTGAATTACAAGGTGTTTCCAAACTTTTGACGGACTGTTCATATTGTGATCTTTTAGTTAGTATATACATCATGTAATGTATTCCTAAAATAATGGCCCACACTCACCTCTCCACTATCTCCTCCTGCATTGCCAGTCAAAGCTTGTCCACCCTAACAGTCATTGAGGACTTCTTATCAAAGAGAGCCATTCCATCTCAAGATACCGCTGCTGAGTCTCAGAACCCCAGCTGGGTTCGCAATCTCAATTATTATAGTAAGTTCTGTGCCATTATAACATATTGTACTGTTTAAACATTCTATTGTGATTCATATAATTACCACTAAATGAAGAAGAATTTGAGGAAAAAATGTGTTTGTGTTAGGACTGGACGGGAGTACATCTTCCTCAGAAAGAGAGCGCCTAATCAATCAGTTTAACGACCCAGAGAACACCAAATCGTTGCTCTTCCTGCTGTCAACCAGGTGTGTGTCACAGTTCTTCCTGCATCATTTCCTTCGACTTCCTCCTTCCCCTCCACCCAAGGACAGACACTGAAACCTGTTCCTTTTTGTACCAAATTGTGTCCTCCTGATAGGGCGGGTTGCCTGGGAGTGAATTTAATCGGTGCCAACCGTGTTGTTGTGTTCGATGCCTCCTGGAATCCGTGTCACGACGCTCAAGCGGTGTGCCGAGTTTACCGCTATGGTCAGAAGAAACCCTGCTTCATTTACCGCCTGGTTTGTGATTTCACCTTGGAGAAGAAGATCTATGATAGACAGGTCTCCAAACAGGGCATGTCTGGTAAGAAACTGAAATAGTTTTCCATGCTAGCTAATAACAGGTTCAGACACAGACTTCACGGCTTGATGCTATGATTGCAGACCGCGTAGTGGATGACCTGAACCCGGCACTGAACTTTACACGAAAGGAAGTGGAGTCACTGTTGCATTTGGTTGAGGAGGAACCTGAAGCTAGCAAGATCAATCTGAAGGCTTTAGAAGATGAACCTGTCATATTTGCAGCTTGTCAGCTTTACCCACACCTCATCACTAAAGTACAATGACTATTCTATTTTTGTGCAGCGAATATACGCTATCAGTATTTGTTTGATATATTTAGACAATGTCTTTCTCTCCATTTGTTTGTACAGCAACCTTTCCAACATGAATCTCTGTTGGTGGACCGGAAGGAATCCAAACTGACCAAAGCGGAGAAGAAAGCAGCCAAAAAAAGCTACGAGGATGAAAAACGAGCGTCCGTGCCCTACTCTCGACCCTCCTATGCTCCTTATTATCCAAGCAGCAACCACGCGCTTGCGAACATACCGGCATTCAGTCAACGTGGCTGGTGAGTTTCAGGTCAATCTGTTATCGGCTCTAATGCCATCTCACCAGCAGTTGAGAAAAATGGCGGTTAGCCTTGCTGTGCAGGGTGCAGTCATAGTCGGCTGTTCAGCTCATTTGTGCAAATCTTTCTTATTTCCAGGCGGCCGATGGTCCGACCCGACGACAAGCCGATAGCGAGTGTCAGGCCTATCCAGTCGACCCCGATCCCCATGATGCCTCGCCAGGTGGTCATGGGCATGGCAGGTGGAAGCTCTCCTAGCAGTTTACCAGTCAATTTCCTGCAGAAGGCTGGCGTTTACGTTCAGCGGATTGTCACCACAACTGGTACTGTGTCTGTTTTTTTCAAATAATGTCCAATTCAGATTTTTTCATTATCACATTCCTCCAAGTAGAAGTCGATTTCGCTGACAAGTTGAGCCCCCCCCTTCTCTCTTTTTTGGGGGGGCTAATTTTACAAAAGCGCGATTATAGATCTACCTCTGACTTTAGTGGTTACGTAGATCATGGCTGTCCAATTGATTCAAATTACTAATTGAATCAAATGTGTGTGCGTGTGTGTAAAGTCACAAATTTTGAACATTCCTTCTCACCACCATGCCAGCTGAACTATGCTATACAAATTTGGTGTGCGAGTGCAGTAACATCAGTCCATGTGATAAAACGATCAGCGAAAAGCTTCAAGGCACATATTTTCCCGTTACCTCTTTCAATTGAGTTATTCTATTTATCTTTATGTCCCTAATTAACATATGTATTTTCTTGTTCTGTGTCTGTAAAACTACAGACATTTTCATTCCAGGAGCCAACAGCACAACAGATGTCCAAGCTCGAATTCGTGCTGGCGAGAGCATCCATGTTATCAGAGGATCGAAAGGTGCCTTCAAGTTCATTTTGTATTCATTATACGTATACAGAGTCTATCATTGGGCGTTTTCCTGTCCGCAGGTACTTACATTAGGACGAATGATGGAAGGATTTTTGCAATTAGATCTGGAAAAATCAGTAGACCAACTGCCGGGGCTGCCGCTGTTTCAAGAGGTACAAATGCATTGTGATTTATTGTTGTAATTAAACATCTGGTTCCAGCTGTCATAATTCTGAATAGAGAAAGCCGAGCTGAGTTGTTTTTGCGCCCTTGGCTGAATAATATAGCTTCATATTGTCAGACTGTAATACATTTTCCCTCATGTTTACTGATGGGATTGTTATTTTGCAAAATGTAGCCTTTGTAATGCACCATGGCCACAGTAATGCATGGCGGTGGCTGCATCATGCTTTGGCCTTATGTTTTTCCCCTGGAATTGGAGCTTTAAGATGGAGGGCCTTATAAATGAACATTTCCAAAGTCAATTTGGTGCCCATACCTTCAGCATAACAATGATCCTAAGTATACTTCCTTATCAACTCAATAAACCTTAAAAAAAAAAAAAAAAATACTAATGTGGGGTGACGGAAAGAGGGCTGTGCACACTAGATGCCTTTGCAATCTGATACTTGGAGCTTTGTCCCATCATCTTATTATGATGCACATTTGCTGTTGCAAGGATTTATTTGGGTATAAAGTGTTAATTACATTTTGAAATCAGAAGTCTTAAAAAAAAAAAAAAAAACTTTGCCCAAAAACTTTTGAGTTGGGGTTCTCATATCTCAATTTATTATATATCTATCGTTTGTCCTCACAGGGGCGGCGGGCTTGCCGGTGTCCACATATCTATTCTAAACGATGGTTTTTAATGGATTCCATGTCCTTTCCTTCTACAGATAGCCAGCGTTCTGTGATCCATCCACTTCATAATGGTTGCGCCTCCCCCGCGGAGCAACGGCAGCACTCGCCGGACGTAGAGCAGCAGTCGTCCTCTCCTTTGAGCTCCGAGATTCTCCGCGAGCTCAGCCACTTCGCGGCATCCACAAGTGATGGCGCCGGCGCGGCAGGTCACGACCTCTCCTCCCCATTGGATGCGTCTGTCCCATCAACGGGAGATCGAGGCAGTATGATTCCAGACCTCCGCCCACCGCTTGACGACGACTTCCTGAGTTCGGGTTTAGATTCGCAAGGGGTGAAACGGAAGCATGGCGAAAGTCAAAGCGGCGCAGCCAAACGGACTTCGGTACCGTCGCATTTCCCCGGATTGCCCCTGAACTCCAGTGGGCTCAGTTTTCCACCAGTGGGTCTGAACTCTTCCTCGCTGTTGGGCAGCCTGGGGCACATGACGCACCCTCTTCTAATGGGTTCAAGCGGTGGGGCTTCGTACCTTCAGACACCAGGACAAACACTGGCAGACCTACAGACCATGTTTTCTTCCGTACCAGGGAACGGACAACTTACACCCCCTTCCTCGTCTGCTTTATCCAGCGCCCTCTCCTCATCCTCCAACACTATTCCCATATCTTCGCCGTCATCGTCCGCGGCAACTTGCTCACTGGCATCGGCTTCTCTGTCGCCATACTTGATGAGCCCCAATGTGGCAGGCCTGCTTTCGTCAGGTTTCCCCATCAACTACAACCAGTCTTTGCTCCCTGAGCCCAGGATGTTCCCCGGGCCTCTTCTGTCGGCGACAGCAGGTTTTCCCCCAGCAAACCGGGCTTCGAGTACGTCCGGCTTCCTCTCCCATTTCAGCAATCCCACATCCAGCTTGTTGGGAGCGGCTCTCACACAACCGGACAGGTATCAGAGTGCAGAGAACGGAGGCGATAGTTCAGATGATGATGTCATAGAAGTGACGGGACACTGAAGACACAAACGTGGCCTATTGGACACACAGATTAATCATGGCTAGAACGGCAATGGGATGGGATTTGACTCATGGTCCTGCTAAGATTAGTTCAGATGAACTGTCATTTAAATATTGATCTTTTTTTTTTTTTTTCACCATTCAAATTTAAATAGTTATTGTGTCCCCTGTCCCAGCAGTAACACAGAACAACACCTTTAAAAATACTAAGTCTAATCTTATTGCTGAAAAAGAAACTGCCTTTCATGTTGACTTTGCTGTGAAATGGAGAAAGTGTTCGTAGCAGCACCCACTAGCTGAATTTCCTGCAGATTTTATTCCACACCACCCAAAATTCATCAAACCTACTGTGGCCAAAGCCTAGACTTCACAAAAATATTCCAAAACTGAAATATTTGAGTTTGCAGGAAAGTGTAGCATCCCATATTGAAAAGAGATTATGGTTCCATTTTGTTATGGGTTTGAGAGAGGTCACTTTTTTCACCTCTTTCAACACTCAAATGAATGTATCTCAACTTACCCTCAGTAACACACTCTGTGGTACGTCATTTAGCCTTAAATAACACAGAGGTCTTGAGCGTTTCCATTTTAACCTGGTACGTGGTTATTATTATTGTTTTTACCATTGTGATAACAAATGTGAACCTGCTCGTTTCTCAATACAAGAATCAATCGAGTCAACGCAGCACTCAGCCACTCATTTGACATTCACAGATGCAGAAAGCATTAAGGTCACTCAATCACAACATTATCACTCACGCCCACCCACCAGACGGTGACAGAGCCGGCCGGGCCAGGTGGCGCTGTGAGTTTTGCCAGCCAACTAAGTTGCGATGGCCTCCTGTGTACGTAGTTTCTGTCAGTTGCGTGTCGGTCTCTGCTGCTCTCTAGCCTTGTCTTTTATGTTGTGATGACACCGCTCCGGTGTTTAGATTTAGAACTGTTTGCAAACCGGTTGACTCAGTGGTCTTATTAGACGTTAGACAAAAGAAAAACAAGAGGAGAGCATGAGACTAAACAACATGACCTGTAAAGATAGTTTTTACGGTAGACTGGCGGGAGACATTTTTTCGGGGCAGTATGGGTTTTCTTCAACCTGTCTTGGAATCTTGTAAAGCGGCTCTAAAATGTGGATTATGGAAAAGATGCAGATCCCATGTCTATATTTGTACTCCTGTTAGAATTTGAAGTTGGATATCATTATGTTCAAATCTGTCTAGTATGATCATTTTTATGGATTAAATATTTAATTTTTTTTTACTTTTATAATTTCATAATGTACTCTATGGTAATCTCCCTCATTTCAGTGTTTGTAGTGTCTGAAATGTATTTATTTTTTGTTATGTTCATTTAGATGGCTGACCCAAGCCACGTAGACTAAAGCTGAAAATGTGTTATCAATGTTCTTTTACAAATAAAACATTGTTCTATTGTGTGAAATTTCAATGTGCTTTTTAATAAATAACACAGCTCGATAATTTTCATCAATCATGAAATTTAAAAACAGGATGACATCTGACAAGTCATTTTTGGCCTTTGAGCCTCATTAAATGCCTGTGAATACTTAACAAATACTGTTCCCCATATAAACATATCTGGTCTCGTATACAAAACAATCCTTGCATAATTGTCAGTAACAACTTTGTTATGAATCCGTATTGAAGACCACAAGTACCAACAAAGTGTACTTAAGTAAAAGTACAGATACTTTGTGGGGGAAAAAAAGGCTGGTTATAAGTGGAAAAACATTCTTAAGTAAAAATAAAAATATACACAGACATACTTAAGTAAAAGGAATATTCAATATCATCAATATTATTACTGCTTGATCTTAGTGCCGCATTTGACACTATTGATCATCATATTCTTATAGAACGTCTTAGATCATGTGTTGGTATCTCGGGATCAGCACTTTCTTGGTTCAGATCTTACATCCTGGGAAGGACGCATAGTGTCTCTTATGGCGACGCAATCTCTGAGTCTTTCTCCGTCTCATGTGGTGTCCCGCAGGGGTCAGTACTTGGCCCCTTACTGTTCAACATCTACATGATTCCTCTCGGCGATATTATACGTAAACATGCTATTAGTTTTCATTGCTATGCTGATGATACCCAACTCTATATGCCCTTAGAAATAACGGATCCGTGCAAGTGCAGTAAACTGGAGGCTTGCCTCGCCGAGATTAAACAATGGATGTCTTCCAATTTTCTGCTTCTCAACCCTAATAAAACTGAGATGTTATTTATTGGCCCTGCTCATCATCAGCACCTGCTTAAGAATACCACGCTGAACCTAGAAAACTGTATTATTTCCCAAAGTAGTTCTGCAAAAAATCTCGGCGTGATATTTGACTCAACTCTCTCCTTTCGAACACATATTAATAACATGACAAGAACGGCGTTTTTTCACCTCCGCAATATAGCTAAAATTCGCCCTATTCTTTCTCTTAGCGATGCAGAAACATTAATTCATGCATTTGTTACGTCGCGCCTAGACTATTGCAACATTTTGTTTTCCGGCCTTCCCATGTCTCACATTAAAAGCCTGCAGTGTGTACAGAATGCAGCGGCGAGACTATTGACAAGGACGAGAAAGTTTGATCATATTACTCCGATTCTAGCTGACCTGCATTGGCTTCCAATACACGTGAGATGTGATTTTAAGGTGCTGTTAATTACTTATAAAATTTTACACGGTTTAGCTCCTTCCTATCTCGTCGACTTAGTATCACCTTATGTTCCGTCCCGACAACTTCGATCACAAAATGCCGGTTTGCTATCGACCCCACGGGCTAAAAAGAAGTCTGCGGGATCAAGGGCATTTTCCATTCGCGCGCCAGTACTATGGAATGCCCTACCTATGGAAGTTCGCGCAGCCACCTCGGTAGAAATCTTTAAATCCCGACTAAAAACACATCTATACTCAAAAGCATTTAGTTAAATTAGCCTGTCTGCAGCCTTCTTCTTTTTTCCTGGGGGCTAGCTAGATGGTGAGGGTTGACTTGACCGCCTCCATTGGGTCCTGCGCTGGTCGACCATCACGGGTTACGAGTCTAGCCGTCTGCGGTCCACCTGGCTGGAATGCGGGATGGTTCCTGCCCAATGGCTTTGCCTGCTGTCAAGACATCACTGCACTATATAGCACAATATGTTTTCTGTAATTTATATTGTTTCTGTGTTCGGTACATGCAGCATCCACTTCAACCTGTGGGCCTGGAAGGGGGCTCCTCCCACCTGTGGTCCCTTCTGGAGGTTTCTGATTTTCCCCAAATTGGGGTTTTTGAGTTTTTCCTTCCCCTTCTGGGAGCTTTGACAGGGGATGCTGTTGTGTACCTTACATTGAAAAGATGTCTCTGTATGACCTCTTTTCATTCTGTGAAGCCCTTTGAGACTTCGGTGATTTAGGGCTATATAAATAAAATTTGATTGATTGATTGATTGATTAAGTAAAAACGTTTTTGCTATCAAATATATATAACACAAATTAAGATTGACATAAGGAATCAAATGTCATTTTTAACCAAAGATTGCTAGTGCTGGATAAGGCTTTTATGTTGTCAAAAATTGTTCCCATAGTTTTGCTCAAATAATACCAATAAATACCATTAACAAAGCTTTGAATTTGGGCTTCATTACTTCCCCATCACTGATCAAGACTGGAAGCGTTTCTTTGCCACATAGGCACTGGTAACTTGATTCATGATGATTAGGGCAGAGAATATGGGACCGAGTACCACCAGGTACCAAGTAGTGTTACTGACCGACGTGGTGAACCACACTGACGTCAGTCCAAGGAGCAGACTAACGCTGCCAAGCAGGTAGGTGACCAGCCCTGACGCCGCGTGGTACCTCTTGAGCTTAGCCAACGACCAGCCTTTGGCCAGAGAGTGGTAGACGAGGAGCAAAGCGGCCAGCGACTGGACCGCCACCGTGCACACCGTGATCACGCCCAGTAGACCATGCCAGGAGGTGAAGTGAGGCTTGTCGTGCAGGTGTTTGTTGTAAAAGATGGCTGCCAGGCCGAGCACAGCGCAGGTCACGCAGGCGCACTGCAACATCCAGTGCACACGACCTTTCACCTTGTGGGAAAACTTCCTCAAAGGGGAGCCGTGGGGTGAGAAGAGGAGAATGGCTTCTGTCATGAAGAAGGAGAACTGATGAAAAGGAAAATAATAATCAGCTCTGCAATCATCGTTGAACTCAACGGTCACATCATTAGGTATACCTGCCCAATAAAAGCCAATGAAAGGTTCTAGTGCATAGTCGCTTGTACCTTTACTTGTCACCATCACATGACCAAACACAGGAAACAGTTGAGTCCTGATTGGTCGTTACCTGTGATGTCATTTTTATACTGTGATCACGTAGGAGCTGCCATTAAAATGGAGTAAAATAATAAACATGTTTGATGTTAGTATCTTGTCTGATCCTCTGACCTTTACATCAAAGGCATTTTACATCAATGAGAAAGCATTGACAGAAAGCATTAGGAAGCTGAAATTTCACCCAGGTGGGGAAATTGGCACCACTTAGTTATCACACGTTAAAGAACGTACCACCCATTGGCTAAAATACTGCAAGAATGATGAGAATGAAAATGCCCAAAAAATGATCAAAATCCTGCACAAGGATTAAATGGATACATCACTAAAAGGAAAATAAAACGGAGCTGTTTGTAACAAACACAAAGACAGGTGCGCCAAATCCACATTGACCAATCACATAATGTAACCGTGTCACGTGTTCCAAGTTGTATTTGGAAACCAACCTAACCCACTTACTGCTAATGTCATAAGGAAAGGATGCCAGGAGAACCAACCTGTAAGAAATTACACCAAATAGTCATGCACACGTTTATTAATATATTAAAAAAAAGAAGGCGTGAGGCCATAATAAATGTCTCACTCACTTGAACCAGGTCGAGCCAGAACAGCGACGAAGCCCGTGATGGTTATGCCGAGAAAGTGTGTCAGCACTGTGGAAGATACTCGGGCGAAAGCGAACAATCGAGGTTCTGCTTCTGTCTCTTTGCTTTGGGTCATGTTCGACAAAATGCTCAATTCACACACTCCACGCTTAGTCCCAAAAAAGAAGAAAAAAACCGGAATCAAAGTAATTCCGAAGAAAAGCCACGTGAACGAAAGCATGAAGAAGCTTATTCAAGCAAAGATTCATGACCGAACGACGATCACATTGCAACCGGTGTGATGAGTGTTAGATAAACTATGATTGTGATGTGTTGGCAACGCTCTGCCGGTCAGGAAGACCATTTCCAGTAACTTCAATTTCCGGTTACTTCCTGTTTGCGTCACTTTGAAAGTGTACCAGAAACTTCCGGTTCCATTTTTCACAATAATGACCGCGAGTTATCTCTATCTATCTATCTATCTATCTATCTATCTATCTATCTATCTATCTATCTATCTATCTATCTATCTATCTATCTATCTATCTATCTATCTATCTATCTATCTATCTATCTATCTATCTATCTATCTATCTATCTATCTATCTATCTATCTATCTATCTATCTATCTATCTATCTATCTCAAATGGTGTTATGGGATTCATATGGTTGACACATACACATTCTTTGTACAATTCTCCATGCTTTTGTGGGGTTTCTTTCTTCCACACTCTCAAATCATGTTTTAATTTTTCATCAGTCTTTATTTAATCAGTTAAAAGACCAATTTTGACGGAACAGGAAGCTCATAGCAGTGACTATTAGCATGTTTATCAACACCCTGTTTCCCATGTGCAAGTTTTATCGAATTATTGTATTAATTTATTGAATTTCATGACGGATAGGCTGCCTTCATGAAATATCAATAAAATTTCACCCCAGTGCCTGTAGGGTACTGCATGTTAGACTGGATGTACAGACTAATAGCACCCATTCCACAATCAACAACTCAATGGGCCATCATTGGTCACTTGTTATCTGGTTATTGTGCTCCAATTACTTCCAAATAAGCTTGTGACTGTGCACCGCCTGCGCACGCACACACACACACACACACACACACACACACACATACACACACACACACACTTGTAGACGGTCAACAGATCGCAATGTGGTGTGCAACTGGTCTTCTTTCCAACTATCCAACTTTACTCCTTAAACTTGTGTACATAATTTCTCTCTGCAAAGCGGTAATGTATAAATACTCTAACACTAACTCTTATAGACAGTATCTACAACAAGTCACTAGAACGAGAATAATATATATATATATATATATATATATATATATATATATATATATATATATATATATATATATATATATATATATATATATATATATATATATATATATATATATATATATATATATATATATATATATATATATATATATATATATATGTGTGTGTGTGTGTGTGTGTGTGTGTGTGTGTGTGTGTGTGTGTGTGTGTGTATGCACTTGGTTCTTTCCTCCATATTGTCGCCTTGAGGGTTTTTTCCTCTCAGAGTGATGTCCAAATAGGGCAAAATTAAATATTTAACACATTTATCATCTTTTCCTCCAGAAACTAAAATCTGTGCAATTGCTATTTAAAATATGATCGTGATTATTATGGGCTACATTTATATAGACTTTTTACGAACTGATAGCTGCAGATCATAAGTAGCACACGAGAAAACGCTGTGTGTTTTCTACTGGGATTTCCGACAGAGGGGATTCCTCTCTACATTGGATGCTGGACAACCATACAGGATTAGAAAGTAATCCCATATATTCGTATTGTGCATGCGCAAAGTGAGGTGAGTGAGTCTCGGAAAGAGACCATCTGCCGCGAAACTCATCGGCAAATTGCCCTCAGTCACCGCGTCTCTTCTTCCCTTTAAACCTCAAGGAATGAATTGCTCAACTAATCAAGGTATTATTGCTTTTATTTCATCCGTCAGAGGAGGTTGTTCTTGTGTGTTTCGCTGTCATTTTATTACGGTCTTAATCCGGGTTGTTAAACCACAGAGCGTTTGCAACCCAAACGCGATTTGACAGTACAGGGCATTCTAAACTTTTTTTTTTTTTTTTAACATGTATCAGGCTTTTAAACGTTTATCTTGTGCATGAAGAAAATGGGGTAGGAATACAATGTTCTCTTGTCGGCTGGTCTAAAAGCACCGTGCAGTGACCCAGTTGGCACTATAGTTCAGGTTGTTCATATGCAACTCACAATTCAGCTCCACCGCTAAACTATGCCACGGTTTCACAACGTTGTACATCAGATTAAGTAAAAAGTTGGACAATACAGGCAGTCGCAGTAGCAAAATGTGCACATTTTGCAAGATTTTAAAGAGAACATGTTTGACATGTTCTCTTTAAAATCTTGTCATTTATGTACTTGTTTATGAATAGAAAGAATAAAATCGAATAGAACACCTATTGTCACTGTAGCCTATAGCTGTTCTACAATGAAATGGTCAATTATGAAGGGATTCATTTCTTTTCAGTTCAGTCAGTCAACAAAAACCATTTGAGACAGAAATAATGTATGAAACGAAAATAAATTACTGTGTTGTAATTAAATTGCTTACATACAGCATACCAATTAAATACTACAAATACAAAATGGGTGCTATAGCAAACATTTTTTACCTATAAAATGAATAGTCACACTTGTGCAAATAAAAGGCGTAACATTGGTACTGAAAACATATAATTTGTGGAACCAATCAATGACATGTATCATTCTCCAAATTATGACATTTGCAGTCAATCACCAATTTTGCAAGAAATTCGCCAAACATCGCCAAACAATGAGCAAGAATAACAGGTAAATGCAAAGTCTAATAATTCTAGTTCATTTCAATAAATACTATAAAGGAATGCCACGAATAGATCTTTTGTTGACTTATTATTTGAATTGAAGCAAGCCTTAAATGATGGTTTTGTAATTGCAACTTATTTTGAAAAATAAGATCATATGTGATACATTGGCGGTTTGCTAACAGATTTTTTTTTAAGTATTTGTATTACTCTTCAACAAAAGCAGAGAATAACCATCATCTCTGGAAAGGAATGTCTGAAAATAATGTTTGTTTTTTCTGAACAAAAATGAAATGTACAATGACAACACTCATGTAGCATTTCTGAATCTTCTGTAATGGTATCCCTTAAATCCTTAAGATGAGAGTGTTTTTTTTGTTTGTTTGTGAAGTGATGCTTGTTTTTTGACCTGATTTTCTGGTGTTTTGTCCCAAACGTTGAACACATGCTGGTTGTCCAGTAAGTATTGAGCGTCACGTTTGGCTTGTACAGGATTATCCTCATCATCTTGTCCCACTTTTTTGATGTTTTCACATGAATCCCGATATCAGATAACACAAATTAATCTCTTGCTGTTGCGTGCGCGAAGCTCATGAACGACAAATGTTTCAACCGCACTGTGCTGTCACTGCAGTAAAAGCAAATGTTTCAGAGTGGAAGTGTTTTGATTCGTGCATTTAAGCGCGCACTCTAGCGTGAACTTGTGTATGATTTCAAGCAGTTGCTTTGTTTCCTCTCCTCAGGGCTGGTGGTGACCCGCGCTTCTCGGCAGTAGCCCACATGAAGCTGGCAAGGCATCCAAGGCAAAACCTTGTACTTTTTCCACCCAAATGAACACATGAACGTGACATACTGAACTACACTCAAGGAGTCCTCAAATACTGATGCGGTCTCAGTGGTGGATAGCGAACCGCAAAAGCTTACGGACAGCTTACTTGACATGTCCGTGATTGGGTCCCGGGCAGGATGTCCAAATGTGAGTTGATTGAGCTGAAGGACCTTAGTGTAAATGATCCCATTGAACTGGCGGCCCCTGGGCCACGCAACCCTCCGAGTCAGGCTAGTCGGTTCCACGTCGTCCGCCTGGTTGGGGACACTGTCAGCATCGAGGCTCCGTCCGGAGAAGCCGGTGTGGGTCATGACTTCCAGCCGTATGGTCACACCCACCTCACCTGGTGTGACCTGTGTGGAGAATTCATCTGGGGTCTTTATAAGCAGCCGCTGCGTTGTACTAGTGAGTACTTTGCCTATAGTGTAAACATTCAAAAATACATTGATAAAGGAAAAGTTAGGGCAAAACATTTCCATACATCATACTATATGTACCCCACGCGGCATTCTGACAAACACTTTGAGGGCTATTGATGTGAAAGAACGTCAACAGAGCACCACTGATGTCAATTGACGTCAACTCCATTTTTTTCATAATAATATATGGAGAAAATGTTTGGGAAAATAAAAAAAATGACACTAACTATGCTCAGACAGAATGGTTAAAATTGGCTCGCATTTTCTCCTTGTTTACAAATGACTAGCATGTGCCAAGCATCGAAAGGGATCATTGTGCATTTGTGGAATAAGAATTAAGCAGAAAAAAACACTCATGTTAATCTACCTCATTAAGCGGCCATCAGTTCCTCAGTTAACAACCAATCATGGCTCACCTTTCTGTTTTCGAGGTCTGATTTGGATTCGCAAACTCACGCTAGGCGATTTCATTTTCACTTGACAGGAAGTGGCAAAATTCTCGCCCCTTAGCGATAGATAAAAAATGGGTGTATTTCACTTCTTAATTCTTAATACACAAATGGAATAATATATCGTAGGCTCATAAGTCACGTTTTGGTCAATTTCATACATTTTCTTTCAAAACAGGAACTAGTGGTCGTTCCACATGTGTGGTTGTTAGTTTTACTGACCAGTTTAAAGTATTGTCAATAATCTCTGATCTCTTTCACATTGCTAATGCCCAAAAAGATTAAATAAATTTGCCATTGTTAAGGTCTTGAAAGGGGAGAGTTTTAGATTTGAGAATACAACCCCAAACCAGTGAATAAACTACTGTAGTTTAGAAACCAAGTGGGGTCACATAGTGCATAATCAACCCCACCTTTCAATTATGTTTAACTTGAATATCTCAATATCTCTAACTGTATATTATCATCAAACATGTTAGCCGGAATAACAGTATTCATGAAAATTGTCATCTGTCCACTCTGCAGTCTGCCGTGTCCGAGTTTTAGTTAGTAAACGAGCATCACCGTTTTTGGACCTGCTGTGGTATAAATGAAGCATGTTGTTACAATAATCAAATCTACTTGTTTTTCGACATAAACCAACAAGACGATATTAGGGTTGGGGATGGGGGGGGGGGGGAAATTATGTGATGAACAAATAGAAATAATTGAATTTGTTCAAGTTTTACACTGGTGATAATTTCTTCTTCTAGTTTTAGTCAGCATTGGATCAGCAGCACTTAAAATCTGTTAGAGAGGTTAGATAGAGCATCTTGAAACTAAATCATTGATTATGATAATCACAAAAAGCAAGCATTATTTTTGCATAACCGACATGAGACTTTTTTTTGTTTTTTTTCAAAATTATGCAAGTAAAAAGCGTTGTCATAGCTTGAAAAATATATAATTAAATACTGCACAGTTAATAAAGCTTGAAACGTGAGAGTGCATGAAAACAAACAAGCACAAATCATCAAAATTCATTATTTTTGTAGTTAAATTGAAGCCATTTACAAATTTTACATTTTCATCTTATACTAAAATTTTGTTGACGTAAAGCACACTTATTCATATATAAGCACAACATCCTATGAGGTTGGTGTGTCAATAGTTGTGCACTGGAGGCAATGACCTATAAAGCACAGAAGCACTAAATCGGCACCAAACTAGGCAGGATGACGGGCCTGTTTGTCAGCCAATGTTGAGTCATCATGTTCCTGCAAATTGGAGCTGTGTTGAGGATGACGATAATGAAGCATCATGTGTGAGCTGTTTTGGAGCATGTAAAAACGTTTTTTTTTGTTTTTTTTTATCGTATAATATGAAGCATTAGGATTCCACAGCCAAAGTTGTCTTATCAGTCAAATGCAGGATGCTTGTTTTGTTACAATTCCTCAAACCAGTAGGAAGATCTGTCAGGGATGCCATCACCATGTTACCCTGGAAACAAATCCCCAAGCATTTTACTGACACCCCTGCGTGAGCCAAAATGTGAAAAAATGGAATTTCATTATGTCAAAACACACACTCTCTCTACAGATTGCAGCTACACTTGCCATCACAGATGTCGAACGCTAATCCAGCTGGACTGCAGCGCGGACAGAAGTTTACCAGCGAGGCAGGTGGATTTCTCAGTCGACTCCGTTGAGACTGACACAAATGTGGTGAGGAGCAAACTCTCAGTCAAACTTTTAGTTGCATTCTGTTTAAGTCAAATCAGTTATACTACATCGTTTCTGTGTATGTCACTGGAGATAAAAACACTGTCACAACGGTTCTGATTCTGTCATCAAAATAGAAACTAATCTGAGGAGATGTCTGTTGGACAGCCAAAGTGCCACAGAAATACACAGCACCACTTTGAAAGGTGTCTCATATCTTATTTATGTACATAAGAATGGAAGAATATTACTGTAGAACCTATTTTCTGAGTGCTGCATTGCAGTTTTTTATATATATATATATATATATATATATATATATATATATATATATATATATATATATATGTACTATACTATACTATATACTTTATTTATTTTGTAGCAGCCATTTTGAGATCCTTATTGTAACCTTAGAAAAAATAAAATAAAGAACTACTTGGGATTGAATTTGGGGATGTAAAAAATGTAAAACTATTTATTAGTTATTGAATTAGCTAAAAGTGGGAAAAGGTGAAAATGAGCGATCTTGGTTAGATATTGTTTGTATCACAAAATCTGCCATTTAAAAAAAAATGCGTGTGGATTTTTTTAAACCCCCTGTGAAACCATGATAGTAAACATAGTGTTCAAATGACATTTTCAGCCAAATATTATTCTCTTGTTAATACAGCCACTGTAATTGATCATTAGATGAGATTGTGCAGGTGTCCCACTCCAATGTTGAGTATGCATAAATTAGTTGGTTGAAGATCTCTTTTTGAATTAATACATTCATTATCAGAAGCTCGCAATCACTCTCCTCCCACACAATGGACAATCACATGCTGTTTAACACGCTGTTTTTATGGTGGCTTTTTTACGGCCGGGGCGGAGCAAATGTAAATGTGCTCTCCAAATAAGACAGAGAAAAAAAAACGCTGAGCGCATCATACCATAGTTGGTATCATCCCGCTTTTTTATTCGGTTTTGCACATGAATCCTTGAGATGACTTCAGGAAGCAGGGACGCATTCAATGACTCTCGAGCAGAGTTGTATTTTACAGCGTGTGATTCTTTCAGTCACTGGCTCAAAAGGGAACTGGTGAGCTATGTGTTGTTATTGTCTTTGTTTCTTTCTACAGCCAAAACAAACATTCTCAAAAATCTCATTTGTTCCCGAAACTCAAAAATCCAAAGACACATTTTGTGTTTTTACTAAACTGGAGCTGCTGGTTTCTTTTTAGGATGAGCAGACAGACTGGCACAAACAGGAGTTAAGTCTTGGCGAAGTTCAACAGAAGGTGAAGGAGTACAACGCTCAGATTAACAGCAATCTCTACATGGTGGTGGTGAGATCATTTGCCTTCTTTTTCTCAGGGCATCTTTCTGTTTGATGGGACCCCCAACTGCTAAACTAGGCAATGTGCTAGAAAAATAACAGTAGCTCTATAACCTTTACAGATTGATTAAATGTGGCCTTCTCTCAAATTTTGAATATATTAGCATTTGAGAACTTCCTGAACAGTACATTTCCAAGAATGTCCACTTCTGCGCTTTTGTGTGACTCTTTCGTTTTCTCTGTATCTGATGCAACTTGCTGATGACACTGTGTGTCATTCTAAAATCAGTGGCCACTTCCCCCTGACTGTGAACAAGATTGTAGATTTTGAGTCGATTGAGTCAATTTTACCCAAATTTGGGTTCACCCAGCAAATTGGATTGAAGACTGGTGTGCTTGCTGTAAATAATCCAGCATTTGCTCTGTATCGTTTTAGATGAAGCACAGGGTTAACTATTTCATCCAATTAGGTTTACTTCTAACCGAGCATGAAAGGAAAATTTGGTTTTGCACCACCAATGACTCTAACTCATCTTTCCCATTCTCAGAATAAAGACGGCTCCTACACTGGTTTCATTAAAGTCCACTTTCAGCTAGTCCGTCCGATCACCCTGCCTCCTCCCCAGAGCACAACGCAGGAGGAGCACGAGTACGGCCGGCGGCTGACGCGACGGACATCCTTCTACCTCCCCAAAGATGCTGCAAAGCACCTGCATATAAGCTCCCAAACGCGGGTACGAGAAGTCATCCAGGCCCTGCTCCATAAGTTTACAGTTGTGGACAACCCAGCCAAGTTTGCCCTGTTTGAGCGCGCTGACAGACAGAATCAAGGTAAGATCTTTGAATCGGAACAAGCAATGCTTGACTACAAGCTAACATTTGCTGTACTCTCTTGTTCCACTAGTGTCTATGCGGAAACTGAGCGACGATGAGCATCCCCTCCGTCTGCGCTTGTGTGCAGGACCAAGTGAAAAAGTCTTAAGTCTGGTCCTCAGAGAGAACGAGACCAGCGACGTTAATGTAAGGTCATTTGGGTCAGGGTTTTTCTTAGCTCAAATTGAAGCAGAGATGCCACCACTCTGACTATTCACATAGGTTTGCATGCTGTGCCTGCTACTGGCTGAAAAACCTTTGTTTTACAGTGGTGCCTTGCTATATTTTTATTTGTTTTTTTTAGATAGGAGCTGTTCGTTGACTGTTTTTGACTTGTGTAAAACCAGAAACTAAGAAAATCACCTTGCCTCACTTCAACATAGCAGCACTTTGGTGAATTGTGAACATTTTTTCAAAAAAGAGGTAGCAAGGTTTTTAGAGTGGAAGCGAAAATTCATGATAATTTGTTCTATGTAGTCCCACTAGTCTGGTCAGGGCATTGGGACTAATACAGCATTTGTGGAATGCAGCAAAATCCACCTGTTTTTTAATCCTTCTCAAAGGGAAGCCATTTTGTCTCTTGCTATCGACTGAAAAGGACATGACATTTGCTCGGAGCTCAGATAACAACCAATCGTGTCTCTGTTTGTGACCATCACATGACCTAACTGAGAAAACCGGGGTCATGATTGGTTGCTACCCGAACAACTGTCACTTCAGTTTCAGGCAACAGCCAGTGACAAAATTACACCTGAGAGCAAAAAAACACAAGTGGATTTTGCATCTTAATTCATTATCCACAAACGCAATATTAATCAAAATGACATATGCAGACTAGTCGTGGTGCATGGAACATATTATTGAAAAAAACATGTTGGGTTGATTTCCCCTTTAATGCTACTGCCAGTTACCAGACTAATTAAAGTAATTTGTGTTTAGCATGTATTCATGACAAATGCCAGTTAAATGGTGACGCTAACAACATAACAATGTAAAACACATAACAACCGATAATTGGACACAAATGGTGGAGCAGAACATTGAGACATTCAATGCACTTGTACTGGGTTATGTCTGTTTTCTTTTGAGGGAAGAGGTGAGAAATAGCTGAGATGTCTGTAATGTATAGACGTCCATGTGCAATATATCCGACTGTCTGACTTATACTGCCCTCAGGTGGAAAAGACAGGCAGTAGCACAAGAACAATTGCATTCCTGGAAAATGAAACAAAAATGTTTTGATTGTGTTATTGTACGTTTTGTATTTTAGAGTTAATGTCTCTATGACGGTCACTGTAAATGCAACAGTATTATCCTACAGGTGCATATAAACCATTCAACTGTGTCTACATGTCTGACAAGACTATAGGGTCTGTATTTCTCAAAAACAAAAAAACAAACACAAAAAAAAACCCACTTCAGTACGATACAAATTTCAAAGTCGATTTGATTCTGTCCAAATCAGCAGTTATACAATTCGAAATGGCACATCTCTGTTCAAGTGAGTTTAAAGGAATGGATTTGCCAGCACTGTAATTCTTCAAAGACAAAACTATTTGTCTAAAAGGGAATTCAAGATGTATCTCGACGTATTATTCCCTTCAAAGATGAATCTCTCTCTTTAAAAGAGACTTCATGAAGTATTTAAATATTTATTAGAGGGAATATTAGATTCCGTTTGATTCTACTTCATGCCCTTAAGTTTATTAAGTCAAAACCCATTATCAGATTCAAACTGCTTTTTGTGACAACTGTATTTTTGTGTTCTCCCTCACAGTGGGATGCATTCAGTTTTCCTGAACTGTGCAACTTCCTGCGTATCCTACAGCGCGAGGAAGAGGAACACGTTCGACAGATAGTGAGACGCTACGCTCGCACCAGGGACATGATGATACAGGCCATGGAGAGGATTACTGCTCCTGCTTGATAGTTGGGGAAGGGGGCATTCAAAAACAAAGGGAAATCCATCTGGCTTTTTTTAATAAAGTTTACTAAAAGTGCAGCGACACTGAATATTAATAAGATCTGTTGTTTCTTTGTCACACACGCTAGTGTGAATAATATAAATGGATTAGAAGTTGTTTTTTTTTTAATAATAATGCTGCTTTGTTTAGATCTAAGGTGAGTTTAAATTTTAAACTGTGCTTTTAAACTTTAGAAGCGCAGTTGCTCTGTATATATTATCTCGTAGTTTTCTTTAGGTTTTATACAACATTCCGCACAATTCGGCACTTTAGAGTACTTGTGGAAATGTATGTGTGTGTGTTTGTACTGTAGTCAAATTATCTAATAAATTAATGATTTTATCTAAACTGTTCTTTTGGGTATTATTAGCAAGCTGTGTGGTAGTTACGAGTTTGTGTGTTATGTATAACGTAACTCAATATGTTGTAATAATATGTATGTTTTTTATGAAAAAATTTGAAGTATATATTCCACATTGTATACACGGCCTGATTACCAGATAAAAATAGTGTGAGTGGCTGTCCAGTACTTTTTAATATTTCATTCCTGTATACTACATGTGGAGCACTTTACCTCCTGTCCTACAGGGGGAAACACGTTTTTATAGGGCAACTTCACCAGCGGTCAAAGCGTAGAAGCACGCCCAATAGCTTTTCTCGCTAGCTACCTCTTTTGCTAAGTTTAGTACAGCTCGTAAATTTGGAGAGTCTTTAAGTCGAGTTCGTGAAGAAAACATCAACGTTTCAAAAAGATCAAAAGCCGCGCTCGGTATGTTGTCGACAAAACTGAATTTCACAGCTGCCATCTCTTCTAAACGTAGCTTTTGACGGCGTCATTCTGTAAACCACTTAAATGCAAGCTGACCTGAGAAATGTCATACGGTGGACTCGCTGTTCTATAGGTTTGTTATTAAGTAGAAAATGTGTCGTGTTGTTATATTTTTAATAACTTCGGACAAACTACTGTCAGTTATTTTAGTCAAACCGAACTAGCCTAATTAGCATCACCTTTGCTGCTGTAACTCGGCAAATGTTTTTGAGCTTTCCTCGTCACACCCACATGGTCAATTTACTGTAGGATTTTGTTCATGCAAGTGCTCGAGGTGGGGTTTTGGGTCTCTTTTTTTTAGGCTTAGTATTTGAGGATTTGAGATTGAAGACTACAAGTAAACAATGCTTGATTTAATTCTGGATTTTGTATTTTTAATCGCCATTTCCTTGTTTGTCAGTGCAAAATAACTAGTGTTTTAGAGTCATTTCCCTTTGATTCGCCACTTTTGATTTATGAAATGGCGATTGAGGGTGAGGTCTTCACTCACACCCGATAGATCCTTGTATAACTTGGATGTCTTATTTTCCCAGATATCCCAGTCATTGGTGTCACATTCAACTGATAAGAGTAACGCCCAAGTAAATTATGTGCTGCAGTTGAAGATGGGTGGTAGTGGCTCCAAATCCAAAGGATTTTGGCCTTTCTCTGGCTCTAGCAGTGGCGACGACCAAGCCAAAGATGGAAATGAGCAAACACTTGCGAGAGCACGAAGTTTTCCAGGCGCAACGCCGTTTGTGTTTACAAGGCGAAGGTAAGTGGCTCCTCTGCAGCATTGTGTCTCAGAGGTACTGTGCTCTTGTTCGACATATGCCCGTGTGCCACAAAAACTCAGCATTGAGCCTGGATGGGACTATATTGACAGCTTGTTCTTGCCTTTATTCAGGAAACATTCTCACACATACTTGGGGTCCATGCCAGCTGGTGAAGTTTGCAATGAGCAAACTGGGGTCAGGGTTAGCTTAAGCCTTGACGCTTTTCACTGTACAAATTTGCACAATTTAACTGGCCTTAAATGTTTGCAGCCCTTCCTTTAGAAACCAGTATCTTTAGATTGTTATTTGCAAACCTTTGGTTGTTCACTGAGCCACTGGTCTTTTTATGAAGGAAAAAAAAATAATTACTGGTAGATAATTTTCTTTTCAATACTCACCATGTTTGCTTCATCCCAATCACCAGTTATTTGAACTGCAAACACGGCTTTTAATGAAAACCGAAAACACCATACAAGGGTTACGTACCTACATATTAGGAAACAACAATGATTGCTCCTTTTGGGTGCAGTATATTCTAAAATTCTAAACTATTTCGTTATAAATGACAGGCACAGCGGCAATCTTTTGTGAGTCAAAGATGCTATAAACTAGAGAACCAGAAATTCCACTTTTGCTCAGCCACTTGTATAAAATTACACATCTAGACAAACGTGTTTTAAATGACAAAGGATTACATATAAATTTACAGAAAATCAAACATACGGTTCAATAGAATTATTATTTTAAAGTCCAAACTAATGAAAAATGCATAGGCCAAAAGGATGCCACACTTTCACAATAGCTACAGCTGTAACAAAGTGCTTTACAGAGCATATAACAAAAAATCATTCAACAAAAATACAACACAACTTCCCCTGCCTTTTTGTGTAAAGCAGTTATAGGTGACTGAAGACAGATTCATGGTCTTTGTTCACTGACAGATCAGACATGTCAAAATCACAGCAATCATGACATCACACACATCTGCTACAAGCTAAGTTTGAAATGAAACCAAAATCCGTTGATGAGTTTCAGAAACGCATATAGCTAAAAAAAGAGTATTTCAACTCTCCTATCTCGTTCAGATAGACTGCTAAGTGAAAATTATGACTGAAACAATACTGAGTATAACGAGACACATTTATTCATGCGGAATTTGCTCTGGGGTCACTGTATGAATTAAAGTAAGAAAAACAGCACTGTCCAGGATAGCCGAGAGCACTAAACCCCTGCCAATAATGCCAGGTCAACCCAGACTGAAAGTCAAATTTATTTAGGTGATTGAAAAAGACTATTTTAGCCACATTTTTCATTCTAACATAGAATTTCTAACGTTATTCGAAAGGGGTCAATTAAGAGGATATTAGTTCATTAATGACATCTGAAAACCAGACTTCCCTGAGTCTGTTTGTCCTATCCCCACTTTATATGGTTATATATTTTTAATAAAAGAAAGGAAAGCTCCAGACCTCCAGCTTTCCTGATCTTGGGCTCAGGGGGATCATTTTCCTCGCGTAGGCTGTCCGGGGGTGAAACAACTACTTTGCATCCACCTGCATTCCATATGAATAACGGGAACACGCAAAGCCTTTAAATCTGCTCATTTTAACAACCTCACAGAAGATTCGTTCTTGTGGTCATCTTGCTTCTCTTTCTCTCGCCGCAGCTCTTTATTCTTGGACGAAGACGGCGACCTGGCCCACGAGTTCTACGAAGAGACTATTGTGACAAAAAATGGCCGAAAAAAAGCCAAACTGAGGAGGATTTACAAAAACTTGACGCCTCAGGTGAGGAAGTTGTACGATGAAATTCGTAATGGCATTTGACAATAAGAAACGGGTCTATGTTAAGTCCACGTAGAACTGGCATTTTGTGATTCTGTATATGATCATTTGAAAAACTGGGTCCCAGAGTAAAACCATTTAAAAATGCTGCCTTTGCATTTTTGGATGTACAACACATGCATAGTTCTACCGCCTCCACAACAATGACAAAACACTGTGTTGGATCTGGGCTTTTGTTCCAAAGCAGAAGTTCTACCTTGTTGACAGCCCCACACAAATGCGACCTCTCTTGCTTGTTTCAAATTCCCCACCATTGTTATACAGTGCTTGTTAAAACTTTGGAAACACACAACATTTACAGTATTGCCTAGTGGTATCAAAACTGAACATTTTATGAAAGGGAAAGTCATCTCCTGGTTTTGTTTAGCTAGACAGCAGACTTCAGTTGGGACCAGCATCAATGGGGAAATCAACCCAAAAGTCATGTGGTGTTTGGAAGCTGAGCTTTGATTAGTCTTTCCTTGAACTCTGAGCAGTGGTTATTTTTAGTCTAGAGCACAAGGCAAAATGGCCACCCCATGAGATGGATAACAAAAAAGATCAGATTTTGTTACTTAATTCATATTCCACAATCACAAAGATTGTAATGGTTTAATCTGTTCAATTTGTTGTTTGATGGATTTTTTTTTTGTTTGTTTTTTGTATGCTATTCTCATATGGTAGTGCACTGTAAAAAATATTGGTGGACGTGGCGCCCTGTAAGAACAGCCATGGCGTCTGCCAATAGTAATTGGAGATCTTAATTGAAATGGTGTACAGTATATACTGTATACAAATAGAAAATACTGCGATATAACTAGAAATAGCAAATGGTCCCTTGCAATAGTTTGACCATGTCACATGAGCCGAGTGCATCTCTTGAATCATTGCTGGTTACGGCCAAGTCGTTTGCACTATGTAAAGATTGCACACACACAGACTCTTTGTCTCCTGCAGGGAATCATCAAGCTGGACCTCCCGTGCATCCATGTAGATTTTCCCGTCGTCCTTTGTGAAGTTTGACGATGTCCGCGAAGCTTGTCTCGACAAACACGCTGTGTCAGCTCCGTCCCGCGGTCTTCTCCCTGCAACCTGGAGACCAGAAACTTTCCGACCACATACCACACATCTCTTGATATATTCAAAGTCCATCTGTGGTCAAGATGATGTCATGTGAGCCGAGCCTCTGCATGGGATCTGTTGTTAGCGACGCTATATAGATCAACTATGGGAGAGAGATGTAAAATGGTGCCAAGGTGGGAAAACATACTCGGTTTACATGGTGTGCGTATGCATGTACGTGTGTTGTTGCAGACATGGGATGTGTTCGAATTCTGAATTGATTGCTGCAGATTATTTTCAGGTATGGATCACTGAACGCTGTAAGGGGATTATTACCAACTCCTCCCCACGTTGTATTATCTTCAGAAGGAAAGTAGTTGCACACAGGCATTTTTTCTTCTTTCCTTTTGTTTTTAACTTTGCTATGCATGGGAAAAGGATCAGATGATTGCTTGCAGTAATGAAGGGTGTTGACAATCAGTAGCCCTCCAATTAAACTGAATTGCTTCAATGATTTTGGCTAGATGTCACAGTAGTTACATCATTAGCAGAGACGTCTACCGTGAGATCTGAGCGTTTGCTTTGCTGCTTCTGCATTTGATATCTCACATTTAATTTATTATAACGTTTCCTTTTTTTAAATACACTTTCAAATGTCTCACTGTGTCGTGGCCTTTTTTTATTAGACGATTGTTTCGCATAGTTTACAGGACATCCGGTTCAAATGGATCATTGGTGACATTTTCAATTCCTATTTAGAATGTTGATAAATATATACATTGTGCAACTTAAAAGGTGAACTTTAATTTTGCTCTAGTACAGGGGTCACCAACCTTTTTGAAAGTGAGAGCTTCTTCTGCGGTACTGAGTAATACGAAGGGCTACCAGTTTATGTGAAGATGCCGATCATTAACTGTACCTAAATTTTATGTTGTTGACCTCCAGTGATAACTAAAAACCTAATACACCTCCAAAGTAAATTACTAGTTCGAGGGATTTTCTAGTGGGCGGGGTTGAGTGCATGCCAGAGTAGGAGACGAATCTGTGAATGTCATTAATGTTGTCTTCATGGGAAAATGCTTTCTGCAAAGCTCCTCAATATTGTTATCTTAAAAGGATAAAGAGATGAGTACGTGCTGTGCTCAAATCAATCCCATGTTATTGCGTTTTCAAAATGATTCAATAACTTGGTAGTCTTTATCCTGTGAGCATGATCTGCATAGATAGAACTTTTGCAATTAGTGCATTGTGTTTAGGTCCACCGTACTGGTTATGACTAAGTATTCTGTGGCTCCGTAATGTCATGAAAATTATATACTGTAAATTGGAAGTTGCACTCGACAGACTTAACAGTTATTTTAGTCAACGTGGAAGCACTGGTCATGATGTGCACATGGTCATGATGTGCACAATCACAAGTGTAATTTTCATGGTGTCATAATCATGGGATTAGGAAAATGCTTTGGTAAATTGACGCCTTTAGTAAACAGACATATCAAAAGTCAATCAAGAGGTGGAGTCTACAGGTTATTTAAACGAGGCAAAGGTGCATCACAACTCAGTGAGTGGAATTCACTCATCTCGTCAACAAAGACGAATACACATCGTTTTTAATAAGAAACCACTCAGAGAACTTCACGACTATCGCAATTGCCCCGATTTTGAAACGAGAAGGTAAGTCGCAGTATTGTACTTTGGGGTCATCTTAAAATCACACATTTGGACTTTTCATTCATTAAGCCAAAAACTCATGTTTTATTCATATTTGTCTCATCATTGTATACCCTCTAAATTTAAATAAATAATACGAAAGTTTTTTGTGATTTTCCTTCGCAATAAGCTTAAAATATAATAGCTAGTGTGCGTATCGCATAGTAGGAACCATTTAAGAACTGCTGTTGTTTTCCGGTACCGGAAGTTAGAGGACAGTCGTGGTTGTGGAACCGACCACTGGCTTTACTTGTAATGGGGGGGGACATGTCACGGTGCCATTTATTTACTAAGTATTCATTTATCTGAGAGGGAAGATGTTTTATCAGAAGTATCTTTTAGTGTTCACACAAACGAAGTTTTATCGTCTGGAATTGAAAGGAAGGGTTATTTCTTTTTTTTTTTTTTTTTAATCTGTGTGGACACCCCCTACACTTTTAAGATCGAATATTTCATCTGTTAATGAGCAACGTTGTTCCCGTCATCTCCCCTGCTGCGGTCTCCGTTTCTGAGTCCAAAGTGTGATTTTACTTTTTATGACCAGTATGTACTGAAGTATTATGACGGCTGTATTTCTCATGGCAGGTCCGTGGAAAAGTCATTTATCTATTGGTGAGTAGAAGGAACTTGGACGGGAAAAAGAGAACGCTATTCATTGAGCTAACTCAGCACATTTTGAAGATTCCGCTTTTCGGTACTCGATTAATTTAAAACTGCTGACAAAATAAATGTGAATGTAGTATATATTGGACTCGAAAGGGTTTATTTGTTTGTTATTTTGAGTTCACCGTTCAAATCCTAAACTTCAGTAAGTCTCAAACGCGAAGGATGCGTTCGTGGACTGCGGATGATTAACCTTTGTCATTTACGTAAAATCAAGACACATTCTTTTTGGATCAAAAAATACTTTCATTAATATATTAAATTGAACAACTTCGCGATACTTCAATATTGTATGTCAAATCAGTGCTCATTAAAAATACATACCTCGCAATTCGCGGAGAATAGGAACTGGCGAAAATCCGCGAATATTTAATCTTTCAATAAATAGTTAACTTTCTTTATAATGATATAAACAAACTCCATCATTCCAAAACACCCACTTACTATGAATAGTATTTTGCTGCAACAGAAATTAAAACATGTTTTGTTTATAGTATAAATTAAAATGTTTTCCATAAAGAGCCAACAGTAGGAATCATTGTTACATAACTGATGTGTTCTTTTTGGCAGAGTCACAAAAGAAAAGGTGAGAATTGGCCATGGAGGCTGTCTGGCTGCACTGCCTGATCCTGATTGTGACAACAACATGGACGGGTGTATGTGCGACACTTGCAAAGCAAACAAGATGGCCTTTATACTCCCAGACACCAGTTCTCCTGGTGTGGAATGCCCCCACGCAGGACTGCGCCCCGAGGCATGGTGTCACTTTACCTTTGGACCAGTTTGACATTGTGGCCTCGCCCAACGAGGGCTTTGTCCGACAAAACCTGACCATATTCTACAAGGAGCGCCTCGGCCTTTACCCTTATTTCGAGCATGATGGCACTGCAGTTAACGGGGGCCTTCCACAGCTTGCCAGCCTGGCTGAACACTATGAAAAGATGCCAGAAGGCGTGCAGAAATACATACGGGAACCAGGGGCTAAAGGTTTGGCTGTTATTGACTGGGAAGAGTGGCGCCCACTTTGGATCAGGAACTGGGATTCGAAAGACATCTATCGAAGTAAATCCCGGGAACTGGTGCTCAAGAAGAACCCAACCTGGAGCCAGGAGCATGCTGCAAAAGTGGCCCAGCAGGAGTTTGAGCTGTCCGCTCGTAAATTCATGCTGGAGACGCTGAAACTTGCAAAGAATATGAGGCCCCATCAACTGTGGGGCTTCTACTTGTTTCCAGATTGCTACAACCACGACTACAGGAACGGCTTGAAGAACTACACGGGTCGCTGCCCTTCTCTGGAGATGGACCGTAACGACCAGCTCAACTGGCTCTGGATGGAGTGCGCGGCGCTTTTCCCTTCCATATACATGGCACCCGTGCTGCGCTCCACACGTTACGGGCGTCTCTTCGTGCGCAACAGGGTGAAGGAGGCCATGCGCCTGGCTTCTGTAGGTGACGGATTGGCACGCCCGGTTTTTGTCTACACCCGACCTACGTACAGCAATCAGATGGTTCTCCTCACTGAGGTCAGTTGGAGTTTGTTTCATCACAGTCACAAGTACATAAGGATCACATGTCTGTCAGATGCGCACCATCATAAAATATTTGTTATCACTGTCATCTCAGATTTCTGAATTTATTTAGCTTTAACTCGTTCAATCCCAAAGACTTATGTATGTCTTTACAGAGTCTTTTTTTATTATTATTATGAATTAGTATTTTCTCGAATACTAGGGTAAATGAGTCCTAAAATGGCTGTTATTGAAGTCAGAATTCTTAGAGTGAGACTGATTTCTAAGAATTCTGACTTTTTTTTTTTTTTTTATCTTTGGAGTGACAATTCTAAATTTAAAATTTTGAGACTAAAGTAAGTATTCTAACAACATAATTTGGAGGAAAAAATGTCTAAAATTGAGAATCCTGCCAACTTTTTTTCCTCAAAAACACTTCCCTATATGCCTACCTGCGACCCTAATGAACACAAGAAACATTTTCTGATAGATATATTTTTTTTAATAACATGTTATTTAAGTTGTTTTCCATATTCTACAACTTCTACGGCAGTTGAATTTTGAGATTCCATAGTTTTCGCACCACACGTCTGCTAGCCCAGGTATTAGATTCATCTTGGCCCACGTGTGACCTGTGTGTGGCCTTGTTTTATAGACAGATCTGGTGTCCACCATCGGCGAGAGCGTTGCACTGGGGGCGGCCGGAGTCATCTTCTGGGGAGACTCGTCCTACTCGAGCGAGAGCAGCTGCTCGGCCCTGAAAGACTACCTCAACGGAGGTCTCGGCCGCTACCTGCTCAACGTGTCCACTGCGGCGGAGCGGTGCAGTCGGGCCCGGTGCAACCTGCGCGGCCGCTGCCTGCGCAGTCGGCCGGACGAAGACGTTTTCTTACATCTCAGCCCGTCCACGCACAGCATCACTCGACAGGACGGACGCTTAAAGGTGAGCGGCAAGCCCGGCCCGGCCGAGCTGGCTCTTTTCCGTCAACACTTCCAGTGCCAGTGCTACACAGGCTACCAGGGCGAGGCCTGTTCTCTGAGAGCCAAAGGGCAGAATAAAGCCCCTTCTGTTCTAGGAGCATGGTCATTTTCCCTTTTACTCCCGTTTGTGCTCCTCAATCTCTTACAGTGAGTAAATGAAGAAACTTACACCATTCACTTCTTGTGCCAAACAAACAAATAAAAAAAAAAAAAAAACAATAGCAGGGCTGGGAGACATGAATTTGTGTCAAGTTCCCGTTCAGTAATTATACGTATTAGCAGTGATAAGTGGCCGCCATCTTTGTGGAATTTTTCTAAAACATGGAATGAGAATTTTAAATACTTCTATTGTATCTAGAAATGGGGTGAGATTTTTTTTTTTTTTTTGGGGGGGGGGGGGTACACACAAGAATGTGCTGCTTGTTATTGCTCTGCATGACAACAAAGTCGAGTTTGGGCAAGTGAAAGGTTTTGGACCGTGACGCTAGTTTTGACATGTTGATCGGAATTTGGGCCTACCCTGAAACTTTTGTTGGTGTTTTTTTATCTGAAACTTGTCCGCCAGTTGCAGAAGTGGTTCCCTGAAAAAAGACAAAACGGAAGAAGTGAGGCGAATGCTGTGACGTAACAAAAGATATACCATTTTACTCGAATTTGAAGTTGCTTTTCAATCAGACTTTCGATAGGCAATATAATATAAAAGCATTCCTCCAAAATGCCTTTTATCCTACACAAAAGGCTCAATATCACCAGAATGCCTCATTCAATTAGAAAATTCTTTTTGCATTGTACTCAGCTTGAAAGGGGCAGTTTTTTTTTGTTTTTTGGGTGGGGGGGTTCTACATCGCCAATAATGCTGCTGAATGGGTTTACACATTTTACATGCGTGGTCTTATTTTTTGTTCACAGTCCTAGCAATTTTCAAATGGATTCACGTGAATGTGAGTCAAACTCTAGAAGCTCTTTTAATGCCGCATTCTCCAGTCATTTGTTTTGCAAAATTAATACATTTCTCCTAGGCTGCATGCCCCATGTGGTCCTTGACCTCCAGATGGTGATACACTCTTGTCTCACCTTATGTGCTTGTGAGACTGACTTTAGTTTTATTTCTTAATATTGGAAATTTGGGTGGACATATTATAAATTATAATAGTACTTTTTAGATGTTCTATTGTGCAAACATTTACATTTGTTGCCTAATTATTTTGACTTTGTCTAAAATCTGAACATCTGTCTAAAATCTGGCTACAAAGCATGCAAATTCCTTTCCATTTGTCTGCAATACTTAAAGATTATTTTCAACAGTTCAGATAACACATCTGCAGTTTCATTTGGTCCTGTACGGAAACTTGAACCCCCTAGCCTGTACTCCCACCCCCATCTCTTCTAATCCAACTTATTTTCCTGCTACAGCCAATCTTTCTAATATTTCGCGAATGCTGTTTTTAATTCTGCCTAAAAGAAACATGGGAAGAATGATGTAACAAAAACGACTGTATACAATATGTTCTTTTTATTAATCCATAACAATGTGGCTGGACCTTAACTGTTTTATTTTAGTGTGATGTTGCAGTCTATTGACGTTTTTAATGCAGTCTTCATCTCATCCTTCTATTGGTTTACAGTAACCTAATGCCTTTCAGTTTTTTTTGTAGAAAAATTACATGAGTATTTTGAGGAGGCATCTTCTCGCCTTGCTTTAATGAAAAAAAGTCTAGATTTTTTTTTAAACGTGTATTATTGACTTTAAATTGCAGTATAGGTATTATTCGAGCCCAATTTCGTTTTTAAGTGCTTGCACGTTGTTTCCTGCCTGAATTCCTGCTAAAGCAGGTGTGACGACAGTGACTACTGAAGCTTCATCATTTAACACACAGTATATTTGTTAAGTAATCGTTAGCTGGCGCTACATGAATAGTTTGTGTACTGTATACTTTAGGTTCTGTATTTATTCTTGATGCCATTGGGAAAACGAGTAAATGTGTTGGCAGTAAAAGGAATATCACAAATGTTATTCAACAGAATGTTTACAATGATGCAAACTTTCCGGAATTCTGCACTTTAACACGTTTTCTGTTGAGCAAAAGGCTGCTGCGTTGAGGTTATACAGGGATGACGAACGGTGCATTGTTGTATGATCTTTTTCATTTATTTACTTTGTTTACGGAGTTTTTTTTTTTTTTTGCGAGGTCTGTTTTGCTCAAACTTGTTGATGTTATAGTTTGAAACCAAACTAGGAAAAAATATTTCTTGTTTTAATTCGGTATCTGACTATTTAATGTTCTCATTTTATTAGGTACTTTTTTTTTACATTAAAAGCATTTGAATGTGAATTTGAACGTGTGCAGTATTTTTCTTCTACGTCTGCTTCATTTCTGAACTATATATATATATATATATATATATATATATATATATATATATATATATTTAGAATATAAGCGTGCATTTTTTACGATCAAATAGGCATATACAGTACAAAGATTACTCATTACGTAACATTTAAATTGATGAATACCATACGCTACGTAATGCAAAGGAAATTACGTATCCACTGCGGTTTGTTATGTGCAGCACGTAATGCAGTCCGTCAAGCAACAAGATTTAAACGCCAGTAATTATAATTTGACTAGGACTCTAGAGCTATTTTACATTTATCGCCGTTCGTCCATGACAACAGGTATAGCAAATTATTTTGGTCATTTGCAAAGCAAATTAGTTTGCATGACCTAGTTTGTAACGTTCTGAAGTACACATCGAGAGTCGACTTGGTGCAATAATTTTTCTTTAGGGCTACTGTATTGCATGGACTACTAAGCTAACCAACGTCAAGCCTCTTAAAAACAGCTTGCAAAAACCCGAGCGCTTTGAGTATGGAGACAAGACAACAATGAGGGCAACGCTGTCTTTTCTTTTGTGAGTGTCCTGCAGTGTCTTTCTTGTTACGGTATGTTTTCCTCTGTTTCAACTAATTCATCGTCAAGCATCCCACTGAGACGCATAGCATACTTAGCCAATATTATAGCTTTCCTCTACCTGAGGCTGGGGCGGGTTGTGTCATTTTTTTCTAACGTTATTGTTGTGGTTGTAGTTTTCAATAGTGTCGAAATATACTGCATACATAATGCTAGGGAATTCCCTGACCATTTGTCCAGGTGATACACCGCCCAATGCCTATTGACCATAATCTGAAGCGCACCATTCTCCTATTCAATATGATCAGAAATTCTTGAATGTCAACATTCCTTCGTAATGTGTCCTGGATAACATTAGTTATTTGCTTAAAATTGTATACATGCTTTGCAGTTCAGACACATTGAAAACAATAGGTATGCATGAGACCCATGGGCTTTTTTCCAGGTCGTTCATCCCACAAAATGAATTTCCTGCGCAATCGTATGATGGTTCTGGGCATGGTGCTGTTGGCTACCTTACTGCTGTACCTGCTGCTGCCCTCCATGCGTAATGGCAGCATGGAGCCATCCCTCACCGCGCAAAGACTCGGACTTCTGGCCACATCCCCGCCTCCGCTTCCTAACATCAATGTGTCAGTACGCACAGGACAGCTACCCGGGGACCCTCCGCTCTTTTTTCGTGAAGCTCTGCCCATTGACGGAGCTGGACGACAGATACTGCCCAGGTGATCTGATGCTACTATCTTTTTAACACCCAATTAGAACCTCAATTATTAAAGTGAGGTGAGAAATGCAATGGTATAGTATCTCATTGCAGGTTACAAGTGGTGCTTCTTCATGGCCAGGCCTTCACATCCAAAACATGGGAAGAGCTTGGCACCATGGCCCTTCTTGCAACTAATGGATATCAGGCCTTAGCCATGGACCTGCCAGGTACAATTCTACTCCAAAAGTCAAGTGGCTTATTGTGTGGCTGTACATGCTTAATTTAATTGCAATGGCATTAATCTAATTTCCAAAAAACAGCATTACAGCAGACTTTTCCAATATGTGTATTTAGGATACTATGAATAATTTGATAACTAACTTATTTATTATATGCATTTATTACCTTTAAAAACATTTTACCACTTGCAATTGACGGATAATGACATCACATGGATTTAGGTTAACCAATCACGGCTTAACTTGTGAATGTCACAATACCGAACGCAGAAAACACGTGAGACGTGATTGGTCATCAGCTAAGCTTTGAGTACATGTGATGTGATTTTCAGTCAACAGTAAGAGGACAAAAAGTGGTTTTGAAGTTATGAATTGTATATTAAGTCATCGATGTCTACTATTGCCGCAAGTAAACATCAAAGATCCCCTTCTACTGGGCTTATTACCATTGAGCACTATATAAATCAAAAGTCAAGTCTAACAATGATGGCAGGGAATGAAATAAAAACGGTTTACCAGTATTTAAAATTTACATTCTTCAAAGTACAACTTAGTGCAACTTATGTCCAAATAATAACTTTGCACAACTTAGTGCAACTTATGTCCAAATAATAACTTTGCAGATCTTGGTATGTTCTCAGCCACCTATATGATGTGGATGATACTTAATGATTTGGAATAATTTTTGCTTCAGTTACTAGTTTAAATTCCTCGACCTCTTTATGTGTATGAGACCATTTGAGTTTGATAATGTTTCAAAACCCTTGGATAAGCGGCTCTAGAAAATGGATGGATGAAAGTTATTGTGAATCTCACAGCATTGTGCAGTGTGCCCTCCAGTGGTTTAAAATAAGAACACTTATTTCAAGTATATGTGCGTAATCTTTATTAATACCTTTTTTTTTCTAGGTTATGGCAAGTCGCCCGACTCTGAGGCTCTGAAGACGGATCAGAGTCGAGTTGACCTGCTTTCCAGGTTCATGGAATCCCTGGGTGTGAGGGCAGCAGTGCTTGTGAGCCCTTCTATGAGTGGACATTACTCCATTCCATTCCTCATGAAAAATAGCGCACAACTACGAGGCTTTGTTCCCATAGCGCCCGTCGGTACTCGCAGTTACACGCCACAACAATATCAGAATATCCAGGTGAGGAATTTCGCCACTACACGATAATCCAATTGGAGCCAATTACAAATTCTGCCATAACAAAGATTACGATACGTACTTTTTTACGATACGTACTGTATTTTGACTCTGTAATGCGCTCTTCAGACACCCACCCTCATTGTGTTTGGGGCCCTCGACACTAATCTGGGTGCCCAGTCCCACAAGAACCTGGCCCAGCTTCCTCATCACGCCGTGCTCAAGTTGGATGGAGCTCGCCATGCGTGCTACATGGACAAGCCCGGAACCTTTCACCAAGGCCTGATCGACTTTCTCGGTAAGCTGAAGTGAGACGTGCCGCAACAAAGATGGACATAGGAAGAAATGAGGGTGGGCTTGAGTTTCCCAGGTTTGAGTTTTATGAGCTTGCTTTGACAAAAGAGTATTACAAAATGTTATTATTGTCATTTGACAATAATTACATGATAAATGATATGAATACAACTAAAGTAAAGCAAAATAAGATTTCTGACTATATATAATTTATTCATCATGATGAAACGATGTGTGCAATAAGCCCTGAACTGTACAGTCATGTGATGCAGTATTTCGCTTTGCATGAAATAAGTACAGTATTGAGTTTGCATTAGTGTTGCCATTTTTGTAGGTGACATGGGAGTTGATTGCTGTAAATTTTGCAAGATGTAGCAGCAGCAGGTGCATGCGCCCCGCGAAAAACTAGTGCTCACTTTTCATTTCAGCCATTCCAACTGAGCGCAAGAGATAAAAAATAAAGCAAAATGTTCTTTGTGATGGAAAATGTCAGGAAGTTCATGTTTAAAGACATGTTTATGTACGTGACAATAAAGTAACATCTAATATATAGTATATGCTGTGAGTTTGGACATTTTTTTCCAGAAACACACTTTGGTTACCCGGGGGATTCCAATCGCTGACTTCCTCCCAGGTGTTCTTTTTTTTTCCTGTTTCACTACAAGTAATATTGACATTTATGTGGGTGAGCCTGGAGTTGTACTTTTGCAACAGACTGGATAAAAAATTGACAGGAATTTTCCACTCAAAACAGTGCCAGCTAACTACCCCTCCTGTCATTCTGCTGGTCAGCAAACTGGAATGTGGAGTTATTTATGGATGGTATGTCACTCTACTATACTTAAATAAGGAAAACAAAATACTTTGAGACGGCTCCAACTTGAGCAGATATGCTGAATGAACCATTTTCAAATTATGTCATAAATCTGGTTAAGGTGAGCTGCATCAGCAGTGCTTTAAATGTCACACAGTGTACTGTAGTAGATTTGACTCAACGTTAGTCAACTGCAGTGTAATGGTACACTGTTTTTATGGTGGGTGCTGATCTTGCAAAGGAGATTTTGATGTCTTCTCCAGGTGCAGTGAAAATAAAATAAAGTGCTTTCAAAAATCCAGATGGACACATTGCGACCTTGGATTAACATTAAGCATGGCTGTAGTAAGTAGGAAAAGTCTCTAGCGTTTAGGGAAGTTCAGACGAAAGATGTACTGTTGTTTATAGAACCGGAATTATGGTAAAACATCTAGTGAGAAGTGGGCTATGACTTCAAAGTAAAAGTATGTACAAAAACCTCTAACTTTACTGCAGGAGCTGTAGAGACAATACTCAATGTTCAACTGTACTAATAACCACCTAAAAACAGCTACTTACCGCTTCAAGTAAAACTATAATGGCCAATATCACAATACAGCAATAGTGCTGCCAGGATTTATTTTCAAAAAATGAGGTCATGTGACTGTAGTGTTGTGCATAGTTTGAACATTAACACTGCATTTGAAATTACTTTAGAACGAAAAAAAAACACTGGAAAAAAAAGATTCAATTTTTTTGCACATAGACATTAAAAATATAAAATTACTTAAAAACATTGGAACAAAAAGTTCGTAAAAATGAAATGTACATTTATTGTACTGTGCAAAATTTGAATCTTATGTTTACAAATGGAATTTAAAAAATGTACAATGCAGTATTTGAAAATGCACTGAACTGGGTTAAAAAAAAAAAAAGTTAAAACTGGATGTATGCAAAACTACATGTTACCATCCCAAATTTTGCAAACAAAAAAACAATTTCAGGCAGTGAAGTTTTTGCTTTTACAATTCCATATCAAAACCATAATGACATTTTTTGTATCTTAGACAGAATGTAACACAGTATTTTATGCATTAGAACCAAAAAAATGATCAGTAAAATGATCATCAGCGTCTTTTATTTTGAAGTAAACTTCCGTCCGCTTTTACCGTAATGCTGACACGAAACCTGACAATTTGATTTGTTTTTCTGGAAAGCGGCGCGGCGGTGAATTGACAGCGAGACAGCCCGTTGAGTATCGGACTTCACCCCCAAACATCTATATTATAAAAAATATAGTTTCTATAAAATCTATCTGGAAGTAATTTGAGTCGGATATACACGGCCTGACAATTACGCGACAGACTGATTTAGCTCGAGCCAGCTGGCACCTTCCACACATTGTACGTCTTGTCAGAACGTCAACATGCTACCTGACAAAGACGACGGGCCGGGGAGAACAGGTGGACAGGTGACCTCCGAGGACGAAGACCCTTCCGTCAGTCTGTTCAGGGAGTATCTCCGTCTCAGGACGGTCCATCCAGAGCCTGACTATGGTGAGTTATCAACTTGATTGATCAACTGACACGTGGATAGTGTCAGACAAAAGCATTACCGTACATATCAGATAGTCAGACGATTGATTGGGTCCATCAGAGACCCAATATAAGATCAACATCGATAAGGCTTGCTAATAATAGAGATAAGTTTGCACCATGTTTAAACAGATGTACGAATTGTCAGGTTGTTGTTGTTGTTTTCATTTGTATACGTGAAAACAACTTGAGAATAGCCGTCCAAAACATTTCACTTCTTTGACACCAGTTACTGTTTTCCCAGGGCTTTTGGTATGAAACGTCTAGATAAAAATAAAAATAAATAAAAAAAATTCAGAGTAACTAAGGCTAGATTTCACAGAAAAAAAATGCAAGGTGAATTCATAAAATGTGAGTAGCAACGAGACAGGCATTCATTTGTTTACATAAACAAGTTGTTAGTTTTTAAACAAACAAACAAAACACTTTGTTGTTCTTTCTAATGTCTCAATTGTAGATAGTGCGCTGCAGTTTCTGGACAGATTGGCAAGGGAACTTGGACTGCCCATCAAGAAGATTGAGGTGTGTTCTTACGACGGCACATTCTAACACGATTAGAAAATTAGTTTTGCTATGTTAAATTTGCCACTATAGAATGGAAACAATTCAGGGCTATACAAATAAAATTTGATTGATTGATTGATTCTCTTGACAGGTTTATCCAGGCAAAGTCGTGTCCATCATAACCTGGGAAGGGAGCAATCCCAACTTGAAATCCGTTTTATTAAATTCCCACACAGATGTTGTTCCTGTTTTCCAGGTAGAGTACAACCCCCAATCTTAGTTGAATATACTGTGGGTGAATGTTTTTGTACCCCGTGATCGGCTGCGATAGGCTCCAGCTCACCCGCAACATTAATGAGGACAAGCACTATAAAATGAACGCATGGAACACATCTTGCGCAGTACTTTTTTCTAGACATCTATCCAAATACAGATCTGTCATCCTCCTCTCCAGGAGCACTGGAAGTACGACGCCTTCGGTGCTTTCAAAGATGCAGAAGGCAACATTTACGGCCGTGGTTCGCAGGATATGAAATGTGTGACAATACAGTGGGTATAAAAAGCCTGGACACCTCTCCTGCACAATACAATGAAAAAATCACTCTTCCGACTTCCTCTTCAGACTTGTCTTGTCTGTCCAGGTACATTCAGGCTGTGAGACGACTGAAGGCCCAGGGGCAGAGATTTTTGCGCACTGTGCACTTAACATTTGTCCCTGGTAAGTGATACCGTGACGTGACGTCTTTCCTCTGATTTTGTTGAAACTTCCGTTAGATCTCTGAGAACATCGAGGGCATGATTGAATCTGCTCAAATGATACTCTCGCTTGTGGGGAATTTTGAATGGTTTCTGACCTTTTCTAATGGTTTGAACGAGTAAAAGATGAGACAAAAGGAAGTGTCAAGAACTCTGCCACAATCAAAGGATAATTTAAAAAAAAAACGATTTATGTATAGTAGTTTTCTTTAGGATACACATATAAGGCACATCATGCATTTGTAACATAAACTTGAAATAAGAAAGACCTCAGAGTAGAAAACAGTGCGCTACTGTACCAGTGCAATATCTACTGTGGATGTCCATATTTCTACCAGGAAAAACAAATTGGTTGCTTTTGAGGCCCCCAAATTGGTGATTAATACATTCACTGCCATTTTAAATTGTTTGAATTAAAAAAAAAAAAAAACGCCTGGTGCTGGGACCCTAATAACTACATGATTAAATTCATAAATTAAAATTTTTGTCATGTAGATGAAGAAGTTGGAGGTGAGAAAGGCATGGAAACGTTTGTGAGGCATCCTGAGTTCCAGAAATTAAACATTGGCTTTGCCCTGGATGAAGGTAAATGGATGACGCATCAAGTTAACAAGCGCAAGCTTAAACTCTTGACAGTACTCAGTTACTTATTTGAAATGAATAAATTACCGTAATGTTCCACGATGGTGCTGAATTTTGTCATGTTGACTGCTGCCATATCTTCTGTCGAGGGACCTTTGATCTTTCATACGTTTATCTATCCTTGTTACAATTTTGGTCTTTGATCCCAGTGAGTTGTTACTATTATTGTGAGATAGTTTCATCACTGTTTGTGCTGTCAGTCTTGGCACAAACATATTGAATATGTTAAATGTAATGCTATGCAGTAATGTAGTTTATTAAGAGAATGTTATGCAACACCTGTGACACATTTTTTCATTCTAACACGCTTCTCCTTATGTACCATTAAAATACTTTATTAACTGATTATTTGGACACGTTTTTAGTATGTATTGTATGATACAATTAAAGCAGCATATTTGCCTTAAGCTTCATAAGCAATTTCGGTCCCCCATAAAGCTGAATGCCTTCCTCACAAATGGATTTGAATACAAGTAATGTAATAATCGTTAAAAAAAAGAAAAGAAAAGCTTTATCACTTTTATTCTTAGCCCTTAGGTCATTTTCATTATCTGTTATTGCTTTTCTTATTGTTAGCTAATTTAAAAATGATATGATGTGATGTGATGATGATAACATCCATCTTTATTGTAATTAAAAACAGGCCAAGAAAAGGAATTTTATTCATCCCAAATGCGTGTTGTTTTTGGATCAGGAATACATGTGCAATATTTAAATACGTAGAACAAAGTTGCACACAAATGACTTGGATGGATTGCAGTTATGAGATAAGCATATTCTGATACGCTGCGGAAGTGCTTGGTCCAGTTGTATTGATTGTACACTACTGGTTCATAGTAGGGATGAGCGAGTATTCTTTATAGTTTTAATGAAAACAACAAACGGTTTTATGGTATCGGTACTCAAGATGGTAGCCGATATTAGTATCGGCCACGGACTTAGAACGGTTTTATGATCATGAACTAAAAGTGACAATTTATAAGGATGGATTAATTTCATGGGCATTTAAGAAAAAGGCTATATTGGAATATGTAGGTGTTTCTTTAAAACATCCTTTTTTGTAAGGGCGTGTATGAAGTGCTACTGGTAACAAGAGTTGAATAGTCTGAAAAAAGTGGTATCAAACATCCCTAATTTATAGTTTTTACGCCATATTTTCTCTCTAGGTTTGGCCAACCCTGGTAACGCCTTCACGGTTTTTTACGGCGAAAGGAATCCCTGGTGTGAGTACACAATTCAGCCATTTCATCTCAAATGAATCATTTCAAGGTGTTCAAGTTGATGTTAAATCAAAACAGTGTGTGGGACACTTTCCAGGGATTACCATCCACTGTCCAGGAAGTCCGGGTCACGGCTCGAGATTTGTGGAGAACACGGCGGCTGAGAAGCTGGTGAGCTTCTGAGTTGTGAGTTCATGTTTGTTTAAACCCTCGTGCACAACGCCGATCCTTTGTGTTTTAACAGCGCCATATCATCAACTCTTTCCTGGGATTTAGAGAGAAGGAGAAACACAGGTAAGCGTGGAAGAACTTTTAAAAGTCTGTTTTTGTTTACTTGTTGTTTCTCCACTCTTCATTTGCACTATGCTGTTAATGTGGAGGGATATGTTTTAGAGCTGAAATGGATGATATGGTGAGATCATATCTATAAAAAAATAAATACATTTTAGTTGCTTTTTTTTAATTGTATAAAATGATAGATAGCATGCAGTGACTTAGGTGTCTTTAGAATTACTGTGGCTTGGGCAGTTTATTGCTTTCATTTGCAGCAAAATTTAAGATAGAAGCACGAGAAGATGGCAGCAAACTCAACTCAATTCACAACACACGCAGTTTGGAAGGCAGTGCAAAAATTCTTTACCCAAAGAGGCTTCAAGCTGTTTATTTCCACTCCCAGTTGAAGTCCAAACTTTAACTCAAACTAAACGATCGCAAAGACGAACAGTCACACTCACAAACATACCTAAGGACAATTTAAAGTGTCCGATTTACCTAGCATGCATGTTTTTAAAGCTAACAAATCAAAACGACACGGGCATGCCGGCAAATGGCACCAAAGGATGTTGTTAATCTTCAAGCAACAAATATTGAGCCCAAACAGTGAAGCAACACATGTAGACAGACAATATCCCATTAACGGGATTACATTCCACAATTTATAATTCAATCGACTAATATTGCTGCAGCTTACTTAGCCAGTGGTGAAACTCTTATTTATGTATGTCTGTATTGTTTACCTGGTGGTCACGATACACGCATAAGACAAGTAGGTGAGCAGTGATATAGCGAGGGAACACCGTACTTCAGTGGTCCTAAATGAAAATAGTTTGTGTGTTGTTTTGTACGTACGTCAATTTCAGGCTAAACACCAGCCAGTGTTTCACGCTCGGTGATGTCACCACAGTGAATATGACCATGGTGAAAGGGGGTGTGGCCTACAATGTCATTCCAGCTGAAATGGATGTCAGCTTTGACCTGAGGATCCCGCCAACAGTAAATCTACAGGTGAGTACGTATGAACATGATGGTGGATGTGTGTGATTCCTCCACTTCAAATGTTGTTTTTTATCATATCAGGAGTTTGAGGAGGTGATCCAGGACTGGTGTAAAGAAGCAGGCGATGATGTCACGTATGACTTTGCTCAGGTTAGCAATGTGCCTTGCTTGGGTTCTTTACTGATGCTTTATCTTAAAAGCTCATTTGGCTGCCATTCTTTTATGCAGAAACATATGAACCAGACCATTACTTCCACACAAGACACTGATCCCTGGTGGAGTACCTTTAGTCAAGCCTGCAAACAAATGTGAGTTTGCCTGACTCATCGTTTATACACACACAATGTATGTACATATGAACAGCAGACACACTCTTATACTCCTTTCAAATTACGTACTCATGTTAATGTCAGGCAAGATCAGCACTTTTAAAGGTCCAGCTATGCAATTTTAATTACTTGAAGGTTCCTCCTTGCCTGAGACCTTTTATCTGATCATTAATCTTAGAAAACACGCTGAGATATATATTTATTTAGTCTTATATGTCTGGACTAGGTGACAATGGTGAGTAGATTTAAACTTGACTTCAGATTCATTCAATATTTATTCATTCATTTATTTATTTATCCCAAAAGGGAAATTCAATAGCCACACCGTGACAGTTTTGCCAAAAATTGCTAAAGTTTATATACAGTTGGGGGGACATCTGTCTTACGTTTCAATTTGATTCATGGGTCTGTTCTCTTCAGAATTGATTTTCAATTTGAAACAGATTTTCGATTAAAATTGATTTGATTGACACTGATTTCTGCATCAATCTATATTCATCCATCCGTTATCTGTAGCCGCTTAACCTAACAAGGGTCACTGGCTTTCTGGTACCTATCCCAGTTGGCTTGGGTAGTGGGCGGGGGACACCCTGAACTGGTTGCCTGCCAATTACAGGGTACACAGAGACGAATAACCTTTTTTTTTTTTTTTTGGGGGGGGGGGGGTCACACCATTCATATGCAGCATTTAGGCACCCTTATGACCTTCAAAATTGACCCATGCTATTATGTCTTGAAAATGTCATGCTGCAGGGATATGACCCTACAGAAGGAGATTTTTCCCGCTGCCACTGACAGTCGTTTCATTCGAGCTGTGAGTATTTATTTACCCTCTTTCTGTGACTGTTCTCTACCTTTGTTTATTATTAGTTGTGCCATTTTTTTGTTGACCTGTCGAATGCCCTTTTAGGTGGGTATTCCTGCCATTGGCTTCTCCCCGATGAATCACACACCCATCCTACTGCACGACCACAATGAATTTCTGAATGAACGCATCTTCCTGAAAGGGATCGACGTATATGAGAAGCTCATCCCAGCTCTCGCCAACGTACCTGCCACTCCAGATGAAGCCTAAGTGCTCTTTTTTTTAAAAATAATATTACCAAAGAAGAAGAATCTCATATGTATGACAAAACCACAAATTATGGCCAGGCAACACTGATTGTTTTCATGATTCTCAGGTTCTAAGTTTGATTTAATAATGAAAAATAGGACATTCTAGTCTTAAAAGACGCATTTCCATGGAGATTCGGTTGTCTGACTGGAGTAATGTACTCATTTGACTAATTGACTGTTAAGATTACCGTGGATAATTGAAAAGTACTTGAATGAACTACCTTGAATTTAAATTAGTATTTCATCACTAGAATTTTATTTTATGAATTGCATTTTAATAAATATATTTGATCACTATAGTCAAGTTTCCATCTTTCATTTTTACAATGAAATGACCTTGAAGCGAGTTTTCCAAACGGCCTTCATGTTTAACCAGTCAGCCATCTGCTTCAAGGGCAGGTAATAAGTCAGTAATATTTAGCAAAAGTCACGTGCTACATTATTACCAACATCTTAATGTGCTCCCGGAATTTGTTATCTGTGCAATCCTGTTTTTGAGAGTGTTAAATTTGTTGCATTGATCTTACCGTTTCCCCCCCCTAATCTTTTTAGATAAAATGTATTCATTTTATTAATTTTCTTAATAATTACTGTTTGCTCATTCGTATTTTTCAATAATTTCATTCAGTAATCGTTTAAAATGTTAATTTCAAATGGACAGTAATATAAGGCAGCAATCTATTTTAGTCCTCAGTTTTCACCGTGTGAAGTTTAATTGCACATTCACGACACCAGGTGGTGCAATAGCGCTATCATCGTCAAAGTCCGTGCTTTTTAGCAGTTTAGTTGGACAAAAATGCTTTAGTTTTAAAGAGGACTGACATTTTCTTTACAGGCGTTTTTTAATGTACAATACTTACTTCTGTACACCCTGCAAAAGTTATTATTTGTTTTTTCTTTTGTTAATGTGAAAAAGTATACAATTTTATGCATACTTATACATTTTTCATCGATAACGATCTTATAAATAGTCATCACAACGAGTGGAGCATGGCATGTTTTCTCTTTCCTTGGAGGGGTTGGGGGGCGGCTTTGCAAAAAAAAACCACACAAACAAGAGAAGCACTGGCCTGATAATTGAAAAAAATGGGAATTAACTAAAAAAAAAAATATTTAATTAGATATAATAAGGTATGGAAAATAAGTTGAATCATTGTATTTATGAATAATATTGAAAAATAAAGAGTCAAGACCAAACATTTCTGTATGACCATTACAGTCCCACTAGTTTAAACAGTTTTGTGATAAATACTCTATGGAATATGAATTGGACAAAAAAAAAAACTGCATCCATTTTCATCCCTTTTAGGGGGTGGTTTGGCTCGGCTTGTGAAGGTCACCTGACCACCTTTGAGTGGTATTCATCCAGTTTTTGGAAAATGAATTCTCACTATTGCGGGTTTGAGGTGAGTTTGAGGTGCCATAAGTGATTGTGAACCCTCCACATATTTTATTTGCAAGACTGTTTACATGACAGGCGTGTTCACATTCACAGTTCAGCTCCCTTTGGAGCTCTCGTCCAATTAACTGTGTTTGCCTCTCCAAGGGGAACTGGCAGGAGGGCTGCGCAGTCAGTAATTAGTCTTGGCTCTCCCCAGGACATGACAGCTGTACTCGCACATGGGGGAGCCGCCAGGGACGTACGTGACTTAAAGCTGAACCCACATCTGCCCTCCCCGAGCGGGCAAAAGATAGTGGCGGTTATCGGCTTTACGATGAAAAGTCAATTTGATGGTAAAACACACCTGTTAACAACAGAGATCACTAAGCTTTTTGAAATTGAGCTACTTCTTGGGCATTACCAATTTCATACACACTTCAGAAATATTAGCAAGCTCAATTTACCATTTTTTTTAGCTAATTCATTCTCATTGACATCTATAGATGTCAAAGATACATATTAAAGTAATAGTCCACTCATTTCAGCCATTTTCAGCAGTACAATTCCTTTAAATTTAATTAAATGACACTTTTTTATGTATAGTTTATACTGTATCTTTTAAAACCCATTTTCCTGTTGCTGCTGACTGAAAATGACATCACCTATACTCAAGTTTTGGGTAACGACCAATCCTGGCTCACCTGTTACCAGACTTAAGCACATTGTGTTTGTAAAAGTATCCATTGTAATAATTTAGTCATCAAATAACAGATTCATATCTAGTCCGCTTAAAAAGGATTTTTGACTTAAATAGCTATCAATCGCATGGAGCTCTGTTTTTCACTGGCAGCCCAGTATAAATCGATCTTTGATGCGTATAGCCATCAACGGCAGTGAAAGAGTTAATTACAGACAAAATAATATGTTTTTAATGCTGAAAAAAAGAAATAAGGGAACCATCCCTTTAATTGTGCCAGCAGAGATAGTTATTCAGTTCTGTATGTGTGTGTGTGTGTGTTTTGTGCGTGCGTGCGTGTTTTTCCTGATGAGGCATCACTCACTCACCTCTTATTCCAGTCATCTCAGGTAAAGCTCAAGTCACATCAGGTCAACACAGCTTTGTCCAGTATGGCTGTGAAGTCAAATCAAATTTAAATGTGTTCATAACAAATTTACCTTGTTTTGAAAGCAGAGGCCGGCAAAAACGTTCAATGATGTATATAAAAGGTTGCAGCAGTGGTTAGCATGTCTGCCTCACAGTTCAGGGACCCGAATTCAAATCCAGCTGGCTCCGGCCTTCCTGTGTGGAGTTTGCATGTTCTCCCCGAGCCCGTTTGGGTTCTCTCAGGGCACTTTGACTTCCTTGCACACTTCAAAAACATGCATGGCAGGTGAATTGGACATACTAAATTGTGATTGGGTGCGTGAATGGTTGTTCGTCTCTGTGTGCCCTGCGATTGGCTGGCAACCAGTCCAGAGTGTTTCCCGCCTACTGCCCCAAGCCAGCTGGGATAGGTACCAGCAAGCCTGTGATCCTTGTGAGGATAAGCGGCTCTAGAAAATGGTTGGAGGGATATAAATATTTTTTGAATTTCTCACTTTTTTTTGTAATTATACAGTAGCTGGCTGTAATTTTACAACTGTGCTCAAGGGATGAAAATAATCAAACGAAATATATTCTAATGAAAAATTTAGAGGATAATAATAAAAAACTTTTTTTTTTCTGTATCTGAAGGAGCATGCACACTAAATCTTCCAACTGAGTGGCATTTCTTTCCACTGTGAACACCTGCAGTGCAACAACACCAGCAATACTTATTGAAATGTCATGCATTGACTGCATTTACTCATTGACGACCACTGACGGCTATAGACGTCAAAGATCCATTTACTGCCCTTGGCACCTAAAATAGTCCAAATCCATTTTAACTTAGATGTATTCGCCAGTATGCAGGAATGAATCTCAAATCCACTGTTCAAAAAAAAATAACAAAATTGAAGGCAGATATTTGGGATCTTTAATAGTGAAATTACATTTGTGTATCAAATGCAATAAAGGCTGCCAGCAGCGTATGCAGATAAGCCGAAAGCAGAATTGTGCTGTGTTACATCACAGCTGGGACTTGGGGGAGTATTTCTTTTGTGCACCTAAAAGATTTGAAGACTATTACCAATGGGGCTGAAAATGTTCCTGTAATAAAGTGCAAGCCCATGTAAATGTTCTCGCTTGGCTTCCTTTTTTAATGTAGTATTTGATCACTTATTTCCCTTCATTTCTCTTGCTCATACAAAGAAGAAAATGTAAAATGTCTGGCCAATACTCTAAAGTGTTACATCATAGCGAGGTCTTGCAGGCTTATTTCCACGCTCTGTTTGTGCTGATTCTGCATGGTTAGAGAGATCCCAGCCTCTGCACCGCAATACTTCACGCATATAATAATCAGGCGGCCGAACCTCTGTCAGGCCAGCGATTGCGAGCGTCTAATCTATATTCATGAAGACTGTACAGACTTATATTTTTTTCTACAGAAAATTAATGAATACAAGCAATGTGAAAATGGGCATTTTTCTATTTTTTTTTCTTAACCCCTAGGCCGTCAAAAATTGTGATGAATATGCTTTGAATTATTGAACACCATCATACCAGTTATTGAATATAGGATGTAATTGACCAAAGATGGTTATATTAAATAAACTGCCTTCTCTGTGTTGAAGATTTACAGAAGTAATAATTCAAATAGTTGTTTTCAGTCCCAAATAGTCCCAATAACCCCAAATAGCTCTTATGTACAAATTGGGCAGGGATACAGTATAGACCAAAAGTTTAGACACACTTTCTTATTCAATTTTTTAAAGTAATAATAGCCACTCGTTTTTCTTCAGTTAGCCGATTGGTTCTTGCCTGATGAATTTTAACAGTCACCCAATAGGACTGTTGGCATCAACCTGACTTCTGTGCAACACTTCTGCACAACACAACTGATGGACGCAACTGATGGTCCCTCCCACGTTTCACTTTAACCAACCAATGGAATAAAAGGACAGACTGATGTCGACGTCAATGGGGACCATCATGTAAAACGTGATTGGCAACACATACAGTCAATTTCCTAATAAAGTTTAAAGTTACCTCAGCCATCCGATTCTGAAGGTTTCAATCCGACCATCCCAGCAATGAAGCGGAAGTCTGATCAGAAAATGATCAACAGATTGCTACTAAATAAATAGAATAAACGTGATACAATATCATGGAGGATCAAATATAAGAATTTAGGTTGAAAAAATAGGTCAGTACTTCAGATTGTGCTGAGCGCAGCAAAGAAGGCCTTGCTGGCCCTGACATTCCAGCACTTGAAATTGATCTCAACGAGTTTAGCACAATAGTGAACGTATTGCTCAGTTTTTCCCTTTCTGACAGTGTCCATCACAAATGCGCTTTGTTATATTCCTGCAAAGGAAGGGCTTCTTTTCTAACGCGGGTCTTCCATAGGAGCCGATCGTAGACGTGGGAAGCAAAATCCCGCAATACTTTTGTTGCGTTCACTGACTTCTGACACCCAGCATCTCCTTGCAGGTCTCATATAGAAAAAAAAAGCTCAATTTATGCAAACCCCACGTGGCCCTGTAGTTATAAATAAAGCTTCAACTTGATGCTTCGCTGTTGCCTGGTAAACGTGAACGCGCTTTCGTCCATCCACTGAGGAGAGTGTCGTGGACGCGCCGGCCTGTGTGCGCGTGTGTGCGCGTATTGGAATAGGAGGAGGTGGCGGTGTGTATGTGGGAGCGGGAGCAAAGACTCTGCAGTGTCTTGGCAGCTGCATTATACTGTAGTGCATCTCCCACCGCCCGTGATGCCTTCACGGCCAAAGGCTTCCTCCTCCCCCGCGTCCACTCGCGAAGACGCGGAGATGAACTCGGCCGCTAACTGAGCCGGACGCCGGTCAGCTCGACGGCTCGGACCTTCTCCCATCCTCCTTCCTTCCTTGCTTGCGCCCTTCCTTCCTTCTCGTTCTTCCAGTCGTCAAGCCGCACATTTGAATGGAAGATGGCGAAGTGCGGGAGGTGTTTCAGCGACGTCCGCTTGGTATCTCTGCAGATCATCTTGATGCTCGTTGGCGCGGCGTGGCCTGGTTCCGAGGGGCTCACCTTCCCGCAGCAGTACACGTAAGTGCATGCCGCTTCATAGTGGAGCAACTTCACGGACACAAAACACAAGCCTGGCGGTGTAATTAGGATGTTATGTAATGTGTTCTGCTGGTGATTATTGCGGGAACGTGCGTGAGTGCGGAGAGATCCTGCTTTGCTTTTCTTATGCTTATCTGCTTTCAGATAAGCAGAAACACTTTCATTGCGTTTCTATATTTATACAACTGTGGTTCAAGACACTTGTATAATCATTTGCATTTCAGGGCATGGAGTTTCACGCCATTCATCTTAACAGGCAAAGTTATGGACTTTTTTTTTTTTTTAATTATCACTATTTTGGGGGGTATTGGGTTACTTTTACCCAAGCTTGACCCAGCAAATTCTGGATAAGATTTGGGCATGCTGAAGAGCTAAAGGTGATTGCCATTTTGACACTTTTGTTGTATATTGTGCTTTAATAAGTGGTTGAACACGATGACTTGATTACTCAGTGGTTAACACCACCCTTAAATGGATGTTGGTTGAAATCCAGTCAGGATGGGCAGTTGCATCAGTAAGGGCATATAAAAAAAAGCATATTGGAAAGTTCTGCGAGAACTTCTGCTGGGTTGCTTCATATTTAATTCTCGCAATGCTAACAGAAAGTACCAGAAGGCTGCATATTCTCAGCTGAACAATTTAATCGATGCCAGAAATATTGGGACACTGCCAATGAAAGCCTTTTTTGTGCTAGATTGTGAAAGAAAGTTTGATCTGTCCAACATCTGGTCTTAATCTTATCCTGCCTCGGCCACCCACCTACTATGAGGGGAGGGGGCACTCTGTCGGCCACATGTGACAATGTGTGACTCCACAGTCCGAACTGTCTAATAATAAGTCCTTTAGCTATACGCAGTTGCACTCATAAGTTTAAACACCCCTGGGCAGAGCTATATACAGTAGAGACCACTCCCCAAAATTCAAGAAAACTTTGCCATTTATGATTTTTCTGCCATTTTTACATGCATACAGTATTCTTAGATGCATCATACTCTGCCATAAATAATATATATTTCCTGCATATTTAAAACAAATATATTTATTTAAGTTACTTTTGATTGTACATAGCATGATTTAAAAAGGGCCATATCATGAGGGATCAAGATTTTGGAGCTTTTAACCATGTTACAATGTTGATTTCTTACCCAAACCCCGCCCAAAATGTTATTTCCCTTTATTAATGCATTTCTATGAATTCCTTGCTTATTCTGCGCTCTCAGCACCGGTCCTGCCCGAGCAGATAAACATGACTTGTGAGAGGCAGCATGACAATACCAAGCCCTTGTGCAAGAGTGACCGAGCGCCGACCTTATGCACGTCTTTTAATTTCGTGTTGGTTCCAGAGTGGAGGACAAGAGATTTTGCACTGAGGCGGCCAAGTAAACCTTAACATTTCATTAATCGGTTACAACGTTTTACGTAGAAAATCCGGAAGTGGTGAAAATGTGTATTTGGGAGCACACAACACAATCAACATCAGTAATAAATAATTCATCCACGGGCGGAAAGGTGTATAGGAATACTGGCTTCCCACGGGACCGATTTAATACAAGAAACGGCTCTTAGTGAACGCGGTCTCTTGACACTGTTTTGCGACTTAATGTAAGTAAAAAGACTATTTTGGTCCTTTGTTCACTAGTCTCGTAGTCTCCAGGGCTCCGTGATCCTTGTGAGGATAACCAGCCAACATGATGAATGCCTCGTGACCGGCCGGAATTGAAAAACGTCACGAAGGGGATGTGGCAGGCGCAGCTTCAGTAAACAAGACGTTTCACTTTCTGGTTAGAATATCGGTCCCATAAAACTTGTATTTAATAGGAAATTAAACTGTCAGTGTGTTAAACATAATTTATATGCATTTTTTTTACTGCGGAAAGTGAAAAAAAATACCATGATTATAAGTCCTTAGACGTGTCCTTGAGCAAGATGCTGAAGCCCTAATTGTTCCTGTTGCTGCTTCATCAGTACGTTAATGACTAGTTAGTGTAAAGCGCTTTGAGTACTAAAGGTAGAAAAGTGCTATATAAGTGAAAGTCCATTTACCATTTACTCCATCTGGGAAATGAATGTACTTATAACAATCACTATTTACATACCCACCAGGGTAGGGTGAAATATTTTACATATTAGAGGAATACAATACATCCATCCATATTTTTTTTACTGTTGTCCTCATCAGGGTGAGATGAACTTATCCCAGTTAATTTTGGGCCTGTTCTTAAAATAGCTCCATCAGATGCAATTCTTAAAAAGAAAAAAAAAAAAACACTTATCAGTGAGCTGCATTTAACTTTTTTTTGTTACAATTCTTTGGTATTATAGTGGAGCTTGATCTTTTTTTTTTTGGGCATCCATCTGGTAGGTCGCATTAACCTGCACCTAAGAAATACCCCCAACTGCTATCATCTTGAATGTGACAACGTAATGGTGCTGGAAAACCCTGACAATGGCCCTTAAAAGCACTTGCAAAAGCTCCAAATATGACCCTAGAAAATCCAATGTGTGTTCCTACGTAGTAAGCAATATGGCTCAAGTGCAAGTGTTTTCCTTCCATCTTCACATCAATGCTGTGCTTTGAACTTGTAACCTTTTACCTCTCAGTAGTCCACTACAGCTGGTCCCACCCCCCACACCCCCAACCCAGCGCTTTGCAATCAGGCCCTTCTGAGAGAGAAAAGCCAGATGGTCCACTCATCATCCGACCAGTCACAGGAGGAGAGCAGCGTATATCTGTAATTGCAGCTTTTGAGCAAGGCTTGAGCATGTTGATTTTATGATCAATTGAATTATTTCAATTCAGCGCACTTCTTGTTTCCTCCTCTTCTCCATCGTCATGAGCGCTGATTTTTCTGCCGAGTGCTTGGAAATAGATTACATGGCACTCTAGCCTTGATCTCTCCGCGCTTGTAAGCTCGACGAAGCAGAGTGGCCGCGCTAAAGAACGACATCCATTTCCAATTAAGAATGGATGCAGAAGCAAAGAGGATTAGTCCTCCTTGTGAAATCCACCTCCTGTTCTGAAACCACGCCCCATCAGCTGTCATCTGTCCATCAAATATCAGAACTATGGCTTGCGAAAATGGCTAGTACTTTGTCCAGTCCTGTTGTATCTTTTTTTTCCCGTCATGTTTGAGTTGGGACAATACTTATTAATACCACTTTTAGCCTTCGGAGGCCAAAATTTATTCCATTCAAATTTTTTACACCACGATAGCGAGGCGCTTTCAAACAAGCCAGTCTCATTCTTTTGTGTTTCTTTGATGATACACACACTTGTGACTGACAATGAGGCACTCTATAGCAGTCATGTCAGCTCAAAGCCTTAGTCCGCATGCTGGCTCTCAAATCAAACTTTTTAATGAACCCCGCATCCCTTTGCTATTCTGCCTTTCTCTGCATCATGTGCATGCACTTGGGGCTGACAACGAGGCACTCTAACGCAGCCATGCCAGCTCAAATCCCTGTTCAAGATGCCGGCTCTCAAGTCAGACAACGAGGCACTCTAAAGCAGTCGTGCTAGCGGACTGCTCGAAAGAAAGACATCCTGAGCACTAAAGTTCTCAGCTTTTGCACATGCTTTTCAGCAGTTGTCTTCAAACATTGATAATGTCTTGACTTTACAGGACCTTTATTGTATTTCCTGGGTGACTCATAAAAACATCAACAACCTTTCTCTATTGGTCCGTTAAGATTACAATATCCGAGTCTTCTTTTTCAGCCTGACACATTTAAGGCTCGGAGACATTCATTCACCTCGGAAAAAAGTGGAAGAAGTACAAATCGTTGCACTGGAGTCCGATAATTAGCTCCGGTGAAAAATTACAGCACCCGAAGGGACAGAAATGGACGTTGGATTTCTTACACTGCAGAATCGACAACGATGCGGTAACGATTTACATGAGAGCAGAGCTCTACTTAATTAATGAATCATTAGACAGTGATTAGTTCATCAATATCTGGCAATCGAACGCTGACTTTGCGCTTCATCATTTATTCCTCATTAACGCTGAAGCAGCTGCACTGAACGGTAACCACTCTTTTATTTATTCATGATTACACGAACATGAGTCACTCTTTTTGTAAAAACCCCTCACTCCCCTCTACCGCCACCACCACTATGTAATTGATTGTTGTTATCCAATTCTTAACCTTTAAGCAGTTGTCCCCACTGCGGACAACGCAACACAGCTCGTACTGTCACAGCTCCTTGTATCATAAAAACATTCTGTATTTGTTATTACTTATTACCTGATGCAGGATGCAATCACAAAAAAAAATCGAAGAAAACTTTCGTCAAACAAAACAAAAACAGATTAAAATGGGTGCAAACAAAAGAATGCATAAATATTAAAGGAAAAACACAGGAAAAAGGGATGATGCAAATGCCACAATTTAAAGTCAGAAACCTGAAATAAAGTGCAGCTGTTCTAGTAAGCCTTTTCTGATGTTTTTGTAGAATGCCTCTCAGCACAAGGTCGTGGTTTGCAGATAGATTGAACGGCATTATCAGAGCACACAAAGGAACCTCATAACTGTGAGGGAAGAGAAACATTGTACTAAGATGGAACAATTTTGAAAACATTTGCTATCATAGAAAAAAACGCATGAAAACGTCCTGCCAATTTGTGTTCAAACAGCTGTCATTGAGCCTGTCATTTCTTTCCTTTGTTTCTTTCTTTTTTTTGCTGCATTCTAAAAATAAATAATCAGGCAGTGAAGGCACATTAACCGAGCCGTTTTTTTTTTTTTTTTCCCCTCTGGTGAACGAATTATATTTTGTGATCCAAGCCCTTTTCAATTCACCCTCAGTTGGTTTTCAAATTGCGTGACACTTGCGGGGGCTAATGCATTTTCATGTTGACATTCAAGTAAAGAGATATTTTGATATGCGTCTCTAATTTTAGAGGGACTGATGCGCTTGGATGCTTATTTGTTAAATAATGCCTTACGTAAAAGTCTTTCTTTTTAAAATAGCGTTTGTGTTGGCAGGCCTCCATTATCACACACAGTCCACTCGCTGTTCTCTCACAGCCACTAGTGAACTAATCACTGTTGTTATCATAACACCCTGCTCCTGCAAAAATGGCATTTTGCAACCAAAAGGAGCGGCAAGTAGAAGAATGTGAAAACGTGGCAGATGTCCACTGTTACTGGGGGATGTATTTGTACATTACATTTGTATTTGTCTGGTTGAACAATACAAATGAAAAAGTCTCATTTTCAAGTTTACTGACATTGATGATCACACGCATGTTCAGAAAAAATGATTTAAACGTGATTATGAGCAGCAACTAACATTCTATACTGTAAGACAGATTTTGATTTAGAAATATTGCCTTTTTAACTACTCAGTTGCTGCATGTAGTCCAACACAAGCGTGAGTGAACACAAAAGTCATTATGGCATATAAAACAGCATGTTTTCACAAATGAAATGAAATTTTGCAGATTAATTTTGCAAGAAGGAACTTGCTTTTCGATTTTAACCGCCAATTATATTTTATTGTATGCTTTTGGTAATACAGTATCACTTAAGGTGCATTATGGTAATTATTTTTTGTACCACGTGATTCAATAGGAGAATAGTGAGTGCTGTATCAATCTGACCGCTGTAATTCCTGTTTATCAAAACTCCGCACAGAGTCAAGTTAGAACCGATGTTGGTAATTTCGCAGACGAGCGCTCGTTAGGAATCTGAGAGTGGGAGAACTGCACCGCTGTGGGAGCGGTCACAGCCTACTTCAATCATAGCCAATATTAGTGGCTCCCTTCGTTCCCTTTGAATTAGTTGCACATTAGAGTCCAGACTTGCAGAACGCGGAGAGGATTCAAATGCATTCAACGGGGGTGTGTAAACTTTTGGGCTGTCAATATTGCATCTTTTTAAAATTGATTATCCATTATTCCATCGAATAATCATGTAAATGCCCCCTCATTCCATTTTTAATACTCTTTTAAGGTTTAATGTGAATTGTTTTTTTACTCTACTAAGGTTAAACGTGCGTTGAAGTGAGTGCATTTGAATTTTTAGACACCAAAACAATTGCCAAGGCTAATCAGCAACCATAATTAACATGCTCTCCATTAGCATTTAAGGTCAACAAACACAAATTCACAAACACCAAATTCACAAATTCCATATATAAGGCGCACCGGATTTTAAGGCGCACCCCCTATTAATGACATATTTTAAAACTTTTTCAATCACAATATAATAATACGCAAAGTAATAACAATAATAACTCATATAATAACTCTAAACTCTCAATAGAATACTAACTCAATGTCAATATGAGCAACCTTGTTCAACTGTAAACACACAAAAGAAACAAGTAAAGCTTACTTTATCACTTCATTCCCCAATCCCAATCTCAATATTGATCCATTTATAAGGCACACCTGATTATAAGGCGCACCATCAGCTTTTAAAAAAAAAAAAAACAAGGCTTTTAGGTGAGCCTTATAGTGCGGAAAATACGGTACGTTTCATCTGTAATAGTGTCACTTACAGGCGATACATCAAAAATACTCCATGAGTAAACTTCAGAGTGAAGCTACCTGGTCAACGACTTCCTCTTCTTTATCTTCTTATTTTTCTTTGTCGGATATTTTTCACTGATCCATTTTTAAAGTCAAATAACCCAACTTGGTCAACTTTTTGGCAGCCGTAGTAAGTTTATGAGCATTCATCCTTAGTTTGGGTCTGTACTCTATTTAGTGGCATTCTGCTTCTTATGATAAATTATGGCATCGCGAAAACATCAAATGTTATACTGGCAAAGACTGGATTATGAGTAGCATAACAAAGCAAACTTTTGTGCATGCACAGGTAATAGAGTTCTAAGCTTGGAGCGGAAACTGTGCGTTGTAGTCAGGCTGTGATGTTTATCCGCAGGATAATGCACTGGGCGAGGCGCATCGAGCAGGAGATCGACAGAGTCTTTCAGCACATCAGTGGAGCTCAGCAGCTGAAAGGGGTGAGTCTCATCCTCCAGCCCTCCTTTCCTTTTATATTCACCTCTTACTCTTTCAGGATACATTAAGACGTGCACAGAGCAGTGTGCAAAAGAAGTGCCAATCAGAAGTGCACATCACGTGGACAGCAACCTTTTAGACTTTATTTCCATCAGATGTTCTTATAAATGATAAACATCCATTAATAGAATCATAGAATAATGTTTCACTTTGCTTGAACAGAGAAACCTTTGTAAAAAGCTTTAAAAGCCTCTGCTGTTTTAAAAATGCACTATTTTTGATCAATTTTGCATAGATGTTTTTCCAAAGGAAAGACAAGTGAGAAAGGGCGAAACTTCCGTCTAGTCATGCATCATAAATCATAAAATATCTGGTTTAGGAACCATAAAATGTCAAGACTATCACATTTTTGGTTGTGACTGTTTTTTTAACATGACTTTAACATGAAGTGATGATATGGCCGACTAAATGTATTGGGACACCACCGTAGCTTTACCGTGTGATCTCTCACATTATAAAATTCCTTTAAAATTTTAAAAAGTGGGATATCTTTCTGCGTATAAAAATCTTAAAAAATCTTATTAATATTTTATTTATTTATAATGTCATTATAACATTCTTCTATTGTCAATGAACCACAAACACAGAGATTTAAAAAAAAAAAAGAGAATCCATTTCTAAAATCTTTTAGGGCTCTGCAAGTGGGAGGACTGCACCGCTGTGGGAGTGGTCACAGCCCATATCAATCATAACCAATAAAAGTGTCCCCTTTCATTCCCTTTGAATTAGTTGCACAACAGAGCCTAGGCTAATCGAAGCACATTTGCACTGTGAAGGGAGGATTCATGTGCACACCCCTGGGGTAGGTAGCTTTAAGGCTGTCCCGATAGCATCTTTTTCAAATTGATTATCTACTATTCCATTGAATAATCTTCCCTCCTATATTTTAAATACTCTCCTGAGGATGAGTGAGAGTCGTTGGTTTTGTTTTTTTGAAAAATGGCTGAATTTATACAACAAAGAGATTGATTTACTCACCGGTACTTTATTTTTAATTTCATAAATCATCCACGGGCTTTTTATTCTTTATATTATTATTTTCAGACTATGTTATTATAACTAAGCCAAAAACAAATGTATTTTTTTTTTCATAATACCCCATTAAAATCAAATGAAACGAACGAATGAAAAATACATAGAGATTAATCAATGCGTTTCAAAAGAACGTCAAAAATACTGCAGGACTCTTAATCATGTAAGCACTCAGAGGTTTTGATTAAAGAATGGAGCCGGCCTTGAGTGTCCCGAGTGAGCCGTGGTTTGCCCAACACCGTTTGAGAGAAAACATGATAATCCATGTTTTTCTGCCTTTGATTGCATCCGGCCTTAAATTCCGACACGTTATAATTTGATATGTTATTCTCGTCAACAGCCTTTGTGGAGCCTTCTTTTGGAATATTAAGTGTGTTGTAAAGAGACCAAAATACCGAAAAAAAAAAGCAAAACAGGCATTGATGTTATCCGCTGATGCCTAATGATTGCTCATCCCATGTTGCTGTCGATCTCCTGAAATAAGCGTTGCAGGAAGAAAAGCCAAACACGCTGCCATGCAATTTGGATTTTCACCGCGCGCATGACATCTTTCAGCGATGAAAGACTAAGCCCGTAGTTGCTGCCTGAATAAGAAGAATATGATTATTAAATTAGATGAAACATTGTTTTCGGCCAGGCTGGAAGAGGCTGCCGATCTGGCAACATGGAGCACAGATCATGTGAGTGGGGGGCAAAGGAGGCGTGCTCGGGGAAGATGTGTGTGAGCGTGGGCGCATGTCCTTTCTGTTTGTGTCACAGCGAGCAGATGGTCAGCCTGCAGCCTGCACCAAAGCCTGGATGCAAGATGCACTTGCTCATTGCAACCACATTAGTTCTTTTGTGCTCATCCTGATGATGGAGGAGGTTTAAGAAACAGCATAGCTTCTATGAGCTCCTGTATTCTATTACCCAGCTAATGACAAACTCCGATAAACAGCCATATAGCTTTGCCTTCAAAAGGTCCACTTAGCTCAATGCTAACTAACAACGCAAGCGCTAACAAATAGAGTAAATGTGGTGACGTTAAAACCCATTCAAAAAAACGATTTCAACACAAACGGTGCAGCAACACACGCAGACATATAAGTAGTAAATATCATCAGCATATATTCTTTATCCTCTGAAAAAAAAAGACTTTTAATTGCACCGATTCATGTATTTTTCACAGCTCTTTATTTGCTCAAATTTAATGACTAGGGACGAACTTTTGGCCACCAAAGATTTTGGGTCCAGAAGGAAAAGGGCAAAAAATGCCTTTACAGCCAAAACACTGTTAAATCTGAAACAACACATCCAATAATATCTTCTTAGACAAATCTGATTTTCGTAGTCATGCCAACGCCGTGTTGCGAAGGCCAACTTCAAAAGAAACACACCAAATAATACATTGACCTCAATGCAAAAGCCATAGTAAGTTTTTGTTTGATGATGACCTTCACAAAGGTTGTGGCAAAGCCTGCTAGCTGGAGTCCTTACAACTCTGATTTTATTGCCCTCACATCACAGAGCGGGCCAAGATCAATCCACCGCCAACATCACCACACCTCCAGTAAAAGAAATCATACTCAATCACTGATTAAGGACGCCAAAAAAAAAAAAAAAAACGCCAGTTACGGTGTGAATGCATGGAACGGCACAGTTCTCCAGCGTTGGCGCTAGCTGCTAACAATGTATGCAGTGCACGTGGTGCATTCAAATGTTGTACAATTCAAACTCAGAAAATAATGTCACGTTAATATAATAATAATAATAATAATAATAATTCATAATTTTTACGTTAAATAGTTCTACCTAGATACGATCCTGTAGAATTAGCTAACTGATGCTAGCATTGATTCGCTGGTTATTTTTCTTAAAATGCATACATGGTATATTCATATCAAAGGCTCTAGTAGATTGCCAAAAGTCAACATTCGCTACGGGGTAATTCATTATATGCTTAACACAGGTCATGTAAGTCTTAGTATTCACATTGTTAACATCACTGTTATGAATACCAAGGTAGCCGAGTCAAACAGCTGAACATAATGTCGAAATAGCAATCTTTAATAGATCTGTAAGAATGTATGAATGAATGAAAAGCAGCAACTCCCCCCATGTGCCCATTGAATTTAAACTATAAAGAAGCTTTGTGATGCAAATGCTCAAAGCTTTAATATTAAAGACGACGTGTTTATAAATAATAGAATATACTATGTGTCAATGTGGCGCTAATCCTATCCTGTGAAATTGCTTTGTAGATATACAATGAAGAAAGAAGACGCTTTAGTCTGGTGAAGAATCAACCTCGAAAGATTGTGGAGAAAGTAGCTTCAGATATTGAGAAACTTCTGGCGAAGAAGCGCAAAGCTCTTGAAGTAAGTCTATCTAACTGACATTTTGTATGGTTTTTTTACAAAATACCATTTTATATATATAAAAAAATGCTATTTTGAACTTCAGATTTCGTTGTATTTTGATACATTAAAATCATTTTTGTATGTTTCCACAGAGATTAGCCAGTGAGGCTGAACGGCTCCAGCTAGAGCATCACTGGCAAGATGGCATCAAGGTATATTGAATAACATACTAGCGGTGTCAGAATGACTGATTATTTGCAATTACAGTCAAAGTTAAAGAGTTATGTTTCTAATCGGGGTAATCAAATTTTTAATCTCTTAATTTTGTTTTCTGTATGATGATCAGATTCCTTTTAATGCATCAGGCTTCTTGTGATTGAGTTATTGGAGGTTGGAAAAAAAATGCCAATCACACCCTGAGCCACTGATTGGCTGTTATTGTGTTTGGCATAACCACATTGGCTCCTGTTTTGGGAGGGAGGGCAAGTTTAGAAGCAGAAGGAAGTCATGAAAATGGACGAGCATTTAAGAGTTATAGGTCTGATAAATGGTGAATTTAAATTAAAAAAAAAAAACACCCCAATGGCACCTTTATAAAAGTAGTGTGTACATTGTTTGTAAAAGTTTACCACAGAAGCAGCTGAGGTTTAGCCTACTACATAAATGCAAAGCACCCATAGCAGCAGAGACATAGCTCTTTGCCAAACTAACTTGAAAAAAATGCGCGTGTTTGAGTATGTCAACTAAAGAGATGGACGATGTTTTACTTTAATGTTTAATGTTTCATTCCTGATATATCCAAATTGGAAGTTTTTCTCTGAAGTTTTGTATGAGATTAATATGAGATTAATTAAATCAATTCAATTGCAGCGCTTAATTAAGTTACATTTTTAAATCTTGTGACAGCACTATAATATATGCTATGTTTTCTGCATATTCATTTTTATGCATTCCTCCATATGGTAGTGCATTGTTTGTCCAAAAATATTACCCCCCCCCCCCCCCCCCTCCAAACTTTGGGGTATTTTTGTCCTGTTTTGTTTGGGGATGAGGGGTCACTTGAGTGCGAGCAAAAGCCACACACACGCCTCGGGCCACAAGTTGCATGAATAATGGTTTTCTATTTGACTAAACAAATCAATGTCACAGCTCATAAGTACATTTGTGACAAAAAATAGAACCAAAACATATTACTGGTTGTTATTTTAGTAATGCGTTGTGAGCTTTTCCTAATGTCATGCAGCCCTTAGCCCGATGAAAGTTGACGAATAATGCATAAAATGTGAAGGTAGTGCAACAAAACTTGCTTCTTTGACTTAGAATTATTCTTATCCGTTTTGGCTCCTGTTGCCTCGAGCCATTACACTTAAAACCTTCCGTGTAGATCATTTTTGCAGAATCTATTCATGTACATTGTCTTTTATGTGTGCCTGACACTCTGCTGCTAAAAAGCTCAGAAATAAACCAAAACCATCTGAGATCCCAAAATAGAACCATATCAGCGTCTGAGAAGATGCCATGCTTACTCTAAAGTATGTTAGGGCTCAGAAAAAAAAAAAATGACACTAGCAGATGGCAATGCTTTGGCTGAGTCTGATTCATCATGTGCGGCATTAAACAGCAAACATGATCCGAAACATTTTCTTGTAAAGCCTTTTATCGCAAAGATTTATGTTTGTCTGTTTATTTAAATGTTATAATACTGTAATTCTTTCATCGCATTTTAAATTGTATTTGTGTTTGGAATACGTGTTTAATGTGTACTGCATATACTCTGTGTTGCTAGGAGCTGGACATGGCTTATTATGACTCAAAAGCAGAGTTGGATCATGTAAGTAATTGTGCACTGCATATGTATGTACTGTACAGTATTACACAAAATTGAAGTTGATTGAAGTTTGCAGTGTTTTAAGGTGACTTTAAGTCAATATTGTATAATGATTTGAGGGATTTGTCAGTCGCCCTTTTTAAATAATCTTGGTTGAAGTGAGTGAATACACTCATCTATACATATGAATTTTAAATAGCAACAAAATGTGCCTATGCTAACGTTAGCAATCGCAATTAGTGTTAGTGCACTAGCAACTACCACGTAAGTTCAACAAACACTAATCACCATTTAGCTAACACATATTATGTACATTACGCATGTAATTGTGCCCTTGAAGTCACCTACAAGTGATGCTTGACCACTATTCCATGGTACACTTCAATGGAGCTACCTGGGAGCTACTATGAGGTCAATCATTTCCTGTTCTTCTTCTTTGTCTTCTTCCTCTTGACAAGCAGACTGCTGACTGACCCTACTGGTCAGAATTTGAGAGCCTATAGAATTTTTTTTTAATAGCGGGTTATATCCTGTATTAACACAGCACCGGTGCTTTTGAGGAAGTTATTTCTTTTGTTTGAGGAAGCCCCATGTGCTACAATGTCTTTATTTAATGTTTGCTAACAATTAATTCAGTAAGTGTTTTTACATCAGCACACAAATAGCATCAGAAATTCTGCGATTTGGTTGTGCACCAAATCAAGCATTGGCCTAAACTACAAATATCTCCTGTTTTTTGTGTGTGTGTGTGTGTGTGTGGGGGGGGGGTCTTTCTCCCTTGCTGCCATTGCAACATTACGAACATCTGCAAGAAAGGTCCAATTAGAAAACAGTGGCGCAAGCATGATTCCAGGGGAGCTCCAAGACGGATATTAATGGTCGAGCAATTTTTTAAGTTGACTTACCCGACCTGGTCAATGTTTTTTTTTTTTTTAAACCAAGCTGACTTGAGTCCCTCTTGGTGGTGTTGGAACTTTAAGAATGGTTGTGGCTGGAGCACATTGCAGTTTATAATTTATTTTTTCCTTTTTTTTAAAAAAATTACAACAGTATTCCATGGATGGGGAGAGTGAAGTGGATAATCCTTCTCACATCAAATTGGAGTTTGTGTATGACCCCAATTTCAAAAACGATGTCAACTACTCCTACACAGCTGTTCAGATCCCCACAGACATTTACAAAGGAGGCAAGTGGAGTTGACATTCTGGTGGTTAGAGTTGCGCATCTGTTGTCTTCCAACGTGTGGTGTGGCTCTCCCATTAGCTCCGGTCATTCTCAATGAGCTGAACTGGACGCAGGCGCTGGAGAAAGTGTTCATGGAGAACAGTCAAGAGGATCCTTCACTGCTGTGGCAAGCGTTTGGCAGCGCCACCGGGGTGACGCGCTATTACCCTGGTAGATCCTCAACTTGCAATCAGCAGGACAAGATCACTTGTGTAATATAGTAGGCCATTCATGCTTTGCTTTTATTGTTTGTTTGCAGCATCCCCGTGGAAAGCCCCTGATAAAATTGATCTGTATGATGTCAGGAGGAGACCCTGGTAAATGAACTCGGGCGCTAAAAACATTCAAAGCAGCTTTAATTCATCTTCATACTTGATTCTCTTCCACCACAGGTACATCCAGGGTGCTTCCTCTCCAAAAGACATGGTCATTCTTGTCGACGTGTAAGTTATGCATACTAATCTAAAAATTGGCACCTCAAGTTGAAGTCGCGGCGAGCCCGCTTGTATCGGAAATTATATTTTCCCTTTGAAATCAATAGAAATTCCACTGATCATTTCAAAACAAAAAAATAGAAAGATGTTTTCAAACGGGCAAATTCAGTCGCGGATACTTTAATTTATTAAAACACCATAATAACAAAATTATCAGTAAATAGATAATCCTTCTGTAATATTACTGATTTTCCTTAGCATATTTATTACATTGTCTGCCTGCATGTGTTGCTGCACTATTTTTATTTAAATATCCATTGCTTATTATAGCATTGCATAATGTTAAATAAATGTTACCCAGTTTATGCTGTTTCCTATTATACATTACCATTTTGCTAGCAGGCTTTACATAACATTTATGTAACTATGTCATCTAATTTGACAGTAAAATTCAGAGTGACATCATCAGTAAACTAATTGTATCTTGCTTATATTTTTTTCCCACTGTTAGTCTCACTCGTCCTAATGTTCCAAAAACCTGCATTTCTGGTTCATTGAAGATTCTGAATTGCCCATAGATGAGAATTTTTTTTTTCAGCCTCTTCAAAAAAACTAACTAGCCTATTTTGACAAGGTAAGAGGTAGAAAGCCACATGTTTTCATGTAGGCCATATTTGTAAGTAGGAAGCCTTCAGAAAAGTAAATACCCCAGTAAAGTACACCCACCCCCCCACCCCCCATCCCCACACAAACACAAAAATCCCTACATACATAACAAAGCTTATGCAGTTCCTACCACTCATGTTTTTATGGATTTGGTCATGTGATGAGCCCTCATGTTTTTCTCAGGAGCGGCAGTGTCAGTGGCCTCACCCTTAAGCTGATCAAGGCGTCCGTGATGGAGATGCTGGACACTTTGTCTGATGATGACTACGTCAACGTGGCCCGGGTTAGTGTCTGTTTATCATTGGGATCATTACAAGGGCCTTTTTCTTTTGACCATTTATGCCGACTATGCTGCTGTTTTCAGTTCAGCGAGAAGGCCGAGGCAGTGGTTCCTTGCTTCAAACATCTGGTCCAGGCCAACGTGCGCAACAAGAAGATCTTTAAAGAAGCAGTTCAGCAGATGCAGGCTAAAGGCACCACAGACTACAAGTCTGGATTTCATTTTGCCTTCAATCAGCTTTTAAATGCAAGTGACATCCTCTTTACTGTCTTGCCACCATATTGTGATAAAATGGTAACGTTACTTTTAATCTGAAAACAAATTGAAAACGTGTGATATTTTTTCGTGTAAGACAATTGATTTTAATTTTTTTTATTGTTAGCAACCTCAATGCATCATGTATTATCAAATAAGGCCAGACCGATTAATACGTTTGCGGCTTTAATCAGACTATTAGAGCGCTTTGAAAATCTGCAAACATTGGGTGTTTTTTGACAGTTTTTTTGTTACACATTAACAAATTGAAACATAAGAAAATGATGACCTTCATCATCCACTAAAAAAGAAAAAAAGGGCCAGCAGGAGGTGCTGCATTTCCTATTGTCCTTAGCTATAACAGACATGGCAGCCTCCAGAGATGTGCCATCCCCCATGTAATATCATTTAATGATAACTAGACCTATGATTGTATTTAAAATATACTCTTGGTCGTTAAAAACACATTTATTTGCAAAGTTTATAAATTTATAATCATTTAATTTATTCCTTTTTAATAAATAACGGTCTAAATCGTATGCATTGTCCTTTTAAAGGAGCAATACGCATTATTTTACTATTAAAATACAGTTTTGAATACATTGTCTGATAAATTAGTTATCACCTGTTAAAACATAATTTTATGGATTGTCAAAATGAGCTACACTAATGCAGTAAGGCCATATTATAGTGAATAATGCTATGCTTGTTTGAAAACTCATGAATTAAAATACATTCAAATGAAAAATAATACATCATTGACTGTAAGCGTTACAAACCAAGGACCCCCTGTAATTTTTGCTCATAAAAATCCCACAGTAAATCTACCACACTTTTTTGGATCACATCCCAACAGTTGACATTCACTGCTTCATATATTTCAGGCTAGGCATTATCACAAATGTTTTCAAAAATGTCAAGTGTGCTGGCGTCGGTTTTTATTGACGACATTTACGGTTATCTACTGGTCTGGCGTATGTATTTTTTTTCTTTAAAAATCATTAGCAAAAAACAAAAGAAAAAACCCCCCAACACATTTCTTTCCTGAATTCACAGTTTGTTATCTATCCAGTTAGTGTAAATGTTTGTGCATGTTTTTACATTTTCATTCAGAAAACAAATGTCCCTCGGGCCAACTGCAATAAAATCATCATGCTTTTCACGGATGGAGGCGAAGACCGAGCTCAGGACGTCTTCATGCAGTACAACTGGCCCAACAAAACGGTTGCTTGCTTTTCTTGATTGTTTCTTCGTCACACTGTAGATTCCAAAACTCTATAATGTACACTTTTTTTTTTCCGCGCAAAGGTTCGAGTTTTCACCTTTTCTGTGGGCCAGCACAACTACGACGTCACGCCCTTGCAGTGGATCGCATGTACAAATAAAGGTGAGCACCCCTGCTTTATTTCTATGTTGAGTTAAATGTGATTATCCAAAGCATCTCTTCCGCATTTTGTCATCAGGTTACTATTTTGAGATCCGGTCCCTCTGTGCTATAAGGATTAACACGCAGGTGGGTCCCCCGAACACACCCAGCTTCCCGCACACACATCTCCCATCTACTCGTGTTTTGTGTTCCAAACCTGCTGCCACTCAGCTGAAAGCAATTTGTTTGTGTTCCGCCAGGAGTATCTGGACGTATTAGGACGTCCCATGGTTCTTGCAGGCGACGAGGCCAAGCAGGTCCAATGGACCAATGTTTATCAGGATGCTTTGGTGAGGAAATCACAATTTGCAATGATAAATGAGAACAGTCCATGGGATAAATTGTCCCATTGGGCCCTTCAAACGTCGACCAAATGGACGATATTTACTTTTTATAAATAATGTTCTCCTCCCATTTACGCATATATTTATACAATAACCTTGTATCTTTAAATATTTATCATGAAATATTTTTCATAAGCTTTCTGTGCACCTATCATTCAAAACAAACAAATCATAAAATGCGTGGTGCAACATGTTTATGGTGAAAATTTGCATACGTAACCGGCATCTATTGAAATGCATTGGAAGGAAACAAATGCTATTTTATTTAGTTAATTGTTTATTTATTAATAGTGGAACTTCTAGATACGATTTTAATCTAGTTCGGAGTGCGGTTTGTATCCTGAATTCATCCTGAAGTCATTTTATGTTTTATTCTTTGTGGGCTTTTGTCTTGGTCTTTGCAGGGTCTCGGGATGGTAGTAACTGGGACTTTGCCCGTATTTAATCTCACCATGAATGGAAAACTACAGGTATTACAATTGTAATTTGACAAAAGTCAGTCTATTTTCCACACAGAGACCTATATTAAGATTATGTATCACTGATGTAATCATGCAAAAAGAAACCAATTGTGTTTTTGTGATGGAAAATTATGCGGCTTTATAACAAATGTGGTCGGCCTGATTTCAGAACCAGCTGATTTTAGGCGTCATGGGAGTGGACGTGCATCTAGACGAAATCAAGCGCCTGACGCCACAGTACAGTGTATGAGAATTTTAGTTCTATTTTACTTCTACAATTTTATTCATCCTGTTTATTTTTGGATTTTTAAAATTTCCTTTTGCACTGGCCTTAACATTCTTTTTTCCCTCATCAGCTCGGTGCCAATGGTTACATATATGCAATTGACCCGAATGGATATCTCCTGCTTCATCCCAATCTGCTGCCTAAGGTGATGTAAAACCCATAAAATGATTTTAAAATACTCCATTGAGCAGGATGATTAAAGCGTTGGCACTTTTTTATATTCTACATTTAAACATGTGCCTCATGTGTCTCAGCTGGTGCACCTCCCTGAACCTGTGACCCTGGACTTCTTGGATGCCGAAGTGGAAGACAGCAATAAAGAAGAGGTGAGCACTTAGTCCACCAAAAAGACTTTTACGTTCTTTGCCCTTGTTCAACTTATGTTTTAAGTTGTTTCTGTCCCAGCTAACGGCATGGTTGGCCTCCAGATGACCCGAGCCTTCTGCGCGCTACATGACAATTTTTGTGCTCCATGTTTGTGTTTTTGTGTCGTAGATCCGGAGACAGATGATTGATGGACGAGCGGGTGACATGCAGATCAAAACTCTTATCAAGTCAGTTGATGAGGTAAGTGAAATATTTTGTCAACAAAATAAGCACTTTATTCTGACTATACAGTACACATTTGAAGCACTGATTCATTCAAACTAATAGCTCAAATAATCTTTTCATATTGAACTGAATAGAAATGCTAATAAATGCTAATCAGTTCCAGCTCCTTATGAGAATTTGTTTGGAAACACCCTCTTAATTATGTTTTTTTTTTTTTCATTATATTTTGTTGGTCATCGGTCGTCGTCTATGAATTCCTTTAATGTGTTGGATGTTTTTTCTTTTTTTTTCTCCTTTAATAATGTTGTTATTTTGATGTTGCTTTTTCTGACCTGCCAGAACCTGTATATGGAAAGTGCCCATCGGATTATTCTGATATATTTACATGAAAATGTTCATTAATAGCTTCTAAAAATCACTACATTACAAATAGGCCCAGTGCTGATCCTTTTTATGTGTCCACCACTGGCCACCTAGGGGCAGTATAGGACAGACGAACATAGAAATATTTAATTGAGGCGTTAATCCAGTGTTGGATGCGACAGCAGTCAATCATATTGTGATGGGGTGTTTTCTGCCTAGAACTCTAGACTTCACAACTCCGCTCTCATCTCATCAGTATAGCACTAATATTAGTTGTTCTACGAAGAGTATAAAGAATAAAGTATAATCGTGCTTTCCAGAGATTTAAAAAATTTTCCCGATGCAGCTGCACAACAGAGTGTTAGTTCATTTATTCTCCACTATTGTGTTCCGTTCTCAAGTCAAAGCAAAAAAAAAAAAAAAAAAAAAAGATCCATTGACGGCCCCAATCTCAAGGCACCACTGTATAACCTGAGCAGAGTGGTCACACATTTCTGAGGCTTTTAGTTCAAAACTTGGCTCCAGTCTTTGTGTGGAATCCGCATGCTGTCCCCTTGTTTGGGTTTTTCTCCAATAATTCCTCTCATGTTTCAAAAGCAAAGTTCATTGAGGACTCTAAATTGTCCCTAAGTAAATGTAAGTGCGAATGATCGTACCCTGATTGTCTGGCAACTACTACAGGTTGTTCTCCACCTCACAACAACTTCAGCCTATACACATGTTTACATAGTTTTACCATACAGGAAATAGCATTTTTCTTCTTTTTTTGTAGCAATACATTGATGAGGTGTACAGAAGTTACACCTGGACACCTGTCAATGGTACAGATTACAGGTAAGTTTGCTTAATATACCTTGTGAATTTCCAAATTCAAATTTGCCCCGTTTGTCCACACTAACTCATAGTCTGGGGCTGGTACTACCTCCCTACAATGAGTACTACATTCAGGCAGACCTCAGTGATGTGATGGTTCAGCTTCAGTGTAAGTACCCCAAGGGCAACACCTTATAAGGTTGCAATTCAAAAATTTTATTGCACAGATAAAAAGTAACACTTTATGTGGTGCAGACATGCAGTCATTGCTGCCAAGCTCCTTTGAATCTTCAGGACACGTCTTTCTTGCTCCAAGGTGACATCTTCTTTCTCCTTTTGCCTTTATCCAAAGTAAGAGATAATGACTTCATCTATCCTCTATGCAGGGAATATTGCAAGCGTCTCCAGCTTTCGGACAACAATACACAGTTTCTGCAGAACTTTCTCTCTCTCATGCTGGAAATTTCTCCTGAATCAGATGAATGTACGTTGCAGTAACATTAGTCGCTGTGGAAGAGACAACAATGTTATTTTTTGTCCCGCCCAAATTCTAGGTGACAAAGGGCTCATACACAATCTTATACTGGATTCCAGGATTATTGGGCAGCTGGCTTCACGTGTGTGGAAGAACAAGGATCTCAATTCGTGAGTTGTTGCGCTTGTTGCATACTAACCAAGGTGTGTGACCATCTTGTTTAATTAAGACATGGTGTGCTTCAGGTACGGCTTCCTGGCGGTGTTTGCATCCACTGATGGAGGCATCACACGAGTGTTTCCCAACTTGTGAGTTAAACAAAATTCCGAATAATGTAACAAAAAAAATCTTATACTGTTGTCTTTTTATTGTATAAAGAGCTGCCGAGTTATGGGATGAGGATCCCGAACCCTTCAATTCAAACTACTACCGAAGGAGCCTCGACAACAAAGGTTACATGTTCAGAGCTCCGACAAGAGAATGTAAGAGCGTTTATAGATTACCTCAATTATATACACACCCGTAAAAATAAATATAGCCACGAACAAAACACTTTTCCAGTTAATCACAAATGCCCAAAGTGTTAGATAAGCAACATTTTTAACTATAAACTGAGATTTTGGACAACTCTCATTTTTGGTCAACAAAAGGAAGTGGCGTCAGATCTCTGACACCCCCGAGGCAGCCAAGGACAAGATGTCGCGTGATTTATCATGACGAAATTTCTCCTCCCATTCGTAGTATTCATCCATTAATTGTATAAAAAGGGCCTAGTTCTGGGTTGAAGCCAACTGAACTGGGTGCCTTTCTGTCTGTCGCCCCCTAGTGGGCAAATATTCATTTGTCAAACGTCATGAAGTCAAGCTGTGGCACCGAGCTCATTGAATCATAAAAATAAATACATCATCATTTACTTATGTCTGCTTTTTTGTGGCGCATTGAGGATTTCCATTCATTGAAATATTTCAAATAATCCTCTTGCATTTCGGTTTTACATTATGAACATGACCTATTGGCTTGATTAAATATCTTGTTAAAGCTTGTGTCATTGTTTCCAAACAGCTTTGGAGGAAATGTTAGGTCCAGAAAATGGCACGGTTGGAATCCTGGTGAGTTCAGCTGTGGAGGTTAATATCGGAGGCAAACTTCTCAAACCTGCAGGTAAAAAAAAAGCAACATGAGTTTTTCCAAAGGCTGTTTTCTTCTACCCATTTGTTGCGCCCCTTTGACTTCTCTGGCATGTTGTGTTTTTTAGTGGTGGGAGTAAAGCTGGATCTGGAAGCATGGGTGGACAAGTTCAAAATCCTGGCCAGCAACGTGTCAGACAGCCGACCAGGCTCACACAAGGTACATTCAAAACATAACACTCAAACAGAACTGACTTATCACTACCCCTGGATTGTCTTATCAAACATTTGGTCACACAGTGCGGCCCTTCCAGAAGCTGTGAGATGGACTGTGAGGTCAACACTGACGTAAGCCGCGGCAAAACTTGAGTGAAGCGTCCCATCATTTGTTTGTCATTACATAATGGACGATATGTCTGTTGTCTTCAGGACCTCCTTTGCTATCTCATTGATGATGGCGGCTTCCTGGTTATGTCCAATCAGAGAGATCATTGGAAAAAGGTCAGTTTCTCGCTCTAACAGGTACGAAGGGACATTATTGCAAAAGCACACAAAAAGAGATTAGCACTGTAAAGGCCTAAGTCCGGTTGTGAAAATTTAATAACTGTAAACTTACTGGAAGACAGTGATTATTTAAATTTGCTATTAGTACCACTAGTGATAGATGGGCTTTATTTTATTGCTGTGCTAAAGAATCACTGCCTATAAAGGGCAGTTCAATTGTGTTTAACTTTTAAGTTTAATGCACAGTAGTTGCATTAATTTGAACAACTATTTGTTTTTCAACATATTTGGCAGGAGTGCTTGATGGATCAATTGCGATCAACTGGTCGATTACAAAGATAGTGTTTGTTGGTAGATCGCATGACATCAGCTAAACTTGCAAATAAAAAAAGGTGCAAACAGCAGGGCTAAAGTATATTATAAATTTCACTCAAAACACTTCTGTTATTATTAGGATGAAGAATTTTTATTGTAGTCGCTAGATGATGTTTTGGATGATGCAATTAAGGAACAAAATATGTCTCATTTTTGATGACCACTCAGGCCTACAACGATAAAGTATTTTAATGTTGGTCATAGTGGCGCTACTTGAATAGTTGAGCGTTTTTTTTTTTTCCCTGTTCGTTCCTGTCAATGCAGTAACACTGTATGGTCCAAGGATGGCAGCAAATGATCACGAAATGACTGATTTTAGTCAGACTTTGAATGCCTGTTTACTTTTGTTTTTTAATGTATTGCAATCTTGCGTTGCACATTCGCCACTTTTATCCAATGAATATGGTTGTTGCGTAATGCTCGTAACTCATAAGGTAACCATAATACCTCCTACCTTTAGCTTATTCCATGTTAGTAAAAAGAAATATGTGTGTGCCACAAACAATCAACAATGAGATCTATAAGGAAATATTAATGAATTATTTGCAATGACTTCCAATGTTAACATAATAGTTCTTCAGAAAACGCAAAAGTAATAGACAGTATGTCCATGTATATGCATTCCGAAACCCAAAATGTCAATGCATCGCTCCCTTATGGTTGTGTCATTGATATTGAACAAGATCTGCCATCTGTCAGAGCCCACGTGCTAGAAAGGCCCTGTGTGATGGTTCTTGATGGTGACATGTTGTCATTGCAGTACTTGGCCATTAATATGAGCCAACCTCAAGAGGACAGTTTTCCAGCTCGGAATGAAGCAATTTTCATGGTCTTGTTTTGCTTTTCTCCCAGATTGGACTATTTTTTGGAGAGGTGGACCCATACTTGATGCACGCCCTGTATAACAACTCCATCTTCAACCGCCGCCAGACTTTTCACTTCCAGTCAGCATGCGAGCCAATTAGCAGCAGCCACACTGGGGCGGCACCCAGGCGTTTTTTTGTGGTAAGGCCAAGCCTTATCTCTGCTTCTTTCATGAGGAGCTTCATTCAAAACAACAATTCAAAAAATATATCCATATCCTAATAATGTATTATATAAAACTTTGTCTTAAAAACTCACGTGACATATTTTTGTGGACCCGCTGTAAAGCCCCAAAATGCCACAAGATGCCGCCAAAGCTCTATTGAAGAGGAAAGTGCCAAGCGAGTTCAGTCCTCAGAGGCTGGTATCCTGCATGTTTGCAATGTTTCACTCTTCAACACACCTGAGTCTAATGATTAGGTCATCATCAATATCCGCAGGAGCTTGATAACAATCCTAATCATTTGATCTGGTGTGTTGAAGAGAGAAACTTAAAGAACATGCAGAATACTGGCCTTCGAGGACTGGAGTTTGACACCTAAGTTTAGCCTGTAAGCTAATCATCTAGGAGCCATTAATTTAAGAGAAAGTCATATTAAAGTGTTATGGAATCATAGTTTGAGATTTATTTAAACAATTTGTGTTGAGAAACTAGCATTTTTATATTGATAAGTACCATATTTCTATTTACATTAAGGCTAACGCTCCCTGTTTTATTGTCCTTTAAAGCTATATCCTTTAAAGCCCCTTGAACTGTTATCAACATACTGTAAAATGCTCTCAACATACTGCATTATCATGTTCGCAAACTAAAAAATTACATAACACACTCTCGCTCACATACGCACAATAAAACAACACGGCATATGGAGAATGTATTGAAAATCCTGACACAGACACGCAAGAACACACTTAACCTCTTGACATGTTCTGCAGCCATCCATTGCCGACATCCTCAGCTTGGCTTGGTGGACATCCACGGTGGCCTGGTGAGACTTTTTTTTCTTTTTCAATTTAATATGTCTTTGGAAGTCCTCAAAGTGTTCTGTAATTTTGACATACTGCACTTGACATCAACTGACACGCCAGCATTCAGCTTACCCTTTAAAGCAATCACAACCGTCCCGAGACTTCAGTGCATGAAACTTTAAAGGCGTCAGCTGCCTCTAATGTGTCTCCGTCTGACTCAGCTATTTTTAGCTCATCGTATAAAATTCTAGAGGATTTTTTTTCTTTTTTAACAAGGTATAATGTGATATCGTCTTCAGGTCTTTGATCCAACAGCTATTGTATGGGCTGGCACACATCAGCTGGCTCCAACAAGGTTTGTGTTTATTTTTTCCTCAATCCGATTGCCAAGACGTTTTTCAATTATTTGTATATGTAATAATAGATGTTTTTACACTCAACATAGGTACACATGCTAACCCTATCCAGAATTAGAAACATATTTGTTGTATATTTAAATCCTAAACACAGTTAATGAAAATTGAGCACCAGCAGAATTGCTGCATTAAAAATGGGAATATTGTTCTCATTTTAAATGATATATATAAAATTATGTGTTTTCACAAAGCCACGTTTATCTTGTACAGATTTCTACAAAAAAACCTCATTAAGGTCTCTACTTTCAATTCCTAGCACCCAAAAGATTCAAATTGTAAAAAAGTAAGACAAAGTGAATGAAAAAAAGGAAGTAGATATTGTGCACAACATCACTATTATTCATAAAACATTAGCATTAATAGTAATCATAAAACAATACAAGTTTTTAATTGATGATTATTTCATTTAATTCAGCTCATTTTTATACTTTAAAAAAACAATCTCTCAGGCCTGAATAATCCCATTTGTAGACCAGGACCGGCCCGCGGGCCTTATGTTTGACACCACTGGTTTAGACAAACCTTTAATCAGAATAATGCTGTTAAAAAAAGGAGTTAACAGCTGTTCAAAGTTTTTTTTATTTTGCTTTTTCCTTGTGTCAATGTTAAAAAGGATACAGTTTCAGGGGTACTTATACAATTTTTATAGATAATAATATTTATGGTCAGTGTGGCAAGTGGGGGGAGGGATGTTTTCTCTTTTCCTGGGGGTCTTTGCAAAATATAATTGAGAACACTGCCCGAATTTTATTTATTCTCGGCGCATTAGGGTGAGGAGATTTATTTACTGCATGTGCGCACGTGAATGAAGAGTCAGCATTAAAGAAATTGTAGTACCTTAGCGGTAGAAATGAGCATGACGTTAAACATGTTTTCCTTCCAGATGACATCTTCACCGAAGGCTTCGAGATCAAGACGAGCAGCTGTGTGACCATCCAAAGTCAATTCTACTTCACCAACACCACCAACTCGTACAACATGCTCCAAGATTGTGGCAACTGCTCGCGGTGAGTTTTTCTCCACCTCACTGCAACGTTTGCTCCATATCTACACACGCTACATCCAAGTGTCTCTCTATGTTGGAATGTCTCAGGCTGTTCCACGCCAAGAGGATAGAAAACACCAACCTCCTCTTTGTGGTCGCAGAGACGCTCCCCTGCAGCTCCTGTGAGATAGAGAGACTGAGCCAAGTCAAGACCGAGTGTATCCTTTCTGGCGCGTACGCACGCATACGCGCATTAAAGTTAGCATCGGTCTCCTCAACTAACAACGTTCAGTCCAGGAGGAGAATCCTTGCGAGGTACTGAGCAACGCACGATATCGGAGAGGTCCGACAACCTGCCTTGACTTCAGTGCCTTAGTGAGTAGGAAATACAACACAAAAACATCAAGTGCACCGGCTCTGTTTATAATTTGCGAATGTTCTAAGATATATTAGATGTCCTTTTTTGGACTTTTGGACGGCAATTTCAATAGAACCACTTTCTATTGCCTTGCCTTCATTTGCTGCTTGTTTGTGGGTCTTGTTGCCTTCACTAAATGCAAAGCAAGCTGCCAAATCAATTATTTTTTAAGATGGTACATTTTATTCGTACATAATGTTTGAGCTAATCTGTTTAATACAAGCTAAAGGTCTACACTTCAATTGCATCTTTTAAAGTACTGGAAACATTCCAATTTCAAGGGTCTCAACTAGAGATGACCTAAAGCCTCATAAAACACTTGTAATCTTTTTGACTTCATTATAGGGTACTCTTGGTTTGAAGATGCAGTGGAAATATCATAGATTTCATTTGTTAGAGTGGCATAGCAAGTCCGCCAACAATGCGGAGGTTGTGGGTTCGATTCCAACTCTGAACCTCCTTTGTGGAGTTTGCATGGCCTCTCATGGGTTTTCTCTGGGTACTCTGGTTTCCTCACACATTCGCCAAAACATGCATGGTATATTGGTCACCCCAAATTGCCCTTAGGTGTGTTTTTGTGTGTGTGAATAGTTGATTGTCTATGTGTGCCCTGTAATTGTCTGGCAACCTATTCAGGGTGTACCTCACCTCCTGCCCATAGACTGCTGCAGCGCACTCATGACCCTTGTGAAGACTAGCGGTTAAGATAATGGATGGATGGATGCTCTAATGTTTATTTTATAAACTAAGAGAACCATCTAAAAGAGTAAAATATTCATGAACCATTTATATATAAGGTGCATTGGTTGAGGTGAATCATGGAACACGGGCTGGATCGTGCTAATCTACCATTCCGAAATGTTTAAATAATAAAAAAAAAACACGGGATTTGAGGGTATTTCCAAATGTTTGAGTGTCACTGTACATCATAAAAACTCATTGGAATCAAGAGTGTGTGTATAACGTTATTTATATATCTTCATTGCAGGAAAATACTTCCGAGTGTGGACGGGCACATTTTGTGCAGCCCCACCTTTGGGTCCTTCTCGTCTTTCAGCTCATTCTGCCTTTTTTTCACCACTGACACGTGCTCCCATTCACTTCCATGTCATCTGGAGGTCAGGTAGCCAATGCAAGTGTCTCTTCTTCTGGATTTTTTAATTTTTTTGTGGCTCACTATTCAGTTGAAATATTCCTTTAAGACGCAACAAACAAGCACTTGACTGGAACGCTTGTCGATTTTTGGGCCAAACGAAGTGATGCGTTTTTTTTTTTTTTTTTTTTGGGGGGGGGGGGGGGGTGCAGCATTTCACAGACGACATTTCACGGAAATTGATGCTGTCCTGACGACGTAAAGAGTTCTTCATGCTTCACCGCAGTGAATGAGTTCTGTCTCAAAAGCTGATGTCATGATGGAAAAGAGATTCGACGGTTGAAAATGGATACATTTCAACAAGACTGTATAGTTCAATTCCCACAAAACAGCACACTTTTTTTGCGGCCTTTTCTTTCACATTAAAAGTACAGATTTTATCCCTGGTCGCATAATGACCTGTTTACAACTCGGTGACAAAATTTTGCAACGCTAGCATTTTGAAGAAAACAAGTGCTTTTTGTCATGGGACCACACGTATCAGTGACCAAATATTTTGTGACTAAATGTCTGAGATGTTCTTGCAGCGCTTCCATTCAGAAAAATAAGAAGCAAACGGCATTCGGCAAAGTCCAGACAATTAATATCATGGCCATTCATATGGATTCAAAGAAATAGAAATAATGCAGTGTTGAGTGCACTAATGCTGTGATCATTTGTGATTCGTTTTTAATACACAATCCAGTTAGATTTAAGTGGTTGATTAATTTACATGTTTGTAAACAATTTATAACAAAGCAACAAGCCTTTGAATGAATTGAATATTCCAAATGTTACTACCATTTTACGCTGTTCCACACGGGTGAAATGTTGCATTTACGTTTGCTTCTTGTATTGGGAATGTAGCTTCTGAGCAGCTTTCTGTGTTCTCGGTATGTTATTATCAGTATTTGACACTTTTTGTCACTGTGGCATGGCATTCCGTGATGACAGCAAGATCTATTTGACGCATATAGGTCACAAGCAAGTTTGGTCCAAAAGTCGAATAAATGACAACGTTGAAGTAAAAGCCAGCCAAGTATCACAGAAATGTCACGACCCATTAGAAAATAACATTTCTATTTCATTCCACTAGATGTTGCTGATGTTCTGATCGGCTTGCACAACATTTCGTCATGCGCTGCCTGCCATACAACATTTGGAGGGTTCAAGTTGCAAAAGAGAATTTGCATGAACTCATTCGATCCCAAATACGTTTTTCCCCTGGTACCGACCCTAACCCTATGACTGGTAAATTAAGTATTAAGTACTAAAATAATTACTTTAGGTAAGGACGTACTAAATTAACCATTAATTTAGGTACTAAGCATGATAGATTACTTTAGTTGTCATAATCTAAAAATAGACATTCAATCCATATTGTTGTGTGTCAAATATTTGGAAAGAAGGTCCAAAAATATTTGGTGGATTAACTAATCTATTAATTACCTAAAATAATTATTTTAGTACCCTTAATACCTAAAGTAAATATATTTTGTTTTCAAATATTTGGAAAGAATTTCTAAAATTATCTGGTAAATTAAGTAATCAATAACTTAATTACCTTGCTTAATTGCTTTAGTACTATAGTACTTAATGTAATCAATTATTTCAATACTCTTAGTATTTAAAGTGATTGATTACTTGAACTAATTGATTACTCCAGTTCTTTAGTTCCTAAAGTAATCTATTACTCGAGTACTCTTCACATCAAGAGTAATCCATTACTATAGTACCTCATTACTTAATTGCCCACTAAACAAACTGATTAATTATCAAGAGTAATTGATTACTATACTAAAGTACCCATTCACCTAATTACTCAAAGTAATTCATACTTTAGAATGCAATTCATGTATTGATAATAAAGCTGCCATTGTTGGACCCTGCTTAGCCAAAGGGACAAAAAATGGACAAAGAATTGACAAGTACGAGGGATTGAATGTCTCGTCTTTAGGTAAAAAGCACAAAAGTAATGGATTACTTTGGCACTAAATTTACTAAAGTAGCAAAGTAAATGATTACCTGAAGGACTCAAGTGATTGATTAATGTATAAAGTAAATGATTACTTGAGTACATAATGCGTTTTTAGCAGCCATTTTTAGACACCTCCTTTGCTAAACATATGAAAAAAACAAATGGAAAAACATCTAAATACGTAACTGGAAATGTAACTTTGGGATTGAAAGAGTTAAAGAGTAGCATAGAAGAGCAAAATGTTTCTGGAGATGCGCTCTTCCATGCGGTCTGGTCGGGACTTGAATCGAAGCACAGACTTTGTCCTTTTTCCTCCATTTTTCCCGACCGTTTTTTATCTTTCGTGCCACCGAGGACTGAAACCAGTTTCAAGTCACTTTGCGTCCTCATCCTACTGTTGTGCATCTTTGCTGTCCCCCAGCATGGTCGGGTGAGGTTTGCCAGGTACATTGCTTTAAAAATCATAATAATAACTTGGATCCCGCGTCTTGGAATTTAGGTCTCAAAACAACACTGCTGTATATTGAGCAAAAGTCTTGAGAAGCCACAAAATCTAACATTCAGTGTTGTATTTTTTGTTTTCGATGACCAGTATTTATTTGCATGATGTTTGGAACCCTTGGAAGAAAATTTGGTGTACATAGTTGAATGGAGAAGAAACATTCCTCTCGGGCACATCTTGTGGAAATGAACGAGGAACAAAGTTTGACTTCAGTGAAGCCTCTAACATTTTTATGTACTTCTTTCTTTATCCATTTTGCAAGTTTGAAGCACAAACGCTGCAGGTTGGAAACAAACTGCCCGATGACACGTTCATTTAAGAAGAAAAGTAACCTAAAAAAAAAAAAAAAAAAAAAAACTAAAGGCATGTTTGGGATCTTCTTAATGAATTTCTTCATGAAATTGATGTATTAGTTGCTTAATCTAATTTACAGTCTAACTGCTTATTGCTTACAATCTATCTGCTTGTATATATTTGATCTGTATGTATTTGTATATTTAAGGCAGAACGTTCTGAATGTCTACTAACGCTTACTGCGCAGCAAAAGATTCACAAAAAGATCCCGTGATAGAAATGACAATAAATTGACAGTTTATGCGTAGGAAAGAATGTTTCAATGTTTTTGCACTATTTTTGCTCTTTTTTTGGCTAACATTGTCGTCGAGTTGGGATGCTTTTTTCCGCTCTTTGTGCCAGCCGCTCATCATGCCACCTCATTTTTGTACGCAAAACAGTCTGCCGAATTCAGCGAGCTTAACTTTTCAAACGTTTTGTCAGCCACCTTACAAATGGATATTTCAGTGTTTATATCTTTGGTGAATAAATGCTCTTGATATTTTTCATTTTTCAGCCATGCCTCATTCTTGTTCCAACCAGTGATTGCAAATTTTATGTTTGGAATGTTGAACGCCTTTATTGTACAACAAAATTGGGAAAAATTGCAGTACACTTCTGTTGGGTTAGTGCTTCATTTGTGCTTACTCATCAAATTTTATACTTAAGCAGGGGGAAAAAAAAAACACCTTATGATAAGTAGTAGTATTTTAAGCCTTAACTACATGGTTGTTTAAACAAATGCCTTATTATCGTTTTGTTTTTTGTTTTTTTTTTGGGGGAGGAGGGGGTCACCTTACTTTACATGTTTTTTTCCGAGGGAAAAAATACTTCACAAAGTTGGTTCTTTTTTTTGTTTTTTTTAACAGCCCCTACGTGGTCATTAAAAACGTTAACAGCCTCACGTCATGTTCATTAAAAAACTTTAAGGAAAATGTTGTTTTTCGAATATTAGTACAGTACTAGTACTACTATAATAATAATAATAATAATAATAATATTAATAACAATAATAATAATAATCAACCGTTCTTTCCATGGTCTTTGATCTTTAAAAAATCACAGTACTTTTTATATGCGATTTTTCTTTTTCTGAAAGAACACCTTACTTTATATGGTCTCTTTTTATCGGAGGGGGTCATTATACATGGGGGGGTACAATACCTTTTTTTTCCAAGTCTTATTATACATGGGGTTTTAACAAGTCACTATACATGGTGGGTTTTTTTGGGTTTTGTTTATTTTTTTTTGGGGGGGGGCTTTATATACAGTTTTTTTTCTTTAGAAAAACGCATTACTGCACAATTGTCTTTTTCTAACAGCCTCACGATACATGCTTGTTCCAAAAAAATCCATACTTTTTTTTCATGCAAAAGGGTTTTTTTTTCCAAGGGGGAAAAAAAAAACACTTTTTTGTTTGTTTGTTTTTTTGATGGGAAAAAACAGCATTACTGTACATGTTTTTTGTTTTTTAATGCTTTGACATGGTTTGGGTCCCGTGCTCCACTTTGTTTATCCCTGCAGGAGGTCACTGCTTTGTGAAGTCAAGGGTTTAAAACAACAAAAATGTGGGTGTGGTGGACCAGACTGGAAATCCATCAGGCAAGTAACTTGCGCATTTGCTCACAGTGCCCCTCAGTAAAGACACCAAGGAGAAACTTGAGTCTGACTGCGAACATACTGCACAAACTTCTACACTGGAGGTTCTGGCTTCACTGCAATAAAATCACTTGCTGTCATGAATCTGCCTCTGATGACTGATACCATCCATCCAGGGATACCAAGTCATTCTATATCCAATGTTCCATAAATGACTTCCAACTGGCTCTTATAATGGAGTCTGACCAAGTGGATTGAATAAAAAAAATAAAGAACTTTAATATTAGTCTTTTAAAGCCACAATATGTATTTGCAAACATGATCAGTTGTAAATGAACTTAACCAATAATAACGGCAAAATCTCAATAGCTAAGTGGCAGATAGACCAGTAAAAAGATGTATACATTTCAGTAGCTTCCGCAGAGAAAAAAAAACAGCATATGGGGTTTAATCCAAACAATTCAATAGAGGTTTTTTTTCTTTATCTTTAAATATCTGCCTGCTATCTGCTGCATGTGCCAGTAACAGCATGAACAAGGGTGCGTATCACTTGATGCCTCGAGATTCTCGAGTGAACAGGTGCCTTATTAAGTGGAGGGCGCAGTTCAAAGGGCAGCCCTCATTTGTCACCATGTCAGTTAAACATGCTCCCCAAAGAGGAAGTGCATGGTGGGGTCTGCTCACTATGTCTCTCGGCCTGCTGTCAATCCGAGCATGTGTTGCACCCTTGGAACGACAACAGCACTCAATCTTGTCAAACCCGCTTGCCATAAATATTCAGTCGAAACAAAGAATGTATGATATAAATCAATTTTCAGGGAACAGGTTTTTATGAACTAATACCTATGCAAGAGCATTATGCAATTTGACTTTATTTACTTTTTAACTTTAATCAGTCCACCTCAACTATAAAATATAATCCTAATCTGAATCAGTACATTGTAAAACCACTGCTTGCATATGGCAAAATATTTCTTGAATACATCCATACTGAGAAGTTGGTGATTTTATTTTTGAGTTATGGACAAAAATTCCAATTTTTCCCAAAAATGTCCAGTCATACAAAAACAATAAGGACAATCAACGTTCACGTTGGAATTTACTCTTGTTGGAATCATTGTTTGAGGTGAATATCATTTTCCTGAGGTACACGGTTGCTCCAAATGTTTGAAATATGAGTGAAGACACTTTTGTCATAACTAGGGATTTCAACTTGGCAACATATAAAATGCTGTAACTGTAATTGTAAGTTATTTAGCTACCGCTATGTATTATATATTATTTTAAACGGAATTTGGTGTATAAATAGAATAAAGTTTATCAATATCATTTTTGTAGACAAACGCATCGGAGATGGATAGTTTGAAACACAAATACAAGCGAAAAGAAATCCGAATTCTTCAGACGGGCAAAATAGATTTATTTAATGTACATCTACAGAATATTATGAGAGTTTTCCAATGAAAGATCATATTTTATGATTCTCATTTTACTCTCTCACTGAGCTTTTTTTCATCTTATTCTTCAGCATCCTTTGCCTGCGATGCGAACACAGAAAAAAAGGCCGCATTAGTTTAAGGTCACACAAGCACTTTTCTTTTCCTGAATATATTACTCACTTTTCCAATTTCCCGACTTTTGGCCCTCAGCTTGTTGACCTGCGACTCTGCAATGTCTGCGCGCTCCTGAGCCTCCTCCAGTTCGTGTTGAACCTTCCTCAGTCTGGACATGTGAGTGTTTGCCTGCTCCTCCTGTGCGGCAGGCAGTTCAACAGCTGAGTTAACATCAGAAATGTTCTGGTGTCATCTCTTAACAATGCAGTGGAATACTGTATGTGGCCACAATAATAGGATTACTGCCGGCAGACTGATGCTAACTTTATGACAGTCATCTGCGGAGGCTTTCCCATCATGCTTTGCTTCCAATACAAATAAATAGGCAGGCTGGAAAATGTTGCTTATCTGCCAGATTGTCTTGATTACGCCATGCTTGCTTATGCTTTTGTTTTACTGCCCCTGTCATCTCATTGATCATTAGTTGAAAAAATATTCCATTATTATAGGCATTTCAGAACGTTTAGCTTTTTTCAAAAAGCTTTTATTTTCTCTGTGGCGGGTGCGGAGCGGTGTAGCAATGTAGCGTTTCTGATGTAGGTTCAATTGCTGACTATTACAATTTTGATACTTACAGCCTCTTCTGACTGCCTTTTGTAGGCCTTGACCTTCAGTTGCAGCTTGTCAACCAAATCCTGAAGCCTGGTGACATTTTTCTTGTCCTCCTCAGTCTGATGGTAGAGATGTCAGCCACTTATACTTTTTCGCACAGCTTTCAGGTAACTTTTGGCGTGATTGAGAAGATTGACATCTACCTGGTAGGAGAGCTCTTTTACTCTTCTCTCATATTTCCGGACGCCTTTGATTGCATCTGATCCACGCCTCTGCTCCGATTCTAGCTCCGCCTCAAGCTCGCGCACCTGAAACAAAATGGAGGTTAAACACAATCTGCATTATGATTGTCCTTCAGCAGCCTGGAAATGAGTGTGATGAGATCTTTACCCGAGCCTCCAGTTTCTGGAGTTGCTTTTTGCCTCCTTTCATGGCCAGGTTCTCAGCCTCGTCCAGGCGGTGCTGCAGGTCTTTGACCGTCACCTCCAGGTTCTTCTTCATCCTCTCCAAATGAGCGCTGGTGTCCTGCTCCTTCTTCAGCTCCTCGGCCATCATGGCCGCCTACAGCAATTGCGGGCTCAACCTTAGATTTATACTCCTGGTGAACGAGCGTGTGTTAAAACTCACATCAGTGATGGCCTTCTTGGCCTTGTCTTCAGCATTTCTTGATTCCTGCACGGCGTCCTCGACTTCACTCTGAATCTGGACAAGGTCAGCCTCCAGCTTCTTCTTGGTGTTGATCAGGCTGGTGTTCTAATTGAAATGAACCGAACACTTACGTTCAAAGTTTTACCCGAACATTTTAACTCTGAGAATCACACGTGAAGATTACCTGAGAGTGCAGAAGTCCAACACGCTCACTGGCATCAACTAGCTCAGCTTCAGCCACTTTGCGGCTTCTCTCCGTCTGCTCCAGGGCGGCTCGTAGCTCCTCGATCTCAGCCATCATCAAGTTGTTCCTGCGCTCCACCATGGCAACCTGCTCCTTCATGTCCTCTTGACTTCTTATGGCTTCATCAAGATGAAGCTGGGCATCCTACGTGACAAAACACAATCAGAACTTTCTTCCTTTCATGCTACTTTTCAAGCGTCTGCACCTTGAGTTGCCCCTGGACGTTCCTAAGCTGTTTTTGGGCTTCGGCTGCCTGGCGGTTGGCGTGGCTGAGCTGAATCTCCATCTCATTCAGGTCACCTTCCATCTTCTTCTTGATTCTCAAGGCATCGTTCCTGCTCCTGACCTCAGCATCCAGGGTGCTCTGCATGGATTCGATGATGCGCTGACTGTTCCTTTTGATCTGCTCCATCTCCTCGTCCTTCTCCGCAAGCTTTCTGTCGATCTCGCCTTTGACTTGGGTCAGTTCGAGTTGAACGCGAAGTATCTTGGACTCCTCGTGCTCCAGAGTAGCCTGTGGACAAGGAGGACTTTGGTTAAGTAACGCTCACGATAAATCTTAGACATTGAGGTAAATCCAAATTGTATGATTTAAAATTATACTGTATGAGTCAATTTTACCTCTGCTTCTTCCAGGGCTGTTTGAATTTCACATTTCTCACTTTCAACTGTCTTCTTTCCTTTCTCAAGCTCATGGATCGTCTTTCCACTTTCTCCAATTTGCTCGCTCAGGTCAGAAATCTCCTCTGTAAGAACATAACAACAGTTGACAGTTTTAGAGGGTTGGTCTTGGGAAGACAAAGTACGGGGACTTACGTTGCAGGTTCTTGTTCTCCCTTTTCAGGGTCTCCAGATGATCCAGAGCTTCTTCATAGGAGTTTTTCAGTTTGAACATCTCAGTACTGAGTGAGCGGGACTCCTTCAGAGCTCCCTCCAGTTCGGCCTGGCTCTCTTCGTATTTCTGTTTCCACTCAGCTAGAACCTGAACACGTCAAAACAAAAAAAGTACGCTCAGTAACATCAACTTAACAATTGACATTTGATGCCTTAATAACGCAAAACATACCTTGTCAAAGTTCCTCTGCTTCTTGTCAAGGTTGGCAGCCAGAGCGTTGGCTCGCTCCACATCGATCATCAGATCTTCCACTTCACCCTGCAGCCTCTGCTTGGTCTTTTCCAGAGAGGCACACTTTGAGTTCACTGCCTCGATGGACTCCTCTGCGTCCTGAAGACGCTGGGCAAGCTTCTTCCTGCAAAGACGCATCCATTGGTTTTAATCCTTGATTTCATTTTCTTTGCCAATTCCCCATCTTACTTGGCCTCCTCGAGCTCCTCGGTGCGCTGGATAGCGTCCGTCTCATATTTGGTTCTCCACTGAGCCACCTCACTGTTGGCCTTTGACATGGCCCTCTGTAGCTCTGCTTTGGCCTCCTGCTCCTCCTCATATTGCTCTCGGAGAAGGTCGCAGTCGTGTCGGGAGGACTGAACGGCGTGGGCCAGGGCGTTCTTGGCCTGCCACCCAGAAAAAGACGATGTTGAATATTCTATGCTAATTGTCTGGTCTTTTTTTTAACCTTTATTTTCTTACCTTCATTTCCTCCTCAATGTGCCTCTTGAGCTCTTCAATTTGTTGCGTGTAGCCCTGCTTCCCTCTTGTGAGCTGGGACACCAGGGCTTCTTTTTCTTCCAGCTGGCGTGCAAATTCACCTGATACAAAATGCTATGTTCGAGACCTCAAAAAGCTTCATTTAGCTTAGCTTCACTTATCTTGATTTAGTATACAGTAGTTCAGTTGATCGTAGCTTCATATAGCTTATCTTCATTTTTAGTTTTAGTTTTTTCAAGTTTAAGTTAGCTTAAACCATTTTTTGTGTGATTACGTGACGAATAAAGAAAAAAAGGATACTCTTGTGTGGCAAGGGGAAGCCTACCGTTCTCAGTTTGAAGTCTTGCTTTTTGGGCACTCGTGTCATTTAGTTGACGGACATTTTCATCATTCTTGGATTTAAGTTCACTCAGTTGATCTTCTAATGTCCTGCACATCTTTTCAAGATTAGCCTGGTGGAAGAACACGTTTTTCAGCACAGGATCATAATTGTTTTTTTTTTCTTCGCTCTCTCTTCTTGGTTGAAACTAAATAAAATGCTCTCACCTTTGATTTGGCAATGCTTTCCATATTGCAGCTGAGGTCATCAATCTCCATTTTGTATTCACTCTTCTCCTTTTCCAGCTTCTGTTTGACCCGCTGAAGGTTATCGATCTGCTCGCCAAGCTCAGCCACACTGTCAGCCTGTTTCTTGCGGAGGGCGGCGGCGGTGGCCTCGTGCTGCAGGGTGGACTCCTCGAGATCACGACGCAGCTTCTGGAACTCGGCCTCACGCTTTTTGTTCATCTCAATCTGAGCAGAGGTGGCTCCGCCGGCTTCTTCGAGTCGCTCGCTGATCTCTTCAAGTTCCCTGGAGAGATCAGACCTCTGCTTCTCCACCTTGGCGCGAGCGGCCCGCTCGGCTTCGATCTCCTCCTCAAGCTCCTCAATACGGGCCTGTAAGATATACATATGAGAAACTATTCCCTGAAGCTATTCCCTAAATGTATTTATACAATGATTCTTGTCAACAAATACCTGAAGTTCCTTTATCTTTTTCTGTAATTGGACTCCGAGAGTTTGCTCATCTTCAATCTTACTCAACAATTGGCTGACCTCAAAGTCCTTCCTGTAAGAGGTCATTAGTATCAATACAGCACGTCATTAGATGAATACTCTGAATACATCCATATACGTACTTCTTGAATTTCTCATCAGACTGCTGCTTGTCATTCTCAAGATCCATTATGGATTCCTGAGCCAGCTTCAGATCTCCTTCCAGCTTCCTTTTAGCTCTTTCAAGATCCATACGGAGCTTCTTTTCTTGCTCCAGCGATCCTTCAAGCTAGGCAGGAAGACAGTAAATGTGCTTAATAATAAGTCCCTATCGCATTTCACGATGATGTGGGACACTCACATCATCCACTTGCTGCTCCAGCTTGGATCTGGCTTTTGTCAGAGAGTTGACTTTGTCTTCTTCTGCCTGAAGGTCATCAAGGGTCTGCTGATGGGCCTCTTGGAGGGCTTTCTTCTCCTTGGTCAATTTGGCAATGGTCTCATCTTGAGAAGTCATCTCCTCAGTCAAGTTTTTGACCTAGACAAGGGTGCATACATTTGGGTGAAATAATTTTCTGAAGGACAGCTGAGTTATTAAAAATGTATATAATAAATAAATAGTGTATAACCTTGTTCTCGGTGGCATGTTTCTCCTTCTCAACTTTAGCCAGGGTAAGCTCCAAGTCATCGATGTCTTTCTTCAACTCAGAGCACTCGTCCTCCAGCTTCCTCTTCTTGGCTGTCAGCTCAGCGTTGATTTCCTCTTCGTCCTCCAGCCTCTCACTTGTCTCTTTGACTTTGGCCTCAAGCTGAATTTTGGCTTTGATGAGCCCCTCACACCTTTCCTCTGCATCAGCAAGGGTTTCACCATCCTTGGAGTCACAATGACATATAAATTTAGAAGATAGTTCATTCAAAAGAAAATATGCTGAAAAAAAAAACTTTCTGTTAAACATACAGACTGAATCTGCAACTGCAAGTCATTTTTCTCCTGCAGGAGAGAAACCATCTTCTCCTCCAGTTCCTTCTTCTTGGCCAAAGCCTTTACAAGATCCTCCTTGGTTTTTTCAAAGTCCTCTTTCATTTGAGCCATCTCTTTTTCTGTCTCTGCACTTTTGAGCAGAGGCTTGATCTTGAAGTACAACTTCATCCATGGCCAGTGTTTGACATTCATGAATGAACGTACATTGTACTGAATGGAGTAGATGGCCTCCCTGACAAAAACGTACCAAATGTTGAGTTAAAAGTGTCATCTTTTTCTTGTTTGATGGAAAACAGGAGAAAAATATGAACAGACACTGTACCTCCTCTCCATCATCTTGACAAACTCCCGTCTCATCACATAACCTCTGCAGAGAGCCTGAGTCATTGTGACCAGCTCGGCCAGTTTCTCATCTCTCATCTCCTCCAGTGTACCCAGCAGGCCAGCTTTGAAGAACACCTGAAAGTCATGACATTGACTGATACAACTGCCGTTTACAGCCATTATTGAATCTACCTTGGTATGGCCAAACTTGTACTGTGTGTGATCCACATCGATGGAGCTCAAAAGTTTCTCTGAGGCCTTCTTATTATCAATGAACTGACCCTCAGGGATGACGCTGGCGTTTAACACTTTGTATCTGAAAAAAAAAAAAAACATTTCATTGACTGTTTTGATGAACGTGTCAATTGGAGCATTTGAATGTGCTACCTCTGCTTGAAGTCACCATAGAGGATTCTGCTTGGGAAACCTTTCCTACAGATTCTGATGCCCTCCAGCACACCATTACAGCGCAGCTGGTGGATGACCAGGAAGTTCTCCATCAGACCTAATATTTAACGTTAGGAATAGATGTTCAATATTTATTAATAAATAAATAAATATATAAATAAATAAATAATATATATATATATATATATATATATATATATATATATATATATATATATATTATATATATTATAGTATTATAGCATATATAATAGGAAAACCTGCTGCAAATGTGACGAATCCAAATACTGTAGTAATAATGGTAATAATAATAATAAATAACATCCAATGAGTAGCAATCATAAATGAAGTGTAAAAAAGTAGACAAAGAGTTGTGATGTAACACAACAAAATAGATAAGTCATACCTGGCGTCTTGGATTCGTTAGGAATCAGGCAGCGCACAAAATGAGGATGTGTGCTCCTCAAGTTTGTCATCAGTTTGCCCAGATTCTCCTGAGAAGACATCACATAGATACAATGTACATGCAATGAAATTTGTACAGAATTTTGCTTGGCTGTCTTACCCTGAACAAAGCAGACACAGTTTGGAAGGAGCCACCCTTCTTCTTGCCACCCTTCTTTCCACCTGCACCCTCAGCTGTTGGCAGAATCATAATCTAATCAGAAAAAACATTTTCAGTCAGTTCTATAATAGATTTTCGTAGATCCTACCTTCTGCTGAGGCATGGGATGCATACAGGAAGGACAGGAGCTTGGTAGAGGATTTCTGGTAGAGCTGAACAACCGAGTCATTCAAGGGGTCCTTGTTCTTGTCCAGCCAGCCAACGATGTTGTAGTCCACCGTGCCGGCGTAGTGCACCAAGGAGAAGTGGGCCTCAGCCTTGCCTTTGGTTGGCTTTGGCTTCTCAAAGGACTTGTTCTTACCAAGATGCTGGTCATACAGCTTGTTCTTGAAGGTTGTGTCTGAAGCCTTGGGGAACATGCACTCCTCTTCAAGGATGGAGAAGATGCCCATTGGCTGGAATGACATTTGGGCTTTGATTATTGTACCAACATGTTTGTTTCTGAGTGGAGATGGTTTATTCCGGTACCTTCTCAATAAGCTCAATGCAGGCGGCCAAGTCCATGCCGAAGTCAATGAACTCCCATTCGATGCCTTCTTTCTTGTACTCCTCTTGCTCCAGGACAAACATGTGGTGGTTGAAAAACTGTTGCAGTTTCTCATTGGTGAAGTTGATGCACAGCTGCTCCAAGCTGTTGAACTGAAACATTAAGATAAAATAATCAACAACCTTAAAGCCTGAAAGTGTCATGGTTTGTTGGGTTGTGGGTTTATTTTGAGGGGTTCTGTTTCTGTTTACGTTTATAGTTCCGGTTTCTGCCCCTGTCGCGTCTGCCTGCGTTAGTTTTGATTTAGTCCACCTGTCTGTTACCTGCGCCTCGTGTCCTCCAATCTGCTCCCTTTGCCTGTTGTCCCTGCCCAGCTGCCATGTGTTAGTTTGATTAGTTTGTGAATGTATTTAAGCCTAGTGTCTGTTACAGCCCGTGTCGGATCATTGTCTCTGTCGTGTCAGGTCATTGTCGTCTTGTAGTCCCGTCTCGTCTCGCCCATCAGTTTCGTGTATTCCTGCCAGCCTGCCCGTAGTGTTTGTTTTCCGTTTTTCCAGCTTGCCTGCGCCCTTAGTTTTTGCCGTCCTGTTTTTCCCGCTTTTTGTTCCCGTTCGTTGTATTAATAAACATGGATTTCATCAACCCCCTGTCCCGACGCTCCCCTGCTTTTGGGTCCTCCGCAACCACGCCGGCGTTCACACCCGCCGTGCACCCCCGTGACAGAAAGTGGAATTTGGAATGAACTTTGGATTCATTATTCTGGATATGAACTCACATCAAAGATTTCAAAACCAGCAATATCCAAGACACCAATGAAGAAACTTCTGGGCTGCTTGGTGTCCAGCATCTCATTGATTCTGACCACCATCCACAAAAACATTTTCTCATAGACTGATTTGCAGAGGGCGGAGACAGAGTTGTTCACCTGTTGACACGAATCAACATTATTTTATGGGTTTCAAGAAAAAAATGTATTCAACTCCCAAGAGTACTTCATACCTGAGGCACTGTCTGACCCTTTGTCACAAACTCGTTTCCAACTTTGACCCTTGGGTAGCACAGGGCCTTCAGGAGGTCAGCGGAGTTCAGACCCATGAGGTAGGAGATTTTATCAGCAACTGAAATGAAAATACATTATGCACATGCGTGACTGGACAAGGACAGACAGAAAAAAGGCAATTGTCACTTCATATGTAATCCAAGCAATCTGCGCCTCACCCTCGGTGCCATCCGGCTCTGCTTGCTCTTCGCGCTGCTTCTGCTTGAACTTCATATTTCCGTGTTGCATCACAGCTCCGGTCAGCTTGTACATGCTGACCTTCTCTTCCGCAGTAAAGCCCAGGATGTCAATGGCGGTCTGTTAAACAAAATAGTATAAATGCCAAATGGGTCCAACAAACTGAAGTGAATGTGACCGCCATCTTACGTACGTCCGTGGCAATGAACTCTTCGACATCATTGATGCTCTTGACAGTAATTTCACCCTGGCTGATCATGGGATAGTCGTAAGGGTTGGTGGTGATGAGCAGAGCCTCTGCAAGAACACAATATGGGCTCAATTCTTATTACAGGCTATAATACACCAATTTTCCAGGGTCCAAACATCGACGTACCAAGCAACTCGGGTTTGTGGCCCGTCATGAGCTGATAGAAGATGTGGTAGCTCCTCTCAGCAGACAGCTGGAAGGTCACACGAGACTTCTCCAGCAGGTCTGTAGATCAACACGCGTCGATGTTAGAAATGCCCCAAAAGCAAATTGGGCAATTATTTTGTCTTACATGTTTCAATATCTGCAGAAGCCAGCTTTCCCGTGGTGCCAAAGTGGATTCTAATGAATTTACCCTATATCAGACGAAGCACTGACTAGTTGAAAATCTTCGGCAATCATTGTGTGAGAAGACGCGAAAACACTTACAAAGCGGGATGAGTTGTCATTCCTCACAGTTTTGGCGTTCCCATAAGCCTCTAGCAGAGGGTTTGCTGCGATGATTTGATCCTCCAGCGACCCCTCCGAGGAAATAAATCAAAGCAAAAAAAGTCAAATAATGTGGAACTGTCCATTAAATTAAAATATTTAAGAAGCAGAAGAGCAGGCATAAATTAAGCGCCATAATAGATACTCCTTTGTAAATGTTTTGTATCCATCGCTACCTGCATTTTTCCAGCAGAATGCTCTTGCTTCTTTCCTCCAGGCACTGCGATTGTCGCAAAGTACTGGATGACACGTTTGGTGTTAACGGTCTTTCCTGCACCGGATTCTCCGCTGAGAGGCAAAAGAACAAAGAATTACCAATCACTTTCTTTTATGTTTAAAAAAGCATCAGCTTGAATCAATAGTGCTGCAATATATGGTATAAAACAGGCAAACATACGTGATGAGAACGGACTGATTTTCCCTGTCTGTAAAAAAAAAAAAAAATTGAAAATGTGTTGAATAAATGCACAAAATGCTAAATATATATATATATATATATATATATATATATATATATATATATATATATATATATATATATATATATATATATATATATATATATATATATATATAAACGGTACCTTGGAGCATAAACTGATAGGCATTATCAGAAATGGAAAAGATGTGGGGAGGAGCCTCAATTCTCTTTTTGCCTCGGTATCCTGCGACAACCCCTGAATCATACACCGGGAGCCACTTGTAGGGATTTACAGTGACGCAGAATAGCCCAGAATAGGTCTAAAAAAAGATACAATAAGTTAAAAAAAAAATGTCCAATTTAACCAAATAGTTCAAATATCTCTTTTTAAACAGAACTCACGTAGATCATCCATGCTGCATAGCGCTCTTTGAGGTTATACAGCACAGCGGGCTCACTGAGGTGGGTCATCATGGCCATGTCCTCAATTTTGTCAAACTTGGGTGGATTCATGGGGAAGATTTCATCCTCCTTAACAGTGAGTGTCTGGTCCAGAAATACACAAGTGAAACAGCTACATTTTAATCAGTTATTAAGTAGTCCGTACTTCTCATTATTTAAAGCAAAATCCATTTGTCCACCTGTCCTGACCTTTAACCCCATCCAACACCTACAGAATGCGAAACCCGGCTTTCTTTAGAGACATAAATCTCAACAAACACACTTCTACAAGTGTAATGGTCACATGTTCTAGTACTTTGGTCAAACACGTGTTGTCTTTATGTCAACATGAATGATATTTTCACAGTTTTACTCTTTTTTTTTTTTTTTTGGCAGGGTGGCTGTTCTCACCTTCCCACACTTTGTTTCCACGGTGGCTTTACCACCCTCTCGCTTCAAAAGTTTGCCCTTGAGGTACATCTCGGAGGGCTCGCTCACAAAGTAAGCTGTTTTGGCGTCAAAGGGAGTGTTTTGGGCTTCGATTCGCTCCCTTTCTGGCTTGCGGAGGTAAACGGCCGCCGGACCAAAACACTCCATTTCTGCGTCGGTGCTCATGATGATGCTTTACTGCGAGTAGGAAGAAACCAGACAGGTGACATGTGTTAGGATGATGTAGTAATTCTCTCTAATGGAAAGCTGATGGAATCACACAAATATAGATGAATGGCTTTGTGTTGTGATCCTTGTTTGCCCAAAAGATTTTGAATAAAGCGAACTGCGAATCTTGCCACACAATCAACTCACTCTGACATGATGACTTCTGTAAATAACAGAGACAACTTACTCTCTTCCCTCCCTCAGCAGAAAGCGAATGACGCTTGAGGATTCTGAAAGACGGAGCAAAGCAAACGCAATCGGTTAATGAAAGGAATTCCTAATAAATGAAGGAGCTTGCGATCCTTGCGAATCTTGTCCAAGTTGTGCGGAGGCGTCGTGATGTCTGGCAGAGCATAATCATGCCCTGCATTGTTTTCTAAGCTGCCGGCTTGCCGCACTCTAATATAAGACCGAGAGCCACTCACCTTGACTGGTCGCCTGTCACTCCTTGAGGGCGACCGTCCAGCCTTCTTATATAGAGTTGGGCCTTTAATGACTTGCTTTTTTTGGTCATGTTCATTTACGCCTATTGTCTGCTATCGTCTCTCATCGCTGATCGATTGCCGATCAGAAACGACGTTCCCCATCACCCGGATCCTTAAACTGAAATTAGAAAAGGCATCGATGGGAACATAGCAAAAAAAAGTGTAGTTTGTATGACAGCAATGATAATTGTTCATTTAGCTCTATAAAGGGAATACGTTGCTGTCAGCGGCAGATTAAATGGGCTTGTGGGCTCGCTCAGACATTCAAATAATTCCATTTGATGAATTAGTTTTAAATAGAAACTATTAGAACCCTACAAGCCATAGTAAATAGAAAGTACACGACAGATGTTGTAAATTTCATTCAAGGGCATACGGCTGCCATGTAGAGGAACAAATAAATACACAATTTGATGAAAGCAGGACTTTTAAAGCTGCATTTTTCAAGCTGCATGTAAATACTTTTGTGGCAGGCCTGTTGTGTTACTGCAGTTCCAACATTGTTTGGATCTTTACAATAATCTCTCTAATGCACCTTGGCACGGAGGAGCATCCAACTTTAGCCGCAGAGAAGCGCTCATATGTCACTGGTATTCCGTTACAGAAGCCTCGCAAGTCTTTCCTGTGACAAAGGAACAAAATGAAGAACTTGTGAAAACAATGATACGGGGCCACGGCCAGCACACTCGGCCGGGGCTTGGCCTGATCAAATCCCGAAGTTAATGGGATTTGTTGGAAGACAAAGGAGAATGTAACAACGCTCGTATTAATAGCAGCGTATCCGGTCAAGGGATTACAGGATGCGTGATTAACCCTTGTGCCGTATTTTGGCCGATCCTTTGATCTTTACATCAAAGGCATTTCACATCAAAGGGAAAGCATTGAAAGAACACGCTCGGGAGCTGAGATTTCACAAAGATGGTGATATTTCAACATGGCGCGATTACTTAGTTATGACTCTACCAGGAGTGTGCCATGCCTTGCAAGAATGCTGTGGAGAAAAATGACCCTAAAGGGTCAAAATACTGCACAGGGTTCAAGAAGGACATTCTTCCAACACTGCATACAGCAACAAAGCCCACAGGGGAGAATCTACGTGTGTCCAAAATTATCACTTTTTCAGACGACTCCAACCATTAGTGTTGCATCATCAAAAAGAACAAGCCATTTTAAGACCGGTCAATATGTAGTTTGTAAAAATGTGATTGACCAATGGTATAGAATTTTGAAAATCTATCAAATTCATCAAACGGTGTGACTGATGAGGTTTCTCACACAATGCCGATATATCATAGTGAAACTCCATATAATCATGTCCATTAAAATGCATTGGGAGAAAACAAAGGTATGCGTTATAATAGAGGTCAATTATATGTGGATTTTCACTGTTCACAGGCGAGGCCATTGAAATTAATGACACCAAAAAGACATTAATTTTTATCATATATGTTCCTGTTACTAGTCTATGATTGATTTATGTTGCAGTATGTATTTTTTTAACAAGCTACCTTTAGGTTGTGTGCAAACAGGAGACATCCAGATCAGTTCTTTGCACAACTTCCTTGCACACAACAAAATTCATGATATATTTCTATTTAGGGAAACAAGGTATAGATTGTGTAGTAAAAAATACCTTGGTGTTACTTGTCTGCAACTATTATACATGGTTAGAGAAGTGGTGTGATGTCACCGGAACTGGAGTTTTGTTTACAACTGTTAAGTGCAGTGCACTTTTATCAGTCTGACAGTTATGGACTTCAACCACACAAAAATGCTAGTTGACGCATCTTAAAATCCGTTTGGGACAAGCAACTTGACGCCTCCTCTTTCCCATTTCATTACCCTGTTAAGTAGTGACCGCACCAAGAGGTGTTACTGCAGCAGGCAGTAGGTGCTATTTTTTTTTTTTTTTTATGACACCCCCTGCAATTCTTGTCTTGTGATTTGATGTAAAAGCAAACACAAATGTGCATGTTGAATTTGGGGCTTTTTTCTTCTCTGTTAGTTCTGAGATCAACATTTTTACGTACATTTTCAGTGTCATTTTGCTCACATTTTTTAACACCTTCTATTTCTTCATTCATTCTTCATTGAACACTTTGGCATTTATTCTCCTTGTCCATATTTCTGTCATTTTATGTCATTTTTTTTTCTTGACAGTTGACAAGCTATGTTTGTCATTTGACCTCTGTCAATGTTCAAGACTTGTTAGGAGAGCACGATCAAGTTTCCATCAGTTGTCTGCTTGAGTAAATGACTTTTGACACGCAGTCTCCAATAAAAGGCTAAATGCACTCGTCTGCACACACATCCAGGCTCACTTGTTTTTCTTGTGGTTTTTTTTTTTGGGAGGGGTGGGGGGGGGGGGGTGCTATTCTAAGCTGGTTGGCAAATGTCCCAAAGCTTTAACATTATCACCTCATTTGCCCATTCACACAATGATTAATGCAGTATATTACAGTATAGCCATGAATGGAAAGAAACAGCTCTTTCACAAACTAATGATGCCCTATTATATGAATGGTAGTTTTGAAAAAATGTTTTAAAACACACATTAATAATACTAGTGGGCATTGCAGTATTTTTTAAGCCAAATTGCAGCATGCTGTAATATTTAAAGGAAAAGTGCAAGATATTTTGACACTTTTGATACTATCAAAATCAAATAATCCTTTGCTGGCATAACAACCAATTTAATAGCAGATGATTTAGGAAATATTACCCAATTTCGGTAATTAAATTACTCATGCTTGGGGATAAGTAATGTAAGTAAATAGTCATAAATAATAAATGAACATGCTTTCTAACTAGCATTGATTCTTAAATGTTGTTTCAAACGTAATACATAAAGTATAATGATGTGGCAAACAACTATGTAACCATCAAAATCTTTTATGCATAATTTCATCTACAGCCTAAAATAATATGTAATACTAACAGGCTGCTTCAATTAAACTTCAATCATTGTACTTAAAAAGTTCACTTTTTTTTTTTTTTCTGTGACATAATTATTCTATTATAGTGATTGGTCGATTTTCCCATCCAGTATTTTGGGCTATTTTATCTAACACAACCTTTAAGTTATTTTTTGGGGGGCATTATTTCAGTTTTTAATATCTTCTGATATCAATATAAAAAAATAACTAAACTTAAGTGTAAACAACCGAGTAAGCTAAGTAATCATGGCTTATTTTTCACAAAAGATCAAGATATGCGTATTTTTGAGTATAATTCCTTCTACTATTTTAAACGCTGTTTAAAACAGTTAAGCGCGCATCCCCATTGTCTGATGCGGAATCTGCAGCCAACAGGTGACTAGTTTCACATCTCCTAGATTTTCAAACAAGGCACTTGGGTCGTCCCTGGGGTGCCAGTTTATTTTTAACCTCTTCCTCTAAATGGTCTCGTTGCACTGTGTTTGCTGACAGATGAAGTGAAGACAAGGCCGCGCTCGCAGCTTGACCTTCTCCCAAGTTGAGCGTTTGTTCCCCATACGTGGCAAGGAGGGGATCGTGTTCAACGACATTTGGTAGTTTGCATTCTTTCCTTCTTGAAAGATGACACGCAAGTGACAAAGATGGGCTGAGGGGGCTTTGGGGCTGAAGGCTACGGGCTTCACACCCGACAAAATAGGCCAATATGTTAAATAAAAATGTGACACTTGATCTGCTTCGCTGCCCGGGGGTGCTTATATGGAGGAAATACAAATATAGATGTCTCCTCAGCAATGCTCCCGGCCTTGAGCTCTCATCGCCGAGCTCAGACATTTGTTCCCGTCTCGGCTCTTTTTGTGGACGCCGCCTTGGTTATGGGACGCGCGTCGAGGATCTCGTTTCATAAAAGGGCTTACGCTAAGACGGCAGCCCTGCCTCAGAAGTTATATATGTAATTGTAAACATCTCCATTCTTCGTGACCTACATGGCCAACTTCGATGAGGGGATGTCCGTTTATAGCTCTGTGTGAAACAACGAAAGAAGAAGGAATGCTCGAGTTTGAAATAATAAAGTATACACATGTATGTGTCTGTATATACTGTATATTATATGTACTGTATACTTATCGACAGTATACATGCAAATGTATGGTATATACAGTATATATATATATATATATATATATATATATATATATATATATATATATATATATATATATATATATATATATATATATATACTGTGCATTATTTAAAAGTCTCTGAGACTCAAATTTAGTTTTTGTACTTTTATTTTCATTTCTGAGCAAAAAAATGGCTCATAATAAATCAATTTGGAATAGTTGGGGATTCTCATTTCATTGTTGCAAACCCGCAACGTCTACCTGGAAAGGGTTAAGGCAAACACACCTGTTATCTCGTTTGAATGTGTCAAAAGCAGATTTAAAAAAAAAGGGATCTAAGAGTAAGCTATGTGCCTGACAATTTGCACAGTTTTTTCCACAATTTTATTTTAGTCGCGCTAGAGATTCATATTAACCAAATTGACAGTAAGATTGTTTGAAAAAGTATCAAGAGACTGCCTATTATCAATTTAACAAGTAGGTATTTGTACGTTATTCGCTAATGGGTCTATTTTGATCACATGACCTTGACCGGCACGAAGAAAAACTGTCAGGTCACTTGACTGTCACTAACATTAACGCCACGCGCGCCAAGATTTACAGCTGCCTTAACCTGGACGTCTTTCACATGATAACAGGCAACACTTGAGCCTCGGGTTATTTTGGAGGCTTGATGCGTACTCCTGACACTTTGACACAGAATATATCACCTATAACTCCGTCGCTCATTTACCTGATCTGATGCATAGAGTTAAATGAGCGGCATGCTCGATCTGTTGCTACGCTTACAACTGTTATTTATAATTTAATATTCAAGGCGCATTGTCGATCTGGAGATTCGCCAGTACGAACAGTCTCATATTACAGTTACAACTAATTAAAATTTTAAAAGCGTCGCCCCCAAGAAACACAAGCAAAACAAAGGTGATTAAATTGCTGGTAGATTTATTTAGTTACACACTGGACAAAAAGATCATATTGTATGATTTCTTGCAGTGTTATTATTGTGACGGATGATCATTCTTCAGCATCCTTTCCCTTTGAAGCAACACAGAAAAGACCATGAGACATTGACGAGTCGAAGTCATACAACGACGACGTATGAAGCTCTGGGAAATGAAAGCGACGTACCCTGGCAAAGTCGCGGCTCTTGGCCCTCAGCTTGTTGACCTGCGACTCGGCAATGTCGGCTCGCTCCTGAGCCTCCTCCATCTCATGTTGGACCTTCCTGTACCTGGTCAGGTGGGCGTTGGCCTGCTCCTCCTACACAGATTTTACAGGCCCGTATAAATCTTGGGTGGACAAAACGCTCAGTTCCTAGTCATTTCACTGTTCACATTTGAAAGAAAATACAAAGTCAATTCATCTCGATTGTTGATTATTTCTTGTCACCAGAAATGTGAAAAAATGAGCTGTATGCTGTGACTAAAGTATGTGTATGGATTTTTTTTTTTTTTATTAAAAAAATGGTTAATTCAATGTAAATAGTAAACCAGCAATTTTGTGGTAGATAAGAAAATGAAAACATTACTTGTACTGTATATTTATTATGCTTTATTGCAAAAGGAAATGTGCTAAGTAAAATACGGATCCATTTAGTATACCTACAAAAGTATGTGTATGGATTCTTTATGGATTCATTGCAAATAATAAACTGGAACAATTAGACATTTATGTTTATGCATTTGGGAATACATATAAAATATTTTTTATTTCGTGCTGAATTGCAAATGATTTATTGTTATTATTATTAACATTATAAGTAGTACATATTTATTTTCAATAGAAATATGCCAAATAAAATCTTTTATGAATCCAGTTATTGTAACTACAAGTATCTGTAAGTATGTGTATGGATTTTTTAAATTTAATAATTGGTCTATTTATTGCAAATAATAAAGTGGCAATTTTTGTTGAGTAATTTTATACATGTTCAGATCAATTTCAACAAATATTTGTTTTCATTTGTGGTCAGTTAAAATATAAAAAAAAATAAAATATGCTGTACATTTAACATGTATTTTATATATTTGGTTGATTATAATTTCACAGAATATAAATTTAATAATCAATTTCCTCCTGAGAGCCATCCTATTCATTCGTGTCCACTGACTGACTGGAGCTTCTCCATTAAGTCCTTGTGTGCTCAGAAGAGGACATCCTGGCCTTTCCAATGATGTTTCATGTGCTTGCTGTCTTCCTGAGACAAAATGGACTTAAAGGTGGACACAATTGAACGGGTTGGCTCTCAGAAATATATCGGGTACCATCCATCCATACATCCACCACTTGGGGCACGGGTTTGATTGCGCCTACCCCAACATGAAGCCAATCACAGAGGAACTTGCAGACAAACGTATCTTTTGGAATCTTTGATGAAACTACCGTAAGTGAACCTTGAGGAAAAACGTTTAACCCACCCCCTTGGGCTAACACTTTTTCTCCAGCACTTACAGAGTCCTCGCATTGCCTCTTGTAGGCCTTGACTTTCAGCTGCAGCTTGTCCACCAGATCCTGAAGTCTTGCAATGTTCTTCTTATCCTCTTCAGTCTGAAGGGAGCACACAAGGATATGCGTTTAGTGTCTAAATGTAACAAACTTAACGTACTAATAAACAGCACCCATGTGGTTATTTATAGTGATTTTATTTTTGGTTATGGTTTATAGGGCCTTGTGACATGGAGGTGTTTTATGCCCTCTAGAGGTGTAAAACATGTTCTACATCCAGTCAGTTGTACAGTACAGTAGATCATTACCTGATAAGTCAGCTCTTTCACTCGCCGTTCGTACTTGCGGACACCTTTGATAGCTTCGGCACCTCTTTTCTGTTCAGCCTCCACCTCTGATTCCAGCTCCCTCACCTTCAGTATAAAAAGATCCAAAGTGGGCAACAATTTTGAGATCACGTCACGTGTTTGTTTGATATGGTTTTAAAAGCTTAAAAACATTCAGAGATCCAAACACGGTAATCAATCAATGTAATTAATTTATTTTAATCTCACCTAAACTTTTCTTTTTCTCCAAAAACCTTTTTTTTGTTTTAATTTAGGTACATTGTATTATTGTACCAGATCAAAATATTTATACATGACAGCATAAAAGTGGCTGAAGTTTAATTTGGCAAAGAGCTTTGCTAGGTCTCGCTAAATTAGCCTCTATGTTGCTATAGTTAGCTGTGCCTGCAGTCGTAGCTTGGTACTTTGCATTTATGAGGTAGGCTAAACTTAAGCTCTTTATGGAAAGCAAGCTCCTTCTTACAAAGAATGCATATCACTCTACCTTTATCAAAGCGCGGTTAGTGTTTTTTTTTTTTAAAGCTAAATTGACCATTTATGGGACCGGCAACTCTTCTCCTTCTGCCCTCCCACCCTTTAAAGGAGCCTATCAGCAGTTGAAGTCGAACACGACAGCCAACCAGTGTCCACTTCAGGGTGAGATTGACTTTTGTTGGCCAGTCAAACACAAGGAACCCAATGCATAAAAAGATCTATTCAGCATAAAGTAGTAAATTAGAGATTAAAAATTATATTCATGTGAATAAAACAATATTTTTTTAAAACTAATCAAATACTAACACAAATACAACCCAAAAATGTACAGAAAATAATGTATGTAAAATGTAAAATCTGTATTTTAATATATGTGCTTTTTAAGAGGAAAGCGACATGGGAGGAGCATATGCAAATGAGTTTAGCCTTCTGGCTGTGATTTATCAAACCAGATACATTGCACCAGCTGATTTTTGCTTCTTTAAATAGCGCGTCTGAAAGTGCAAAGCAGCATGTTATGTGGTGCCGGCGCAGTGCAGGGGAATGAGAACCGGCGAGCAGAACTCTGCTTGTGTAAATCATGTTTAAATGTTAACAAAAACGATCATCAATTCAGCGACGGAATTTCGCGATACTGAATGCTCAAAGGACTAACTCGGAGCCCGACATAACTCCCTGATAATGATGGCAAAATGTTTTGATCTTAGTCCTTTCAAGTCAACCTACCCGAGCCTCGAGTTTTTGGAGCTGTTTCTTGCCCCCCTTGAGAGCCAGGGTCTCAGCCTCGTCCAAACGGTGCTGCAGGTCTTTGACTGTCACTTCCAGGTTCTTTTTCATCCTCTCCAAATGAGAGCTGGTGTCCTGCTCCTTCTTCAGCTCCTCTGCCATCATGGCAGCCTTCACACGGAGGAGTCGTGTCAAGGAGAGCAATATGCAAATGAGCAACAACATTCCAATTGGGGAGATTTACAGGTATTCAGTATTGGATGAAAACATAAAGACTTGAGGAGCCGTATATTCAATTTGAGTGTAGGTTTAAGGCGATCTGCGTCCATTTTTACAGGCAAATAAAGTCTGTGCCTTATGTCACGAATGAAATCGCAGCAAGGTGACTCACATCAGTGATGGCCTTCTTTGCCTTTTCTTCTGCATTCCTCGCTTCCTGGACGCAGTCCTCCACTTCACCCTGAACTTGAACAAGGTCTGCCTCCAACTTCCTTTTAGTGTTTATAAGATTTGTATTCTGGATGAAAAGGAGCAAACAATATCAGGCTTGCAAACACAACATAAAAATGTTCCTATTTCAATAATAAGGATGATAGTGTAGTCGGTACCTGCGAGTGGAGCAGCGTCACGCGCTCGCTGGCATCAGTCAGCTCCTGTTCAGCCACTTTGCGGCTTCTGTCCGTCTGTTCCAGAGTCACTCGCAGCTCCTCGATCTCAGCCAGCATCAGGTTGTTCCTGCGCTCCACCATGGCGACCTGTTCCTTCATGTCTGCGTGAGCCCTCAGAGCCTCGTCCAGATGCAGCTGAGCGTCCTGGATTCCAGACGATCAATTTTTTGTTGAAAAATCAACCTTTTTAGAGACACTACCATACTCAAAGCTATCTTGTAAGCGTAAAATCGACAGTTATATGGAAATAGACCGACCTCACTCAGAATCAGAAAAGCCTTCTCTGCAGCACAATCGGAAGGACTGACCAACCTTTACAGCACCAATTCTAATCATAATTTATTTGTTACATGATAATGTCTTAATTTATTCTCTTCTTTCCTGTCTTATCTCTTGGCTAATTAACTTTTAGGATGTGTATGTGGATTTGTTGTTGTTGTTTTGTCTAATCACATTTCAGCCTCTTTGTGTTGCCATGTTGATTGAATTTGTCCAGGGGCCTTCAGAATCAGAAGTGCTAGCCTCCTATATTCAACTACATGAGCAATGTGACTGCTTCTGTAATCGATTCGATTTCAAATTTGAGCTTGACTTTAATGACATCAGCATATTTCTGACCTGATTGGTTTGGCAGAGATGAAAGTTGTTACAGCAAACTTCCACCCAATTTATTTGCTGTTTTATGTTTAATTAAATGTTGATTAAGCACTGTAGGCAGTTTTTTTTTTTTTTTTTTAATGCGGGTTGGCCAGGGTGTGACACACTATCTCACTGGAGGACGGGCAAGGCTAGCCATGCATGCATGCGTGTATGCATCATTCTTTGTCATAACTCAGACAAAAAAATCAGAGGGGTGAATGAAAAAGGAGAGACTTGGACTGTGTGTACCTTGAGTTGTCCCTGGACATTCCTCAGCTGTTTCTGGGCCTCAGCTGCCTGTCGGTTGGCATGGCTCAGTTGAATCTCCATCTCGTTCAGGTCTCCCTCCATCTTCTTCTTGATTCTCAGGGCATCGTTCCTGCTCCTGATTTCAGCATCCAAAGTGGTCTGCATGGCTTCAATCACGCGCTGACTGTTCCTCTTGATCTGCTCCATCTCCTCGTCCTTCTCCGCAAGCTTTCTGTCGATCTCGCTCTTGACTTGGGTGAGCTCCAGCTGAATACGAATGATCTTAGATTCTTCGTGCTCCAGTGTGGCCTGTGACGGTTGAAGAAATTGTTTACCGCATTCGAGATTTAACATGAGGCTCAAGACTGGCATGTCGTTTTGAGTACCTCTGCTTCCTCAAGAGCTGTTTGGATTTCGGCTCTTTCGCTCTCCGCGAGCTTTTTGCCTTTTTCCAACTCATGAATCGTCTTTGATGACTCTCCAATCTGCTCAGTCAAATCAGTAATTTCCTCTGTTGGGAAAATGAAGAGCAATATTTCAACAAATCCATTGCCTATGCATTTTGTCAAAAGCAAAGTCTTATACACTCCAATAAATGGACTTTGGATATTCATCACTTCTGAAAGAACGTTTTACGTTGCAGATTCTTGTTTTCTCTCTTCAGGGTCTCCAAGTGGTCCAAAGATTCTTCATAGGAGTTCTTCAGTTTGAACATCTCAGTACTGAGAGAGCGGGCCTCCTTCAGAGCTCCCTCCAACTCAGCCTGGCTCTCCTCATATTTCTGCTTCCACTCAGCCAGGATCTAAATGCATCAAAATCCAAGAGGTGCCTTCAGTCACCTCATGTTGAAATAACAAACTGCCAAATGTTCTATACAAAATATGAGAGGACCTTGTCAAAGTTCCTTTGCTTCTTGTCAAGGGTGGCAGCAACAGCATTAGCTCTCTCCACGTCAATCATCAGATCTTCCACTTCGCCAAGCAGCCTCTGCTTGGTCTTTTCCAGAGAGGCACACTTTGAGTTAACAGCCTCGATGGACTCCTCAGCATCCTGGAGACGCTGGGCAAGCTTTTTCCTGTTGAAAGCGTTTCATACAAAAGTGTCATCATGTAAGTACTTATGCTGTGGTTTTCATGACTTACTTGGCCTCCTCCAGCTCCTCAGTGCGCTGAATAGCATCCGTCTCATATTTGGTTCTCCACTGAGCAACCTCACTGTTGGCCTTGGACATGGCTCGCTGCAGCTCAGCTTTGGCCTCCATTTCCTCCTCGTACTGCTCGCGAAGAAGGTCGCAGTCGTGACGGGAGGACTGAACAGCGTGGGCCAGGGCGTTCTTGGACTTTTAAAAACATAAGCAGGATAATCATGACCAAGGAATACGCAAGACTCTATGAGAAGTTCAAGACTACAGTGCCACAACGTACCTTTGTTTCTTCCTCAAGGGCTCTTTTCAGCTCTTCTAACTGATGAATGTAAGCCTGCTTGCCTCTGGTAAGCTGGGAAACAAGAGATTCCTTTTCCTCCAATTGACGACCAATTTCCCCTGAAAGAAAAAAAAGTGCGACCACTTATATAACTTTGGAAGGCTGATTTATTTTTTATTTTTCATGTTATAGTTCTGGTTGCCTTTTTTTTTTTAATATGGAGGAAAATACCCTGTCAATGTTATTTCAATATTTAAACATAGAATATGTTTGAAAATAAATGGTTAATAAAAAAGTATTGTTTGCCCGGATAACATCTTTGTACATCTTAGTATTTTTCAGACAACTTTATGATGCGGATGATGCTTTATAACCTACGGCTCCTAATTCGCAGATGCGTATTTTGAAAAGTTGAATTGACGAGTTTGAAGGCGTTTGCAAATTTTTCACTGATAACGTTTGTGTGATTAAACTTTTTAAACTGTTTTTTTTTTTTTGCTGTAACACCAGACCAATTTGGACTCACCGTTTTCAGTCGTCAGTCTTGCTCTTTGAACATTGATGTCATTAAATTGTCGCAGATGCTCTTCATGCTTGCACTTGAATTCACTGAGTTGATCTTCCAGGGAACGGCACATTTTCTCCAGGTTGCCCTGAAGAATAATAAGGCAACCAAACAGTTGTACAGTTAAGTACACTGCGGAAATGATGAACAAGGATTTAGTCTCACGCTTAGCTGTAAGTGAACTTTACTTTGGACTTTGCAATGGCCTCCATGTTGCTGCTGAGGTCGTCAATCTCCATCTTGTATTCGCTCTTCTCCTTCTCCAGCTTCTGTTTGACCCGCTGAAGGTTATCGATCTGCTCGCCAAGCTCAGCCACGCTGTCAGCCTGTTTCTTGCGGAGAGCGGCGGCGGTGGCCTCGTGCTGCAGGGTGGACTCCTCCAGGTCACGCCGCAGCTTCTGGAACTCGGCCTCGCGCTTCTTGTTCATCTCGATCTGGACCGAAGTGGCCCCGCCGGCCTCTTCAAGACGCTCGCTGATCTCTTCAAGTTCCCTGGCGAGATCAGACCTTTGCTTCTCCACCTTGGCGCGAGCGGCCCGCTCGGCTTCAATCTCCTCCTCGAGCTCCTCAATGCGGGCCTGTGATCGGATTTAATACATGGTTGTGTGTGAATCACTAATTAATCAACAAATCCAATGCTACATTTCACTTTACCTGCAGTTCTTTTATTTTCTTATGAAGCTGAATACCGATTGATTGCTCATCCTCGATCTTGCCCAGAAGCTGGCTCATCTCAAAGTCCCTCCTAAGTAGGTAATATATTTTTATGATTAGACCAAACACAATATGAAAGATGAAGTCAACTGAACAATGATTTTCACATACTTTTTGATTTTCTCATCAGACTGCTGCTTGTCATTTTCCAGATCCATGATGGTCTCATGAGCCAGCTTCAGGTCGCCTTCCAGCTTCCTCTTGGATCGCTCAAGATCCATGCGGAGCTTCTTTTCTTGCTCCAGGGAGCCTTCAAGCTAGCGAATATGTTGTGTAAAAATGTGTTTGAAGGAATTCTTTTACACTCTATGTAAAATGTGCATTGAAACATTCTCAAGTCTCACATCGTCCACTTGCTGCTCCAGCTTGGCCTTGGCTTTTGTCAGAGTATTGACTTTGTCTTCCTCTGCTTGAAGGTCATCAAGGGTCTGCTGGTGGGCCTCTTGGAGGGCTTTCTTCTCCTTGGATAACTTGGCAATAGACTCATCTTGGGAAGCCATCTCCTCAACGAGGTTTTTGACCTATATCACCACGGTTTGTTGGGTTATAGTTATTTGCAAATAGCAGTATCTCCATTTGAGATGAAATATACACCGACCTTGTTCTCGGTGGCGTGCTTTTCCTTCTCAACTTTGGCCAGGGTTAGCTCTAAGTCATCAATGTCTTTCTTCAACTCAGAGCACTCGTCCTCCAGCTTCCTCTTCTTTGCCGTCAGCTCAGCGTTCACCTCCTCTTCATCCTCCAGCCTCTCGGAAGCCTCTTTGACTTTGGCCTCGAGCTGGATTTTGGCTTTGATGAGACCTTCACACCTTTCTTCTGCATCAGCGAGGGTTTCTCCCTCCTGCAGTCACCATGAAATAAAAAGTCAACAGTCTTCATAGTTATATTGTATTATCACGTTCATGCCGATTTCACGTACAGACTGAATTTGCAGCTGCAAGTCATTCTTCTCCTGCAGGAGAGAAACCATCTTCTCCTCCAGTTCCTTCTTCTTGGCCAAGGCCTTTGCGAGATCCTCTTTGGTTTTCTCAAAGTCCTCCTTCATTTGGGCCATCTCCTTTTCCGTCTCGGCGCTCTTGAGCAGAGGCTTAATCTTGAAGTACAACTTCATCCATGGCCAGTGTTTGACATTCATGAATGAGCGGATGTTATACTGGATGGAGTAAATGGATTCTCTACCATCGAAGAAAAAAAAAGTGGTTAAATTGGGGTGATGAATGAACTGGACTTTGATGTTACAGTGTTGTGTTGAAATGTTGTAATGTGCAAACCAATCAACGTCTTAGCTCATCCATACTTCTAAAATATTCAATTAAGTAGGCAGCATCATATACCTCCTCTCCATCATCTTAACGAACTCGCGTCTCATGACGTAGCCTCTGCATAGAGCCTGAGTCATAGTCACCAGTTCAACCAATTTCTCATCTCTCATCTCCTCCAAGGTACCCAGCAGTCCAGCCTTGAAGAACACCTGTTGAGTGGCAAAGAGATTCAGTTGTAAACCATCTCAAGATACAAAAACTACCATCATACCACAAAGTTCCTCAAAGTGAGCATAGCTCACCTTGGTATGGCCAAACTTGTACTGTGAGTGATCAACATTGATGGATCCCAGGAGTTTCTCTGAGGCCTTCTTGTTGTCGATGAAATGTCCCTCTGGGATGACGCTAGCATTCAATACTTTGTATCTGAAAAAAAAAATGTAGTACGGAGGATTTTCATAAGAGATTCATTGAAAGTGGTTTGGTCCACCAAGCTACCTTTGCTTGAAGTCACCATAGAGGATTCTGCTGGGGAAACCTTTCCTGCAGATCCTGATGCCCTCCAGTACACCGTTACAACGCAGCTGATGGATGACCAGGTGATTCTCCATCAGACCTTAAACAATAAACGTCTTTGATATGAAGGACACCACACAAGTGCGTCTGAGTTGAGTAATGGCAGAAGTTGAGACGCACCTGGTGTTTTTGTCTCATTTGGAATTAAACAGCGCACAAAATGAGGGTGAGTGCTCCTTAAATTGGTCATCAACTTTCCTAAATTTTCCTGAAATTGGGGGAAAGCATTTGCTTTGTAATATAAGTGGATAAAACATTTTCCTTTTATAGAACAACTTACTCTAAAGAGAGCCGAGACAGTCTGAAATGAACCTCCCTTCTTCTTGCCACCTTTCTTTGCACCTTTTGCATCTGTAAGGGATTTCAACTTTGATATTATGCATTTCTTAATTCTGACAAACAGTTGCACGTGCCAATACAACCGTTTGACTTTTCTATTTGAGAAATCGTACCATCTGTACGTACCATCTGATGAATGCGATAAAAAGAGCAAAGCCAAGAGCTTCATCGAGGACTTCTGGTAGAGCTGAACGACCGAGTCATTCAGGGGGTCCTTGTTCTTGTCCAGCCAGCCGTTGACATTGTAGTCGACAGTGCCGGCATAGTGAATGAGGGCAAAGTGGGCCTCGGCTTTGCCTTTGGTTGGCTTTGGCTTCTGGAAGGGGGCGCTTTTGCCAAGATGCTGGTCATACAGCTTGTTCTTGAAGGTTGTGTCTGAAGCCTTGGGGAACATGCACTCCTCTTCAAGGATGGAGAAGATGCCCATTGGCTGGAATGACATTTGGGCTTTGATTATTGTACCAACCTGTTTGTTTCTGAGTGGAGATGGTTTATTCGAGTACCTTCTCAATAAGCTCAATGCAGGCGGCCAAGTCCATGCCGAAGTCAATGAACTCCCATTCGATGCCTTCTTTCTTGTACTCCTCTTGCTCCAGGACAAACATGTGGTGGTTGAAAAACTGTTGCAGTTTCTCATTGGTGAAGTTGATGCACAGCTGCTCCAAGCTGTTGAACTTTCAAGGAGATTCAAGACAAAGTTTTATTTTTCACTGCTAGTGTGAGTATGCGGTAACATGTGCTTATGCGGTGTTAACTTACATCAAAAATTTCAAATCCAGCAATATCCAGCACACCAATGAAAAAGTTACGGGGCTGCTTAGTATCAAGCATCTCATTGATTCTGACCACCATCCACAAGAACATCTTCTCGTAGACAGCTTTGCTGAGAGCCATAACAGCATTGTGAACCTACAAGTCAAGAAACGACGGTATAAAGGCCGTTTGGAATCACTCCTTGAACGCGTAGCACACATCTCAAAAGTACCTGAGGCACAGTTTGACCTTTAACAACCATTTCGTTGCCGACTTTGACTCTTGGGTAACACAAAGCCTTGAGCATATCAGCCGAGTTGAGGCCCATGAGGTAGGCGATTTTATCGGCCACTAACGAAAACAGACAGCACAAAAGATTATCATATCATGTGCCAAGATCTGCTGGTAAAATTAGGGTACATGCCACAGGCTCCAGACTATGCAAAGACCTGTCTGCTGAGAAAGATCAACATCAACATCCCTTCATACACAATGTAACTGGAGAACATAACAGGAATGGATAAAAGGTCTTAACATACAGTAGCAGTCAAATTTCTGAACACGGCCTTCTACGCACTTCATAATGATGGCTATAAAAGTCTACACATGCACAAGAAAAATGTGTCTAAGAGTTACCCTCAGTGCCATCAGGCTCAGCTTGCTCTTCTCGCTGTTTCTGCTTGAACTTCATATTTCCATGATGCATTACAGCTCCGGTTAGCTTGTAAATGCTCACTTTCTCTTCTGCAGTAAAGCCCAGGATATCAATGGCGGTCTGCAGCACAAACAACAAAACATGTTAGTTATCTCTGTTGTGAGTTCTAAAATGCATATGTGATCTCTTTGATCCCTCGAAATGGAGTCGCTGCTCTTATTGTGGACGGCTATAAAATTACACATGGTGTCATTGATGTCGGGATTTTAAAATATTTATAGTACTCACGTCAGTGGCGACAAATTCTTCCACATCATTGATGCTCTTGACACTAATTTCACCCTGACTTATCATGGGATAGTCGTAAGGGTTAGTGGTGATGAGCAGCGCCTCTGAAAAATATTTGTACGTGATTCAGAATGAGTCTGTTGCAATGGTTAAAGTAAAGAATGTTCAGAGGTTCAAGTGGCACAAACCTAGCAGCTCAGGTTTATGGCCTGTTGTGAGTTGGTAGAAGATGTGGTAACTCCTCTCAGCGGACAGCTGGAAAGTCACTCGAGACTTCTCAAGCAGGTCTGCGTAAAAAAAGAAGGAATAAAGTCAGTTGAAAATAGTTCAGTGCAGTAATCTAACAATTTGGAGGGCAGATGAAAGAACCTTACATGTTTCAATATCTGCCGAAGCCAACTTTCCAGTTGTTCCAAAATGGATCCTGATAAATTTACCCTACAAAGAATGTCGGTAGAATTTAACAAGAGGAATACTATACCATTGCAAAACAGAAATATTGAGCATGGAAACACTTACAAAACGGGATGAGTTGTCATTCCTCACAGTTTTGGCATTACCATAAGCCTCCAGCAGGGGATTTGCTGCGATGATTTGATCCTCCAGTGACCCCTAAAAATCAGACACGAATTAAACTTTTACTATTACTGTTACTCCACACTGTTAACACATAGATAGATAGATGGATAGATAGCCAGACAGACAGATAGATAAATGTATTACCTGCATTTTACTACTAGATTGCTCTTGCTTTTTTCCTGAAGACACTGCAATTGTTGCAAAGTACTGGATGACACGTTTGGTGTTTACAGTCTTTCCTGCGCCGGATTCTCCGCTGTAATAGAACCAATGTTAAGCTATAATTATACATGCACGTCAGATAGTGAACGAAACTAAAAAGATGCAATTGATGAATGCATTTGGGCCTAGTCTAAAACCTGCAGGAACGATCAATGCTAATGTTGCCAATGGCGTTCTTTTATTGCTGGTAGCATTAAGCTAGCCTATCTCAACATAACGTAGTTTGTTTCAAATACGAAATATTTAATGCGCATTATTTTACATTTAGTTTGACAGTCAATTTCAACAGGGAATGTCATTTATAAGCTTGAAAGCACTTTTTTGATGTAATGTATGTATTTTTACTGGTTTACATTACTGGTTATTGGTTGAGTTGGACTCAGTTAACTTTTAACATAAGTGTTTGTATCTCAAGTTTGCACCTGCAAGTCAAAGCAGAAATGTCAGGGAAATGATGGCTCCTATCTCAAAAAACTCATAAATTGGGTCCTTTGTGCCTCAAGGCCGCAATGTTTATCAAAAAGAAGTAATAAAATCCACCTACGTAATCAGAATTGACTGGTTCTCCCGATCTGTTGAAAGAAGGAAGTTTCACAGATTAATTAATTTCTGAATAACAGTATTGTTACATTTCATTTAGTTGTAAAATAGTCTGCTTCTTGTAAGAACATGATTCTGTTATATGTTTCTATTCATCAGAAATGTCCATCATTTCAATTTTTTTGACACAAACATTTACCATCGTATGAGTCTTTTATTAACCAGTCCTAGACATTTGAAAATTGCCGGATAAATTGCCAATGTTAAATATGTTACTTTTTTTTTTTCAGCTTGTCAAAGAAATGTTTGACGCATGCAAGGATTCTGTTTGATAGAGGATAGTTTTCATAGCTTCAGTAGAGGATGCTAAATGATACCTTGGAGCATGAACTGATAGGCGTTGTCAGAGATGGAGAAGATGTGGGGTGGGGCCTCAATCCTCTTTTTGCCTCTGTATCCTGAGACGACAACTGTGTCATACACCGGGAGCCACTTGTAGGGGTTGACGGTGACACAGAACAGCCCGGAGTAGGTCTGTTGAGAGAGAAGGGATTATTACCAACACACATCCGTCAACAGGTCGGGGGTGACAAATACTTTCGACTCACGTAGATCATCCATGCTGCATAGCGCTCTTTGAGGTTATACAGCACAGCAGGCTCACTGAGGTGGGTCATCATGGCCATGTCCTCAATTTTGTCAAACTTGGGTGGATTCATTGGGAAGATGTCATCATCTTTGACAGTGATATTCTGCCACCAAACAGGAAAGGAAAACGCATGAATGAAAGACATACGAGGATATGAAAAAGGTAAAGTTTAGTTTGAGTCAACCGGCTTTTTACCTTCCCGCCCTTGATTTCCACCGTAGCTTTGCCCCCCTCCTTTTTCAGCAGTTTGCCCTTCACATACATCTCAGTGGGTTCAGCCACAAAGTAAGCTGTTTTGGCATCAAAGGGAGTGTTTTGAGCCTCGAGCCTCTCTCGTTCTGGCTTGCGGAGGTAGATGGCCGCCGAGCCGAAACACTCCATTTCTGGGTCCCCGCTCATGGTGCCTCTGAGGAAAAAATACAAAGGGATGACTTGCTGAGAAAAAGAGTTACTTAAATGGCAAATAATTGCCAACGCACCTTTATCCTGCAGTGATGCAGCTGCTGTGTACTATAGATAGTAAAGTACTGTAACAGAACAAAGAAGATAAAGTTGCAAACCTCAGGCAAAATCCTTTGGAAGAGAATAATACAACACTCACCTTGGTTGGCAGCCTATCAGTCCAAACCTTTGGAGACGCCCGAGCGTCGGACTTTTATACTGTTATCTGTGGCCACCAAGGAGGAGCAGCCCTCCAGTTTAGGTCAATGAGCTTGTCTTGTAAGAATGGTATCAGATGGCCTCCCCAACTCATCATCGCACCAGTTGTGATGATGATGTGGGGAAGCCATCTGAAAGAAAAACAAAACTACGCATTCCTGTCCTGAAAAGATATGCGGGCGTGTGAACAAACTTTTCGCTGATAATCATATTTTGCATGTTTCGGTTGAACAATTAGTTATTTTACATAACTTTGACGTTTGAAATACCATGGAATTTACAGTAAGTGGAAATGCAAAGGGCCTATTATTGCATCGCTTGAAATCATTACGTATTAACAGCAGAGCATTTCCATTGTTCACATTGCATTGTTCATTGTGGCCGACAAATGAAAGCGCTATCTCATCAAGCAGACATTTGGCAGTGACATTGTTTCAGACATCTCTTGTGCAGAGCAGCCAAGAGCTTGGTTGAGGCTAATTTAAGATACCATTATGGTACATTATGCTGTTGTGCTTTCTCTCCAAAAGAAAGATGACACCAAAAAGGCTTCACAAATATTTCCATGCGCTGCGATTAGGTTGCAATAAAATTTGATATTCTATACGTCTGGATTTTCTATACGGTCTTATTGGGATTTAACGCAAATAGCGTTCACAATTCACAAATGCCCGAGAGGTTACTCTTCCAATTGTTTATAAATTCATTGAAGGCTTCTGCTAATTGCGCGCCAGCTGTATTTCAGCACCACAGACCCTGCAGGAAAAGTGTCCAGTCTGGGAAGCTTCCTATTCTGGGTTCAGGTTATTCACTTTGCGTCGCTGTCCTAACATCTTTAGGAGCAGAATTTTAGAAGTGGTAGGAAAGGGAGGAAAATGTTTTCTGTGTATCTTAATCAGCACAATAAGTGCATAGACTTAGACAGTTCTTTGGGGAAGATACAAGGCATGAAAAAAGGTAAGTTGCAGTTTTTTTTTACAATCAGTGATTCATGATTAGGGAAAGATGTACAGCTTGAACAAAAATATGTTGAATATTTATGGTTGCATTTTGACTCACTTTTTATATCAAAGTATGTTTTTTTTTCTTAACTATATTTAATTATGAGTACTAATATTATTAAAGCTATGCAGCTTTAATAGCCACTATTCCTTGTGGATAGTGAAAAAAAGTGATGTGAAAGGGTGTGAAATAAAATTTTAAATTTTCTTTGAAAGAATTAGTCTGTGCGTGCTTTTTGGGTAATTTCTTTTTTTATGGGGGCGTGGTTTCAAGTTTTTCAAGTACCCAAAGAACAGAACCAACTGTAGTATGTCACTCAAACACAATTGCAATTACACATTTACTTTTCCTTTCTAATCTTTTTTTTTTTTTTCAAAACAGGGATGGAATTCTCACCATTATGTGGTAAGAATGTTTACCTTTTTGTAGTTATAGTGATAATGCTCAATGACATAAACCAATAAGCCTCACAGGTCAGATAAATGCTGTAATCTTCTTCCTTTAATAATATTACAAAAGCAAAAAAATCTAAACAACAGAAATATACACAAAATATAAAAGTCAGTCATTTATTTTGAACAATACATGCGTGTTTTTCAATTGACAAGTACTGGTATAACAAAACTAGCCTTCCCCACACGCTAAACAAAACACACATCACTAGGTTGTAATTATTTTACTAGTGTACTATATCTGATTCTACCATTTGTCAAAGCCGACATCTTTACCACAACACATACTGGCGGCACAGTTCATTGGGCATCTGCAAAGTTCACAGCAGACTTTACAAGCACTGCGGTTTGCAGTGGGAAGCAACATAGGGAAGGATTAGAACAAACTGATTCATCTGATCTGAATTTAAGTGTCACTAAAAAATAAAACAAAGTAGCAGATTCTCAACTTTTGGTTATCGACAGAGGTTCTTTTTGTTTTTTTTTTAAGAATAAAAAATTATCTGTAAAGTACAGTTAACCTGTACTTTATCTGTACAACGTAAAGAGCATTCAAAGTACACATAGTAAGCTATAAAAATAGATACCTCGGACTTTAAGCAGTTTAGTAGTCATTACATTGGTGCCTTGAGTTATGAGTTGAATTTGTTACGTGGCTACAAAACATCTTTCCTCATTGAAACGGATGGAAATGCCATAAGCCGTTACAGCCCCTCTGACAAAACAAACCCCAAAAAAGAACCAACAACAAAAGTGTTTGTAATGTGTTTTAAACACCTAAGCAACATACAATAATAACAATGGAATTCAATAGAATGTAAAGAAAAAAGCTGTTTTTGTTACATTTATTGCTTTATTTCAATGGACATGGAGTTGCTCCTTCTGGTGCTATAGGGATATACGGTCCAAACCTGGTCTTAGTTCTTAGTGCTTCATTAGTCCTTCTTTGAACAAGACAAAGAATATATGCCTGCAAGTATGCTTAGATTCAGCGTGGGGTTGAGGACCCAAATGCAAGGAAGCAGGTAAAACCTGCAGGAGTGACTGAACAAAATTTTGTATCAAAAGCAAAATACAAATAAGGGTACACTAAATAGACAACTGGATGTGACAGTGAAAGTGATCTGACAAATACTGACAGATAGTAGATAACACATACAAAAAAATACAAATACAAAAAAAAAGTCAAGACAACAAGAAACACCCGGACAAGAAACCAGTGGCTGAAGGAGGTGATTGGACAGCACAAGGGAGCAGGCTGATAAACACGAGGAATCGAAATACTCGATAAAAAGGACAAGACACAAACCACAAGAAAGCGTGAAACAAAGTCAAATACAAATCTAAACAAAAGCAGATCATGACAAGGTTTTGTCATATTATCTGTCTAGGTGTGTTGCGCCACCACATGTGTTCGAAGAGTCATCTCTTAAAAGGGGCAAGACACCACAGCTACAATGATATGGATAGCTCACCTGTTGTATTCCTCATTATGCGTTAGCATGAAGTCAGCCAGACAGTTTTAACTACAAAATGTGTGATTTTCTTTGTTTTGATAAGTTTGATGCCAGACATTGAGTTGGACTGTCAATAAGCAGCTTGAAAACCAGTTCAGTGTCACAATATAGCACTCAGATCTAAAATTTCTGCTTATAAGTCAAAGAAAAAAACAAAAAACTCAAGTCACTCTTATCTCAAGGCACCACTGTATATGAGTAATAGCATATGTGCAAAACTGAATTTCAATTTCAAAGCTTGCACAGGTCCAGCAAGAAGTACAGTACAGTAATCCTAATTAGCAAATGGATATCCACACATCTGTCAGGTGTGTTGCTCCGTCTCACTTTTCTTCCGAACAAGGTATTGCAGGATTGACTGCAGCCGCTCTTAATGACCAGGCTAAAAACGAAATACAAAATGCAAATACATGATCCAACAGCCCTTAAAATGTTATAGGGTTAGCATTGTAAAAACGACCGTACAGTAGCAAGTGTGACTGCTCAAGACACAGTCGGACTGAGTGTTAAGGTGCTATGTTATGGCGCCGCAGCATTTCGATAACAGAAGCTGGTAACCTAAGAAGTGTGTTTGCATTCTGCCATTTGACGCCTCTGTGGTGTTTATAAAGATGCCACTGACCCTTCAACTAAAAGTCCTACGCACAGTTTGCTGAGAAAGATGAGCGGTGACTGACAGCGAACCAAAGCATCTGTTAGCGTAATCATTAAAAGGCGTTTTTTTCTGAATGAATTCAATTGACCGACTTGTTTGATGAAACGGTCTTAAGGGCAATCTGTGTTATTTTAAACAAGCCAGTCGCACTATGAGGCCAGTTGTCATCTAAATCAAGGAGCAGCCTTCAAAGTATCAAGTAAGACCACACCTCCTCACCCCTTAAGCTCCCGTCTTTTCACACACTAATCCTAAGAGAGCCGCCGCAAGATAGACATCCAGCTGGGGTCCGTATCCAACTACAAACTTGTTTAAATCATAAGATATTCTGTAACGTGAAGAACGAGTTGAAAACTTGGATCGTCAGGCGTGCTTACTCTTTCTAATCATTCAAAAGTGTCTCAAAGATTACCCAATGAAATCAAGCATAAGGATAAAAATTCAAAATTGATGGGGCAAATTATTCAATCCTGCGGAACAGTTGGGTCACACAAACCCAGAAGCACACTCCCAAAATAATCTGAACGAAAGTCTTTAAAAAGGCTGTTCCCACTGGAATGTTGCTCACCTCTCACCTTGGCGAGTTTTACTTAACGCAGTTGTTGCTCCTTGACAAATAAAGAAACTGTCAGGCGAAGTTCAAAAGGCCATAAAAACACAATAAGCCTCTTGGGCATGCGGCTTTGGCTTGGGCATCAACACTGGCCTGGTGCTATATTTGTGTTTTGCCCTAATAAGACGCAAGATTTCAGAGTGGGTATCGTGTGACACATATTTATTGGAGACAGAAGCTCAGTATATCTTGTGGGTAACCCCTTTAGAATTTCTTCTTGTTTTTCACTGCTGTAAGTTGATCCGTTTTCCAATGGCAGCGGTCCCTAGTGTGTCTCGCACCATTTTCAATTGTGCTGGCTGAGTGCCACATTCTTAAAAAACCCAAGGCTTATTAAAACCGTCTTTTCCTATTCCGAGTGCAAAATGCAAGGAATGAGACGATGCAAAATGTAAACTAAAAAAGAAAAGCGGGTTTCCAGGAATCCCAACTGAAAAGCATCACTCGGTTAGATTCATTTCGGGATCATCCGCAACAGCCTTGTGCGTCCCTTAAGAGGTAGAAACGAGAATAGCTGCTGGCACGGCGGTGAGAATGAATCCCTTGGCAATCCTCCCCTTTCTTCAAAGCTCTATGGCACTGTTTCATTTTTAATCATTTCTGACTTGTATGGACTCTGAAACAGTATATGGGTGAGATTTTATAGCTCCCCCAAAGCATACCAAGGGACCGCTGCTGTGCCAGGGAGCATTAAACAGAGCTATCTGTCACACCTTTGGCCTGTCTGCACCTGCTCACTTAACATTAAGCAGAATCTACACACACTCCATATTCATGTCGTTGAGCTGTAGATACAGCAAGTTTTCACCAGCAATATTCCACTTACATGCATTGTAGTTTCATGTCAAAAGTGAATCATTTCATGCTTTAAATCATTGCTTCCTCTCAACAAGACAACTGCAACCAAAGCTTGAGCAAAATACGTAATTCATTATAGAGGTATCATATAATTATATGTTACAAGTAGTTACATCCTATGAGATGAACCCAAAGGCTGTCATGGATCCAACAAGGAGGACATATAAATATTTCTTATGGCAGCAAGATGTAAGAACTACTTCTCAAGTAGCATGCCAAGCAACATGACCAAATAGAGCAAGGTGCATGTGATGGCATCCCATCCTACTGTATAAAAGGCAGCGTAAGAATCTGTCCGTGACAGACGTCCATCGAAGGTAGGTTGCTTAAAGGCTTAAGCTACGGTCATTGTGTTACAAAACTCTGGTAAAACCTCCAGTTACCATTTGTGTCCCGTAAATAATTCTGTTAAGTGGAAAAGAATAAATAAGGGCTTAAGATACAAGGTTTTGAATAAACGACTGAAACAAATCCATTTGACAAAGTATTATAAAGGTGGATTATATTTTGTTATAAGGCTCTGTGAGCCTCACTCTTCTTCTTTTTTTTTTTTTCCAGTCTGCTCTGAAGCCTCCCAGATTTTCTTCATACGTGGTGGTGTCCTCCAAGGTAAATTAATCAAACATTTAGAGTATAAGGTAACCTCTTTACTATTACAATGTTTTAAAATGGCTTTCAGCTATGTTTCACTACAAGTGCTGTGATGTAATGTGTTTAGACTTTATAAGATCCTTGCTGTGTTACTTCCATGAAATAACTCATTGTTGAGCATCAACAAAGTATATGACCCATGCAACTACTGTGTTGACAAAAAAAGACCGACTGTGTGATTATTTTGTTTCGTCGCTTATAGTAAAAGGTCATCATGAGCGATCCGGAAATGGAGTGTTTTGGCCCGGCGGCCGTTTACCTCCGGAAGCCAGAACGTGAGCGTATTGAAGCTCAAAACACGCCCTTTGATGCCAAAACCGCCTACTTTGTGTCTGAACCCGCTGAGATGTACCTCAAGGGCAAACTGGTGAAGAAAGAGGGTGGCAAAGCTACCGTGGAGACGCTCAATGGCAAGGTGAGCGTAAAAGAACAGAAAAGGCAAAAGTGTTTGAATCTGCTCTGAGAGAATATTTATCCATGTCAGCAAAGGAAAATCATTCCCTCCAAAATGTTGTCAAATTCAGGCACACAGCTTCGTTAATTTCCATGGCATTTGTGTCTCTCTGGCAGAGTATCACTGTAAAGGAGGATGAAATCTTCCCCATGAATCCACCCAAGTTCGACAAGATTGAGGACATGGCCATGATGACCCACCTCAGCGAGCCCTCTGTGCTGTATAACCTCAAAGAGCGTTACGCAGCATGGATGATCTACGTGAGTTCCGTTCTCAAGGGACAATGGTGTTTGTTGCTTTGACAGTCATTTTGAACATATTACATGGTTTTGCAGACCTATTCCGGGCTGTTCTGCGTCACTGTGAACCCCTACAAGTGGCTCCCAGTGTACGACGCAGTTGTCGTATCAGGATACAGAGGCAAAAAGAGGATTGAGGCTCCACCCCACATCTTCTCCATCTCTGACAACGCTTATCAGTTCATGCTTCAAGGTGCTTCAAAATGAAACTTCTTTTGGATAATTTACTGATAATACAGTTAATGTCTAGAGACTTTTTTTCAAAATAAACCTGTGTAAGTTTTGACCATGTCTCGGGCAATTAACTTAACTCTCACCTCTCTAAAAAGCACAAGTCATTATTACTTGAAGAGTTCAATACAGAAACTACACAAACTGTCGTTCACCTTTTTCTGCATCTTTACAGATAAGGAAAACCAGTCCATCCTGATTACGTAAGTGCAAATTGTACATATGTAATTGCATGCAAACTGCTGATATACTCTTGTCATTTTGAATGAAATTCTCTTGAATCCCTCTTGTAACCCAGTGGAGAATCCGGTGCAGGAAAGACTGTGAACACCAAGCGTGTCATCCAGTACTTTGCGACAATCGCAGTGGCTGGAGGAAAGAAACAAGAGCAAACTGCTGGCAAAATGCAGGTGAGGAATGACATTTGTTTCCTATGAAACTTGACACGTGCATTTAGAAGCAGTCTCTTCATATTTTGTGGGTGACCGGGAAATGTGATTTCTTCTCTAGGGTTCACTGGAAGATCAAATCATTGCAGCTAACCCCTTGCTGGAAGCCTATGGTAATGCCAAGACTGTGAGGAATGACAATTCATCACGTTTTGTAAGTTGTTTTTTATTACCCTTGCTGAATATTTATTCTATATAAAAGAAATGTGAAAACCTGATTGAAGAAAATGTGACTTGGCTTCCGCATAGGGTAAATTCATCAGGATTCATTTCGGATCCACTGGCAAGCTGGCTTCAGCTGATATTGAAACATGTAAGTTACGTTATTGAAAACTCACGCTCCACTATCACCTTCATGTGGTGTGGTGAATAAGTTTAGTTTTCTTCATGAATCTATACAGATCTGCTGGAGAAGTCTCGTGTGACCTTCCAGCTGTCTGCTGAGAGGAGCTACCACATCTTCTATCAGCTCATGACTGGCCACAAGCCCGATCTTGTTGGTGCGGAGTAGTGGACAATATTTGCACTTGTCTGCCATTAAGACTATTCCTGCATCCAAATATATACTAATATACATGCTTATTACAGAGGCCCTTCTGATCACCACAAATCCATATGACTTCCCAATGGTCAGTCAAGGTGAAATCACTGTCAAGAGCATTGATGACGTTGAGGAATTTGTCGCAACTGACGTAAGTGTAACTGTTCAGGCATCTGAATTCAGAGTCAGAGTCACAGAACTAGATTGAGTTCCAATTCACACATTCAGTAACTTGAGTGTGAAATAGCATTCTTTTGGATCGTTTGAAAATATTGAGAGTTTGTACCCTAATTGTATGTAATTACTTGCAGACTGCCATTGACATTCTGGGATTCAACGCAGAGGAAAAGATAGCTATGTACAAGCTGACTGGTGCAGTCATGCATCATGGCAACATGAAGTTCAAGCAGAAGCAAAGAGAGGAGCAGGCTGAGCCTGATGGCACTGAGGGTAAGGAAACCGAAGATATTCAAAGGAAATTTCTAGAATGGGTTTCTTTAATATACTTTTTAATTTATTATTGTTTTTCACTTTTAGTGGCAGATAAAATCGCCTACCTCATGGGTCTGAACTCTGCTGACTTGCTCAAAGCTCTGTGCTATCCCAGAGTGAAGGTCGGGAATGAATACGTGACAAAGGGCCAGACCGTGCCACAGGTATGAGTGAGCGAGAAACACTCACACAGAAGCGTTCATTAACAACGTCACATTCATATCCTGTCCTTATAAATTCAGGTTAACAACGCTGTCTCCGCTCTGAGCAAATCTGTCTATGAGAAGATGTTCTTGTGGATGGTGATCAGAATCAATGAGATGCTGGACACCAAGCAGCCCAGAAGCTTCTTCATTGGTGTCTTGGATATTGCTGGTTTTGAAATTTTTGATGTGAGTCCGTATACAGACTGTCCATACGCATTCCACTTTAAGGCTGTTGTTGATTTGTTTTTGTTTTTTCATAATGTTTCAGTTCAACAGCTTGGAGCAGCTGTGCATCAACTTCACCAATGAGAAACTGCAACAGTTTTTCAACCACCACATGTTTGTCCTGGAGCAAGAGGAGTACAAGAAAGAAGGCATCGAATGGGAGTTCATCGACTTCGGCATGGACTTGGCCGCCTGCATTGAGCTTATTGAGAAGGTACTCAAATAAACCATTTCCACTCAGAAACAAACATGTTGGTACAATAATCAAAGCCCAAATGTCATTCCAGCCAATGGGCATCTTCTCCATCCTTGAAGAGGAGTGCATGTTCCCCAAGGCTTCAGACACAACCTTCAAGAACAAGCTGTATGACCAGCATCTTGGCAAAAGCGCCCCCTTCCAGAAGCCAAAGCCTGCCAAAGGCAAAGCCGAGGCCCACTTTGCCCTGGTTCACTACGCTGGCACTGTTGACTACAATGTCAACGGCTGGCTGGACAAGAACAAGGACCCCCTGAATGACACTGTGGTCCAGCTCTACCAGAAGTCTGCCGTGAAGCTTTTGGCTCACCTCTACGCCGCACACGCCGGGGCTGAAGGTAAATGCCATCAACCTTTATATGTTGTGTTTCTGGCTTTTCACCATAAAACTGGGAGACTTGCAAGGATTCTAAAAAGTCAGAAAAAGGCCGCAAAGATATTATACATGTAATGTTCACATTTACAGCTGATACCGGTGGCAAAAAGGGCAAGAAGAAGGGTGGCTCCTTCCAGACTGTGTCTGCTCTGTTCAGAGTAAGAGTCACTCCAAATAAATATGTTCACCAAAAATATGACTCCCTCTAGTCATGCATCCAAACAATCTTTTTCACATTTCAGGAGAATTTGGGCAAACTGATGACCAACTTGAGAAGCACTCACCCTCATTTCGTGCGTTGCTTGATTCCAAATGAGTCCAAGACTCCAGGTACAGTATCATTAGAATCATATTAGGACTACATGTACAGTCCAATAAGTCCAAACTCATTGGTTCGCCTCTTTTTCAAGGTTTGATGGAGAACTTCCTGGTTATCCACCAGCTGAGGTGTAATGGTGTGCTGGAGGGTATCAGAATTTGCAGAAAGGGATTCCCCAGCAGAATCCTCTATGGTGACTTCAAGCAGAGGTAAAAAAACAAAAACAAAAAAACAAACATCAGACAGAATTCGTGTGACTTAACCACTAGAAATAATCATCAACTTCCCTCAAATCAGATACAAAGTACTGAACGCCAGTGTGATTCCTGAGGGACAGTTCATTGACAACAAAAAGGCTTCAGAGAAACTCTTGGGCTCTATTGATGTTGACCAGACTCAGTACAAGTTTGGACACACCAAGGTAATTAGTTCATCTGGGCTGAAAGCCAACCTGTCGATACAGTACTCCAACAAATCCTTGACTGCGTGGCCACTGTCTTCCAGGTGTTCTTCAAAGCCGGTCTGCTGGGTACACTTGAGGAGATGCGAGATGAAAAACTTGCAATCCTGGTGACCATGACACAGGCTCTCTGCAGAGGCTACGTCATGAGGAAGGAGTTTGTTAAGATGATGGAGAGGAGGTACACAGGATTATTTACAAACTCAGTAACTATGTAAATGACATTATTCTATCTCAATTCTGTTTATTTGTGTTTGTTTGCTGTTTTCAGAGAGGCAATCTACTCCATCCAGTACAACATCCGCTCATTCACGAATGTCAAACACTGGCCATGGATGAAGCTGTACTTCAAGATTAAGCCTCTTCTGAAGAGCGCCGAAGCTGAAAAGGAGATGGCCAACATGAAAGAGGAATTTGAAAAGACCAAGGAGGATCTCTCAAAGGCCTTGGCCAAGAAGAAGGAACTTGAGGAGAAGATGGTTTCTCTCCTGCAGGAGAAGAACGACTTGCAGCTGCAGATTCAGTCTGTACGTTAAACAGGAAATGATTAATTAATGCATTTGATTGATAATGAATTATTTGCTAAAATTATATCATTGTGACTCCAGGATGGTGAAACCCTTGCTGATGCAGAGGAAAGGTGTGAGGGTCTCATCAAAGCCAAAATCCAGCTTGAGGCCAAAGTCAAAGAGGCTTCTGAGAGGCTGGAGGATGAGGAAGAAGTCAACGCTGAGCTGACAGCGAAGAAGAGGAAGCTGGAGGACGAGTGTTCCGAGTTGAAGAAAGACATTGATGACTTGGAGCTTACCCTGGCTAAAGTTGAGAAGGAGAAGCATGCCACCGAGAACAAGGTTCGCTCTTTGCAATCTTTTGCACTTAACAACTCATTCAAAACATACAATTAACTTAACTTGAATTAATTTGTGCAGGTCAAAAACCTGACTGAGGAGATGGCCACTCTCGACGAGTCCATTGCCAAATTGACCAAGGAGAAGAAAGCCCTCCAAGAGGCCCATCAGCAGACCCTGGATGACCTTCAGGCTGAGGAAGACAAAGTCAACACTCTGACAAAGGCCAAGACCAAGCTGGAGCAGCAAGTGGATGACGTATGTCATGACAGATTCCCTCCCCATGAAACATTATTGAATAAAGACAATAACAATAATAACAAAATACTGATAAATGATAAAATATTGATAAATAATGACTCATTACAGCTTGAAGGCTCCCTGGAGCAAGAAAAGAAGCTCCGCATGGACCTTGAGCGATCCAAGAGAAAGCTGGAGGGAGATCTGAAGCTTGCCCATGAAACCATCATGGATCTGGAAAATGACAAGCAGCAATCTGATGAGAAAATCAAGAAGTAAGATGACTCTCAACTCTATTTTGGATTACTTTGTATGTCAGGGAATATCATTGGATGATGCATGACATTGCTCTTCAGATTTACAGTTGCTTTTGTGCTTCACCTCCTTTGGGAATTAAAATGCATCCTTCCTGCATTGTCACACAGGAAGGACTTTGAATCAAGCCAGCTTCTTGGCAAGATTGAGGATGAACAATCTCTCAGTGCTCAGCATCAGAAGAAGATCAAGGAACTTCAGGTTGGTTCATGGATGGTGAACTCACCATTGTGGTAGCAACCCCGACTTAACCCTAACCCAATGCGCTACTTATCATTTCAACAAAAAACAGGCCCGTATTGAGGAGCTTGAGGAGGAGATTGAAGCCGAGCGCGCGGCCCGCGCCAAGGTGGAGAAGCAAAGGTCTGATCTCTCCAGGGAACTTGAGGAGATCAGCGAGCGTCTTGAAGAGGCCGGCGGAGCCACCGCTGTCCAAATCGAGATGAACAAGAAGCGCGAGTCCGAGTTCCAGAAGCTGCGTCGTGACCTGGAGGAGTCCACCCTGCAGCACGAGGCCACCGCCGCCGCCCTCCGCAAGAAACAGGCTGACAGCGTGGCTGAGCTTGGCGAGCAGATCGATAACCTTCAGCGGGTCAAACAGAAGCTGGAGAAGGAGAAGAGCGAATACAAGATGGAGATTGACGACCTCAGCAGCAACATGGAGAATATCTCCAAAGCTAAGGTTAACCACATGGGCAGCTTTGTCAACATACATGAACTTTTTTTTTAAGCTTAGCAATGACTCATCAATTTCCAATGTGTCCTATAAAATCTTATTTCAGACTAATCTGGAGAAGATGTGCCGTACACTGGAGGATCAACTGAGCGAGCTGAAGTCTAAGAACGATGAACATGTTAGACAGCTCAATGACATTGGTGTCCATAAGGCAAGACTGCAAACAGAACATGGTGAGGGACAACTCCGATATTTATGTCTATTCCAGCATTTGCTTAAAAGAAGTCAGGTGGAGATGAACACCAAATTTGTTCGCATTAGGTGAAATTAGTCGCCAGCTGGAGGAGAAAGAGGCTCTCATCTCTCAGCTCACAAGGAGCAAGCAGGCTCACATCCAGCAGATTGAAGAGCTCAAGAGGCACGTTGAGGAGGAAGTCAAAGTATGTCATCGTTTAGATAAAAGGTTTTCTTGGAAAACTGCACTTTCTGAGTTTTCTAATATTTGATAAAAATGTCTTATTGTTAAAAGTCCAAGAACGCCCTGGCCCACGCTGTCCAGTCCTCCCGTCACGACTGTGACCTGCTCCGAGAGCAGTATGAGGAGGAGCTGGAAGCCAAGGCAGAGCTCCAGAGGGCATTGTCCAAGGCCAACAGTGAGGTTGCTCAGTGGAGAACCAAATATGAGACTGATGCTATTCAGCGCACTGAGGAACTCGAGGAGGCCAAGTAAGTCATGAAAATCATGCCATTATTCACAGATGTAGTTTCATTAAGCCCATTGTGTATAAAACCCTTTCAACAGGAAGAAGCTTGCTCAGCGTCTCCAGGATGCTGAGGAGTCCATCGAGGCAGTGAACGCAAAATGCGCCTCTTTGGAAAAGACCAAACAGAGACTTCATTGTGAAGTGGAAGATCTCATGATTGATGTGGAGAGAGCCAATGCTCTGGCTGCCAGCCTTGACAAGAAGCAGAGGAACTTTGACAAGGTCCGTTAAGATTATTTCTGGCACAGTTTAAAGACATGACTAACAATGTGTCTTAAATGTTTTAGGTTCTTGCTGAGTGGAAGCAGAAGTTTGAAGAGAGCCAGGCTGAACTGGAAGGAGCTCAGAAGGAGGCCCGCTCTCTCAGCACTGAGATGTTCAAGATGAAGAACTCATATGAGGAAGCTCTGGACCATCTGGAGACCCTGAAGAGGGAGAACAAGAATCTGCAACGTAAGCCAAAATATTGTCCTGAATTATTACATTACTTATTTCAAAATTTCTAATCTATTGTGTACTGGGCAGCAAAGGGACATTTTTACAGAAATGTCAACATATAGAATTAATTACAGTCCTCGATTATAATGTTTTATTACAGAGGAGATCTCTGACCTGACTGAACAAATTGGCCAGAGTGGAAAGACCATTCACGAACTGGAGAAAGGCAAAAAGATCGTGGAAACCGAGAAGTCTGAGCTGCAGTCCTCTCTTGAAGAGGCAGAGGTATGATCTAGGGAAATGATGATGTCACCAATCCAACTCCAAAATATGCAGGAACAACAGCAAAAACTCGCTTTGTTTGATTGTTCTTGTCAAGGCCACACTTGAGCATGAGGAGTCCAAGATTCTTCGCGTTCAGCTTGAGCTGACCCAAGTCAAGGGTGAGATTGACAGAAAGCTTGCGGAGAAGGATGAGGAGATGGAACAGATCAAGAGGAACAGTCAGCGTGTGATCGAGTCCATGCAGACCACCCTGGATGCCGAGGTCAGGAGCAGGAATGATGCCCTGAGACTCAAGAAGAAGATGGAGGGAGACCTGAACGAGATGGAGATTCAGCTGAGCCATGCCAACCGCCAGGCAGCTGAGGCCCAGAAGCAGCTGAGGAACGTCCAGGGACAGCTCAAGGTACAGCAGTACAAGCTTTTTGATTCATCGTTATGAAGTCTTCCACCCAGACTGAACTTGTTCTTTTCATCTTCATTTAGGATGCTCAACTGCACCTTGATGACGCACTGAGAGGTCAGGATGAAATGAGGGAGCAGGTTGCCATGGTGGAGCGCAGGAACAACCTGATGCTGGCTGAGATTGAGGAGCTGAGAGCTTCTCTGGAGCAGACAGAGAGAAGCCGCAAAGTGGCTGAAGCTGAGCTGGTTGACGCCAGTGAGCGTGTGACACTTCTGCACTCTCAGGTTAATATATAAGACAACATCCAAACATTGAGGAAGTAAAATAGCTGGATACCGAATCTTACGTGACTTAACCTCTTTATTCAGAACACCAGCTTGATCAACACCAAGAAGAAGCTGGAAGCTGACCTTGTCCAAGTCCAGGGTGAAGTTGAGGATGCTGTGCAGGAATCGAGAAATGCTGATGAAAAGGCCAAGAAGGCCATCACTGATGTGAGTCACCTCATTGGAAAAGAATGACATTTTTGAATCTACGATATTTAAGGTTTTACTTCAGAACGCAAGACAAAGAGATAATCTGCTTAAACGTTTTTGTTGCTGTTGGAAACTGAACAGCAAAAGAAGCGAATTTATTTCTTCTCTATTTCACAACATTTTAGGCTGCTATGATGGCAGAGGAGCTGAAGAAAGAGCAGGACACCAGTGCTCATTTGGAGAGGATGAAGAAGAACCTGGAGGTGACCGTCAAAGACCTGCAGCACCGCCTGGATGAAGCTGAAAGCCTGGCCATGAAGGGTGGCAAGAAGCAGCTCCAGAAACTGGAGGCTCGGGTAGGTCATCCGGAAGAACAAAACAATTTCTCGTCCTCTTCTGTGAGATTTGTGGTTTGACAAGATCAAATTAATTTCACCAAAAGGTCCGTGAATTGGAGAGTGAGGTTGATGCCGAGCAAAGGCGTGGCGCTGAGGCTGTCAAGGGCGTGCGCAAATATGAGAGGAGAGTTAAGGAGCTGACCTATCAGGTACGTTCAAACATCAAATGATCCACATCCCTCGATGTGACCTTCAGATCACATGAAGTGGCAAAAGAGCGGTTTTAAAATTACTTTTGTAAATTCAAATAGACTGAGGAGGACAAGAAGAACGTCCACAGACTCCAGGATCTGGTTGACAAGCTTCAGCTGAAGGTTAAGGTCTACAAGAGGCAGTCAGAGGAGGCTGTAAGTATCCCTGATTCTCTCATCATATTTCCTCATGAATCATCTTGCAACGTTATAACCAAACTGTGTCTTCTGGTACAGGAGGAGCAGGCCAACTCTCACCTGACCAGGTACAGGAAGGTTCAGCATGAGATGGAGGAGGCTCAGGAGAGAGCCGACATTGCTGAGTCCCAGGTCAACAAGCTGAGGGCCAAGAGCCGTGAAATGGTCAAGGTAATTACAAACGGTCTTAAACGTCACACTGCTTAACGTGAGTGCATCTCAAAATCTAACCGCTTGAATTTTCTCTCTACCGTCACGCAGAGCAAGGACGCTGAGGAGTGAACAGGGAATCGGCCTGAAGCATCAAGATCATATAATATGACTTTCTTGTTGAACATGCTGTGACTCTGTCAATAAAAGATAGCTTACACCAACTTACTCTTTTTATTTCTTTACACTTCCAACAATATGAGGACTTAAGATACCAACTATGCAAATATTTGACCACTTTACTGTACTTTACTTCTTATAGTCTCCCAAATATACAAATGATCCCTTATCTACTTTAGACTATGTCACGAGTCACAAAGGTACTACTTGAAGCAAGGAAAGGGATCATTACAAAATATTTAATATTTACCATATGGAATGCATTCATTCGCATCGTCAAAATCTCAGTTTGAGCGCCACAGTCATGGAGTCTTGGAATACATCGCTTTTCTCCCCTTCAGAGTACTCCTGAACTGGAGTGACAATAATTGGTGATGGCTTCTCCACGACTTTACACAGTGTATCAACAGGGACTGACCCAAATAGTTCAACAAATTAGATGCAGGAGTAACAACAGTATTATTCAGCACCGGAGAAAACTGTTATTTTAGCCACCAAAACCAAACAATAACAGCCAGAAAGAAGTGGCCTTGGTATTTCAAAACAGAGGTGGCAATGAGTCACAATAGAGACAAGTCAAAACCATGTCACAAACTTTACCTAAATTTACAACAAGCCCTGGAGTCAGTGTTGCAAAAAGCAAATGAAGTTGGATCCTCTGTGAAATTCAAGCAAGTCGAGTCAAGTTAATTTAGCCACTTTGCAGGACATGTTCTAACAGGAGTTTACTGTCCTAATCTTCTCAATTAAATGCAAAACCAAAATGAAGCTTTGATGAAATAGCTCATCTACTCATTTCTGTCCTTTTTATACAGACAGATCAAGTTTAATACAATAGCATGTTTCTCGTCTCTTTGAATTGCAAAGTTAACATTCTCTTTCGCCTAAATGGATCAAAAACAAATTCTTGAAAAAACAAAGGTGATATACTTCTAAGTGGCCCCTTGCGGAACTGGCTTCTGCGCTAAAATTCATGTAAACTGCCAAGACTTGTCATCTAAAATATAGCGACTAATAAGTCAAATTTAATCGATTATTTCATGTTACGTTAGGCATATCCAAAAACCTAGAATTTGTCATTTCAGACTGAAACGACTCAAGAGGTGTGTCTTGAGTCCCTCAGCTTCAGTTAGGGCGACATATCAGTGACTACATAAAATTTGCATTTTAGTTGTTCATGAGGTACCCATGATGGAATGTGTTTCCTGTTCGATCCATTCAGACTTAGGAAATAAATATGTACACAAGTACAATCAAGCAACAACACCATGAGCAGCCTACTGTAGTTAGCATCATTAACATGAAACTTGGAATACATTTTACGGCCATTTATTTGTATTTGATTGTTTTACTTCGTGAAAACGTACATCACACAAAAACAGAAATGACGCCTATCTAAGTGAACTTCAAAAATGAATCAGTTGAATCCTTGAAGCCAAAGAAAGTTGAAAATTAAACTACTGGTATATAGTGTTGAGACTTGATAGTGTACAACCATTAAATTATTTTAACAAGCCTCAAAAACTGATTGACTAAATATATATATATATATATATATATATATATATATATATATATATATATATATATATATATATATATATATATATATATATATATATATATTTAACCTTTCTGTGCTCTTTGTGACGTAACTCGCCCATTCACTCTATTTTAAACTAATGCTTTGAGGCCATCTAGTGGCAAGGTGAAAGTCATATCTACAAATAAAGTCTAATAGAAAATAATGCTTTGAGGCCACCTAGTGGCAGGGCACACTATTAGGAAAGCAGTTCAACGTAAGACAATTGGTTTACTGCAGTGGTTCTGAATTTGGTGCACAGTACTAGTACCCCTGAGGGTACTTGAAGGAACTTCAAGGGGTACTCGAGATTTTAAATCAAACAAACAAACAAACTTGCAAAAATCCTTAAAAAATAATTATTGAATTCATTCATTTTTTCAGGAAAATATAAGTTCATAAAACAAATTTTATGTTCAGTGTTTTTCAATTTTATAATTGTAAAAAGCCAGATTCTCCCCTATATTGTACTTCATTTTTTGTGGACAAATATTTATTCATAATTATTTCTTTTTGAGAACAGTTCTGACGCTTTATATTGATTATATATTGATTATATATATATATATATATATATATATATATATATATATATATATATATATATATATATATATATATATATATATATATATATATATATATATATATTTTATGTATTTATTTTATTTTTTTGTGGAAAACATTTATTAATGATTAAGTTATTTCTTTTTGAAAAAAAATTGCGGACCACTGCAAATGAAATTTGAAAGGGTCTAAAGTTTAACAAATCAGACACTGATGGCTGATATTTTTTTCTCTCTCTTTTAACGCCAAAATGTTTTGCACTGGTTAAAGGGTGCTTGACTGAAAAGATATTTCACAGGGAATTTATGTATTTATTTATTTTCAGTTCAACGGAGGTCAGCATTGCATCGCCCGCAGGCTGTTGCTCTCGGCACTGCATAAATAATTATTTGCACATGTAGATTACTGGCTTTAGTTTTAAGTATGATCAGACAATTCAGTTGATACCGCATTTGGTTCATAGACTTTTTTTTCGAGTCAGTCAGGGAGGGATCATCCAACCATCGCAGCTCTGCATGCGCATTACGATCGTAGCCGAAGGGAATTGGTGCAGTGTAAACAAACCGACTGCGGTAGCAAGTACTGTGGCATAACTGTGAGAACTGTGAGCACTCGCTTTCAGATAAGTAGAGAATTTGCCATCAGAATGCCAATTTAATCCGTCAAATGGACCTCGCAGCTGACGATTCGTTAAACAAACCTCGACTGCCGCGATGACCGACAAGGAGGCTGACGACAGCATCAGCACCGGCACCGCGTCCAGCAGCGCGCACTCGCGGCTCGGCCGGCCGCCCGGTGAGCGCCTCCCCGGCCCGAAGACCAGCGTGTGCTCCCGCTCATACTTCGTGGTGGTGATGGTGTTCTTCCACGTCTACATCATCAATGTGATCGCCCTCCTCTTATACGTGCACTACAGTAGCGGACAGGAGGACGCCAGGCCGGGTCCTCCTCGCGATGCTCCGAGCAGCGCCAAGCAGAACCCGCAGTCACCGCGTCTGCCTTCGAAGGCACCGATGCGACGTGACATTTTTCTCCCACGCATGGAGGGCATCCGAGTGAGTACTCGGCGCTGAACTATGATGCGTCACGGGTATTATTTACCCCGTCATGATATTGCATCGCACAAAAGATAATCACCTCCATTTATCTCCCAGGTGGGACATGTTCAAAAGGTGTCATTAGTGCCTGGGAAAGTCCACGAAATGAGAACTTTGAGTATGAAACCTCTTCTTTTTGGTAAGCGCACTTTCAAATTAAAAGAGCTGTACCAACAAAGTATGTCACAAAAATAATAACGTTCATGGTAGAAACTAGCATGTATTTATTCAACGGTATGCAAAGGCACTATTTCTGAAAACAAGAAATGAATTTGGGGAGGGGGGTTGTTATCAAAATAAGATTGCTGACTTCCACAAAAGCTGAACCGTCCTGATTTGCATAAGCTTTTTTAAATTTGCTAATGATTGTATTTTCTATTGATGAGTCGTACTTGTAATTCTATTTTGAAAAATGTGAGCTTCTCATCAAAATCAAAGCGCGTGTATTAAGCTTGCTCAATCGACTGTGAGGATTTATAAAGATAGGTATTTATTCTGCTGAGATAATGAAAGCATCACTGGCGCAAGTAATTCGGGTGGAAGTATAATTAGATGGGATTCGAGACAGAGCTTTGAGGTATGCCACAGCTGGAGGTTGTTTTTGTTGTCAATTGATCATCATTCAAAATGTAATTTTGTTTTACAATCCAGTTCATGTTTCTTTTCCTTGGAAACTGTTCCAAATACCAGTCAAAAGTTTGGAAATACTACCTTCAAATTGGTCTCAAACAGGTTGTCAAAAAATTCAAATGATCAACTCTTGAAAAGGCACAGCTGTGAAGTAAAAGACGCTACCGAGCATTTGACTGCTATTGTATTTATGTTTGTATTTGCAGTTGTTCTGCATTCTATACTCAAACTTTATTGAGCAACACCACATTACCAAAAATATTTTTTTCTACAAAGAATTCTTGCAATGTAATTGTTCCCTTCATATAAATCAAGCTCCCTATGCACATCTGACCCAATTTAGGCTTCATGCTCCCAAGATGAAGTGCAGATGACATAAGTGCATCTGTGGGAGGAACAGAAGCAGCAATGCATGAGCAAAATTGTCAAGTGGGTCAGTTGTCCTGGAGCAAAAGATGGTCCAGTGCATCTTTAGTTAGATTATTCTGTACAGTGGAACCTCCAAAGTGGAATGTCTCAGAAGTGGCACAATTTCTAGTTCAAAGTAAATATTCTGTGAGGAAAAAAAGGTAAGAAAGCTCAAAATAAAGATATAAGCATGTTTTTGGGGGAGCTCCCATCACGTGTTTCATTGTGCAGAGATCCCTGACTTCTTATCAGAGGATGAGTGTCGCATTGTGGTGCAGCTGGCACAGCTAAAGGGTCTAATGGAAAGCCAATTGATGGTGCAAGATGGCCAGGAGGAGCTGGCCAAGGAGCTCAACCTCAGCCCAGAGGAGATCTTCAACCTTCTCGATATCAACCAGGATGGACAGCTGCAGCTCCATGAGGTGTATGTCACTGATTGGCGCATGAATGCGAAACACTACAGAGCGTTTTATTACAGACTTAACAAAGTCATCCTGCTTTTTGCTTTTGACAGATATTGACTCATTCTCGAGTGAGGGATGGTATTTGGCTCACACCAGAGAATTTGCAAGAGATCTATGCCGGGCTCAATGCAGACAAAGATGGAAATGGTAGGAAGTCATTCTTTAAACATTTAAATGCACCTGTCCAACTGTTAAAGGTTTCAGTATTTCTTGTACAACTACAGTACATGAGCATCTTTGTTGATATCATTCTAGCTATGTACTTTCCATTTATGTGGTAGGCTATACTCGAGCTGCTTATCTGGTAAGCAAGTTCCTTCCCAAAAACAATGCATATTAATTTACCTTTATCAAAGCATAGTGCCGTTGGGAAGTTTGTATACAGTTCAATTTAACATTAATTGGACCTACAACTCTTACATGTTATCCGTTTTCAAATCAGGAGCCTATTAAGTTATGCCAAATATAATGACAGCCAATCAGTGTCCACTTCAGGGGAGATTGATATATGCTTTACAAAGACTTACAACTCAAACACAGGAAGTCCGGTGCATAAAAACTAATCTCATCAGCATACATAAACAGTAAAGTCAGAGATAAAACAATTGAATAACACAATTTAAAAACCAAACAAACATCACTTCAACAATGTTTGCAATATTTATGAGCATCTCTCATTAAGACACAATGGGAAAAACAAAAACATCGACTTATTCGCGATGTTGTTAGGGACAATCTCTTTCTATTGGTTTCTCAATCTTTCAAATTTTTTATCGTGTTTTAATGATCCATTTGTCTATTAGTGAGTGTGTTAACTCACTCATTGGCAGCCTAGTTAAAAAATTGATCCATGTCTATAGTCATCAGTGTCAGTGAATGAGTTAATGGTGTCACATTTCATTTTGTTTAACAGTCCTTTCAGGTTCAATTGAGGTTCACTTGATTATATTGGAATCCATGATTCTTTATAACATTATTTTTTAACAAACACATGTTTTTGTTTTGTTTTTTAGATAAAAGCTAAAAGATTAATTAAAAAGATAGAAAAATGATACCAAAAGAGAAAAGCAAGTTGCGCAAAATGTCCTCAAGCATATATCTGGACACTTGCATTCAGAAAATTAGACGGGCTCAAATTACACTCATATGTGAATATTCTAATGGATTTTGGGTTTATCCTCAAATTTCCCCTGGAAGCAAAATATCTATAAACATATAAATATGTGATTTTTCATAGTGCAGTGAGAGTAAATTTAAATGCAATGCTCAGTGTGATGCAGTGATGCTTTCCACCACTACCTAAGATATTGTTAAACTAAGTGACTAAAATATAGGTCTAAAATGAGGTGTGTATTTAATATGCTGAAGGTTTGCTGAGTTTAGAAGAGTTCAGGCTCCTGAGTGCCGACGCCTTCCAGCGCTTTCTGCTGCAAAAGGGAGTAAAGAGAAGTCAGCTAGTGAGAAACAGCAGGCACACTTGGCTATACCAGGAAAAAGGAACCCATCAGGTCCTTCAAGATATTAAGACCAGGTGAGGAAAAAATGCATTATGATCCTCCAGTTATGAAATCTATTTTGACAGGGACATGTTTGAAAATAATTCAAATGTCCAATGTCTTTTTTAATGTCCAAGGGTGACTCGCCTCACACGTCTGCCAACCACATTGGTGGACCTGAGTGAGCCGCTGCAAGTGGTGCGCTATGAAGAGGGCGGGCATTACCACGCCCATCACGACAGCGGGCCTTTCTACCCAGAAACAGCCTGCACTCACACTCGTCTCGCGGCCAACGCCTCCACCCCTTTTGAGACGTCCTGCAGGTAAGCCCACTGTACTAATGTCCATTTGTGTCCATCGGAAGCGTCCTTTTTGTATTTTTTGTATTTCGTGTCCTCTACACTTGTCTGCTCAATGTGTGTTTGAACCATCTGCGTGCGTGTTGTTTTAAAACCTGTGTGTTGCACACTCAGGTACATCACTGTTCTCTTCTACCTGAACTCTGTTGAGGGGGGCGGGGAGACCGCATTCCCCGTGGCAGACAACAGGACCTTTGATGAAGTGGTGCGTAATGTCTGTAGGTCAGCAATTGTGAATGCAGAGTTGTGTAAAGCATATGTCTTTCATGTTGCCGTTAGCTTGCGTGTTTGTCAGTTAATGTATTTTATGTGACGAAGTTTGGGGAAAAACTCAACATGGCTAATAAGGGGCTGCTTTTCCTCTTTTAAGTCTCTCATCCAGAATGATGTCGATCTCATGGACACCAGGAGGAATTGCGACAAGAGTAACCTAAGGGTGAAACCTACCAAAGGGAAAGCTGTTTTCTGGTACAACTACCTTTCTGATGGAAGAGGTACTCAGTCATAAAATATAAATGTGCTCAAGCGGCCGTGCCGCTAAATTCTAACACTACAGTATGTATATTAAAGGTGGATTACAGATGTTACAAGTTTCTTTTTAAACGACATCTTCGAACTTTACCCGTGAAACACTGAGGAAACGCCTTGATCACGTGTAGGACTGGGAAAAAAATTTGGAGCAAGTCGGACAAGTTGCCTTTGAAAATAGGTTAACTAAAAATATCCACCTCAAAACGTCACTAGAGCCATATTTGTGCCACCCTTTTCTACGTAGACCTTTCTTTCAGACGTAAGCAGTGTTGCAATGGTGGCAAGGGAGAAAACCTCCTCTAAAAAAAACAGGGGATATCACAAGATTTTAGATAATTTCCAGAAAAAAAAATCATGCAAAGACCATCTTGACATGCAGCTCCATTGCTAGTCTTAGTGCTCTGCCTAGTTGATTGCGCATTGTGCCATTTTCAGTTGATTGAAAGTGGCAAAATGACCACCGCTGGAGATGGATAAAAAAGTGGATTTTCCTGCTTAATCCATAGTAAATCCAATATTATTATAGGGGTGTGCATAGAACATAGTATTGTAAATTGTTTCCTTACTTTAGCTACATGAGAGGAGAAAACTATGATCAAAATCTATATGAAAAAAGATTTTAAAAAATGACAAAAGTGATATATTTTCCCCCTGCAGGATGGGTTGGAGAGCAGGATGAATATGCGCTACACGGAGGCTGTGTGGTCACCCACGGCACTAAGTGGGTCGCCAATAAATGGATCAATATTGATCCAGATTACCAGCGTCAGGCTCGCTACGAGCAGCTGGTGTCCCATCAGCCAGAGGATGAGGATGATGAAGATCTGACATTGAATTCCAATATTCATCAAGAATTGTAGCTCAGAATGCAACCCCTGCCCACTCTGTCATGCACACACCACGTTTGGGGAACGCCAGATGTATTCAGGGAATGAGGTCACGGTGGTATTATGCAACTTCAAAGGCACTTTTGTCGAATTTTGCTTGATATCGTTATTCTGTTATTTATTTAACTAATTGTGTATCGTTAGTCTTCCCGTTTTAGGAATGTTGCACTAAAAAGGCATCCAAAGGAGCTGTAAAATCTCTTTGCATGAAATAGCTATCCATGTTTTACTGTTGTTATACAGTTGCACTTGACTGAGATTGCTAAAAAATCATTTTAAATCAACTTTGTACTGCAGCAACGACCAAAAAAAAGACATACTAATGTTTGACGCATGTTGCCTTGTATTTGATCTTCCAATCCTTGATTTTTTATTCAAATATGTTCAGATCTTCTATTTTAGCCTTTGTTTTTAATAAACGGATGTATGTATTTTCCATGTGTAATAAAATTAAATCAAGCTTTTGTGTTTTACTGTAACACCATTATCACATGAAACCATTGACGTAAAATTGCGGGCCCCAGTGTTTATCGACCACTAGAGTGAGTGAATCACATCACTGAGTGCTAGGGCTGAAGCATCTGGACCAGTTACAGTGTATGACAACAAAGAACTACTTCATAAAGAGATTCTAAAATCAACAGACTAAATATTATACTGTACATGTGTTCACTCAGTTGTTATAAGGTCTTTCCCACCTTGAGAAGCGATTGTCCTGATTGCATCAGTTTGTTACAGCTTGGTGTTGCTGCCCATCACCTAGAACAAAAGCTCACATGAGGCCATTGGCCTAGAAAAAGCAACATCCCCTCAAATGGCACTTTCAAAATCATACTTACTGTTGGTAAGTCACATCTGCGATGATTTAGACAGTAGAGCACAGCATCGTGGACAGAGGCAAAGAGATGTCTCTTTGTGATTGAGTCAGAAAAGAAGTGACCAAGCTCCAGCTGTTGGACCACAGAAGCTGAAGAGGAGATCAGTTGACAGGTAAAGTGGCAGTCCGGTGAATTATCAAACTCGATTAGTGATATGTTTTACACTTACCCTGACAACCTGCCAAGTAAACGTCAATATCAATCTCACTGAAGTTTTGGAATATCTGTCAACATAAAAAAATACCCCAATCAGGAATGTTGGTGAGGGATAGCTGAAAATATCTATTGACAACAGTAATGGGGCAGCTGGATAATTATTGTGTATCAGGGCCGCTAAGTGGTCAATATTGACCATTACTAATTTGACTTTCATTTTATTTTCAAACCTACATTTTTCATAGTCTTAACAGCCACAGTATCGATGAAGTTAGCCGTGGAGAGGTCAAGAATAATCGAATGGATGTCCCAAGTCCATTTGCCTAGAGACCCGAGAGAGACGCGTTCCAGATCACGACTCAGGTTGTCCTCACTGCTGGATCCCAAAGTGGTGGCGTCTCCATCCATCTGCTCAGACGTCCATCCTAAACTACTGCTGTCGGGATCTCCTCCTTTCAAATACTCCCATCGATAGTGACCATCTGTTGTCGTGGGTTTTACAAAGACTGTGTCATTTTCTCTGTCAATCCAGTTCCCTTCATTCATTTCAGTGCCCTCCTTAGTCGTGCTTGTGTCTTTCCAGGTTTTAGCATCCTCCTCCACTGAAAACACTGCTGTCTGGTCAGCAAGCTTCTATGGAGTGGGTGGAAAGATACATTCTGTTCAATGAGATTTGAGTTATCAATTCATGCAACGTAACTGGTATGTTAAAACAACAATACATGTTTCTTGGCTTGTCTTTTTGCCCGTCTCTCTTCTCTCTTTTGCCTACGTTTTTCTTTGGTCTCTTGTCTCTTTTTGTAGACAATCATTTCATTGATGTCCAGTCCACTCTAAAACCACAAGGAAGAAAGAAATAATACAAAGCTTCTAGGAAAACTAAATTTTATGTTTATTATTAGTCAAGACTGGCAAAAAACAAAAAAAGCAAACCTTTCCTTTCAGGGCCTCTAGGTACAATTCAGCATTAGCAAAATATATTGTAGCAGAAGAGCGAAATATTGTAATACCCGGAATTTCTCTTGCCTGCATGACATACAAACATGAATTGCATATTTTAATACAAGTACAGCAAGGCATTGGTTTGTGTCTTTTCTACCTCTTTGTGAGTTTCTATATCCACATACAGCTCTGAACCGTCAATGTTTCCCAGAAGAGAGTATACTGGTCTGAAAATGGTAGAAATAAAACACATTTAAAAGTCACAACAACAGCTACACCGACGTAAGATAAAGAGAGCCAAAACAAGTATTATTTTCACAATTATGTCTTAAGAAGAAGAAGAGAATACAGAATTGGCTCCATTAGAGGAGTTATAATATTACCATGCAGGTATTGCTTAAGTGAGTAGGTCTCAAATGGGGAAATGACACAGCATTCTGTTTTATCTTTTTCCTCAAAATGCTTTGTGCTGGTTAAGGGGTGCTACGATGGAAAATTACAATTGAAAAAAAAGTATGTAATTGAAAAACTAGTTAAGAACCATTGGCCTAAGTGACTTTAGCCGTTCACTGCATTGCAGGAAAAAAAAAAAAAGTCAGTCTTACAGCTGGGTCCTGAAGATGACAGTAAGGAGTGCAAACATAATGGCAGCAGCGAGGCCCAGATCCAGGTTGAAGAGCAGAGTGGACACCCACGTGAACAACCACAACACCTGCGGGGCAAAAATTAGAAAGATCGTCCACGTTCAAGTCACAGAAAATTCTGTCCAAACTGCTGTCGTCCTCTCACCAAATCAGTCTTGTTGCTCCTCCATAGAATAACAATGTCTGAATATTGTTTGAACATACCCTTCAAATTCACAAAGACAATTGATGCAAGAACTGCCTAAAACACATGTTTAAAATAAGATTTGGACATTGAAATATCAAATAAGATGATTAAAAGCAACTACTTGTATACAAAACCTTTGGTAGTTCCTGGAAAAGTGGGCCCAGTTTCAGGATTGTCACCAAGACAATTATAGCTGATGCAATTCCAGCCATCTGCAAGCGCACCAGAAAATAGGATTGGTATTTGTATGCAACATAAATAGGCCATAACATAACTGGAGATATAAAGAAATAAAATTGTAGTTACCTGTAACTATTAGAACTTACGTGACGAAAAGCACATACAAACATAGATCATAAGATGCACACTCGCTGTTTCATTGTGGCTTGATTATACCAAAACAAATAAAATATTTGCTATAAGGCATGTTTATATTTTTACTCACTTGTGTTTTTCCACCGGAGCTCTCCTGAACGAGACTCCGAGACATGGATGCACACACAGCGTAGCATTGGAAGAATCCCCCAAATGTATTGCTGAGGCCTAGAGCTACCAGCTCCTGTAGCAGTGTGAAATCAACAAAGGCAATAGGCAATTTATATGTGTTCTTAAAATTCTTCAAACAACTAGTAAGAGTCTCTTGCACCTGGTTGCTGTCGACTTTGTATCCATGCTTCAGTGCAAATGTTTTTCCAAGAGAAATTGAAATGGCGTAGGCCACAAGAGCCAGTGCAAATGCATCGCCAATAACTTCATTAAAAATACTTCCGTCTGGTACAACTGGAGAACTTAAGCTGGAGAACAAAAGAAAATAAGGAAGAAGTGAGTCGGTAAGAACGAAGCATGATGCCCACAAAAATTGATAACTGAAATTATGAGGCTTACCCACTCGGGATTTCTCCGACAACTGCAATACTGTAATTTCTATTTAAGTGACCATAGTTTGATATCAGCGTTGCTGCCATAATCTGCAAACATAGACACTGTTTTTAATATTAATATAAACACTGTGAAAAGTAAGATTACGATATCCAGCAGGATTTATAATCCTCAACCAAATAAATCATATACTAAAAGGGCAGTTAATTATTAATTGTTGAGAAAAAATTGCTGTCAAGCGCATAAAAATATAGAGGTCCTCTACTGCTGACTTTGCATGTTTGCTTTGCCACTGCAAGGCTGCACAATCAGCGCAAACCTAAACCGCTGATGTGCCAACATGAACACAGTGTGTCCTCGTGTCAACTGACTGTGATGAGCTCCACTGGGATGGGGACGGGCAGCCTTGGGCTCAGGAAGGAGTTGAGCTCCTTTGCCGTAATCAGCAACGCCAGGGATACGAGGCTGACAACCAGAGTGGGGAAACGCGTCTGTGGCAGCAAGAGGCAAATATCCTTTAGAGTCTAAATGATGGGAGGGAAAGATTAATGATTAGTCTGTTTTTCCAACCTCGGTAAATTATTTTTTTTAAATACGGGCAGGGGTTATTCGATACAATAATTGATAGGGTCAATTGTTATAAAAAAAAAAAAATAATAATCATGACAGCAAGAATTTATATGCGCATCACCAATAAGCTAAGACTTGCTCTATTGCTTGTATATCTATGGTCAATAACTCAAGCTGGCAAGTGTACCAGGTAGTGAGTAGGAAGACGTTGTGAACCAGTTCATCAAAGAAAATTATACAGACAAGTCTGTGCAATCCTGCAATTTTTTTGGTGCTACATTTTAACAATTTACACGTTAGATTACTTTTTTCATTTTGATTCCTGTTTTCTCCTTTGATATTTCAAATTATAAACAGGGTGATTAAAAAAAACTCTATACTGTTGCATTGTTGTTGCATTTTGTTGGAAAATAACAAGAACCTCATTAAATGGCAAATTTAATATTGGCTAGGTTAGCAAAAAACTTGTAATTTCAATTTAAGTATTAATCTACAATTCAGGAAATAATAATTAAAAACACTAAATTGAAGGTGTTTCCAAATTTTGGGCTGATACTATGTATTTTTTTTCCTTGCAATTGATATTTCAAAATACAGTATTTGGCTGATACTGTGTATTTTTTTTTCTTACAATTGATAAAAAAGAATATGAGGCTCCGATCAATAAATAATTAAACTTCTACATGCATAAATTAATATACTGAAATTGAAATTGAGTGGAAACCGAACTTTTCGATGTGAAACGGCAAAGTCTCATGATTCTTTCAAATTACTTCATCAATCAAAGCAGTAACTTACATAGACCAGTGATAACGGCCCATCAAAGCGTGCAGGTGACACCCCAAAGAAGTACTTCAGTTGGGCCACCACAGCATGGACTGCAGCGGCTGTTGTGTACGCTCGCACCAGAGGTTCAGACAAGTACGTTCCTACGAAACCGAATTTGACCAAACCCAGCACAACCTGAGCACAAACATACAATATATGCATAAGAGGTTCGACCGTAAAAGAGAACATTCTGTTTCCATACCTGAATAATTCCTCCCAGAAAAGTAGTAGCAGCTGCCACCTGCACCCTGTACGAGTCGCGGGCAGCTATGTCCACTTCTGTCGTGACATTGGTCCCATTCATTTTCAGGAAAACAACATCTGGAGCAAGTCTCTCCGTAACACTGCCCACCATGATGCTAAGCACAGCAAATGTACCTGTACAGCAAGAAAATGCTATGTCAAGATGTACCGGCAATTATAGCAAGTACTTTTTCTACTCACCGATTGAAATATGACGTGACGTTCCGAAAAAGAAGTAAATCAATGCTGGATAAAAAGAAGTGTAGAGTCCATAAACAGGAGGAAGAGAGGCCAATAAGGCATATGCCATACCTGGGGTCGAAAATGTTGCTTTTATAGCATTCAAATAAAACACAGTAAGAGCCCAAAATGATAAGTATAAACTAATATCCAACCTTGTGGCAGATGCATTATTCCGACACTGATGCCGGAGATGAGATCTGCCATGCCTGAATCCCAGAATGAGTATTTGGGCAGCCAGTATAACACAGGAAAAGTGCTCAAAACACTTTGTTTAAATTTGGGACCTGAACACCTGCAATTTAAACCTTATTTAAGTATGATAAAGAGTCTAGGCATATTTAATAAACAATACAGTAGATTGAAACTACATTTAAAAAAAAAGTAAAATAATTAAATTTGTCTTACCTAATGGAATCTTTGAGCTGGTTGATTACAGATGGTTGAGTGGCCTCATATGGTTTTCTCTGTGCTAATTCCTCAAGGGCTTCCTCATTCAGTACTTCTCTTTCAATTTGATATTTATTATATCTGCAATTGGAGTCCATTTGGCCTTAAACGTGTGAGGTTGGTTTATTGAAAACGTAATACTTTATCACCTAAACGGTTAGCTGTAACTCTGAAACTGCGTTTCATTGCTATCTATATATGCACCTCAGGTTACCTAATGGTTAACTCTGGCCAGGATGTTGTGGAAAGAAAAGGAAATGGCCAACTTGCTTTTACACTGACATAAACAAAGGATGTGATTATGTTTGTAAAGGAAAAAATATTAACTTACCGCACGTTTTAATGGATGTTCGCATCTGTTTATCCCGCTTGTTTTCCGTTCAGTAGCGAAAGTGAGGCTAATGAACCATGTAATGTAATCTTTAATGGTAAACTATTTGTAGACTGCGGTTGCTTTTAATGTACAACACCATGAACCCTTGTTTTACCCTGTTTTATCCTGCATATGAAAATCTCTTCCGGAATACCCTATGAAAAACAAAGATTAAATAAATAAATAAAAACAACATTGACGCACTTTCCACAATATATTATGTGCTTCATAAAAGTTTTAAAATATTATTGTGCAAGGTCTGTTTTCATATATGATTGCATACAAAGAACTAGGTCTTTAATAAAGTGCAACCATGAAATTTGAGACCCGCCTATGAGCTTTTCAGTACAGCCATTCCAGAGCACAGCACAGGAGGCAAACAAACTCCAAATGTGAACAAATGATTCTAAACGGGATTAAATATATGCTCAAATTGAATTAAGAATACCATATTATATAAAGTAACATTTTAGAATGGTAATCTACTCCGACCAAACAAACTATAACCTTTAACAAATCTGGGCCACCAAAACACTGTCTATTTTGGGGTCATTAGCGCAGAGGCGCAGGGCAGTGGAGGGGGGCGCATATCTTTGACTCTTGCAATGACTCAGTCACTCTTTCGGATGATTGCAATAACACATGTTGTCTGATAAAACAAACAAGATATTTGATGTTCTTCTGAGATGGCAGGAAGCGACGGAAGCTGACCGATTTGGTAAGGCTTTATTTCTTTTTACATGCTGATTGAGCAGTGTGTGAAGTTGAGATGCATGTTTTCTAGTCCAGTTCAAAAAACTGCCAACTGAAGCATGTATTTGAGTATCAAAAGCCATTCCATTGTAAGAATTGTTCTGAAATCAAATTATGAATCATGATAGTGCCTTACTCAGAACTTACAATGAAAGCATTCCCAAAGCTGATTTTTGGTTTGATATAGCGCAACCAAACTTACAAACTTTCAGAAGCATGAAGCTGCCCATGTGGAGAAAACATTTTCTTGGCTGGCAAACTCGTATTTTTACGTTTGAACATATGTGCATCTGAACATAATTAAAAGCTAAAAACATTGCAATTTTTCCCATATTGCCTTGGGGTATTGATTTGCACAAGGGCATTTCCTGTGAAATCATGGCCAAAACAAAATACAGGCATAAAAAAAAAATACTAAGAAACAATGTTTACTTCATTTTTGAAAGTATTGGTATTATCTAAGCCGAGTGATAAAACTAAATTATATCTCTTTTTTTATTTTTAATTTTTACTTTCGCATACATATCAGTATCCTGTGGCATTATGGGAAAAAATGCTACATTTTTAGCATTTAGCTTGAAAATATGTTTGAATGTACTTTCGAGTGTGTTTGAATATATTTGCAAGTACATTCAAACTTATTTTTAAGTTCAAAAACAATTCAAGTCAATTCGAATGCGCTCCATGCTTTTATGTTGAACTGCCAATGTGGAGTAAACAGTGTAGTAAATTTTTCACGGGCAAACTAATTTGACCATTCTTGCAGTTACGTTCCAAAATATGTGTATCCTAAATGCTAAAAACAGTACTGTATTCTTTCCAATAATACCATAGGGTATTGACTTGCACATGTGCAAGTTCAAAAACCAATATTTTATACAAATATGTTCAAGAAACATTATTCATGAGCAATTATTTAATAGTTTTACAATATGCACTATTTATATGGTAAAAAAAAAAATGTATTCTCTTGTATTCTATTCTGTTTCAGTGAGGACCCCTTGCTAGACATCCTATTTTCCTGTGTATACATTTTTCACACTTCATCCGTGAAGCAAAAATGGATTTCACAGTCAAACATGGACAAGTTCTGCTTGAACAGTTACGGAAGATGAGGGAAACTGAGCACCTGACGGATGTAGTGCTGGTTGCTGAGGGCGTAAGCTTTCCCTGTCATCGCCTTGTCCTGTCTGCCTTCAGCCCATATTTCCGTGTGATGTTTACATGCGGCCTCCGTGAGTGCAACAGCAGAGAAATACTCTTGCAAGACACCCCTGCAGAGAGTTTAGCTCTCCTCCTCAACTACATGTACAGCTCAGATCTTCCTCTCACCAACAAAAACGTGCAAGGACTTTCAATTACAGCGTTTCTCCTGCAGATGGATGAGGTCTTTACTCAATGTCAGCAGCACATGACCGAGAACATGGATGCCTCCAACTGCCTCGGTGTGTTTTACTTTGCTCGAGATCTTGGTGCGGAGGACCTCGCCGATAAAGCTCAGCGCTTTTTCAGGCAGCATTTTGTCCAGGTGTGCCAGAACGAAGAGGTTTTAGATCTCGAGGCCCATCAACTGGGGAATTTGATCAGTTCGGACGACCTCAATATTTCAAGAGAGGAAACCATTTTAGATGTGGTTCTTCGCTGGGCCAAACACAGTTTTCTGATGGAAGGAGAAGTACGCAGCAAGCACCTCCCTGAGCTTCTCAGAAAGGTTCGCCTACCGCTGATTAACCCGGACTATTTAAAAGAGACAATGAAGAGGAATGCAGCCTTGTTGGCTGACGCTGAATGTGTGGAGATAATGAGGCAGGCTTTGGAGGTTGTCGAGATGCACCCTTCTGCCGTACCGCGCAAACTAAAGTTGCGGTACGGGATGGAAACCACAGATTTGCTGCTGTGTATCGGTAATGATGGCAGTGGCATTCGCTCAAGATTTGGCAACTACAGTGAACGCAGCTTTTGTTACGCCCCCGCAACTGGTCGAACTTACTATATCACTTCGCCTAGATATGGAGATGCTCTAGGCTATGTATGTGCTGGGGTTGTAACTGAAGACAATAACATTATCGTGTCAGGAGAGGCTGGGCCCCGAAGAATGTCCCGACAAAAGGAAATGGATGTAGAGCTCTACAGGTGAGAAGGATAATAGATAGTGTCATAAGGTTGTTCCATGCCATGTCATCCGGTGGGTTTCACCGTACAGATTTTGATTTTAGCAAATCTTGGCGTTGAATTAACATCTGTATTTAAGTGATCTAATTAATCTACTACAATCTTGGCTTCGGTCAATTATGTATTTTGCTAATCAAACTGAAAGATTGTAACAAACAGCGGTTGTAACCATTTATCTTCTGCTGTATTTGAGACTAGTTTTAAGGTTTGGCTGCAACATTTATTTTCAACCATCAAAAGGAACGATGCTGTTTTCTTCACCAAATAAATAGGTAATAACTACAATAAAACATTGTCCATCTTGTGCAATACATATTTACTCAAAAGTGGGGCGTTCTCAAGTTTAGTTTGGTAAAGAGTTTTGCTTTGGCTCACTATATTAGCATCTTTGTTGCTATCATTAGCTGTGTTGCAACTGGGTACTTTGCATTTATGTGATAGGCTAAACTTGAACTCTTTCTGTGCTAAGAAAACTCCTTATACCTTATATGCTTTTAGCTTGATCAAAGGAGCTCTTGGGCGGTATTACACCTTGCGACCCTTGTGGGAATAAGCAGCTAGAGAAAATGGATGAATGGATTTGTTGCAGTATTATGATTAACATGTACAGCCAGTTACATTAAAATCAATGTTTTTGGGGTGATGATTTGGCATGGAATAACACAATACAATAACTATTCAGGGCATGCCAACTTATTGTGATTTGGTTTTGCCAGGTACAAAGTGGAAGCCCAAGGCAGTTGGGAACGGCTGACATCAGCAGAGTACCGTGACTCTTATGGGCTTGGCTCCTTGGGTGATACCTTGTATCTGATTGGTGGGCTGATGAAACTAAAGAACCAGCTTCTCATCACTAACTGCGTAGAACGATGGTCTCTTCAGGGAGGACCTTGGCGCAGTGCAGCGCCTCTACCAATGCCGTTGGCTTATCACAGCGTGGTCAGGCTGAAGGATCGCCTGTATGTCATTGGTGGTAGAACTCCCCAGGTAAAAAAAAAACTAAACTAAACAGAACTTTAACACAATAGACCCTTGGAACTGTTTTTTCTTGTAAGGCCTCTGAATCTGTCCTGCTTTGCCCCACTCTTGACCATGCAGGCATTTCGAATGGATGATGAGCCAGACCGTCTTAGCAACCGCCTTCTTGAGTATGACCCAAACATAAATAAATGGACAGAGCTGGGTCCAATGAAGTATTCAAAATACAGATGCAGTGTTGTTGTGGTCAATGGGGAAATATTTGCAATGGGTAAGATTTCCAATATGGTTGATCGTGTTTTTTCTCAGAAAGGCGCAATTGTGTTGTTGCTTCTGTAGGAGGTATTGGCTGTGAGGGTGTGGACCGAGGACAGTCACGGCGCTGTCTTGATGTGGTGGAGATCTACAACCCAGACGGGGATTTTTGGAGGGACGGACCTTCTCTACCTTATCCTCAACTTTCACTGCGCACCAATGCCTCAAATGCTGGTGTGGTGGGAGGAAAGATTTTCGTGTGCGGGTATTACAAAGGAGCAGGTGAGATTACTTTTTCCACATACGGCGTTTGTCAGAAAAGTTCCAGGGCTGGTATCATAAAAGAGTTTCAACATTAGCTATCTAACAATGAGCTGTGTCCTCATTAGGAAGGGAAAATAAAAGTAAACAAACAAACGATTACAATGATTGAGTCAGAATGCTTGAAATTGGTTGCCAGGTTCTTTTTTTTTCTACATGGTTGGCATGAAAAGACTTAAAAACGTGCACAATAATAATGTAATTTTCTGTTTTATAACTTCCAGATCGTCATGATGATATAACAAAGGACATCTTTCAACTCGATACTTGGGAGAATCGATGGACGGTTGTTGCTCGGAGAGCTCTGATGCATGACAACTATGATGTTTGCTTAGTGGCAAGTCTGAATCCAAGAGGACTCATATCTCCACCTGCCGACTTAGTGGGGTAAAAAAAAAGCTGAAAGTCAACTTGGATGTTGTGAATGAAATTAATAGGTAAGTATTTAGGAAATTTTACATGCACCTGCACTGAAAATGTTCTTTAGATGAACAGCTTTAAGAAAATTCCTTATAAGGGGAAAAAAAATCATTTTAATATTTCCTATGAATGAAATTGCTAGCTTTGAGTGTATATACGTTTATTTCCTTTTACCCATCTTCCATTTGCAAATGCTTAAGCAGTTTAAGGTGACAGAGAATTTTATTCCTGCATAATTTAGGCAATTCCTCAACCTTTTGTCCACCATCTAAGTCTGTAATACAGTGAAAAATGCTTGCAACTTTACTCACATTTTATTTTTGTAATAAACATGCACCTTATCTACATCACCAATTGTGTGTAAATAATAATTGTTTCTTGCATACACAAGAACAAAAAGGTATACTAATAAAACAGAACTGTCAAAGTTAGAGGGATAAACTTGACTTATTTTGTGATTTCCAGCAGTAAAAAAACAAATCATTTTTCCATATTTTCAATATATTTTGTTCTTATGTTTCACAGACAATTAATACCTTAAAAAAGCATTTTTCAATTTGCAGTTGACTGAAAATGGCATCATATGTGCTTGCTCAGAGCTCAGGTAAAAAGCTCACAAATGTCACATGACCAAAACGGGTGTGATGGGTTGTTACCTCAGTTCTGAGCATGTGATATCATTTGCATCAACAGCAAGGGGCAATTTGTATTTTTAAATGTATTAATTCTACAAGAAAATAAAAAAGTTGTCAAATTAATTATTGACAAAATATTACCCTTTTACTGCTGTAAATGGCTAAATAAGTAAAGTATATTTTGTAAAGGTATTACAGAACATAAACTGTTGTTGATCTTCAGCAGAAATAATAATACCAATTATAAATCACTTTTTTCACCATAACTTTTAGAATACACATACATATATACAGTATGTGTGTGTGTGATGATACATTTTCAACCGACAAACCAACAGCAAAAACACAAAAAAGTTCAAAATTCAAACGTAAGAAGAGAAACTACACTTGTTCCTTGGTTCTTAACAGAAAATAAATTAATAATAAATGCAATTATGACAATGTTTTGCTTATGGCATTAATTGAACATTCTCATCCCGATAACTAAATAACTATAATCTTTCTTTTGCCAAATAAATTTCTACAAACGTGCATCCAACACCTAATCCATTTCAAACAGCTGCCAGAGTGCATCAGGACTGGACTCAATCACCACAATATCTGGAATGGTTTTGACATTTTTGGAGCTCTCTGGACTGCTACTCTCTTGAGACCAGCAACTGAGAGGTGTGATGAAACATCCTGCACTTTGACTAGATTTGCCTTTTGTGTTTGTCTCGATCGAACTCTCTGGCCCGCGACCGCTTACTTTGCTCAAGCCAGGAGACTCCTCAAGAGGCCTCGAAACGTTTTGCTGTTTGTTGCAGTCGACGAGAGGTTGACTGTTTTCATTCGCAATGGTACGCTTAGATCTCTGGCGGACCAGAGGTCTCCTTCTGCATCTACTATTATATTTCTTCTTTTTCATTCTTGCATCACAGTCAAGAGCAGAAACTTGACTGTAGGGTGCATCAGGTACTGTTTGGACCTCTTTGTCCTCTCCCGGTGTTGTCTGCATGGCTTTGTCAGTGACTTTAATAGGACAGAGTTTACCTGCGTGCTTTGAAACTAAAGCATTGAGCAGCTGCAAGGCCTCCTCGAGCATTCTTTCTTGCTTCGAACTGGCTTTTTCTTGCTCCTGTCTCAGAGATCCCACATCACTTTGCGTATTTGCGGCAAGCTCCATGCTGCTGTCTGCATTCTGACAGAAATCAAACAAAGAGCAATATCAGCTCATGTAATACGATGTTTAAAAAAAAAAAAAAGTCACCTTTTGAACCTGCTCTGACAATTCTATCATCATCTTTTTCTGAGAGTTCACTGTGTCCAGTAAAGTGTTAAACCGCTGTGAAATGTCACTCTGGATATTGCTCATATCTTGCACTGAGAGGGTGAGAAGTATAACCGAGTGAGAGAATTAAAACAATTTGATCTTTAAAGTCATGCCAAAGCCAAACAGAACGCGAACAAGTGTTAGAGATGTTGTGTGAGCTGTTTATCAGAGAGCCAACGGCCCCATCTGCTGGTCAATAATACTTGTTTGCGTTTTGAGTTCACATTTACAAAAAAAACTTGAGGTCACATACATGTTGAAGACAAATCGCTTAACTTTTGGAGGACGGTTTGGCATACAGATGTGTTTTCTTCTATGTTTGCAACAAGTTGCTGGATCTGAAAGATAGCGTTTATTTTTTCACATGAAGAATTAAAAACATATTGGAAATCATTTGCTTACTTTGGTTAGGGTTTCGCGAATTTGAGGGCATTCTTTTGCAAACAGATCACTGAAAAAAGGAAATAAAACATGCCAAGGGATGGATTTTGATCACATCACAATGGTGAATTAAAATAAACATATCTTAAAGTAGAATAAACAAAGATGGTGCTCTACCTGTTACTTTTTTCTTTTGCTTTTTGCTTTGCTTCTTCAAATGCATCCATAACTGTTTGACTGTCCTTTGGGTCTCCAAACAAGAGAGGCTTTGACTGATAACGGCTTGAAACCTTCGGGTCACTACACTAGAAGGAAGAAAATTACAAGTACATTTAATATGTAATCTTAAAGTTATGTTCTCATTTCCTCAAAGCATTAAACAAGAATGTTTTAACCAAAATAATAATCTTAAACTGAGTCAAATGGCTTGTAATGAAACAAAAGGGACATAAGTCACTGTGATCCTGCATTGGGCAATCAGAGCAAGCAAGGCCTCTCGGCAGAAGTGCTGACTTCTATTAACACAAATTCCCTTATTTAGTCGGTGGAATTGTATTTACATATCTTGAACTGTCATGAGAACAGACAGTTCACATTATGTGGTGTTTCCCTTGGCTGAACTTGCATTTACTGAAATCACCATACCTCTTGTGAACTTTGCAGGGAGTTTCTGGATGACAAACTCATATCCTGGGAAAGGCTTTGAGAATGTTCTCGCCAAAACTGGGACCCAAAGAAAAACTGAGAATCTGTGAAGTTGGTTGCTGCATTTCTGTTAGTGATACAATCATATTAAAGACGTTATCTACCCAGTGTAGGAAGGTTGTTCAAATATTTTAAGGTGACCTTTAGGCATTTCAAGTGAGCCAGTAGAACAATAATTTCAGCATGCACTGCTAGACTGTACGAAATTAATTAAATTGTTCTCTAAATAACAAACTAACAAACAACAAGAAAAGAAGCTAGTTTATCACCTGCATCCTATTGATTGTGTGTTCAGCATTTCTTTTATATTCGCCGTGTGATTCATTTCTTAAACTGCTCCTAAAGACAAATTATGACATGTTATTAGCATTAGCTTAGCACGTATTAATCAGTCCAGAGACGGTTTACAGGTATCATCAAAATAGCATTCTCTTGTCATGTTAATTTTATACTTTTGCTTACACACTTGATAGAAAAATCTAAAATGTACTCGCAGTTAGCCTATTTGTACGAAAAAAGCGATAAAGACATTTAAATCTGCCGCCCAAGGAACGTCACGGAAAGAAGTTGAGGTACATTCAGGGGCCCTCAGAGGAAAAATAATTATGCTCGTTCATCCGAACGTTGATTTATCCAGTCTTTTCGAGAGTAGCTAGAAAGCAAACAAACAAAAAATACAACAAAATACGTCAATGCAGTATTCTACAAATCAGCAAAACACCCGTTAAGGAAAAAAATATCATAATCATGAAAAATATTGAAACAATGAGGAACTTGTGTACACGTGAACTTATTTCTATGACAAATATGACACTTTATAATTGATCAACCATGACTGAGAACTCCGTTTTTTTGTTTGATTTTTTTTTAACGCTGTCGTCTACTGTGGCATAAAAATAGACTTGCAAACCTTTATTATGAAAGTTTTAACGGATGGTGACACTCGGTTCAGTAACCGACTTTCAAACTCTTATTGTGAAAGGTCTTCACGGATGTTGAGAGATGAATAAAGCCAGAAGCAAGGTGCTGCCTTTGATGGCAGACCTAACTCCGGAGGTGTGTCGAGTCGTTGACAAATCTCTATTTTCCCGAACAGATGTCATCCAACGTCGAATGAATCACGCCTGGAGTTTGATCCCGGTCAGATTCTTTACTTTCGCTGGTGAGTGAACACCCCCCTCGCTTGATTTTTTTAGCAAGTCGCAGTTGATCTGTTTGTATTCGGTTACTATCAATGGACATCCACATGAGACTGCGGTCACTAAAACGCATTTGGTGTATTTTAGTTGCGTTCAATTAGCACAGATAAGATCGGCCTGCACTGAATGATGAACGAAAATGCGAATTTAAACGAGGAAATTATCGACTGAGTTATGTTCCCTCAACAAAGTGTTTCTCAATCTTTTTACAGCTAATTGGCCCGTATTTTATGATCGAAATATCTCGCAGTATACAGACGAACATAAATATTACGTAAAGTACTATATTCCTAGAATAAAGACAATTTCGTCCAAATTTGCCAACTCGATGTGAGATTTGGGGTTGTTAAACGAAACACAAAGCTGTGCTCGCAAGAAACATAACTTGATATATAAATGGCAACAGGTGGAAATAACTCCATAAACTCCACTGTATAGTTTAGTAGGTCCTTTTGCCATCTAGTGAAAAGGCATTTAAGCATTCTGACTTCACCGCATAGCTGATTTTTTTTTTTTTTTTAATCAGTCTAATGACATATTTTGCATTGATAATTTTTTTTTCCACACTGGCTGTTCCTGCAAAGTAAAATTTGGGATCATTTCACATTCAAAATTGTTAGCTAACCCTACACTTAAGTTAAATAAGGCTATATGGCTTACTGTCCAAATTAGAACAATATGTCATCTATTTACACTGAGGGAGCACAGCATCTGATGCACTAGTTGACCTTTTGACCAAATGAAACTAAGTAAAGTACACTGAAATAAATAGACTTTCACTTATATCACATTTTTCTACCTGAGGTATTCAAAGCGCTCTACACTGTCTACTAATGTGCCTACTGATAACGCAGCATCAGTAACAACTGGTAAATCAGTGCCTAACTCAAGGACACTTTGGTAACAATGTTTGGGGGATAGAACCCACAGCCTCTTGGCTGGGAGACGACCACTCCACCACTGAGAAATGCCACCCCAAAAAAGGGCATTCGTAAATGACCAGCTGATGGCCTCAATTGACACTGAGCTACTTTTCTCAAGGCACACATACTGTACATTAAACGTCATAAATACTACAGTGTAGAATGATGACATAGTAAACATGAGGCATTAAAATATACTGAGGATAACAAAATATTTAGTCACTGCTTCACTGATATGACCTATTTAGAGGCAGCCCTAATCGTACCAATCCCTCCTATAAACAAGGGACAACTGCATCAAGCTGACCTAGATAGATGAGCAAGGTGACAAAAATGTTTTTTCAAATATGAACGGGAAATTGAATGTGTCACACAAACATGCCATGAGAACACAGTGATCCAAATTTAATTTTTTTGAAAATAATTCATGACAAATGTACAGTATGTCTTAATCGAACAATGCCAGTTTAATATAGTGACAGACATAACTGTTAAATGTTATTGCGTTAATTTCTGCGGCTAACTTGCATTGCATTTCTTGTATATTTTATATAAATACCAAAGCTGGACTTTCCGTTGGTACTGATGGACGCCAGTTTTGCAGATAAAATGCCAAATGACAACAAGCATTTAAAAAATAAAGGCCTAAGCCTGACGCAACGGTAGATTTGATCCTTCTTCAAAGAAACTGTAAACCACTGAATCTTCCAATCTTCCGAGAAATGTTTAAACTGCTAAATACAAATATAAAATTTTGACTGTGTTCTTACTTCCATGCTTTCAAGCATGCTTCACTGCTTCTATGGTTTCAAGCATGTCCAAATAGACAGAAAAATTACCTACGTACACCCAAGGATAACTGGCTAGGTGCTGCAGTTACAGTTCAAAGAGAACGTGTCAATTATGGATTGCACTGAGCAACATCACAGGAATTACTTTGGTCTCTTTGATATTGTTGATTGTTGCTGAGAAGTCAAATGTTTGTGCAGTGCTTCAGAGTCACTGTTTCATGAAGGGAAATGCAAAGAAGTGATATCATTAAACATCACAGTGACAATCTCACTCTGATTGGCTCTTAAACAGGAAATGCCAGTTATACATTCAGAAATTCCCCCATAAACACATGATATATTAAACTAAGCTCAGCAAAACCATCCTTTTTATTTTTTTATTCCGGAATATGGGACAGATGACCTGTGCTCACATGTGAATTCTGTTTTATGTAACCCTGAATATAAATGGCCTTTGGAAAAAAATGAATGAGAATGAAGGATGCCTGAATCACAACAATGTGTGTGCTCTCAAATGGACGTGATTGTTTATTGTAGTCTAGTGCTGAGGGCATACAGTGAACAAATGTAAAGCATACATGCTGATTTGCCACACGCTAGTCTTTGTGGTGTGTGTTTAGTGTTTTTTTTTTTTTTTTTTGCCTTATAAGCATGTCTAACTTCTTTGAATGAATTTGCGTGTTTAAAGTTAAGATTGTATGATTTTTGTTTTTTTTGCTTTAGGCTAAGCTGTAGAGAGTACGGTTTGGATTTTTTGTAAGTTTATTTTTAAAGTTTATTTTTTCTTTAATTTTTTGGGGGGGAGTGAGTTGGGTGACGGTAATCCGGTTGATATTTGAAAGGAATCCTACGCAACATCTAAAAATAAAAAATAAAAAAAACAAGAAAAGCTAAACACTCGTTGATGTTGATTGATTTTTCAAGACGTTTACTGAGCTAAAACCTCTTTGATTTTTTTCTTCCTTTTATTTAAGGGGATCAAACATGGCTCTGTCATTCCTTTTGGTCTTAGCAGCAACAGTGATTCTTATCAGACCGGAGACGCCTGTAATCAAGGTAGAAAATTAACCAGTTCGATGCAGCTTTGGCCAAGTTTCTCACAATGTTGTCTGTCCACAGGCTTTCCATCATAAATCTCTTGAGTGCTGCAGTGAGAAACAGAAGACAAACAGCTCGTGTTCAAACGACACTCGATGTGAACCAGGTACCATGTCTGCTTGTAGCAGCCAACAGATGTGTAGGCATGTGCTTTGGAGTTTCTGTTCTAGCCTTACCACTTTTTAAAAAAAAGGCTAAAAAGGAAGAATTGATCACATAATTATTGGCTTCACATAAGCTGTTATGCATCTTTTTTTTTTTTTTGCATTTAAGCCATTATGGTGAAAAATAATTCAAAGTGCTATCAACAAAGATAAGATAAGAAGCTATCAAAATGCAATGAATGCTAAACATGGAATGGTGCTTTTTTTTTTTAGTTAGTTTGTTCAAGCTCAGCCCATGTTATCACAACATGAAAGGTGTCCTGGCTGGCCCATCAGTTTTACAGACCACAAAGTAGGTCATTCAGTGTTGCTATGGCAATGGCAGCTAACATGATTCTCCTTGTTGGAAGACAGTGGTCAGGATCATCTGATTGATATTCAGCATGTATTTTAATGTCCGCGTTGTTGTGTTGATGAGATTTTTATGGGGAAACGTCACCACATCATATTATTTCTTTAGGATGCTTCTTCCGTTTCCTCGAGAGTAGCAACACTGTTTGCATATTGTGTGAGCCTTCTGCCGTAGACTCTGAGAACGTAACAATCTGCACCTACAGTAAGCAATTTGGAGTATTTATCTCATCGTTAGATCAGTAAAAATATGGAATTGTGTTGTTTAATTTACTTGTCTTCTACATTAGATTACACTATGGACAGGAGAAATCATACAACAGTCACAACTGTAATGCCTAAAATTGGTGAGTTATACTTGAATTCAGTGCGTCTTAATCTTTTTTTGTAATTTTTCAATACCTATTGTAAAATATTTACTTGCCCAACTAACCCATCTGACCAGTACAAAACATTTTAGAATAAAAATTTGGGATAAACTTTGAAACTGTTTCTGCAGTGTATCTCTAGGTGAATTTAATTAGGCAACTCTACAAGATAGAATATGCAACATCTGTTTTTTGGCTAATCTACTGTAAAATTGTATCACGAATAACAATGCGCATTTGAATTAAACTTGACAAAATGAAGGCATTTAATTTTATACACAATTTAGCAATACATTTCTTCATGTTCTATTTCATTTGCTCTTAGTTTGAAAATAAATGTACCATTTACTAGGGTTAGTATAATTAATGCAGCATTATCATAACTATTTTAAATTAGAAAAAAGAATGCCTGGATTAAAGCGACATTTCTTCAGAACCTTTTTCAACTGCCTGTCATCTGGCTACTTTTTCTGGTGATAGAAGTTTTACTGGAGTGGGCAAAACTTTAGCTACAAATACAAGTACTTTTTTTTTCTTTTTTAAGGCAACAAAATGTATAGTAGGAATCGACTGCAGCCCAATTATTGTGCTTTCATCCGTTGTCTGCGAGCAGGAGGCGCAGGTGTGGCTGCCTCGCTACTATTTGGAACGCTGTTGATCAGCCTGTTCTTGATCCTCTCTGTCGCTTCCTTCTTCTACCTCAAACGCTCCCATCGACTCCCAAATATCTTCTACCGCCGCAACAAGGGTAAGCACGTTCGCACTCCCACAGCCGCACTTTGTTTGCCTTATTCAAAATGAGTCCGCTCTCACTTTTGCCAATGATACCCAAACCCCTAAATTCTTGTTTAACTTTGTTTAATGGGGAAAATTGTGCAATAATGTTTTATGTACCATAAGCCGAGGCCACATGAATTGATCTTTCTCTCTGTTCTCTTCCAGCCTTTATATTCCAACCAAGTGAAACGGTAAGTGTGTTTCGTTTATCTAAACTTAATTCGGCTTTACGTGTCACCTTATCAAGGTTTTATTCTTCTAGGCTGTCATGATTCCTTCCTCGACAGGTAATCTAACCGTTTTCTCAACAAACAGGTTCTGCCGTAATGACCATCGAGACTTGTCGCGGCTTGTTGCAAATACTTAGTAATTGTTCTTTTCCCGTTTGAAGCGAGGAAGCAACGATACGTCAGACGGGAGCGTCCGTCTGCGGCGTCAAATAGCAACATCAAAGCCAGTGCAGCCACCACCAGGGTCTACAACGTCTAGGAGAAATGAGCCAAGGAACCACGTGAGAGTACATCGAAATATGTCACGTTTTGACTTCACAGAAGCCAAATTTGAACCGCGGGGGTTTTTATTCCATGTTGCCTCGGGACGAAATAGGGTCCATTGTCACACTCATGTGAAATGAGGCGTGTTCAAAATGTGGTAATGTCATTGGTCAGGTTATACTCTAACTCCTACTTTTTTTGTCACACTTGAATTTTTATTTGTAAACAAGCTTATTTAAGTGATTGATTACTGCACTGACACGTGTGTATGAGCTAGTATTTAAGAAAGCCTTTTTTGGGAACAACTATTACGATCATTCATCAACGATATATCGGTTACATTTTTAATGATTGCAGTGAGACCAATCTAACGAAAATGACAAATTGGATTTGTGTCGATTTATCAGTTTGAGTGCTCATGCTCAGTGATGTCTGGGATGTTTTTGTTTTTTTGTTTTGGTATGTAGACAAAGGTTTGCATTTCTTTGCTGTTTTTCTATTTATAATTTGTATCCAATCAGCCAAAGTGAATGTATTCCCATTGTACAAGCCACACATCACAATTCGTTGGGTAAAAGTTTGAATTTTTAGCTGGAAATCAAACAGGAAAGTGGCAAAAGGTGATGTGATAAGAAGGCACAATTGATGGTGAGATCATCTACAAATAATCCCATCTTCCAGATCAGGTCATACTCTTTTTCATTCCAACATTCAAAATGTAGAATTCTTTCAAAAGCTTAAATTATCTGTGCCCACCAAAATGTTGCAAAACTGAGGAATTTTAGTTTTAAAACGTGATTACTGCAATTCCCCAAATAAAAGATGCATTCAATTTCTCAAAAGGCCCAAAGAATTGATGCGTCCTATAAATGGTAATATAGAAATTATATTTTTTGTTTTGTTTTTTTTATTTGAAACCATTCGAGGAAGATTGATCGGTCAGCTTTATAAGCCAAATTTCGATGTGCAGATGTGCATTATCATAACTGTACAAGATAGAAGGCAGATGTGAGTTGGCTGTTAGCAGCCAGGGCCTGTTGCAGTTAACAGCAGCTAGAGATAGTTGAGGTTGACCACTTACAATGTGGGAAATCTGAAACACACTAAACTCAACCTGCAACAAAATAACTTACGGATATGAATACAAGAAAATAGGAAGGAAGATGAGATTTATTCAGTTTCGCTATAATTTTTTAAATTGTTGCCAAAGTGTTCTTTCGTGTTTTACATAGTAGCATAAAAAATACCGGAATTTGACCCCAAAATTTAGGGTCCGTCTTATACACAGGTGTGTTTTGTATTTGGGGAATTACGGTAATTGCTTTTTTGCTGCTTTCTTGGTGTTTTGCAAATATTAAGATGCGCATCAAGTTAAAGAAAAAAAAACTCGATGTAGGAAAAAGCTAGATGTAGGATAACAAGATATCGTTGCACTTTACATGCAAATGTCAGCCCAGCTTTTTTTTTTTTTTTTTTTTTACTGAAATGTTTCAGGAGAAGATAACTTTAAAGTGAAATTTAACTGTCAAAACAGCTGGAGATGCTCTTCAATATTTATTCCAGCATGTACTTATTTGAATAATGTTATTATTCACTTAAAAGACTGTGCCATGAAAGCTTTAAATGTTGAATTGATAGTTCATACATATGTGGCCTTTTACTATATGCACCATTTTCAAACCAAGGCTGCTCTCCAAAGTTTACTTGGACACATTATATTTTGACTTAAATCTCTAAACAAGAAGCGATCATGACTTTCCATGTTGCCTCATGTGTTTGATATCTGTTAGCGCAATACATACATGTTGTTTTTTACAAATGATTTATTGTTTTGTATTTGTGACCTAATGAAGACAGTCGTGGTGAAAAGATGAATGTTTGCGAGGAATAAAGCACCTTCCAAGAAGACTTGCCTTTGTCCAATTACTTGTTTTTTGTTTACTGTTGGTATTGAAAATGAGTGATTTATTTCATTTTTTGCACTTTTTTTCTCACTGATTTTTACGGTCAGAATATATATATATATATATATATATATAATATATATATATATATATATATATATATATATATATATAAAATAAAAATAAAATCTATCTCCTGGGTCTAGCGTCACAAACAATGCAAATAGCTGCATGTTTGCGTTTGCGCCTACAAGTGAAAACTTTTTGGCTCATCATGTAAATAGTGAAGTATAATGTTGTTTTTCCAATGTCATAGCATGCTCATATGATTGAGGGTAGTGAAATGTTACACCTCTGGGCTTCGAGGGCAGGACATGTTCACTAGCAGCAGCTCCATGTGACTGTACTATTTATAAAGCGCGGTACAAGGTGCCAAGCTGACATATGTGAGGTCGCCAGACAACAGGACGTTTTCCTGCAGGAGACTTCAGACTGGAACGTTTGTCCTTGTCTTCTTGCAGGTATGCGGCCTCATATAATGTTGGTAAATTGAATCAGATGAATATAAATGTCTATCAGGAAATGATGAATGCTAAAGAATTAAAGCCCTCCTGCCTTTAAAATAAGTATAGTAATTCTTTAACATGCTTTAATTAGACTACAGTATTGGCAAATGTCACTAACAGAAAATTAACATTTATCCATCTGATTGTGCAGTCACGTGACTTTATTTTGTAATATGATATCGACCATTGACATTGACCTCACTTCACATGGAGGTTGGTAATTTTCTTATTCCGAATATTGTGTTTTCCAAAAAGTACATTTTTCACCCAATAACTGGCAATTCATTTGCAATATGGCTGGCTTTCTCTCACATGTTTTTTTTTCATCATTGCAATGGCATATTCAACATTGTACATTTGCATCAATCAGCTCATTCAGTTCGCCTTTAGAACAATACAACTTGTCCAAACTTCCTACTGACCACAAATTAAACATTTTCACAAAGACCCACAAAAAAGTCATGTTTATGCCCAATGACACATTACAAAAAAAAAAGTCTAAGTCTCTGTTGGAAATTAAGCATTTTCCTCTCATAAAATTCTCTATCCATTCTTGTATTGTTCCTGTTACATATGTAAAATGTTCTTTTTTCAATTCACCTTGGAAATGATGACAAAATTAAATTTAAATGCCAAACAAAAATTCCACATTCACTCCCAAAGATGCATTTGGAAAAACATTCATTACACTGAATATCATTTTACAGTAGTTGCAAAATGACTACGGTTATATTTTGACCCTACTGATGTACCTATTGTTGCATCTAGAATAAGCTCCCCATTTGCACTATAAAGATTCTTTAAAATCTTTCAATATAGTCTCGAAATGAGTGCTGTACACAAGTGCTCTATATTTAGCCCAAACATGTCGCTTCCCATACAGTTGAAAGCTATCAAGGATACAAGAGGACAAATGGGCAACATAACCACTCGCACACTGACCTTCATGTTGCCATTTCTACTCCCAGGAAAGCATGTGAGGTGCCGGAATGGATGATTTGGATCACAGCATGCGTATTGCAGAGGAGGAGTGGTCCAGCTTCTACCGGGAGAGCGAGGAATGCAGCGTGCCGCAACCTCGGCTCGCCTGCCCCGAGGGCCTCTGTTATCCTGACCCCTTGACAACCACCCTGTCCCTGGAGGGTTCAGATGAAAATATTACAGATTGTCTTCAAAGGGATCTCATTCATGGTGCCATAGGAACACAAAAAGGGGATACAGCTGAGGGTGATAAGGCCCAAATATATGATAATACAGGAAGTTGGCATTTTAGAAAGGAGGTGCCCGAGCCAGAGGAGAGCAAGAAGAGGAACGTAGAAACTCGAGAAGTCGTAGTCAATGATGTCGCTAGGTCAACGTCCTCTGAGCGCGAGACGATCGTGAGATGTCAGGCTGAGGATGACAACAATGTTCCTCGGAGAGAGGAGAAAGAGCGCTGGTTTGTCACGCTGTCGCTGAATGACAATCCGTCACCGCGCCGAGCCTGTGCAACTGCAAGGAAAAAAAAAACTCAACTACAAAAAAGCCCGTGCAGGCCTAGGCGGGAGCATCCACAAGATCAAAGTGAGAAAAAAGAACAGGTAAGGAAGAAGGTTTCTAGTGACATAGTGCAAAGTCAAGGTAAGGAAATAGCGAATGATGATGTAGTGCAAAGACTCCTTCAGGGTGATGATATAAAGCAAAATCGGGAGGAAGGAACAAACAAAGAAGATATGAAGCAAAACAACCAAGAAGAAAAAGTGTATGATGGTGATATAATGAAAAATGAGAGCGGTGGAACGCTGCGCGATGGTGAAATGATGAAGCATGACAGTAAAGATGCAACCTTGCATGATAACAGAGAAGAATTCTTTCAAAATCTTAGAGGAGAAACCATGCATGATGTAATGCAAAACAGTAGAGAAGGAACGTTAGATGAAGATGATGAGATGTGGCAAGACAAAATAGAAAGAACCCTGAATGGCGGTCAAAACAATAGCAAAGGAACCTTACCAGAGATTGGTACCATGCAAAATGATACTGAAGGAAACCCGCAAATTGACAATACGATGAAAGACAAGAACCAAGGCAATGAAGTCTTTCATTTGGAGAGGGTGGATTCAGATGTGTTTGAGGACAGTGTTGAGTTCTTTCCACTTCACAGTTCTGGTTCTGAAATCTACCTGTCAGCTCAGGATCTCTTTGAGGAGGACTTAACAGAAAACCAACCAATGGAGTGTCCAGCTGGCTCCTTTTTTTCATCATTATCACATAGTTGTGATCCAAATCTGGGTTCTGATGCTGAGAACTTGCAAGACAGAGAATCAGATCCCAACTGTGATGATTCTCCTTCATTTTCAGTTGAGAGCGACATCCAACAGATAGTTGATCTACCCAGAGATCAAACAGAACCTCACCAAACGTCATGTGGCGGTGACGCTCCTCGGTCAGTTCCTGATGTCATCGTCACCCCCGTGTCCGACGATCCTGAAGCGTTCGCCAAGGCTGCGGGCGGCACGCCGTGTATCTACGCCATCTCGGCCTTCTGGGATGAAATGGAAAAATTAACCATCAATGACATTTTACAACTAAGGATGGGTAGAAGTCCGCCTCTCACAGAGATGTCTGACCTCCTATCACAAAGCAGCTCCCTTGTGGACCCCGAGGAGCACCATTTGACCGATGGCGGCCTCACCGATGTGTCCGACGCTGCTGACTCAGACTACTTCACGCAGCCAGATGACTCCAAGGCTGACAGATCCAGCTGGGATTTTTCAGTTTGCGACTTTGAAGAAGACTATTGGCAATATTTGGGCATTAGTAGGAACCCCAGTCCTGATCTGAGCTGCAAAACCCAGAAGGAGGACGAAGAGGAGGAGGAGGAGGTGGGGGGGACCAGGAGCCAGACCCCAGTACCGGTTGAGGACTCGGCAAAACTAAACCCAATGACCAGAGGGATGACGAAAAACAAAAGTTTGCAGAATGTCCGAGCTCTCAACACAGATGATTCATTTTTGCACTCACATTTACATGATGATAAGCAATTCATTGCAGACCGTTTGAGATTAATAACACCCACACAAGGAGATGCTCTGGAATCTTTCCCAGCATCCATTACCACAGAAGAAACAGCATACAGGAACGTTATTTGTGTGTATGATCCCAAAGGCATCTCATTGGCTCCAGGCTGTGACGACACGTTTTTCACATGTGAGCATAAAACGTTATTAGCGAATCAGAGTCTCAAATGGAAACCCATCCCGATCTTCTCCTGCTCGCATCCGACCGTGAGAGAACTCGCCCTCCCCGAATGGAATTATCCGATTTTAAGTGCGGACTCCTTTGATGAGGACATCATTTCGCCCGTCGGAATGGTCTCGCATGCTCTCTGGGTGGCTGAATCTCGACGTGGGAAAAGCTTACTGCCATTGGCGAAAATCCGCTTCCAAGACAAAGGCAGCATCTGGTGCAGAAGGTCTAACCCGTGGGAGCTCCCAGCCCAAAGTGAGGAGGGCAGTATCATCGATCTCACAATGGGCGGAGTCTCACTCCCAGCACCTGAGCAGCAGAGGATTGTGGGAACAATAAAACCAGGTAATCATGACAGCCGGGAAAACAAATGTAGCAAAATGTGAATAATGAATGTTTGCTCTAGTGCGAGGTGGCGTCTTGTCTATGCTGCAGCAATCTGACATTTGTTTGGCCTGCATCGCGTTTGCCTCCTGGGTACTGACGACATCAGATCGACAGTCTGCTGATGCCTGGAAAGCAGGTGGGAAGATTTCAACGATTTACTATTTGCATCACCCGCCCAATCTAATGAGGGTTGTATCAAAACATGTGGTTAGGAAAAAAGCAATACTGCTCTTTTGATTGTAAAATGGATTCAAAATAGTGCTGTTGTACACCACTGCACGTTAGTAATGCTGGGTGTGCGTCTATCATCTTTCTTTCAGGTAATTAAAAAAAAGCAATTATAGTCATTTTGAAAAAATGTTTGAAGATGATCAATCCAACTCACTGATGATGCAGCATCACAATGAGCATCACTCAAAATGATACTATATTTAGTCATTTTTAGTAGAAAAAGTTTGATTTGGGCTATGTTTGAGAAACACCTTCAAAAACATCTTGGAGTAGTTGATGATATCACATATGCTCAGAAAACAGCCAATCAGACTCACCTATATTCTGGGCTTGGTCAAGACATTCGCAAGCTGATCTGTGATTGGTTGTGACAAAATCTGTTTTTAAAGGTATCAATTCAACATAAAAAAAGTTTTGTTCAAAAAGAAGAGGGGGCAAAATATTAAATTTTTTCACTGAAAATGGCCAAATAAGCATTGATACACCTTTTCATCCAGAATGAATAGGTTTGGATTTTTTTCTGTTAATGAAAATGTCCTTTAGAAACCAGTCTGAAACGAAGTGAAATACATTTAGAAAAAAGGCAGAAATCAGGGAAAGACCCAAATATTTTGTCATAGTCCTCTCCATCACAATTCTATGCAATAATATAATCAAATGTGCACTCTTTTCTAGCTCTGCTAGCAAATGTGAGCGCGCTATCAGCGATCCAGTACCTGCGACAGATCAAGTGAAGATGGAAGAATCCTCCACATGACAATATCTAATGTAGTTACACTAAAATCTCATTTGTCTTTTATGCTAGGGTCCATCAATAAAATATATTCCAGTGATTGTGCAATCATAATAGTGTGACAGACTTTCAAACGTGATGTATTTATTTATATATATATATATATATATATATATATATATATATATATATATGTATATATATATTCACATATACATATACTGTATATGTGTGTGTGTGTGTTGTTAGTTTTTATGTCAAGCAATGTGGCTCTATCAAAGACGGATTGAACGACGGAAGCCTGAAAGTCTAAAAGATAGCATATATATGGTAAAGTAAGCATATATTTTTGAAAAATAAAAGGAAACAAATGTAATGGGACTCAGTGTTAAATATTGCTACCACTTACCTTGAAATGGCAGGAGCAGCAAGAGGCAAGACAGTTTCAGAGCATCAAAACAACAAATCATTCAAACGGACATTAAGGACTATTTAGTGTCTATAACAGAGGAATTACGTAGAAGCAAGTTGAGAAGCTTCATTGAGACGAAATTACAACTTTGCCATCGACTCGGTACCAAGGAACTATGCCGAAAGAGTTGAGGAGCTTCATTTAGACTTACTGACACTTGCGTTCTTGTGACATTGTGGTGCCAAGGAACTATGTTGAATTGAGCTGAGAATTTCATTTTAGTCATGATTCTTCACCCTCAACTTGTGACATCTTGGTGCCAAGGAACCTTGATGAAATGAGTTGAAGGGAACAATTTAGTGATCGGCAATTCGATCTAATCGGAATGTGCCTGTGAAAGGTCTTCATTGGACACACAACTGTTTTCATTTTCACATCAAAGCAGTTCAGAACATAAGGTGTCACTGCAGAGTATTTATTGAAATAAATATGCAATGGACACACTTTATAGGGTACACATAAATAGGAAATTTCAAGGCAGTCTTTTGTTACTGTCAAGATTTAGTTTGCCTCCAATTGTATCAAATAGATGAAAATGCACAAATCCAGGAAAAGTTCTTATTCCAATTCTTAATAGCATCAATGATCATGTTATATAGTGTTATAGCTTAAGGTTTCCTGCTTAAACAAGGGTTACATCTACAACTAATGTTACTCATTCATATAGAATATTGTGAACATTTAATATTAACAGGCTCAAAAAGGAGTGAATAAAGCTTAGGTCATACTGTGAAAAGATATCTTGATATATAAAACTTTAGGATTTAGACAAATATTTCGCATAATTAGAGAGTAAAACCAACCTCTACTATTTGTTTAAAGTCTAAATAAGACGATGCCACTTGCTATTCTAGTTTTGAGTCATGCTCGGTCGTTAACACTCATCCAAACACTGGTTTCAATGCAATTCTGTACAAGGAATCATCATTTACACAGGACACTATATTTTCAGGTCACGCTAAAGTCTGTTTCCAAATCTGGTAAGGGCTGTGTTTTAGCAAAGTTGCGTTGCATATGAAACTGTCAAACAGTTAAGTTGGTAAAAGTCCATCACTTTTGAAATCTCACGCGTTTGCGCGAGACTGTTCATAAAACAAGTATAAATTCTTGTGAAAACTTAACCCAGACTTTAGCAGGCCTGTCAAGTGCTGAAGAAGGAATGCGCATATCGATACACAAAGGTGTTGTAAAATATATGAAAACAAAGACACACAAATACTCTCTTACAGTATTCTACTGGGTGTTAAGTACAGGCTTAATAATGAATGCGCCAGTCAATCTCACGATGGCTTGTCACCTTCCTTCTTCAGGCGGCTGTGTAAAAACAGAAAAGAATGAGTGTGAATCAAGTGCTGTACGGTGGTACGTACTTTGATTTCTGGACTTGTATTCACGTATTCAGTACTGCAATGCCCTCATGGGGGCAAGGCTGTGCCGTGATTAAATCATTCAATCACATATATACATTTAAAATTTTGGGGGGGGCGGTCCAGACCTTCAATCCAAAGTACTTCTATTTGCTTTTATTATTTTTAAAACATTTCAAGTGTTTGGCTAAAATTGGGGCTAAAAATGACTGATACTAAATATACTATGATTACTATAGGAAATTATGTATTTAAAGTAACAGATTACTTTATAGCCTCAATCATTATGGCAGTCCTTCGAAAATAGTGGGGGGTTTTAGACTAACCGGTTATAAATGCTGTAAAATAGTTTAGTTGATTAAAGTTGTTTCAATCTTCAATCGAGCCATCGACAAGAGTTTTCCGTGCGTCCAAGTCCTCACCTGTAGTAATCTTCCTGGCTTGGCAGGGGGCCTCCATGCAGGTGATGCCCGTGCAGCCACTGCTGCTCCATGGCCATCCTCTGCAGCTCGGCCGACTGTACGTGCATGGCCTGGAGCTGGTGCGCGGCCGACATCTGAGGGATCGGACCCTGGAGCTCACGAGGATAGGCGGCCCCTATGGAGGGTACGAAAACGGAAGTGCTCAATGTTGTGCAATCAACTAAAGTTTCAACTTTTTTTTTCTCTGTATTGTTTTTTGATTCATTCATTTTTTCTGAAGATTGTATGGAATTCATTGATTGACTCCATCTTGAAGAAATGGAAGGCTGTGCGTACAAATAAGTGCCAAAATAAAGAATAAAAATAAAGAAGGCTAACCTGTTAACTCGTTATATCAGAAAAGCACCTTCTTCAGAATGGTTTACTATTAAATGGGCTTTTGAATCATCACCCATATTTAGATTATACATAAACCAATGTTCTTTTCAGAGTTTGATAAAACAGATTATTAGTAAAGGAGACCCAGGGTTAGCAGAATCTCAAATAAGATCAATTGAAATTTTAAATAAATTGTTAATTGCCAATTTTATCGGCCATCTGATTTTTACAAACGGTCGATGCTCTCCATCAAAATGCCAAATATCACCAGCGATAATAAACCTGCTGATAAGCATTTTATCCCTAATATAAATATTTCAACAAAATAATGGACAATGGAAAAAAATAAAATTGTTAATGGGCCATTAAGACTGTTAGTGTGATCCAGAAGACATACCAAACAAAGGGTGGCGCAGCATCTCATGGTCATGTGGAAGATCAGCCAGCAAAGGGTTGGGGATTGGGCCTCCAGGGAAGGGGAAACGGGCCAGACGCGGTCCATTAGCCAGCGGGTCCACCAGAGGATGAGGGCTTGAACCTGTGAGCGCGAACATGACACCGCTTGGTATACGACATGAGTCTATGGTGCTTTTTAGTGATGGATTGCCTGAGCTGAACTAAAAACAATGAGAAAAATTTGTTGTTTGGGTTTGCAAAAAGTGCTTAGCGGTCAAAAACTCACCTTGGCCGAGGGGGTCCTGCTGGTGCAGGTGGAGGTGCGAGTGGATGTGCGAGTGTTGGTGATGATGCGGCGTCACGTTGAGCATCTGCAGCCTGGCGGCGGGATCCGGCGCCACCGAAGCCATCCTCTCGGCGTGCAGCCGCTCGGCGGTGAGGCGCTCGGCGTAGCTCAGCTCCGGGCGCAGCTGTGTGCCGGCCAGAACCATCCTCTCCCGTTCCAGATGGTTGAGCCCCGGGTGAAAGGGTGCGAAGTGGTGAGGCGGCCCCGGGATGTGCGGCAGAGCCAGGGCCCCGTGCCTGACATAGTGCTCCATGGGGTTGGCTGAAGGGTGCAGGGTTTCTAGGTCAGGGGGCTTGACCTCAAAGCCCGGCTTCATCCTCTCGCGGAGCTCTCTCTCTCTGAGGTTCCTCAGCTCGCGCTCTCTCAGGCTGGGCTCTGCGCTGTACAGGCCGGGCATGTGGTAGGCCAGCATGGGGTCGCCGGGATTCAGGGACACGTAGAAGGGGTGGTTGCGGTTGGTGGGCGACATGACATGGGGTCTGGCGTATTCGCTCAGGGTGCGGAGGGCCGGTGTGTCTGGCCCGATGTAGGGCGGCACCGCAGCCACAGTGGTGGGCGGCTGCTCATACACGGGGCGCCCGTGAGCGGCCACCTGAGCCTCGCTCATGCGACTGTCATGGGAGGAGCTTGATGCTCGCTGTCGACAAAGACATCGGAACAATAAAAACTTCCTGTTTTGTGTGACAGAAATAGGTCCCGAAAGTACACAGCCTATGAGTAAGTAAAGGCACGAATGCTGATTCAAATCCTGTACTCTAGAATACACTTGTATGCCAAGAATACAATATATATACACACACCTGCTTAGATTACTTGGCAGAAGATTCAAGACTCAATTTACATTCAAGATTTAACATTTTGTCCGTTATTATTTTTTTGACATTACAACAGGGGAAGAAAAAAAAAATCTAAGATTTTTTTGGGACGGTTGAAAATGCTTTAGGGTAATTGTTGGTCCTTTTTGTTTCTGTTCGATATACAAGAAATTCAGCATAAATTGGCATCCGCCAATTAATTGTCTGGTCAATGAATGCTAAAACTGTCTTGACTAATGACATAAATGGGGAATATCTTACGTCTCTAAATCTGACGTCGTTTTATAGTGTTTTACTTACAGCGTTTCTGTCTGCCTCCCGTTCTCGTTCCCGATCCTTCTCCCGTTCTCGCTCCTGCCGAGCGCTGAGCTCCGCCTCTCTCCGAGACTTCTCAAGAGCCTCCTCCCTTTTCTTGGCCAGCTTGGAGGAGGGGAGCGGAGTGAAGAACAGGTCTGTCCGAGCACAGGAGTTGTAGCCGCGATCCAAGTGCTTGATGAACCTGAAATTAAACACACAGACGCATCCGTTAGTATGGGCGGGTTTTCTTTAGGTTGTACAAAATTGATGCTCTGTGCATTCGGCAGCCATTTTGCCATTTGCTGTCAATCAATCACAGCTCAACTGCTAAAGTTTGATCATGTGACACACAAAAGCTGAGCTGTGATTGGCTGCTAAGATTTTTTTTGTCTTTAGCCAGTTGCAAAATGGCTGTGACTTGAGATGGATAAAAGCGGGTTGCTTTTGCTGCTTAATTCATATTCCACAAACACAATATTATTTATCAGAATACCATGAGTAGTCTAGAGGGTTTGCATAGATCATAATGTATGATTTACAAATGAAAATTACAATAAAAAAGGGAGCATACAATGTTCAGCCACATATTATGGATTGTGAAGAATTCGAAGACGCACCGTGCAGACTGGCTGGCGTGGCTCGCCATGTTGATGACGGTCGGCTCTGGCGAAGGGCTGCGAGGTGGAGATGGCGGGCTCTCGGCTTCCTCTATCTCATCCAGTGGCTCCTCCTTGATTTGAACTTGAGGCGCTCCCAACGTGGCGCTCGGCGATGGTCTCAGTCCGACAGGAGGGAAGGACGGCTGCAAGCTGGGGACGGGGCCAACAGAGGCCGACGCGGCGGAGGGGAAAGACTGCGATGCTGCGCCAGATGCATGAGGGGAACCGGTACTCTTTCCAGGGTGAGCGTGCGCCTGAGAAATCACCGGAAGCTGGCCGGCAATGGCCTGAACGGCCAAAGGCTGGGGCATGAGCTGAAGAGGTGGAGGGAGCGCGCCTGGAGGATGCTGATTGGGCAGAGAGTTGAGAGGTTTTAGAGCAGGTGGAGGAGGAAGGTTGGAGGGCATCTGGGGGAAGGGTGAAGCAGGCTGGTGCGGTATCGGTTTGTGGGAACTTTGAATCGGGGTGGTGGGAGGAGGCTTGATTTGGGGGCCGGGAAGAGGAGGCTGGGGAAGCTGCGACTCCCTAAAGAAGGGTGGGGGTCTCTGGGCTTGTGGCATCTGGGAGGGCACCGAGCTGAGAGCAGGAGGCACCTGAAATGCAGACGAGAGAGGAGATTCCTGTCCCGCTGCGGGTGGAAGTGGTGTTGCTCCACAGAGAGAATGGGGGGCGGGCTGCGGGCGGCCGCTCGGCCCCAAATTGGCAGCGGACTCAGCGGCGGCTGGCTGAGGCGGGTCTGGAGATGGAGGGTGCGGACTATTAGGCAGCCCAGAAGCAGGAGCGCTTTGTGGTGGAATGATAGCTGGGCCCTGAGAGGGAGGGGCCTGTGGCACGGCCACCTCGGCCTGGATGGCCGGCGGGGCTACGGGCTCCGGGGGGGCGGCGCTCGGCTGGGCAGAGGAGTCGGAGTCGCTCTCATTGCCCTGCTGAGGGCTGGGAATGCTGGGAGAAGAGCTGCGGTTGTCCTGATCGATGTCTTTGGTGTCGCTGCTGCCGTCGTCCTGAGCGCTGCGGCTTTCTGAAGAGCTTTCCTCCTCCACCTCGGCCTCCACCTCGGAACGGGAGTCCTGCGGCTCCTGAAATTGATGTTTGACATTGACACACAGCTAACCCGGGTTCAAGGTTTCCGTCTGTTTGCTGCTCACCTGAGTCTTCGGCCTTTTGGGTTTGACCTTTTCAGGCTCGTTCAGCTCCTGAGGAGGACTCTCCCTGACCCGTTTTGTTGTCTTTGGTGTGGCTGCCTCTTCTTTCACCTTCTGGAGAACAAATTGAGTAGTCCTATCAGTTATGGAACCATGTCTAAGCTAGAATCATATCATTCTATGACTGTGACAAAAATTCCCAAATTTATGTAAATCTGAACATTACTCACCTCGTGTTATAAAATGAACATTGAATTTTGGTCTAATCTTTCATGAGCGAGTTTCACTAGCTTTTGAACAATTCTAATTTGTAACAGTTTTGTATTGAATACAAAATTGTATATTCAATAAGGTTATATATGATTTAGTTTTTACTTTTATTAACGACAATTATTTTGATTTTTGAGTGGGTTTGTGAAGTTTTTTTCATTATTTTTCAAATGCTTTCTTTGTTGTTATTTTATTTATACATTTCAGTAATGGTTACTGTTTATGTTAATATATGAACATAAAAAGTGCCATAAACACCTGAGCTCAAAATCAGTATCTATCTGGCTGTGTTGTCACCTGGTTAAACACGAACTAATATTAGGATACGCAAATGCATATTGATTTTATTTTCTGAGAAGAACAACTGATATTAATGCTATACTGACAAGACAGAGATGTGCTGCTCTCCTGTCCCATATCTAAATGTATATCTCACACTGCCCCCAGGTGGCCAATGCACACCATAATGAGAAGTGCTATGTGTTTTGAAAGGCATAATTATTTTTTTATTTTTGAAGCGACTGGAACAGATTAGTTCCATTTCATTTTGTTTTAAACAGGGAAGCTGATTGGACATACACGTGTTATTAAGTTACAAGTGTGGTCAATGGTCAAATCACATGTGAGGGAGCCCTTGTTTACGTTTCAGTGGCATGCCTACTTTTTCATTGTTGCAGTCTGAGACTGTGTTTACCTTATTATTCTTCTTTGTAGAGTCATTCTTACTATCTGTGGTAGATGCTCTAGTCCCAGTCTGGGAATTCTGGGCCGCGGACTGCTGCTCTTCACGAGTGGGAGAGCCAGTGAGTCTCCTGTGGCCGCTTCTCAAAGATGACAACGGCTGCATTCGGCAAAAAAAAAAAAAAAAAAAGAAATCTCAGGTTAAATGACTAAATAAGCTACATTTAATGTCCTGTTGTGTTCATGTTTTGTTTATGTCGAGAGAATGTCATGCTTACAGGTGCTCTACTTCGACGGGTCCTCATGCCATGTTTGCTGTTCCCCTCCTCTTCTCCTTTCACAGATTTAAACATGAATGACGCGCCTGAAGATTTCTGTGCCGCCGGCAGACAGCCGTGCTTGTTTTCATACGTGCGGCAGGTTGTACATAGCAAAGGGTTATATCTTCCTCCTTGGTGCCAATCCTTAGAACCTGTTTAAGATAAATACAAGCTTAAAAGCCGCTAATGTAAATAAACACCGCGCGCTATCCAAACATGAGCCATACGCACGTGTTGTACCGCAGTGGCTGCAGCTTTTAACTTCCTGCTCGCTATCTTCGCTGTCAAGTTCGTCCTCGCTGGCTGAACTCGCATCCACTGCGGAAGAACAGCAACAGTATGAGACGAATTCCAACTTTTACATGGATGGAGAAAGAAGGCGGCAGCAACCACGCTTACCGGAGTAATTTCGAGACGGGGCGCTCACGGGAGCGGCGGCAGAGCGAGTCTTTGCCTTTCGAGACGACGGCTGCCTGCGCTGTTGTCGATAAGCTCGCGTTCCTGCAGCCTCGGGAGTTTTTTTCCAGTGATAATAGAATGTGATCAGCTCTCCCTAGTGATTCAAATATCATTTTTGTTAAGTCTGGATGCTAGAAGATCTGCCTTACTGAAATTATGTTACACTTTATGGAGTTTTCTTGAAACAGGAATGTTCACTTACAGTCTTCTTGCTGGGCAGGAATTCTTTTCGAATTCGAAAGAAATTCTTTCCATACTGTCTGAGGCCTTTAATAAATCGTTTCTGAAAAAGAGATCGGCATATAGAAATGACTTTGTAAATATTATTTATTTAAAAAAGAAATCTGCAACTTCATTGCTGATTTAAAAAGTGTCTCTTAGAAATAATACATCTTAGTAAGTCACATAATACCATCTTTTTAACTCAAAAAATAATACATCTATTAAGCCATTTTCAGCAGTAAAAACATAATATTCTGTCTATATTTGACTACTACATCGTTTTTTCACGTACAATTAATGTCCATAGACAAACACATTGTTACTTGCTGTCAACTGAGAGTAAAATCACACGTGCTCTAGGCTCAGGTAACAACCAACCACAGCATACCTGGATTCTTGGTTTGGTCACATGACATTCACAAGCTGAGCCACGATTGGTTATCTGAGCATGTGTGAGTACATACGATGTGACCAGCAAGTGGCAAAATGTGTTTTTAAAGCTATTCAAGGTGCATGAAAAATATTTTCGTTCTTTACTAAAAAAAAAAAAAAAGATTAATTTTAACTGTTGGAAATGGCTACGATCAATAACCCTCTCATCCAAAAGACATATTTATACATCTTTTCAAAATCCATAACTCATTCTCAGGTTAAAAAACAAAAACAAAAAGAAAATCAGAATAGTAAAATAAAATAAAACACTTTTTTTTAAAGCTGGATGAAATTGAATGAATTAAATTTCCTAAATGTATGAAAAGACATGTATGAGCAAAGTATAGTAGCTGCAACCCACCACATCATCCTCAGACCAGCACTTCTCAATAAGCCTTGGCAGAGGCTTCTTCACCAAACGCTGGAGAGCTTTTGCAGCATCATAATGACTTGCATGCAACTACAAGGGAGAAGCAGTCATGAGATGTAAGTCATCTTTTAGGAGTACATGATGATAATGAGAACTAATGTTAACTTCGCTACCATGTTGAGAGCGTTGAGCGTTGTATCGTCACGAGAAGCAGCCAAACATCCGTCCTCTGTGGATCCTCCATCACACATTCCTGCAAACGCTGCCATGCTCCTTAGCAAAACAAATAAGACATTTTTTTGTTCATTTGGGCTTCCAAAAAACAAATGTTTTTTGTTTTCATCACAATGGATTGGACTAAGTCTTATTTGCAGGAAGTAATAACTCTAGGATGGGCCTCGGGACTGCTGAAGTTCATCTAAGTAAGTCCATCCTAATCAATAGCATCCGTGACACTGACCTGGCAGCTCTCAGGTACATGAGAAGGTCACAATCATTGACGCCAGGCGCCCACATAAGCTCCTCACTCTCTGTTTGAGAATGAGAAGCTGGTATAGGCCTTGGCTGCAGCTCAGGAAGCTTTGCCTGCGACACATAATTGAATTGAATTTATTGAACATTTGCCACGTTTCAGGTTTTAAAAATATATTTTATCAGTATCAAAATCAGAAAAACAATTGTGAAGTGGAACAAAATTCTATATTACAAAGGTTTTACAAATAAAAACCTGAAAAATAGTATATTTGAAAATATTCACACTTTAATCGAACAATACTCAGTAGAACCACCTTACCTCACATTATACTAAATGCAATTAATCGTTCTGTCCTAAATTCCTAATAAAATACAGTATGTGGTGTCACTTTTACGTTTTAAAGTGTCCCCTGCATCCCTCTATTTTTCTGTATATGGCCCCCAAATAAACAAGTTTGGACACCCCTGCATTTACAGTATATGGAATTATTCCTGGCAACTTTAACTTACCTGATGACTTGGTCCAACTCTTATCTCGCCTTGAGTGCTGTTCAAGCTCCTAGAAGACATATAAAAAGGTGAAAGTCAACCAAAACGTTTATTTCTACAAAACCCAAAGAGAAATCACGGGAATTGATTATCTCGGCTTCATCTATGTGCTCGGTGATCACCGCTCTCGTCAAAACGCTATGCCCCGCCCACACGACGCTCTCAGCCAATGGGAACCGCGCCCCGCTGAGGTTTCCTGACATTCGGCCAGGCGTAACCTGACGCCAGCAGCCGCGAAGGCCTGTCAATCAATCACGCCCGCACACGGGCTGTTAATTCTCGCACTGGGGCTGTAGTCACCATTACACGAACAGTGTCTTGCATGGTGTGTGCGCTTCCAAACGCGACGTCGGCCCTCAAGCCTAAGTCCAGCGGCCGCTCGATATCGCTTATCGACGTTAGCCCGCACTTAACATGTCATCTGAATGTGTAATTACAGTCCAAGCGCAAATGGCGTTTTAACAGCAGAGTCCGTCAACGTCTCCACAAACAACATAAAACGCCACACCAGACGACCGACGTGAGCTAACTGCTCTATATCGCCGTTTGTATCACGTTATAGGGTCAAAAAAAAACGGCTGGCTAGCTGCTAGGCACCGTGACATTAGCGCCCGGGCTGTTATTTTGGCTAGCTCGTTAGCCACAACTTCGTGACTGCTGACACGCCGAGCGCTCCGTGCAAAGTGGACGCGAGCGACCGCAAACCCCGAAGCGAATCCAGTCCACATCAAAGCAAAGCATGCACGGGAGTTGGAAAAGAAGCAAGTTATTTACCTCCGCGGGTTGAACAGGTCGTCCATGTCGACGGGTGTTTGGCTGTGGCTTGTTGACACTACGCAGCTCAGCGGGGCGACAGCCGCGCACACACACACACACATGCACTCACACGCACATACACACTAACTATGCCAATCCCCTATTACATGGCTATTCAAAATGGAGGCGCTGTAGTAGCGAAGGGAGTCTGTTTTTTCTTCTCTCCGGTGCAATGACCTCAGCAGCCACACAGCGCAGTCTTCAAACTTGGCGAGTGCATACAAACTGAGCATGTGCGTGCAGCCTTGCTCGCATTATTTATGTGACATGAGCCATCTGCAGAATCTGTTGTTGGACATTGATAATCCCTCAGACGCTATTCGATCTACTGCAGTTGACAATCTGAATGAGGCATATTTGTGTTTATCATAACATAGAAATTATTTTGTAAATAGTGGAGGCGAGTTCGACGCTAACATGGTGAAGCAACGTTTATGGAATGGGCTGCCAACAGAAGTGAACTAATTTGTGTGTCATTAGGTTATGCAGGGCTCTGTTTACAATTTGGAATTATCTATTAGCAACTATTCTCTAGCTACCAAACAAGCCCTAAAAATGAATCCCACTATTGCTGATATATTTGCTTTCATGTAATATGTAATAAGTTGATTGCCTCATATGGCACATGAATGAAAGTCAAGTGAGCACAACAAACGCACAAGACGTTGCCATTAGGGCTTTTATTGACTTGATATACCAAGACCAGCCATTCTTGGAACTACAGTAGTTCATAGTCACTGTGAACCCATTTTAATTTTAATTTACTTAAAATTAAAACACAATTTTATTTTCAATGTTTCAGTTTAGGTGATGACATTTTTCAATTTTCTGTTTCAGGCATAGTTTTACTCTGCCAATGGGTGTCTGAAGTTTTTCCCCGCAAAACAAGCTTCGTCTCCCAGCTCCTCTTCAATTCTATAATACAAATACTTGTGGTTAGTTTCTAAAACATTATTAGTGCATTTGCGCAAGACACAGAACCAGCAAAATGCAAGCATGGAAAATCAGTGAGCTGTGACAACACTCTCCTGTTTGCATGCATGCCAATTAGTTCTTATTTGTGTAACGCATGAACACACCAGACATTACATAACATGTCGTCTTTGAGAGGTGCTCTGCAAAGATGACATACAAAACAGAGAGAATGTTGAATTTCCACTTAAGAGATTTTAAACAATACATTCAAATAAATTCATTAAATCAAATAAATAGTTAACCCAAAATGATTCAGAAATTGGCTACAATTTCAGTCAAAGCAAATTTGTGTATGGGTATTTTTCAGATGTCACGTAAACGTAAACCCCTGCAGAGACTAATAGAAAGTGTTGCATCAGTTTGCAGATTCTTTTTCAGAAATTTTGTGGATTATGGTATAGGATAGATGTTTGCCTAAGACTCACCTGAGAATCTGATTATATTTGGCCAAGCGCTCAGAGCGACAAGGTGCTCCAGTCTTAATCTGAAATTGTAAAGAAAATGTGTCGTGTTGGAGTATTGTGTTTGTTCCTAACATATATTTTGACTATTCATTGCTCCTGGTACGTCTACCTGTCCAGTGCACAGGCCGACCACCAAATCGGCGATGAAGGTGTCCTCGGTCTCTCCAGAACGATGGCTCACCATCACTCCCCAGCCGCTCTCCTGAGCCATTTTGCACCTGAAAAAACAGGAACAGATCATTTGTCGTCTCCATATGAGACAGCCTAACAAATTGTTACTTATACATAACCCTAACCCGACGAATTACATAAAAATTGACATCAACTCACGCTTGCATAGATTCCGTTACGGTGCCAATCTGGTTGACCTTTAGCAGCAGACAGTTGCAGGCCTTCTCCTCCACAGCCTTGCAGATGCGAGCCGGGTTGGTCACGGTGAGATCGTCTCCCACAACCTGGATGTCCGTGCTGGCGGTGAAGTCGCTCCACGCGGCCCAGTCATCTTGGTCAAATGGATCCTCGATGGACACGACTGCGAATTGAGAAATACGCATAGAGATAATGGATGGATGAATACATTGGTTAACAGTTTACACTCAATCTATATATGAAACAATTACGAAAAACAATGCTTTGTCTCGAAAGAAAGTGCTTAGCTTTAAGCTAACAATGAAGCCCCCAGCATTTATGTGGCAGGCAGTGGTAGAATACTTGAAGCAATGCATAATTGAACACAAACAAAACATGTAAACAAACATAAGAATATTTACATGTATATATTCTTTATCCCCTGCAAAACACAACTCGTAACTAAAGCTTACTGAGTCCCTAACAGGAGTTGTGAAACTCTTCCTCATGTGGCTAAGTAATGCATTGGAGTGGCTGCTGCGATGAAATGATCAAGATGCACAAAAAAAAAAATAATTGAAAGGTTATGGGGTCCTTTTGAAAAATTTATAAAACAATTACAACCCTTTTTAGCCAAATGACGACCTCATATTCAGAATACTACTCCTAAAACGCGTGCTTGTTGAATACCGTGTAAACAAACAGTGTTAAGAGGAGGTGACCTGGATAATTCTTCACAAAGCCCTTGTAGAGGTTAGCCAGCTCCTCAGGGGTGATGTAGCGAGACGGATCATCGGGAGACTTGAAGTCCAGGTCATATTTTCCCTCACGGTAGAATTCAGAAGCTGCAACATCCATGCCAATCACGACCTCATCTGTGTATCCTGCTTTGGCGATGGCCTCCTTTATCAACTCCAGTGCTGAGGGTGTTAAATATTCAATGAAATAAATAAATATATCTACAGTATATTAGATAGAGGCTGCAAGCACAGTTACCTTCCTGGTTCTCTAGGATGTTTGGAGCAAAGCCACCTTCATCGCCTACATTGGTCGCGTCTTGGCCATATTTCTTCTTGATAACATTTTTGAGGTTGTGGTAGACCTCAGCTCCAATGCGCATGGCGTCCCTGAAGGTGCTAGCGCCAACCGGAAGGATCATGAATTCCTGCATGGCAAGCTTGTTGCCTGCATGGGAGCCGCCATTGATCACATTGAAGGCCTGATGGCAGTAAGGAATAAAGGCTGTATAGAAGCATTCTAATGGTAATAAGACATTTGCCATTCGTTAGTGTGGCTAGGTGTCAGTCAAAGTGAAGGTAATTTGGACAATTATGCCCACCTTCTAATTAATTAATCTATTTGAAATCTCACCGGCACAGGCAAGATGACCTTGGGGTTTCCTGCAAGGTCAGCAATGTGACGATATAGAGGGACTCCTTTCTCTGCTGCACCCGCCTTGCACACAGCCAACGACACACCCAGAATGGCGTTGGCACCGAATTTAGCTGATAAACAGAGAGAGAAAAAAAAAATCACAAACTGTGACAGTAAATGAGAAAACATTACATACAGTACATACAATACTTACAGTAACCATTGTAATAGTAATGGATGCAATATTACTTTTATTTGCTGATGAAAAAAAGTTTGGTATTCTTTAAAAAAAAAGACTATTCTAACATTGTTACTTATGAACTGTGTAGCTGAGCAAAGCCAACTATTTTAGAGATGTGAAGTAAAAATAAACAACAGCTATATGTACTTGCACAAGTGTGCCCACCCTGTTATAAATGGGCATGTGGTTGTGTTCAGAATAATCAATCACGTTCAATCTCACTTTAAGTCGCCATACTGCCCCCAAACAAATTTCAGCTGTAAGCATTTCCCGAGTTTTTGTTTGTTTGTATGTTTGTATCCTAGCAGAAGCCTGAAGGGATGGTGCCAATCCTGCCTGCTATTTTTAAACTTTTTATTATTTCATCCTACACCAGTTCATTTGTGTGTTGACTGACATTTGACATCAGTTTAAATGTGATTGGGTAAATCCCAACACTGCCACATTCCAGTTATAGGAGAGTGTGAAAACTTGTGCAACCACATTATTTCAATCGTTTATTTGTGCTTCCTCTCTTGAGAGGAATGTTTTTTGTTTTGTTTTGACTTGTACAGGGCATACACTAAGTCACATTAATGGTAAATTTATTTTTAATTATGTATTTTGGTCTCAGTTTTCTATCTATCTATCTATCTATCTATCTATCTATCTACAATGAAAACGAAAAAAAAAGAAACAAGCTCTACAGGGTAAGACATGACTAAATAAAAAATAATTAACTGTGACATTAGGGGAAAACATCTTTTAGAGACGATTGGCACATACATTTGTTCTCTGTGCCATCCATGCTGATCATCAGCTGGTCTATTTTGTCTTGCTCAACCACAGATATATCCTGAAAAGGAGTGAATGAAGAACACATTAATACCAGTCAAGTGAGGTACCAATGAAACGTTAAGCAACCTGATTCAATGCATGAATAACAAATTTCTCACTTGGTCAACAAGTGCATGTGCAATAGATGAGTTTATGTGCTCGACTGCCTGTGAGACACCTGTGGGAAGAAAGTCAATATCAAATCTTTGCAAACAATACAGCCTAACAAACTAGTATGACTTACTTTCTTGGTGATATTTCAAAGTCAGAAACGACTATGCTATTATGCATTCTTGCGAATGATACATTTGCTCACCAATGTTTTGTTATATAAATATCAAAATTGCATTGCCAATACGCAGTAAGACGGGCCACAGTAGTGGCAATAATACTTTGTTCGTTGCTTTGTTTTGTGAAAGCTGTGGTTGATTTGGACGGCTGTGTAGACAAAATCAATAAACTTGGCTCAAATTGTAAAATAAAGTGATGTTCTTCATATCACATTGATTTGCAAACTCAATCCACTGTTTTGATGTCATTCAATTATTGATTTTATATTCAATTGACTCGTCTTTTTTGAGCTTGAGTGTGGTTCGTGAGTTTTATGTGACCTTTGTGAAATATGTAAATCTGAAGCCCTTTGTTCTGTGTTCCATTCCACGTGCATAAACGTTTGCCCTTAATGAGGGAAATTACTGTAATTAGACTGACTCTTGAAGTGGGATAAGTACAAAGTAGAGGTGCGCTAGAGCGTCCTCTAGTGGCTCATCGGAGAATAGATCATCAAATATTTTAGCAATACACTTGATTTTTTCCACTGTACACAAAAAACGCAAACCTTTTCCAAGGTAGCGTGATTTGTCGTTATCCCGTAGCTCCAAAGCTTCATAGATTCCAGTGGATGCACCGCTTGGTACAGCTGCTCTGAACAAGCCTGAGAATATCCAAGACAGGAACGATGAAAATCTAAACGTAAACATCAAATAATAATCATCTCCTTACCTTTAGCGGTGTAAAGGTCAACCTCCACTGTGGGGTTCCCACGGGAGTCAAATATCTCTCGAGCATGAATCTTGAGAATGGACATGATGGGGCTCTTTGAGATGGAAGAGAAAGGGGAGTAAAATAAATGTTGTGTGTTAACAAACCATACAGTAATATAGTAATATAGTCAGATAAAATTCTATTTATTTCTATAGAAAATCATGTGGAACTCACCTTTTTTTGTTTACTCTTCCCTGCGAGAGGCTTGCACTCAAAATTACCTTGACCTAGCTTTAAGCTTCACATGCTGCTTCTCTCCAAATTGGATTAGATGGCCTCATCTCATCAATCACGTGACAGTTCAAGTGCACCGGCTGCAATTGTTTTAGCAAAAGTAGAACGCAGAGTAGTTTGAAGAACATCAACTGTTTTTCTGGAATAAAAGTGAATCCTTTGAGTTCAAGCAAGACTTCCAGGAAGAACGTGGTGCTGTAAATTATTTTCCCAAGAGACAGTATTTGGGCCTACAGTACAGTATAAACAATCCAGTGCATTATTTTGCTGGTTTACTGCGCTGTGGCTTTCTCAAAATGTACTTTCAACTTTTCTTCCAGTCGCCGAAGTTTAGGCAGGGTTTGAATTAACACGTCTGCTAACGATAATGGGAAATATCGTTAAACGTGCTATAATACAATTACTTGTCTTTTTTTGTTTGTTTGGTGTTTGCGTCACAGACGTAAATGTCTGATTTTATTTGTTTATTTTCTTGTTAACCAAAATACATTCGGACGTCCACCAAATCTTTATATTTTTCTTTATTTGCAAAAAAAAAAAAAAACATACAAAGGAATGTGTTAACTAATATGGATTTCGAACATTTAACCAAATAACTTCATGCAGTATCGGTTGACATATTTTCACCTTGTGTTTTGAGAAATGATGTTTTGTTACGGAATTAATGCAATAGAGAAAAAAATGTATTTGTATATTTTGTCCAGTAGGGGGCAGCAGCCTCTACCTGTCGTCGACATATGACGGAAATGACGAACAAACGCAGAACCGGAAACGTTTAGTTAAGAATTTGAATGAACGTGCGACAAATGTTGTGGAATTGAGAGTGGTTTAAATTGTATGATTATCTTTTACTAGTTTGGATAATATAATGTCAGGGATACCTCCAGATTCATGGCAGCCTCCCAATGTTATGCTGGAGACAACGTATGTTTTCATTCATACAATTACGCTAACGCGTTAGCTTGCTGTGGCGTGTGCCATGTGTTCTGCATTCTGTTGTAATTCATTATATTTGCACTCTTTACAAGTCTTACTTGTTAAGTTAATTTACTTTGTCTTGCATAAAAGTAATGCATGCTAAATTACATTGCACCGCAGGATGGGTACAATTGTGTTGGAACTCTACTGGAGACATGCACCAAAGACCTGCAAAAACTTTGCTGAGCTGGCTAGAAGAGGATACTACAATAACACGAAGTTCCATAGGATAATTGAGAACTTCATGGTGCAGGGCGGCGACCCAACAGGAACAGGTTGGTTCAACTCAGTATAGCAATGCCTGTCTGGTATCTCTCCAACCATTGCCAAATGTTCATGCATCTTGATGTTTAAATGAAGCATCTAAAAAAAAATGTAATCACAGTTGTATTGATATTTTTTTTGTTCTAGGTCGGGGGGGTGCCTCAATATATGGGAAGCAGTTTGAAGATGAGCTCCACCCAGAGCTTAAATTCACTGGTAAGCAGCACTTGGATCGATGAAGCCTTGTGAAACTTTTGAGGTGTTTCATTTGGAAAAAGTCAGTGCCTCAAAACCTTAGGAAGTAGCCACACTAGTGGCATCTGGTGATCAGCTGGAGTCTTGACCGCCACAATCCTCAAAATGATTCACTTATATTGGAATTTTATAAGTGATATTAGAACATAGTAACACGGATATAGTCAAGCTTACCTTTATGTTTGTCTGACCAGCCAAGGCTACTTTCGAGTAGTCAATTTGTGAGCAGTTCTTAACTGTTTTTGAAAGATTTTTCGATTGTGGTCTCTCAACAAGACAAACAAAAATGGGAAAAATAAATAAGGATTTGCACACAAAATTACAATCAACATTAATTGTTCTCCTTTGGGATCATAGTAAAATTTTAGTCTGTTTCACTGACATGTTTGCATGATTTAATAACTATTTTAGAAGTATTTTTGCATGGATGCTAATTTTAAAATATATGTTAAAATCTGATGTATCCTTGGAGTGCCTTCACATATGCCCAGAGTATGTGTAACCCCATTGGAAAATTAAAAAAAAAAAAAGTTTTGGTCGAGCATTTGACATTGCCTTTCACCAGTTGCAGCGTAACACAGTGCCAAATATTTTATTCAGTTACAGTATGTAATTTCTGGTGTCTCAATTCCGTGCATTAAGACAGGTTACGGTTGCGCTAAGTCCATGGTTCTCAACCTTTTTTTTTTTTTTTTTACTGATGTACCACCCTGCGAAATATTTTTTCAGCCAAGTACCCCTTATCCAGTGCAAAACATTTTTGGGTTAAAAAAAAAAAAAACAACCATCAGTGTATGATTTATTAAACTTTAGACCCTTTCAAATTTCGTTAGTATTGGTCCACAAAAAAATAATCGACTTGAAGTGTCCTCTTTTTGATCATAGAAGAAATCTGTTTTCGAAAAGAAATAACTTAATTATGAATACATATTTTTCCACAAGAATAATCGATATAAATTGTTCTAGAAAATAATAATAAATAAATATTTGTCTACAGAAAAATATTCAACATAATGCGCCGTGTTTTGGGATTAAAGTAGACATCTGGTCACAAATATACATCATTAACTTAATTTTTAATCTATATTATATCTATATGTGACCTGTTCTCAAAAAGAAAGAATTACCAATAAATATTTGTCCACAGAAAAATATTCAATTTTAATTGTCCTCTTTTGGGATCGTAGTAAAGATATGTTCACACAAATAAATCAGTACCTTGACAGATAACGAGGTGGCACATGACAAGTTGGGTCCAACCATTCTAGTATGTGTTTTATGAACTTATATTTTCCTTAAACAATTCATTTAAATAATGTTTTTCAAAGGATTTTTGCATGTTTGTTTTATTTAAAATCTCGAGTACCCCCTGAAGTTCCTTCAAGTACCCTCAGGGGTACTAGTACCCCTATTTGAGAACCACTGCTCTATGGAGTGGACTTTGACATCATCAGCACAGCTTTCCATCTTTTTTTTTTTTTCTTCCCCCATTAGGTGCTGGTATAATTGCTATGGCCAATGCTGGACCAAATTCAAATGGAAGTCAGTTTTTCCTCACGCTCAAGCCCACTCAGTGGTTGGATGGAAAGCACAGCATTTTTGGAAGAGTGCACCAAGGGATGGGAGTGCTGAATCGGATCGGGCTGGTGGAAACCAAAGGGCAAGATCGACCTGTTGACGATGTCAAGATAATCTCCGCGTCTGTGTCCGGTTAATTTTTTTTGTTTGTTTGTTTTTATATAAATACTTCATAACAAATTCCCTGTTTTCAATTCATTTTGTTTTATAACATTGACATGTAAATGTCTTTGAAGATCTACAACTTTACTAATATTTTTGACACAAATAGCCTGATTTTTAATACTAATAGTGAGCTAACACGTTAACTGACAATTGTAAATACACCGCTAAAACACACCAACTACAAATGTAATGTCTTTATCCAAATAAATCACACTTAATGGGACCACTTCAGTCAGTAAGCTGTAATTGTGACTACATTTCCCAAGTGAGAAGCACTCATTACTTACTGTATGTACACTATCTGTTGAGTCTGGTACCTTTGACCCATTGTCAGAGTTGCAGGTGAAGTGGTCCGTTCCTTTTTTTTTTTCGTTTGTTTTTGCCAACCTTGCGTGACTGGAATGTGTCAGAACTTCCTAAGTGAAGGAGGCATTGACGCTCCTGACCCGCCAGCAAATGTTTAAACTTACACTTGAATAGAATTGAATTACACCACACCTACTTAATCGGATGAAGCCATGTGGACAGGAAAAGTTTACACTCCCCTCTTCCAATGCCAGGTTTTTGGGTTATTTCAAAAGAAAACCATGGTGGGTGTATTAGACACTCAAAATGTCTGTGTGTATGGTTGGTTGTCCCCGTGTGCCCTGCAATTGGCTGGCAACCAATTCAGAGTGTCCCCCGCTCTGTTTTTTCTTCTCCTTCTACCATCTTATAAATGGGATGGGGCAATGTTCGGAATTCAAGAATGATCAAATGCCCAGACATGGGTTTGAATGTGATTGGTTAATTTTGAACAACTCCATCCCATTTGCAAGGCTTTGCACAGATTTATGCAATTACATTGTCTAATTTTTATGTCTTACCATGATTTTTTTTTAAACTAATGGTGTAGAAAGTTATATAACAATTTAACTTGATTTTAATTTTTATACATCACATTGAACCTGGTATCTAAACAGGAGCAAATACACTTTTTATAGTCTACATGAGTCTCATCAGGAGCATTTCCAATTTTTTTACAATACTGTCCTGTACTACTTTATGAAATGTTTGCGCACTTAACCCAGAAATCATGAAAATAGAATACCTGGATAGACACTTGAGCATTCATTCAGTATCCAGGTTAAGTTCCACGTACAATTGCACTCTTTGTCTCCAGTGGTAAGCGCTACTAGCAGGAAGTTACAGACCAAAAGTGCACAACAGCATGCGACTAGTAGGATATACACACACACATATATAAAGTTTTACTGGTTAACATTGTGCTTCAATAGTAGATGTAGTGGGGGGTGTTGTAATACAGTTCTACTCGATCACCCTACTCATTCTGCCAGAGTGCTTTATTGTCTTACGGGTTAACTTAAAACACAGTGTACAACTTGTACAAGGGTACCGAGGATATTGAATAAATGCTCAAATAGCTTTCCAGCAACTTCCTCTCACATTCAAGAATAATTTTATATGGCTTGCACAACCGAGGCGCTGTTTGTACCTAAGTACGGGCCGAGCCACCACTTTGACTGCTCCCTGCTGTGTGGATTCTTTTCCGTAGCAACAGCTTCCAAGACCCACGGCTGCATTTGGAGTCTTCTCACCCCCAAAGTGACTGACAATAAACAACAGTCCATTTTCCTGATGCAGAAAAAAGTCAAACTTTCAATGTAAAAATAAAGGAGAGAATGCTCATTTGATTGGAAACTTCTTTTATAGCAAAGTAGAAAATGTGCATATGCGTGAACTTAGTCTGCTTGTTTCGTAATGTGCTTAGGCATGCTGTTTGACTCGCATTCTACAAAAGTGCAGGCAGCATGTGAAAGGTGCCAAAAGGGAAATGAAGCGGAAATGTCCAAACTGGCGCTGTGACACCCAGCAGTGTGCACGTGGTCAGATGAGAGACGGCCTTAACTAACTAGATGTTGTAGGGAACTAAGCCAAGTGTTGCTACACCCCCTATGGTTCCAAAAAACTGGGAGTTAGTAGGAAAGAGTGAGGTTCTGTTAAGGACAAGTTCATCTCCAAAATGGTGGGGCTGCACTGAAAATGCACACAGAACACACATTCAGACAGTATTCAAAACAAACACGCCAATACCTCGCATTCAAACCTGCAAAAGATTCAACTTGAAACAGGGATGGTGAAATCTAGGGTGGTAAAATAACCGAACAGAGTGGCGTGTGTGCAGAAACTGTGCAATCGAGACAAAAACATGAAGTTAGTTTAAAAACAGCACCTTAATCAGTGTACAGTACACACATACTGATTTCTAACATCTACACCCCGAGTGGGTTCTTACGGCCCTTATAGTGTGCGATGTACTCGAGAGAACCAGCACCACAGCAACCCACACAACCAATCTCCATCGACAAAACGCCACACTCCTCCCACAATCCTGATGTCTGCTGTGGTACCAACACTGACCTGTGAGAGGCAGTATGGTGCCACGGGGCATCCAGACTGCCTGAAAATACAAAGAAGAAATAGTAGTAGTAGTAGTAGTAGTAGTAGTAGTAGTAGTAGTAGTGGTAGTTGTAGTAGTAGAAGAACTTGGAATGCTATACTAACTGTTAGTTTATCTGATTACTACAATGTGGTTGCAAACTCTTCTGCTTTTCATTTTAACAATTCTAGTTTACCTGTCACATTATACAACGCTGTACATGCCCGTGTCTGCCATCTTTGAGGTTGATGCATTGGTTTAGTTCAGTGCTTACAAAGGGTATGGATACTTTTTACTCTGGACAGATACCCAGTCCATATGTCTGTGTTTGTATGATGTAATGCTTAGCAAAGTTGGAAAACGCATTACGTACTATACAAACGGTACGTGTTCCTATTTTCAATGTTTACATTTTAATTCAGTACCGTGACACAGATACTGTATCATGCAATTGTTGCTGTGGGATTACACTAAACAAGGATACATGTTAAAAATGTAGGATCCTTTAATAACTCGGATGGCAGCTAGCATACACCATGCTAGCCAGTAACGGCAAATACGTACTGTTTATTTTTTGCAAAGCCCCCTTAGAAAAGAGAAAACCTTTTGCTCCCCCCATTGCCTGTGCCAATTATAAATAAGATTTTTATCTATCAAAATTGTATATCTGAAACTGGATCATTTTTAACATTAACCAAAGGAAAAAGCAAGATAAATCATCTTTCAAAATCTGTTAACCACTTTTTTTTTTAAAGCGTTAATGCAGGTTACAGGTTATTCTAAAACAGAATATAATTAGCAAGTGCATCAAAAGCCTAAAATAACAATACAAAAGGAAGCCAATCCTTATATTTTTGCACTGACATTTCACATGGCAAAAACAAAGCCTTTTCCTGGATTCATTCGCACCCCCCCTGGCATCGCTTTGCCCCCCCAGGGGGGCCCACCCCACTGTTTGAGAGGGACTGAGCTAAAGTAATCCAAGCTGTCAACTATTCTAGGCCTATTTCCACTGCCTTTGCATAAAGTAAGGCAATGAGAGATGTTTGAATTGTGTAGAGATCGTAGTTGTTGATGACAGCCACTTTGTCATCATGTCATGTCTTTGCCACTGCATCCAAAGTTTCTCTAAACATTTTAGCACTCTTCTGAGCTCATCAAAGTAAACTGGAAAATTGACGACAAAACAGGCACTGCCTGATCAGGGTATTACAGGAGCAACGAACACAAAATGGTTTACTAGTGTTTTCATTTCAAGCTGAGCCTATTCTCCCGATCATCACCTCCGATCTGGCAGTCAAACGAACACTCAACACGTACTTCTTGATACTTTGCGTTCGGCCACAGCTTGAGCTTTGTGTCGGGTTTGCTATCTTAAATGTTGAATTGGATTAACTTTTCAGGGAAGAGAAATTTTGATTGAAAGAACAGAAAATGCTCCAATTTAGTCAGGTTATCGGTATGTGTGTACCCCACATTGCATGACACAAGGTTGCGTCAGTGTCTTTGGTAAAGCTACCGATAATTTGCACTACTAAGGTATAACACAGAGATCAGACGATCCAAACGACATTCTTCCCATAAAATTGTTGCGACTGGAATGACTGACGGCAGTCGTAACATTAACACTCATAACAGTGGTAAAATATATGTAATAAAGTTACTATATTATTGTATACTTCAATCATAAATGTCAAAACACCAAAACGTTACCTTAGTAAAGAATGAGGAAGGCATAAGAGAATCCCCACAAGTCTTATTTTTATACCAGTAACGCAAAAGTAAAAAGAAGCTAGGCACTATTGCAAACACGGAGTTAATCCTTTGGTGCTATTTGAACTGAGACATAGCGAGGTACAGAAGTGTTGCACAATATGTCCGCGTCCACATTTCAACTTTGACTGTGTGACTTCAGAGTCTATTTTTCCCAAGATTTCTGGTCCCGTTCCCAATTGTGTAACCTTTGGGGTGACTAATGCTCAAATGGCTGTCCATCAAGAAGTGTGAGCATTTATACTACAACCTTAATATCCACCTTAAGGCTCATACACTCGTATGCTAATTTTCCTAACTAGTAAGACGTGCTCGTAACCTTTTTCCACTACTGTATGACATTTTTGCATACCAGTATGACATCTGCATATTACTAGTGAGGCAAAACTGTGCATTAGTTGATAAGTGTGTGCTACTTGTATGACTAGTGACATTGTGTTAAAATGTAGCATTTCACTAGTGGTACCAGAAGCACACATGCCAACGGTTTTTCTCTGGGCTGGAGTGGCACTCATATTTAGCTCTGGGGTTTCATGACGTAAATCAGCCTACTTTAGTTCACAAGGTTTTAATAAAGATCCAAATTACAACTGAATGTGCTAACATGATCATGATCAGTCTTTATTTGAACAAATTGAAGAACATAAAAAGTTAAAATTGGGGAAAAAGGGACCAATGGAGAAGTACACGGGACCTGGGATAAGACAGTTTACACGTAACAAGGTTAATTTATCAAATGATGATAAGCTAGCAAAAGTTAGGCAGCTAACAAGGTCTTTGCTATTATTTGAAACTAGTTCACACACTTCTGGGGCAAAATTAACGCTAAGGTCCCAGTCGCCACACAGCAGCATGCATGTTGAAGAACGTCACACAAAACACTGAACAAAATACTGTGGTGAAAACCAACTATATCGAACGCTAACAATGTGTCTGCATGCACATGTATTAGATCGGCAGTACTTACTGGCCACTGCGTCCCACGTCCCACTACGCATGTGTGAACTAAGCATCTCACGCAAGAACACTGCAGTATACAAATGCTCGGAAATTAGTCAAAAGTTAAGACACTTGTTAGCATAGTTCTCTTCAAGAATAAATCACATTATGGTATTAGTAGTTTCTGTGCCATCAGGCGTTTTATATCATGCTTTGTTGCAGTTAAAATTAACGCGTTCTATTACTAGCTCGGTATATTGAAACTACCTGCACTTTCCCTACGATGTGGAAATGTAGCTGCAACCAGATGGCAATAGCATGGCTAGATCTACCAAAGGCACTTTGTTTGATAAGTTCAAAACGGACCCGTGGGTCGTGATAATGCCCCCGAGGAGATTTCCCCCGGTGCTCCATATTAGCCACCCCGGCGTTGATTTTGCCTCACTGAGAACATGTAATTGCCCTACTAGTATGCCAAAGTAGTTCAACTAGTGTGTTGACATACAGTCGTGAGGAAAAGCATTACTAGTAAACTACAAAACACGCTTCGATTTTTAATAAGGATCGACAAAAGTGTCGTAGGAACCTTGCAAATCTTACGAAACATTAACTGTCACACAATTGTAAAAAGAAGGTAAACACTAATAGTGTGTAACAGAGCTAATCCTTTGGTGTTTTCGGAACTGAGGTCTCGTTGAGTATGTTGAATTCCTATGCATTACTTATGTTGGCTGTTCCGCTATTATTTTTTTTCAACCTCAGAAGCCTAGCTTTACCCCAATTTTGGTCCCTTGTCCATTGTCCAACCTTGGGGTTGACCTAGACCATAGTTACACATTACAGTGAAGAAATAATAAATGGAACTCCTCCTCTAACTTCAACGTAGTTTGTTGGCCCAAGCCGCCAAAAGATGGCACAAAATTAATATTTTGATATTAGACATGGCTTTGGCGTGAGCGCAAAATCAGGTTGGTAAGTTTTTCAGCAACTACAGGAGGATTGGTTCATTCCCAAAGAAATCTTTGAATCCCAAACTGCAAATAGGCAGAGGTTCTACTGTGCTGTAGTGTAATAAGAGCACTTTTGATTTGTAAAAACGTGGGTCTTCTCTATACCCATATACTGCATAGAATAGATACTAATAGGTAACATAATTTTAGTAAACAGCCTGATATCATATATATACTGTGCGCACAGTACTTGCATTGAGAACGGCATTCAAAGAATGCTTTTATCGAATGTTACTGTTTTTGCCATCATCGTGTACGTTCAGTGCAATGCGAAGCGTCGCCATTTCCTTTGCCATCATTGGGAGATCGTCTGCACATTGGATGCTTGTCTTCAGACGCTAGGGGCACACAGGATGTGACATTTTGTTAAGGACTGACAATGTAAGGCGATAGCGGCTCGCCGAAGGACGGACCTGCCAGAGAGTCCCCTTTCCTTTGGCCACCTTGCAGACCATGGTGAAGGGAATCATAAACAATGATGACAAAGCAAGGAACCAGCCAATCCAATAGGCCCACCAAGGATATACATAGGTGTTGTTAAACTTGAGCGGTGTGTATTTCAACAATAAGAACACGAGTGTTCCCTGTAAACGCAAAGAAACGATACATGAGATAGGATGAGATAATCGCAAAAAAATGCGATGTGTGCTTTGGCTTACTTACGCTGCATATAACAGGTGTGACATAGAGCCAACAGTACTTAATCAGTGACGCAGGTTTGGAGCCAATCATATCCTCGATGTTGTCACTGAAGCGGTCAGCACCTAAAAAGATAAATAGTTTGAGTGTGCTGCACGTTTATTATCTTGTATGTCTGCCGTGAGCTTGGAGAACTGCGTCCATTTGGTGCAGCAACGATTCAGACTATTCATGAAATAAGTCATCACAAAGAAAACGGTCTTTCATGCAGTCCAGAGTTCATTAAGATTCTTTGATTTTGTCTTCCATGCTTCCTCTTTCTCTCCCCCTGAGACGTGGTCTGGAGCACCTTGATTTTCTTTCTTTTGAAAAATTTAGATATAGTAATGGATGTATGCATTGGAGCGCAATCCTTCGGCAAAATTTGACCCCTTTTGGTCAGAGCCTCTGACCAACCGTAAAAGGGGTCACTCAGAGGTCAGAGGTGGCTAATACAGTAGAACTCTTCAACAAAAACATCATATTGGCAGCCAGAAATTTTAAACACCGCGCAGCTTCCACGCGGAACAGATTTTCCGCAAAGAGCATCTCTCCGGAATTTCTTCACGAGCCGAAAGCATGGCGGACGAACTATTGCTCATTGAAGTTTGCCGGTACATACACCTTTATGATTATTATTCTTCTGAAAAGGAATAGCGGGTGCATCATGTGACAATGCGACAAGATTTTTGTCCTTGCAAAAATTGACTCAAGTGGGCTTTACCAAGCTGTGAACGTGAGAATGCTTTTTTCAGCAGTTTTGTTTGGCACCAAAACAATATTTCAGAAGCCACTGGGAAAATTTTTTGTCATGTTTTGCTCAACAGATGAATTAGAAATATATTTGAGGGGTCCGTAATGTCAACTTGTAGTGAAGCCACAAGACTTTTGTCAGTCCCTGCATGATCCAAAGGATGCTCTATTTTAAATATGGCTGTTCATAGTTGAAATAGTGTAATAGATCCTTTGCTTATTTTTAGCAGACATCATGTTCATCATGTGCATGTATATAAGAGAAATAAAAATACGATCGCCCACACCTTGGAAAACTGTATTATATAATAATACTTAAAATAATGGTATTGCATGATGTAATGATGATAATGAATAAATATATAATAAAAGATTGCTTGAAGATTTCTGTCCATTGTTATGGAAGTTATTATTGATGTGTTTTGAAGCAAATGAGTGTAATACTAAGCTGCAACCAGCCTTGTTTATTTCAAGCAGACATCATGTTCATCATGTCTATGTATATAAGAGAAATAAAAATATGATAGCCCACACCTTGGAAAAATGTGTTATGTAATATTACCGGTACTTAAAATAACAATATTGTCCAATGTAATGATGACAATGAATAATTATGATTGTTATGGTGTTTATTACTGATATGTTTTGAAGAAAAAATAGTATTAAACAGCTGCATTCAGCCTCGTATATTTTAGCCAACGCATTAATATATCAACTTTGCTATTAGTTACATAGTATTTTTTTGTCTTCTGAATATTATTGATATTTTTAACACAACAACTTGGCTGCTGCTTGGAAGGAAAAGTAATTTATTCTATTTTGGTTTGTGGCTCTCTAACTTGAGAAAATGTGGAGAAAGTGGATTGCTGTAAATACCTAGCGGATTCACAGTACACATAACAGGGATATTAGATTTAATAGTGGTGTCCCGATACAACCCTTTCTATTCCAGATACGATACCGATATTGCAGCCGAGAGTACTGTCCAATACCGACATTGTTCTAATATGATAACAGCAGCAATGATACATACATGATTTATTCAATTATTGTTTTGTTTTTTTGAATAAAATCTTAGAATGTGTGAAACTGAGACTGTATGAAGTAACAGGACGCAATTAGCCTTAATAGTGTCTTACCATAAATCCATCCAATAACCACTGACTGGAAGACTGCCATCAAAAGAAGAGTGGGACCACTGCAGACATAGTGATCAAAAATCTGCAGAATGTATGAGCCGGCCTACAATTGAAAGAAAGTTTATCATAAAGCCATTCCTAATGGTTGGAAATAATCTTTCAGGCAATTATTTTTTTTCCCTTTAATAATAGCAAACTGTGCTGTTATACAGCATTTCACTAGAAAGGTTTTTTGGAACAAGGGACAGCGCATAAGGATTGTGCGTTTGAGGAATGAGCAACACTGCTAAATGTGTGGGTAGAGCCCACCAAAATGTGCCAAAAATCATCAGGTGGGTATTCAATCCTGTGCCAGCCCAGTCACGTTTTGCTGAGGGATGGCATCCCATACCGAAATAAGGCGCTTTAATTGGGTGGGACAAACGTGTTGATACTCGAGTGACATAAAAACTCAGCAGGGTTGCGCTACATCTGCCACTTGAAGCCCAAAACAAAATCCCAGCAACTATGTAATTGCTATGGATTTTGTTACTTGGCACACATAAACAGAGAAAGACAACCAATGGCACGCAAATTGTCCCACAATGGGAATTGAACCCATGCTACTGCCCCAAAGTCAGATGTGCCGACCAAAACATCACCAGTGAATAATTTGTCATATTAAAGGGTCAAAATAACTGATGGAAATAATGTTTAGATCTGCAATATTGTTGTATTGTTGACCACTTAAGTAGTCTATTGCATTATTACCTGTGACACCAACAAATTGCCAAAGAGATAGCAAAAAGCAGAGATTAGCAACAAAATAAGTTCTCTGCGGTATCCTTTTTGGATCTGGGAAGGGTAGATATCCGTGATAGAGGTCATGATGCTTTCAAGTCCAGCAAACTAAGACATGATAAATGGACACGCGGTTAGCCAAATTGAAAATGTCTGAATATACTGTTTCCTTGCCAAAGTCACAGAGGTTTCAACTGACCTGACCGTCGATTCCTAACAGGATGATCATGGTAAAGAAACACACAGACCAGACTTGAGGCCATGGCAGGAGGCTCACTGCTTGCGGGTACACGATGAAGACAAGACCTGGACCTGCAGTCAAGAAAGCACGAGGTTGAAACTGAGGCTGCCACTCTTGTACTGTATTTGTCATGCTTCTTTGGTGAGGTCATACCTGACTCAGCTACCAAGGAGATGTCCACACCCTGTTTTTGGGACATGTAGCCCAGAACTGAGAAAATAGCAAAGCCGCTAACAAAGCTGGTCCCACTGTTCAGCAAGCAAAGACAGAAAGAGTCTCTGGAAATCAGAAAAAGTATAGATTTATTTAACATTGTGTTGTATCACTTTATGGCCAGGAAAACATATTAGGGAAACTCAAAATGTGTATCACTGACAAATAATATAATTGCATTGTACCGATCGGATTAAAACTATGCCTATTATTGTGCGAGAGTTAGCGGCTGCTCACTGCACACTTTGTGGTGGGTGTTGTAAGAGAAAACAAATTTTGTGCCCAAAACAGATTCATGTTCAACTTCCCTACTACGGTTAAGGGACCACTGGTCATGGGAAAGAAGGGTAGACAAGGTTTTATTCAACAAATTGTATACACTTCATTAATGTAAGTACAATGTTCGTCGAGGTGGGGAGCAAATCCCACTTGGTGGAATTTCTTATCTTCTTTTGAAAATTCTTTTCTGGTCTCCATTAACCGTAAAAAATCATGAGAACACCGGCCTTGACTTAGTTTAGAGCGTCACCAGCTGATCATAGGATCAACTGATCATGCAAACATGGTGATCTCAAACCCTGTTTATACTAATTTGCATATTTACATGTAAGCATGGAAGGGAATCAACTACTCCCATGAATTGAGCTGTTGCATCAACATTTTTTAGCACGTGTTTTAGTATGAAGCCATCAAGTTTTTGGACTGTGAAGCCACCAAGTCTTTGGACTGCTACTGCTACTCTACTCTACTCTACTCTACTCTACTCTACTCTACTCTACTCTACTCTACTCTTCTCAGCACTTTAAAGCAGTCATTGCTGCATACAAAGAGCTGTACATTGCGGTGTATTTGGACATTCAATAAGAAACAGTGGAAACTGTAAGTTAAAAGGGACAATACATAATAAATAAACAGAAATGATATAAAGTAAAAACAGAAAATAAAAACAAAACAAAATACAATGCAGCAGTGCTGTATCTCATGCTTGGTCATAAGCCAAAGAATAAAAATGTGTCTTTAGATGAGTTTTAAAGTAGGACCGGGAATGAGTTTGTCTGACGTTCGAAGGGAAGGGCTGGCCACGGAAAAGGCTTAATCCCTTCTGAGGCTCTTCTTAGACCTTGGCACCTCCATTAGCATCTGGTCCGCAGACCTGAGGCCGCGGGCAGGTATGTGGGGGTGGAGGACTTCAACGAGGTAAGGTGGATCCAGACCATTTAACAGTTTGTAAAGAAATAGAAGTATCTAGGATTGGCGCCAGAATTTGAGTTACAGTATGTGCACCAGTCAGGAGGCAAGCAGCAGTATTTTGGACCAAGTGGAGTAGCTTGAGGGAGAACTGGCTGATTCCAAACTAAAGTGAATTACAGTAATCCAGCCGAGACGGAACAAAGGCATGGATCACTGTTTCGAAGCGCTGTCGGGAAAGGAGGGGATTTCCCTTGGCCTTTGTTTCACACAATTACATTGGATATTACGCTCACTTTTAAGCGCACTTGAAGCCACATTGGCCTTGCATTTAAAACAGGTGCAGAGATGTTTGAGGCCGTACATGACAAGTTTATGACACATTCATTGCCATTAAGGATTACAGACATCAAAGATTTACTTTAACTGGGCCATCAGGGAATGAGCTAATATGTACCGTAGGATTTGTGAATGGTTTCAACGTGGAAAATGCTACTCGTGAAACAAATCCTTTGCTTTTGATGAATTTTTGTTTCGCGAGAAAAGGCGGTCTACTAGGAAGCGTGGCTTTATTTGAATCAAAATGGTGCTCGTCGCCGTTTCGGCTTCAAATCCTTAAACGATGTCACGTAAAATGTAAAATTCTCACCTGTAGCAATTATTGTTGTATTTGTTGTAGCTCCCAAGTGTGGTAAGACACCCCAAGCATATAGCGTAGGAATAGAATATCTGCGTTCCAGCATCCATCCACACCTATCCCATGTAGATCAGCATTTATAAACCAAATCAGGAGCAGCCTTTCTTCATGTGAATGCGACAAATGTATTTAGTACCTGTGGATCAGCCAGCCGTGCGGGATTGGGATACAGATAGTACTTGATGCCGTGCATGGCACCGGGAAGACTCATTCCTCTTACAAGTAACACCGCTAACATGGCGAAGGGGAATGTTGCTGTGAAGTAGGTAGCCTAAATAGATGAATGAAGGTACATACAGTAAGTATTAAAAAAAACAACAACAACACTTGATGCAAGTTGATACCCGGGTTTCAATGGCAAGGTGTTAAGTATCAAGGACTAACAGGGTGGCGACAGAGCCTTTTTTCAGATCTCGTCTGCCAGTGTTTACCGCATATGTGCCCGCTGTTGTTGATATAGTCCAGTCCAGACAGTGAATGAGCAGCTCCAGTGTCTGCCATTCTTGTTTTGACAAGTATCAGCACGAACAAACTGTCCTCAAAGCACACTGATACATTATCGAAAACAGATTCCATCCAACAATCCCTTTGGCACACAAAATGTAGTTTTCTGGAGGTGAAGCATTGCCAATTAGACATAGTTGGAACTCATCGGGTTGAGAACTGCAGTTCAAGTTACGTGGGAGCCAAGCCCCCAACCGAGCGCAACTTTGCCTCAATAACACAGCCCAGACAAAGGTGAAAAAAAGTCACATAAGGTTGTTATGAGAGGGAGTGCAAAACGGTGTATCCATAAAAAAAAAAACACATTTTGCTACTCAACGGTTTATACTTTGGATGGTGATAAACTCATCCAAGGTCTTTTTTTCCTCCGCATTTGAAATAATATCCACTCTGCTTAAAGCGTACACCTTATGTGTCTTGCCAGCTCTGGTTTGCTTATGGCTCCTTTAGGATACTGGTGCTGTTTGAAAAAAAAAAAAAAAAAAGAATCCATAGCACATGTTATTATTTCCAAAAGCACAATAGTTAAAGATGGGCGGGTGAAAGAAGTCATGCAGAGATGACCTCCTAAAGCTGAAATAAAAATCATGTGAGCGACCAGAACATCAAAGTCATTATATTCAGCCGTGCACATAAATCCTGCGCAACAGATACGAGGAGGAGTACCTGAATTTTGGCTAACATTTAGAAAATAGCCATACAATTAATTTTGTCAACGTGAGTGAAGAGCACATGGGGCTGCACAGAAGAGAGTCCAGAATGAAGCCGTATAAGCAGCAGGGGACGATTCCGAGGTTAACCGGGATTCGCTACACGTGGACCATAACTCCTTGACCGCCCGTGGCGAGCATACAGTACATACCTGCTGTCTCTGGCTATACACGTTTCATATCGTCAGGTTACTAAGTTGTTTTCCTCGCTCAAAAAAAAAAAGGCAGTGGAAAATTAATCTCTGGTGTCAAATATAAGGCACATATCCGACCAGCTGCATCACTACATGCTTTTCAGAGAAAACAGAAAATTGTGGGGGTTTTTTTGTTTTTTTTTGTGAATTTATAACCATGATCAAACTCTATTTTTTACCAAAATCGCTTAACAAAAAATTGTACAAAAGTTTTAAAATTTAAAAATACTATGTCACAATTCTCCAAGACTTTTGATTTCAAGCTTAATTTGTGTCAATGTTATCTTTAACTCCTGCCCAGTTCGGTTGGATCTTTGACATCTATTTTTTTTATTAGATGCATTGTGTATGGTTGCATACAACAACAAAGAAGTGTCTTGAAACCATTTATCTGCTGGCTACAACCTTTAGTTTTCGGAAGGAATGGTGTTTTTGCCAAATTAGAAATGAAAATTAATATAAAATGTTGTCTATCCTGTCGGTTGCAAACACAAGTGTTCTAATAATTAGATTAGATTAGATTAGATTAGATTAGATGAGAAAAGAGGTTTGGTTTGGTTCGCTAGTAAATAAATACCCACAACAGTAGTCCATCAGGTTACGTCAGGGTGTAATTGGCCTTTTTTTCCAACCCCTAAACGAAGAAGCCCAATGCATAAAACCAAATCTTATCATAATTAAAGAAATAGAGAATAGCAATAGCGAAAACATAGTCCGAGATTAAAAAGTTGATTCATGCAATTACACAAAATAAGATTTAGCTATGACTGTAATTAATTGATCCCATTTAATCTGATACTGTGACAACCCTAATTTATATGAATTACTATCATAAATGAGATGATCTGTGTAGACATGAGATGCACAAGATCCTATTATTTCCAATGCATGATCATAAGAGTAATCTCCGACCCAAGGCCAGCCTTGTAAATTCTGTACTACAACAACTTTATCTTAGAACGCAATAATTAACTACATTACATAGTTCTTAAAAGGAAAATTCGGAACCACTAGAAAGTCAACCATCTTATCGAGAAGATTGCGGTCAACATTGGAGGCAGCGTTGTAAAAACACCAGGGATTGAATGTCCAACTCAATATTTGCAGTGTTCTGTCTTGCTTACCTTCCCAGTGGATCGCACCCCCTTCCAGACACAAAAGTAGCAGATGATCCAAGCAAGAAGAAGGCACAAAGAAAGCTCCCATTGGACGTTTCCCAAGATCTCAATGCCAGGGGATATATTTAGCACACGTCGTCTGTAAGCACCAATGAAGAATTAGAGGGCACAGGATTTTTTATTAGCAATAATAAAAAAATAAAATCTCATAAAACTACTACGTTGGTGTGAAGCCACGCGAATCTCACTAGGGCTAACGTTTATGCTTCTTGCACATTCACGCCATGTTTATAGCCTCTTCTTTGTCAGTTCATTTGGTCCGGCCATGTTTTACAATAATAGCAGTCCGAAGTAATGATATGGATTCCATGAAGGATCCATGACTCTTGTGATTTTATTCCTTAAATCTAGCTGCCCAGTTTTACGAGATTTTGAATGCATTTTCAAGAAATGTCATAAAAAAAAAAAAAAACCTGTACTTACCGCCAAAACTCTACCACAGATGATGAGATATTCATATTGGAAGTCCAATTGGAACTGTAGTTGCTCAATATGACACAAGAGTCTGGAACAATACATACACAATACATTGTTAGACAGGCCTTTTATTTGTGTCAGCACTATAACACAATGAAACATTGCAGATTAAGGCGTTTGCAAAAAAAAAAAAAAATTCGATTCACATATGATCAGTTCCTCATGTAATGCAATTGTGAATCAATTTAAAACATCCCAAAATCAATATTATAAAAAAAAATCTTAAAACAAATTTCGCAAATTCAAATGAAACTAATTCAAGGTCTTGTTCCCCATCGACAGGCGGATCGATGCAGCGTCTTCTCTAATGCGGACTTTGTACCGGTCTGTTGCGGTAAAGAAAGAGCTGAGCCGAAAGCTCTCTATTTACCGGTCGATCTACGTTTCTGCCCTCACCTATGGTCACGAGCTATGGATTGTGAATGAAAAAACGAGATCCCGATACAAGCGGCCGAAATAAGTTTCCTTCCCAGGTTGTCCGGGCTCTCCCTTAGAGATAGGGTGAGAAGCTTGGTCAGTGTGGAGCCGCTGCTCCTCCGCATTGATAGAAGCCGGTTGAGGTGGTTGGGGCATCTGTTTAGGATGCTACTCCCTGTTGAGGTGGGAGGAAGGAGGACCCATTGGACACGCTGGAGAGACTATGTCTCTCTGCTGGCCTGGGGGCGCCTGGGGATCCTGGGAAGAGGGAAGTCTGGGCATCCCTGCTGAGGCCGTTGCCCCTGCGACCCGACCCCGGAAGGGATGGGTGGACAGACTTGCTTCAGTATAACAACATTGGTGTTGTGACGTCACCGCGCAGCCCATTGGGGAAGTCAAACTTGTGCAACAAGGCACAAAATCAAAGATGGGGGAAAATAACCGGCCCTAAGCTTTTTGATTTACACTTACCACTTGCCACAGCTTTACTATGAGACTAAAGGAAAAGTCGCCAGTGCCTTGAGCAAAAGGAGCCCTAAAGTGACGCTTGGACATCGTGAGCAACGCAGTCTTGTCGAGATTTGCAAACTCATGTGATGCTTGAAAGCAACACGGCTGTGAATGTGAATGCAGTGTTTTACTCCGTTGCTAACAAATAGAGATTGACAGATCTGGTGATTGTGACTGATAATGCTCCCAATGTGCTTGCAGGTACATAGATTCACAACCTGGCACATGTTTCATGCTTTGTCCATGCTCTCAATTTAGCTGCTCATTTGAATAGATTTCTTTTCATATCTTATTTTTCATAAACATGCTGAGGAATATTAAGCATTTTCATTTGTGCAACAGTTTTTCAAATATTTTGGCTTGCAATTTCCTGTGAAATGACGATGGAACTTGCTCTATCATTTTTATTATACATATGCACTTCATTTTTGTTTCATTTTATTTTATGCCATAAAAGCTATACGATTTATAGCTAGCTTTAAAGAGTAGCAGGTGCCCACATGGTGTCTTATGGGAAAAGGTATGTTCCTTATGAATCAAAACTTAATAAATATAAAAAAAAAGACTGTCTATTTTTTTATTCTGCCTTGCAAAACAGATTGTAGTATAATGATTCTTTGAACATCTAACGATTGAAGCATTTTTAATTCAATCAAATCGAATCATTTTGAATCAAAAATCGTTTTAGTTTGAAAATCAACTCTGAACTGAATCATTTACCCCAAAATCGTAATTTTATAGCGACAGTCGAAGATTCCCACCCCAATGCAGATATCCCTGCCTTAAAATAGTTCATTTCAGTACCTGTGTTCCAAGTGTTATCACATGTTGCCCATGGCATCTCTTTGGAGAAAGAAGAGAAAAGGTAAAGAAACGCCCAGGCTAAAATGACCATGTAGCTTATGCATCCATAGAAAAGGATGAGTTGACCGGCGTATCCAATGCCTGAAAATAACAGTGCGTTACAACAATTCCTTGAGTGATTTTACCTAATGTGCTTTGGAGAGGACTTACCTTCAAACAAGGGGCAGATCTTCCTCCAGCACATGATTCCCCCTTGACTGGTATACTGGCCCAAAGCTGTCTCCAGAACAAACAGAGGGATACCGCAGGTCCCAAGGAACAGGATATATGGAATGAAGAATGCTCCTGCAAGCCAAGGTGCAAAAGATCAGCCAGAGAACATGTATTTTTATGATAGGAATAGCATGATTTCAATAATTATGACAACATTCCATTTAGCTGCTTTTTAGGGTCACAATTTGTGAACTTGCAAGTATTATGCCTCTTTGATTTTTGGCAGATACTTTTCTCATGAGGAATGTCCATGTCCCAGCCGACGCATCGTGTTTAAAAACTTATTTTTTTGTAGAAAATTTGGGAAAACCAGAATTGTATAACCTCAGGGGTTGACAGTGAGGTCAGAAATTCCATCATCACCACTGGTCATTTCCAAGCCAGCTGCGGGATTTAATTCATCCAGTATGTCCTTAGTCTGGTTATGGTGAGACGCGTGATAACCGCTTGTCCATATTTTTATGTTTTCAGTGGGTTCTTTTTTTCATCTAAGGGAAAAGGGGTGTCTGAAAATGTCATATTAATATAAATTATTATGAGAAGTGTCAGATTAACCTTCATTTTGATCAATTAATATCAGTCATATTTTTGTTATTTTTTATTTGCATTAATATGATTTTTAATCTTCTAAATTTATGCTCTCTGAATGCCGATTGCATCCTTTGTATGCATAGAGGTTCTTGCATTTGAGTTGTTGAGGGTTTGAAAATGAAGGCAATTCACTCCTTGAAATTGACACTGATTAGCTGTCATAATATTTGACATGATCTGATAGGCTCAAGTTGTGGGTGGGAGGGCAGAAGAAAGACATGAAAATGTAAGCGCATGTGATGGTTGTTGAATGGTAGCTCTAAGTCTAAAAAAAAAAAAAATCACACACACTGATGATACCTTTCATAATGTGAATAGAGAACCACATTTTTTGTAAGAAGTTGCTTCATTATCAAAGAAGCAGATCAAGTTTAGTCTATCACATAAATGCAAAGCATTCACTTGTGACTGCAGCCACAGCTAATGATACCAACAAAGGTGCAAACTCATTATTTGGCGATGGATGAAAGAGCACCAGCACAGCACAATTTCTCCTGCGGGTTGAAACTAAAGGTTGCGGCCAGAACTTGAGACTAGGCTCCAATACAGTAGAAATTGTTAAATGTGCACATGTTAAAGAAAATAAATGAATGACGCCATTTTTTTGTGGTTGTGCATCAATCTTTTGATCTTCCACAATGACACATCCATCCATTTTCTTCACCACTTGTCCTCACAAGGGTTGCGGACATGCTCGTGCCTATCTGAGCTGTCTTTGAGTAGGAGGTGTGGCACACTGAACTGGCTGCCAACCACTCAGCACAATAACACAAAGTATCTAAAATGACAAAACCTCAAGGTATTGGTTTTTCTCGGAATGTTTTAGGTGCGATTTGAAGTAGTTCATGTAATTACAAACCATAAATCATCTCAACGTTTTAGATTGATTGACAGCGCTAATTATTATTGAGCTGTCACAAGCAAATCTTTTCCAAAATTGTTATCCTTTGGATTACTGCATCCCATGTACAGAATTACTTAAAATCGCAACACCCTTATTTTTTGACCAATTTTGTGGTTGACATAGCCGAGTTAGCTGATAATGCGCCCCAGTCCTAATATATATATATATATATATATATATATATATATATATATATATATATATATATATATATATATATATATATATATATAAATACAGATATATAACTATTTAAACATTGTGTGTTTGCATGGCCACAGAGAGCCAAGTCTTATCAAATTGATGCACATTGAAACGCAATGGGAAACCCTTTAATACCCCCAAATTCTGCTCAAAATGCAAAAATACAAAAAAAACGAAAACAAAAAGTAAATACATGGAACGGAAATTGAGTCAATAAATTGGCTGCATCAGCATGTAAGAGTTTCACTGTAATACAATAGATTTTTTTTCTGTCTCTTACTTGGTCGCTTCACATTTTTTCAGCATTTTTCATTTGTTGTTTGTATCATTTATCGCCTGCGGGGCATTTTCTCATAAGAAAATCAGGTGATGCTAAAAAAAAAAAAATGTTACAACAACTTGGAAGAGCAAAAGCGAGAGGAAAGTATGTTTGTTATGGTCGTAAGTTATCTTAATTTGCCTCCTGCTCAGACTTGATTTCCTTGCTTCATAATTAAATGATTGCACTTTATCTGTTCATCTGCACAGGTGTCAAATTATTTCTCAATAATTTACTGGAAAGGTGGCTGTTTCCACGTAAGGAACAATTAAAAGCGTTTGTGAAAGAAAAGCACGATGTTTTTAAGAGCCTCACCTACGGACATAAAAGCTGAATGGGCTGTCAAGACCAAAAAAAAAAAAAAAAAAGTTTCGAGCAGCTGTTAGATGAGGTTTTGCGTGGGTGTGTAAACACATTTACTTCTCACATTTAGCAGGATCCCAAATCCAAGGCTTTTATATGAGATAAAAACTGAGCGTGTTCAGCCAAGAATGTGACTTCGACACGTGCAGCACGTTATTTTCACAGTCTTTTACAAGCTGTCACAGCCATTTGCATCAAATGTGAAGCAGAGAAGATTAGTATTGCAGGGGATAGCTTCCAGGGACTTGGCAAAGGCTGCAGTTTACTTTTACTCACACAATGCTCCGCTGACAAAAGAGCGAATTTATTTGAAAGCGTGATGAAGTTTCCACAGATAAAAAAAGACACATAAAAAAAATCTTACGCTCCTTACATCACAAGTGCTCCTTACATCACAAATAAATAAAACGCCGCAGGCAAAACAAAGGTTATAGTTTTAAATGCAGAGCAAAAAGCCGGACAGACGGCGTTACACGTGTATCTAGGCGCTATGTGGCAACGATAAAAAATACCATTAAAACAAACAAACAAATAAACAAACAATTAATCTTACCACCGCCGTTCTTGTAGCATAAGTATGGAAACCGCCAAACGTTTCCAAGTCCAATAATCGCACCGGCCACTGACAGGATGAACTCGCTTTTGGTGGCCCACTTGCCACGCTCCTTGAGTCTTTGTGGCGACGTCTTTGTGGAGACGTAGCACAGTCTTCCAAGCGAGTCTGCCATGCCGCTTGCTTGTGGAGTGCTGGGGGGAAACTGCAATTGACTCTTGGCTCGAGGTTAGACTGGATGGGGAACTGTCTCATAACGGAGCTATGTAATAGATGTATGGCGGTTTGGCCGCAAGGGGGACCTCTACAAAGGTGAGACGAGACAAAACTCAGATTGCGACTGGAAATACACGTCAAGCGCGCGGGTGCGTGCCACAACACATGTCAAGGTTATCGCGGAAGAACGAGACCGAGAATGGAAACAGATTGATTGAGGACTCGAATGTTGTGTTTAGAATGATAATAAAATGACCTATTTTTAGTGCTATAAATACCATCATTAATACATTTCATTGGCTGAAAAATGCTTTCTCCGTTTTCCCTGACGTAAAAATAATGCTTGCCTGCTTTTAAATTCACATTTGGCTCATTTACCAAACTCTCTTATTAGTCTTTATTCAAATATTATTATTATTTCTATTATTTTCATGCAATGATGTTTGAGTAACCCTCGAGAAAAGCTTGCTAGAGCGACCGAAGCGATGATTTGAAAATAAATAAATACATTGAGCTATGTTTTTTTTCCCCCTCATGTTTATTGCAGCGCGTTTACGGCAGTTGTGTGGCTGTACGGCATATAGATATAACAGCGGCGTGCATTTTACGCAAAATGCTTTTTCAAATGACACAAACCCTAATTATGTATCCCGAAAGTGACGTCATCTAGCGCCTTTCTATTGGTCGCCGCTTGTTGTCATCCATAATGGGAAACGTGTGGTCTTCTTTTTGATTCATGAGCAAGTCCTTCAAACGTGGTACAACCGCGCTTGCAAAAAAAACAAAAAAAAAACCTGTCATTTAAAATAAATTGAGCATCTTTGTGTTGTAACATACAACCCAGCATTCGTGTGAACGTGAGAGAAAGCGGCGGAGCTACTGTGATTCATTGACTTTGTAATGCCTGTAGTGAAACGCGGTGTGTGAGATACTTCATAAGGGGGAAGAACACCACCCATCCCCCCGAAAATCCAGGCCAGTGCAGCACCGAGAATTAAGAAGCCATTTATATAGGCATTATATAGAGTATAGCCGAACAATATCTTCATATAAACGTATGTATATTTTATTTAAATACATATTTTATATATACATATTTTATATATACATATTTATATATATATATATATATATATATATATATATATATATATATATATATATATATATATATATATATATATATAAACATATAAACATATGTAAACACACACACACACACACACACATCCTCTGCTCTCACTCCAACTACTTCCATGTCCTCTTTCACTACATGAACCTTCTGTTTTGATTTTTCTCCCTGTAACCTACTCAAACAAATCACAATGTCATCTGCAAACATCATAGTCCATGGAGATTCTTGTCTAACTTTGTCAGTCTGTCTATCACCAGAGCAAACAAGAAGAAACATATATTTAAGTAACATTGTCACACGGCTCGGTGGAGCGATGGTTAGCACGTCCGACTCACGGTTCAGGCCCCCGAGTTCAAATCCACCTCGCTACAGCCTTTCTGCGTAGAGTTTGCATGTTCTCCCCGAGCCCGCTTGGGTTCTTTCCGGGCATTCCGGCTTCCTCCCACACTCCAAAAAACATGCATGTCTGGTGGTGTATTGCACATACTGAATTATCCTTAGGTGTGGTTGGGTGCGTGATTGTTTGTCTCTATGTACCCTGCAATTGGCCGACAACCAGTCCAGGGTGTCCCCCAACTATTGTCCGAAGTCATCTGGGATAGGCACCAGCAAGCCTGTGACCCTTGTGAGGATTAGCGGCTCTAGAAAACGGATGGATGCCTTTTTTTTAACCTTTCTTTAAAGACAGTATGATTCACATTATTTTAAGAGCTATTCCATAATCATACCATAAATTAACACCTTTAACAAAGACACACATTAGCTTTTTGTTGGTTCTTGTCTTGGATTTGGATTATAACATCTCTCTCTTATATTGAATAGGATTCCAACTCACAGGGTCTCCAAATGCTTCATAAGTAAAATAAATGATATAATTATTATTGTAATAAAAAAAACTGTTCTTGTCTTTACTTGACAATATTGTTAATAATAATAATAATAATAATGTATTGATGGTATAATAAGTGCAATGGGGCAGACAAACTTGCCCAACATCAAATCTTTATTTCCAGCAAATGTTTTAAAGTAACATTTTAACATTCTTAACTGTCAGATAAGTGTACAAAGAGGTGAATCACTGGATAACACAAAAGTCAAATAAATCTACTCACCCGTTGATGATATGATGGAGGCAGAACATTTCAAAATTAGGAGTGTTAGCTTAACGAGAGTGAACATTTTTCAAATGTTTTGTCATACAAGTGTAAAAAGAAGTTAACCACCGTTTAGTAATGCTGACAAGCAATACATTGTGTACTCACCCTTAACTGCGATGAGTTACGACAAGGTGCATGGCGCAGTGATGAACAATCAGAGCGAGGCTGCTGAGAAGTGAGCCTCTTCAGATTAAGACAGCATGTTTAGTTTTATTATTGACGCTTGAGCAACGGGGACAAAGGGTATATTGCTTTGTTACATTGTTCTGTAATGACTTCATAAAATACCCGGCAGAAAAGACAAAGAAGCCTCATCACGCCTCACAGATTTTGTTCAACTTCCAAAGGCACATTTTGCTCAGGCTTGGGCGTGACCACTGTCGGATTCAGAAAAAAAAAAGATGTTTGTGTGCTATGTAATAAAAAGAAGACGAATATTCCTCAGTGCCTCTAAGGACAAAACCATGTCAGCTGTCCAATTTTTTGACAGAATATGAATGGCAGTCATGGGCACTCACAGGAAGGTAAAGATGAAGATTACATGTACAAATCATATTTTGGATAAATCGCCGTGTGGAAATAATTTATGACCTACTTGTCCTTGTTTCCTACATGAACATTGTACAACCGTCACATTTCAAGTAATGGAAGAGCAGTAATATGTAGCATGATTATGAAAACATTGTAATCAATACCAAACCTTTTGGACTGTAAAGCTCAATTCCGGTGAAGTTGTGTAAAATGGGACTGAAATACAATACAATCATTTGCAAATTCTTTTCAACCCATATGCAATTCAATATACATAGACGATATATTTCATGGTCTAACACAAGGGGCGTCAAACTCATTTTTGTCAGGGGCCACATAGGAGTGATAGTTTCTGTCAGAGGGCCGATATGACTGATTTTAAGTGTGTTTGTCGGACAAAAATTGTCCAAAAGAGAGATTGGGAATAATAAAAAAAAAAAAAGCTTTTTTTTTTTTCCACCCAAAAATTTCAAAAGCTGAAGACAACTTTCAAGTTTGGTATTTTAGAAAGAAATTTGAAGTTCAATCAGCTTTCGCGGGCCACATAAAATGATGTGGAGGGTTGGATCTGGCCCCCGGGCCTTGAGTTTGACACCTGTGGGAACATCATGAGTTTTCTGGTAACTATTCACTTGTTTTGAATTTGACAGGTTACATTTCACACATCATCCCAACTTCACTGGAATCGGCGGTTGTACAATAAAGTTGTTTATTTGGCTTTTTTTTTCCTTCTTTCAAACAATAAGTATCAATGTGTAAAATAACTTACAAAAAGTTAGGGATATTTAGTTTTGGGTGAAATTTCAGGTTGAATCTCAAATGAACCCTTTACAGTCAACTTAATATGAGCTTCTCGATTCCTATTTTTGCAGTCCAGCTGATCAAGTTAGTTCTTGGCAAAATTCACAACCAGCATTTTTAAAAACGATACTTTTCATATTTTAAAGTCCATGCATTCGACCACACTACAGTTTCTGATAATCAATTGTTAAAATCGCATCTTGGTCAAAGGAAGTCCGAATGTTAATGGCATTTATTGGCCCGTCTATGGATCAAACACCTGTTGTGAAGTTTGTTGCACAGGAACTTGAAGTTGAATACAAAAGAATCAACACTGAACAGTTGGCTATGCACATTCAAAAGCCAAGAGATCGTCAAATTAAATCCTGTAAAAGTTAGAATGTATTTAGGATAATCATGAAATTTCATCCAAAAGTAGAACACCTTTACCATTTTGCCTTTAGTGCATCTCTATTTGTATGACTTCGGAAAGTCATTCTCACCTGGAAGTTCAAGACCCGTACATTCAACAGCACATGATATTTACACTTGACGCCTCATAATTTTTTCATCCAAAATACACACATTTCATGAAAATGTTATTCTTACAATACATTTCAAAAATGCTTTTAGGAGTCACGCTGTAATTGTGCCTTTCATTGGATTTGTTTTTTACCGCCTTACATGATTGGCCAAGTGTTTGGACTGGCAAGTCATTGCAACGCTTGGCAACCTCTAAATCAACGATTTTTTTTCTTGTGTGCACATGTTTTAGTACTTTCAAACTTTGCAGGTGAAAGCAAATGACACCAAAAATATTTGGTACCTATGTATATGTAAATGAGTATGTAATAATTGGACAGGAGCGGTTTCTAACAACATGGCCGTAACCATACATTTACTTCAAGCGGACAGACAAACAAAGACAAAACGTAAATGTGAAAATCAAATAACAGCACATTTTATGAAGAACTCTGTAACATGAGATTACTTGTATTGCTGAGGGAAGCAAGAGAAATTAACACTATGTTCAGTCAGTAAACATTATTTCAAAGGTTGACAGATATGGGGAATTTGTCTTGGCTTTATGATTATAATCAAAACATGTACATTTGAGTGATTCGTATGAAAAAAAAGCTATGTTAGCATCATGTTTGAACAATGGACCATATGCACGTTAACAATGAGAATTTCCCGCGGAAATCTAAGTTGATGATCTCCACGTGTTTCAAGCTACTGAGATGTTACAGGGGCGGAGCTACGTGGTGGCCAAAAATGGCCACCCCTCATTGCTTTCTGGCCACCACACATCTAAGTGCAAATTTGGACATCTGTGACTTGATTGCTATTTTCACACGGATGTGGTGTTCTAAAACCCCGTGATAGTCTGTCAATAATTATTCCTAGTGATTATATATGTAAAGAATAAGTTTACGTTTTATCTTAATACAAACTTTTAAATAATTTGTCCTCTGTAAAGAATATTTGACTGTTCCAGTTAATTTCAGTCAAATCATTGTATTCACACCATGGAAAGCAAAGAAATGTGAATGAAGTGGGGCGCATGTATGGCCACTCTGCCCACCCTACCAAAAGATTTCTGGGTACGCCTCTAACAATGTAATATGTAATATCGAATAGTTTGGTGGTGGTGCTTTTCAAGGTAGAAATAAAAAAAATGTAACATTTTGTAGACGAAGGGCTAGCCTCTCCAGCAAACTCTGGTGTGGGACGTTTATGCAGGTGGAAAAAGAATTTCACCATCCAATTAAAGTTTGTACAAGTAATTCCTGTATTGTATTGTTGGAGGACAATACTTTGTATTGTCCGCCAATGTGATGATACAAGTAAAAAGCATTGAGCAAATTGTTTTGGAGTAAACAATTTACTTGTTTTGTCGTGCCAATTAACATTGTTGGCATAAATGTCAATAATTTATATCTTAAACTTGTTCCGACTTAAATAATCATTTTAGTCATCCTAAAATATACAAGTTGTGTGTTTTTCTTTCAGTACAGCGAGTACATTCTGACGAGTTTGATGGTGTTGTTGCTATTGCTAGCGTGCAAACGTGGAAGCATTGGGTCCATTTCACCACCTTTTTTGGTACCAAAAGTCTGAATTGATATATGAAAATAAGTGTATGAAGGGATTAAAATTCCAACCATCCGATACGGTTGATGCAAATTGTGCAAATTGTTGCACCCTGACAGAACAAATTGGCAGTGCTGATGTGCTGGATAAATGAAACGATTTTTTAGGGAGTTTAGCCTGTTCTCACAAGAATTTTGTTATTTGTCAAGTGCAAGTGAAGTGGGAGAAGTCACATTTTGTATAATATTTGGGGGAACCCGAATATTTCTTTTCATCCCATAAACATAAAACAGGCAAAATCTAGTGCTCTTCTTACAATAGTGCACAATCTTGTGGGGCATACATAAGTAAAACATAATCTAAATTCTTATGAGAACATTGATGCAGCCCTCCCTGTGCCCACACCCAACAGAGGAAAATATTCCCGCCTCCTTGTTGGCATAATGACAAATGAAAATGATTTAAGTGAAACATAACTATTCAAATGCAGTAACCACTAAGTAATAAATGGAGACATATTAAGAGAACGCTGGTCTAGTGGCACAAGAACGTAAAACCACACAGCTTGCCAAAGCTTCTTTCAAAAGATAATGCTTTCATACTTGCACCTCCATTTCAACTCCACCGCTTCCCTTGTAGTCGTTGGCAGCAGGAGCCAGAGATTTGCTGGGGTTCAGTGGGTATTGCTCAGGTTGCTTGGCCGTGTCGCGGGGCGGGTTTTCTGGACGACAGAGCTGCTTGAGATTCTGTGAAGACGTGCCGCCCAGAAACAAAAGTACACAGGTAGTGTCAGGACAAACAAAAGCAGAGAATCGGATATCACGTGGAGTCGGGCTTCTTCGGAATTACATTACAAATTGGATAAGAACAGATTACCTTGCGCCAACGTATAAATAAAACAACATTCCATAAATCTGCAAAGATGTGTGATTGTTGTGTTGGTAATTCCACAGATTGATAAATCAAAGTGAAGTCATCTCACCCTAACCTTGTAGAATGCCGTTGTTTAGTGTGGGGTTTGAGGAGAGGTGGGGTTTGAGTTTGACGGTTTGTGGGTATTTTGTTAAGAAGTCCTTATTCAACTGGCAGATGGTAAGAAAAGACCTCGGAGCAGAATTGTTACCGCCTATGCATTTCTTATTTAATAATAAATTAATCTTTGATGAGCCTCCTCGAATTTTGCATAATAAATGATTGGTCTTTATCAAAGGACCTGATTAATGCCGTGAATGAGTGTGGAGTTCGAGACGGGAAGAAATTATAGATTGAACACAATGTTTTGTCACACCACTTGCCTGTAGGCATGTTACAAATTCCTAAGCAGCTCTCACCTGCAACTTCTCATGTTTAAAAGTCATTAGCCAAGGGTCTCCGGCTGCCTTTGACAGGCATGGTGCCAATTGCCTGCCAGGATTTGGTCTTTACAGCTACAGTTACAAAATGTTCATAATTTGGTGTTGGATTTTCACCATATTTCCTGCTATGTTTCTTCAGTCTCTCTACATTCATGGCGTGAGATGGAAGCATTACGGTGCATAAGGTGCATTACGGTTTGGCCCAAATTCGGTGGCAGTATGCTCCCTTCTTTGCCACATACTTGTGTTTCCCACGTTCTGTCAAGGCTCTCTCTATTTATGAAACACGACTGCAGGTAGCTTTCCAGTTTATTGAGCACACTCAAGATTCGGCCTCAGCACAGTGGGCACGCACATCTGCTGTAAGATCACTTTAGCTTTCTTACAACTAATTAACTGATCCGTCTTTTTTTCCATTACATGCAATAGAGCCAAAATACCAAAATCCCAGAAGGTATAATGACAACATACAAACGCCACGCAGGAAGGGTGGATCTGAAATCCGAAGCCCGTGCCGACTACTCGCTATTCACACTGGCCTTGCTGAACACAAACACCAGCGTCCAATAAGGTCACGACCGCTAGGGGGCGTATACAGTATGCATGTTATCTTGATTTTTTGGCCTGCATTATACAAACCCTGGCAAAAATGATAGAATCACCAGTTTCTGAGAAAAAAAAATGAAAAAGATCTCAGAGCGTGGCACAAAACTCATTTTAAATGGAAACCTTCAGGCTTTAAGAAACACTAAAAGAAAAAAAAAAGGGTGTTGTAATCAGTAAAAGTTACTTTTTCATACCAAACAGAAGGAAGAAAAATATGGAATGGAAACGACAAAAGAAAACTTAACACACCACTTGTACTTTGTGGCACCACCTCTGGCTTTTGTATACAGCCAGCAATTTCAGAGGCATGGACTTATTGAGTCACAGACATTACTCTTCAATCTGACTCCAACTTTCTCTAATTGCTTTTGCCGGATTAGCTTTGCAGGTTGGAGACTTGTCTTGGACTATTTTCTTCAACTTCCCCCACAGATTTTCAATTGGACTGTGATCTGGACTACTTGGAGGCCATGACATTGACCTGATGTGTCTTCTGTCGAGGAATGTTTTCAAAATATGGGCTCTAAGATAAGATGACAATCATGGAAAAAAAAAAAAAGCATTTCATCACCCCAAACACCCTTTCAATTGATAGGGTAAGAAAATTGCCCAAAATGTCAATATAAATGTGTGCATTTTTTTTTTTTAAGATGTATTGAGAACTGACTCCCTAGTGCCTTTAGCAGGCATGTAGCCACATATCATCAATCTCGTCTCTTACAGTTCAGTCACAAACCTTTACTCCAGTTTGTTCCTATTTGTCCCTCATTTGTTTTGCTGTACATTTCCTGTTTTCCAGATGCTTTGATGGCTTCCTTGGTCTACCAGTATGCTTGCTTCTAACAACCTTCCTGTGCAGTATGGCTGGCGAATCCAGTTGTTGCATGGGGTTTGAATTCCAGATCCACCCTTCCTGCGTTTGCATGCTCTCATTTAGTTTTAATCTATTCTAAAAATGTATAAATGATATAGAATCCAACAAACAACACTAATCTTTAGAATAATCAGTCAATGTAGAATTTACAATCACCATGTTGGATAAAATCCTGCCAGCACAGCAGATTTTGGAACCAGGCAATTAATACTGTCAGCTTTTTCACTCACGTTTTTTAAAAGAATGAAATACAACCAGTCGTATTTTCATTCCATCTCGGAAAGAACTCTTCAAAAAGTATGCAATGCTAATAACGAGTGCATGTTAGAGACGCCAAAAAGAATCAAGTGCATGAAGTTAGAATAATTCAATGGAATTTTTTTGGGTGAACTATTTTTCTAGTAACCCATTTCAGTTCTGGCGCTTTGTTTTGTTTCTGGCGCTGTGCAACAGTGGGACCAGGACAGTGCATGTTCTTGGGTTTAGTAGCCAAGCTGGGCCACAAAAGAACTGGTGGAGCTTTAATCATTCCTGTGTCACTTGCCAAACCAGAGGAGTGTGGGGTCATTTTTGGCCAGCTTGCATGTTGCCAAGGCATCCACTGTGTGCTGCTCATCTCAAGCTAACATTGGCAATGGCAAGCTTGTCATGAGTAAGGATGCATGCTTGTTGAGGCAGTGATTTCCAACGAGTGTGCCACGAATGTGTCATGAGAAAATGATCCAAACTCACTTAACCTGCACCACCCCAAAAAACTATTTCATACTAAAAACATATTTTTGTTCATTAACCTTTGCCAGAGACACGCAGGGACACGTAGAATAATTTAATGCTCAGTTACTAGATGGCAGAAGGTGCAATTACACTGCTTATCTACCTCTTGCCACTTAACCAACAGAAGAGCAGCTTTGTTTCACTAAGATGGCCCAAAGTACAAGGTAAAGTAGTGAGAAGCTTGAAACCAGATGAACATAATTTGATTAGAAAGTACCAAGTACTGTACATCTGTCCCTATTTATTTCGAGGCTCTCTCAACTGTTTGGCCATTATTGGACAAATATGAGGACTTTTAAATTGGATTTCTCATTTGAAATCCAAATTTGAGTTGAAATGCTACCAAATACATACTGTACCTGCCACACCGTGCCTTTCATCTGAGTCACTTTAAAAAGGATCCACAGAGGCACCAGCAAAACGCAGAAGAGTCCCAGGCACCAACCCAAAGCATAGGCCCAGGTTGGATAGACGTAGGTTTTGTTGAATTTGAGAGGTTTGTACCTCACCAAGGAAAAGACGAAGGTACCCTAGCAAGTAACAAAACAAAACAGTTAAAACTTTAACACATTCAGCATGGTTTCAGCATCCCTGCAGTCAGGATTAGTAGGACTTCAGTAGAGTGGCACAGGGCTGGAAAATTTCCTGTAAATTTTTTTAGAAACATTTGGGATGATAAGCAAAGGAAAGGTAAAAATAACGAGTCAGCCTTTGCAAACAGCTTTCCATTGTGATCCATGGAGTAGGTGTTGAAAATTCAGAAAGGTAGAGGCAAGCACTGGAACACTTGGGATCAACGGTCCCGAGCAATAGCGATTATGGTACTGTTTCACATTTAAGTTTTGTAATCGTAGCCCAATAGTGATTGTCCTACAAACCGGAACTTTATCATCCTAGAAAAGGAAGTTTGAAATTTTCAAAATTAAAAAAAAAAAAAAAAAAAAATGTGTGTATGTATATATATATATATATATATATATATATATATATATATATATATATATATATATATATATATATATATATATATATATATATATATATATATATATATATATATTAGTAAAATCACTGTGTAGGGAGTGAACAATAAAAATCTGTCCTCTCGCATCTTGTACCTCTAATGTGATTTTTAAGAAACCACAGTGCCTGAGGAAAATTGGCCAATCAGAGACAGGAGATGAGACTGATTAGGTGTCAATCATTCTCATACACTCACAGGACCAATCCTGTGGCTTTGCGTTTCTACGTTGATACCTATTAAACTTGGTCGAGTAATACTCCATTATAGAGAATTCATCCTCGTAACGTAGCAACAGTGTCTTTTTGCATAGCATGTCTCACGCATGTCGGGATTATTGGATTTAGTCTACATTCATAACTTGCGAGCAGTTACAAAACTTGAAACGTTCCCCTTTAACTACTGTGCTTCAGTGATGAATAGACTTTACGTTTTGAGACTTTATGTTTGACATTTTGGACCCCTTGCCCATACATTTATGGGAATATAATTTTGTGGGATTATTTTCAATCCAACGTTACACAATTTCATGCTGGGCACCAAATTCTTTGCTGGTTAGCCTTTATCGTACATCTGGATTTTCAACAATTACCACAATGTAGCACAAATAGAGTACAACAAGAGTCACGTGATTCTTACCCACTTACAGTTGACAGTACGAATATGTTTCTCAGTGTTCTCTTTGTTCCCTTCATCCTAACCCACCTGGCACTGACACCAGCACCTTTCTCAAATTCCTCACGTCACAATGTTTAAATCCTTAATTTCTTCTCATGCACCTCTTCTTTGTTCCTCTTCTCATGTCATTTCAAGCATGTCATTTCAAGCTTGAGAGAAGAACAACAACAAGATGAAGCTTTGTGAGAAAACTCCAGACACATAGATAACAAGAATTGGATTTGTGAGCGTGACAAGGTGTTTGCCATACATTAATTCTTTCTTGTTTTAAAAGAGAAGACACACACCTCCCACATGATTCCACTCACCAGACAAACAGCAGGGGTAATGTAAAGCCAGCAAATCTTCATTACTGGCCATGGACGATAGCCAATCATCTCTTCAATGTTGTCATAGAGACGATCTGCACCTGTTTATAGGATAGAAAATGAGGTATTTTACCAGAAAAAATTGGAAGACTTTACATTAAAGTACACATATTTAAGGCTTTATAAAATGCTATTTTTAAAGTGAGAGGTGACATCTGCCCGCAAGAAATGAGAAATGTACTAGTTTGCATGTATATTTTTACTAATTGAACTCACCCAATATAACCACAACACAGGAAAAAAAATCTAACATTATACCATACTACAGTAAACAGCCAAAATCTTGAAAAAAACAAACAAAAAAAAAAACATTGCCACACAATGGAGAACTTTGTTATCTTGTTAAAGGCAAACTTTAGAAACAGCTCTAATCTCAGATTTCATTAAGTGTACTCAGCTAAGCGGCAGATGAGTGTGTTTGTGTTATTTTGCATCTAACAAAATAAATTTCAGCTCCAAGACTTAAACCCCTCTTGAGTTTTTAACAAATCCCTGTTAACAAAAGGGCAGGACAAAGTATGAATGAGTGTCAAATAAAGAGCGCTAAGTCCTCCTTGGAATCTAATGGCCCCTCGAGCTTGGATAAGCTTAACCAGGAGTGATGGCAAGAACAAAAGGGGACAAAATATTTGGCAGATGAAGAACGTAAGACCCGCGGGACTGTGATACTTGGACAGAAGCCTACACCAAATTGTCGAGGTCACCATACATTAAATGAATGCGTGCATTAATAAGGTCTTCCCCTTCCAGTCATGAGTTACTAAACCCTTTATTTGAAATGCACTGTCATTGCATTGAAAGCACCGCAAGCAAAATGAGTGAATGTTTGAAAACATTTTCCAAATCAAATGAAGTTGATCAGTTTGAACAATTTAATGGCTCGTTTTTGTGAATGAATTGCTTCAATACGGGACTTTGAATTTCAGTGAAATTGTACGCGAATGAAATATTAACCCTCACTTTTACTCGTACTATGCATTTGATGTAGTTTCATATTTGTACCAAAAATAATTGTAAGCATATATTTTATGACGTTTAAACTAAATCTCATCCAAATCATGAATCTGATTCAATGAGCTGCATTGCTCAATGACCTCCGGTAGAGGGCAGCAGACGCATTCAAATTAAGGTAAATCAAGCTCTCAACTCTATCGCATCACCCCCCGGAGCTCCAAAGTAAATATAAAACAGTAAAGGGCCTTTGGCTAAAGGTTTAGAATATTTAATTCAATCTGAATACAAATACTGATGTGAGTGTGCATTTGTGGGCATCCCCATCAAACCAATCAGCGCCGTTGAACAAAGTCAACCCATTACAGACCATTCCGTGTCGATTAAGACACGTTTAACGAGGTGTTTTGTTGTAAACGTTTAATTTGTTAAGAGAAAAGCATGGATACAGCCAGAAAAATCTTTCAACACCCCTTTTCATAAAACGAAGGGTTCCGAGTTTTCACGCTTTTGTCTCCCTTTTTTTGCGGCAGCATCGGCCCATCTGTTGCTCTGATCAGCTTGTCGCCAATGTAGTTGACAGAACGTTTATACAAGAGCCTGTACTTTTCCGATCCAAACTGACTGGCTGTGGACCTTTTTTTTTGGAGGGGGGCAGCCTAAGCCCAAAAATAACAGCTCACACTAAAACTGCCTGTGCCTCGAGTAAGCAAGCCATAGCCTTTTACATATTATATATTAATGTCATTCCAAAGCAATTAGTTACATTCTAATATTGCTGTATTTGAAATATGGATTTGGCATTCTAAATGTACTGTAGCTCATTGCACCCAATACACATTCAGTGGAATGACCTTAAAATAAATATAAGAAAACCTACATGCTCAAAATGATCCCAAAATAAAAATTTTTGTTCCCATGAACTTGTAAATGATATCTCGATTGCTGGAAATATCAAATAAAAACATTTAATAAAACCAAATGAACTTCATTCATGTTATCCACTGCTTCAATTCATATTATAAATTTAAAGGGTTTAGGAGCATTTTGGGGTCTACATATTACAATGCATTGTAACACATGTTACTGTCATTTGTAGCAAATAAAATATTGCTCGATTTTGTGTGTAATGCCTTACAATACTAAAACTAAAAACTAATTCATTACAGTAATTACATTACTTTTGTATTGCTTTACTCCCAACACTAGCAAGAGCGAACAAATTTGCCTAATCCCTCAGACCAGGGTTTTCAAAGGCAGGCTAGGGGAGAACATACAAACTCCACACTGTAATGCCGGAGCACGCTGGATTTGAACTTGGGTCTCTGAATTGTGAGGCGGATGCTAACCACTCCTTCACCGTGCTGCCCAGGTTGTATTCCAAAAAGGTATATTTAGTACTACTGTAAGCCAATGTAACTTAAAGCACAGTTTGAACATTAACACTTCACTTAGCACTGTGAAAAATAAAACGCAATTTAAAATAGATGACTCACTTGAAATGTTCACACAAAAGTTAAAAACGGTACCTTAATTAATGTTTGAAACCTGACTGTTGGGATGTGCTCAAATAACAAAGAGAGATTTCCAATTCGGTTTTGCAGCCTAAACTGAATTACAGATATCGGCAACATTCATTAATCTCGGACAAACGATGCAAACTTTGCCACTCATTATGTTTATGGGATTTCCTCACTACAGATATCTACAGTGGCACTGATACAGATTATAAAGGATTTTTTACTCCAGTTTGAGATATCTACAACACAATATTGACTAGTCATAACTTATTATCTATCGCTACATCTCAATAACTTTGTCTTATTAAAACTTGAATTAAAATATGTGAAAAGTGACATTTAGTGGGATGAAATAAAGATAACTTTAATTCACATAGATATATCTGTACACATGAATGACAAACCTGACGACATTTGTCCAACGTGAAATGACGCTGCAGATATTTGAAAATGCAGTTGTGTGTATGAAGAATGCAGTTATGGGTATCTGAACTGCTCTTTTTGACATTCCAACACAAAATGATTGATATTTGCTGCACATATCCAGACGGTCAACCTGTTTTTAAACACTGACATGAGTGATTCTTTTGCTAGTCACTAGAGGGACCTGGCATTCAACTAACCATCCATTTTATTAACCGCTTGTCCTCACAAGAGGTCACAGGCTTTTTGGTGCCTATCCCAGCTCTCTCCGAGCAACGGGCGGGGTTCATCCTGAGCTGACTGCCAGCCAATTGCAGGGCACATATAGACAGACGTACAACCATTGATGCTCACAAGCACACCTAAGGGCAATTTGAATTGTCCAATGTACCTACCATGCATATTTTTGGGGAATCTGAAAGGAAAGCCTAACTAGAGAGGCCGCTGCCAGAATCGAACCCACGACCTCCACATGTGAGGCGGACGCGCCAACCAGTCCCCCACCGTATTACCCAACATTGTGTTGGTGCTGCCACAATTTCTGTACAATTGCTTTGATTTGGTTATGTTCTATTATTTGCTTGATTGTGTTAGGATGGTTCTAACTTAATTTGAAGTTTCGATACTGTGAGACCTGTTGGATATGTTTGCATTTCATGAATATCAATTCCCATCCTCCATTGACATCACAGACATCAAAATGTATGACTGACAGCCACAGGCACCTACCATATATCCATCCAATCGCTATGGACTGACACACCGAAAGGAGGAGAAGGTTGTTCCCACTACAGACGTAATGGTCAAAAAGCTGAAGGAAATATAAGCCCCCCTGGAAGAAGACAATGTTGAGTGTACATTTACAGTCATTAAACCCGATCTGCAAACAACACGATAAGGAAAGAGCCGCGCTCTCACCTCAGTGACGAGAAGAAGACCAAGAAAGAAGCAAACGGAGCAGAGACAAAGCAGCAGCAGCTCCCGCCGATAAGCCCTCCGGAAAACAGTCGGGAACATATCTGTCACGGAGGTCATAAGGCACTCCAAGCTCACAAACTACCAAAGGAAAGGCACGTCAACACAAGGCAGAAACCCACCGGAGGTTCCATTAGAACATTTTCAACTGACCTGTGTATCAGCACCCAGCAGGATGACCATGACAAAGAAGCATATGGCCCACAACTGAGGTAGAGGCATCATTGCAACTGCCCTGGGATACGCTATGAAAGCCAGGCCAGGTCCTGTATTTATACACATTAAAGTTACAGTATGTAAGTGCAACCCAAGCAAGAGTTCAGTTATCATAGGAAAAAAAAATAGGATTAGATACATTGTCCATCTTGGTGAAATGATTGAAAATGTCAGCAATTGTTGAAATGCATTTGGCGTTACTATGGTCCAGCGTATGCTCTGTATGAATGAGAAATAATCACGAGTTATACTTGGATTCTTACCGGAAGCAGCCACTTCAGATATTGGCAGTCCTTGTTCGTAAGACATGAATCCCAAAACCGAAAAGATAGCAAAGCCCGCCACAAAGCTTGAGCCGCCATTCACCAAACATAGAACAAATGTGTCCCTAAAGGAAAAAAAAGGGAAATTATTTGTATAGCACATTTCTTGTACAAGACCATTCAAAGTGCTTTCTGTAAAACATAAAACGTGTTGTGGAAAGATAAACAAAATATTAAGACACTGAATTTCCATCTGTTCATTTTTCCATTTATCTTTATCAGGAGCGGAATCAGTTCATGTTTTGTGCCCACCAGACAGCAAACTCAGCTTGTGCAGGAACAGTAAGAGGGAGGGAAAAAAAATGAATAGCAGGTCCCTCCATGTTCAGAGTTATGAACCTTCTTCATACATTTCATATATAGCATAAAGGTCAAGTGTGGATCAACCCAAACATCTTGAACAAATTTCCCAATGCAGGGTTATGAAGGGAACAGAAGCAGTTTAAACCGCATTCTTGAGCAGCTGTATTTTGAAGAGCGTTGACCTTGAACGGTCACATCCGGTCTTTTTATAAACAACACAGAACATAGACCTTCACGCGCTAGGAATAAAAATATTTTTGAAGCACAAAACGCTCAACAGAAAGACATTGGTGGCTCAAGACAGGAAACGAGCTGAGAACTTACTTGTAACAGTTATTATTAAACTCGTTGTAGCTGCCAAGCGCTGTCAAACTTCCCTGACAAATCCCAAACGAGAACAGGACTTGCGCGCCCGCATCCATCCAAACCTGAGCGTCAGAAAATGAAATCTTAGCTATCCTTGATTATACAGTTGAAAAATGATGTGTAAATTCAAAAATCATAGAGGATTTATCCTATGCGGGTGATCGGGCTATCCCGTCATGGTACTTGCTTGATTTAGGTATTTATTAGTTTATTTATTTGTTTTAGGTTGGCACTTTATTACTTACTTGAGGGTCCACCAACCTTGTCGGATCAGGATAGAGGTAGAAAACTAGGCCGTCCATGGCGCCGGGTAAAGTGAGTCCACGAGCCAACAGAACGACCAACATTACATAAGGGAAAGTGGCTGTAAAGTAAACTACCTGTCGACAAGAGACGCGTGAGGGTTAATGCTGGTAAAATACATTTGAATCGCTATATCTAATAAAATAAGGATCAAGGCTAAACTGCGCTCAAGGCAAAACCTTGCGCGGTAATAATCCATTTGTTTGTACAGAGCATAACTAGGCCACAGTTGATTGCAGCACACTGTATGAGGATTACCACTCTGCCTTTGCAGCTATGCCCTTTTTGTCAGCTTTCTGATCTGAATGTAATCACGTGGCTTCTTCTGAAACTCATATGGGTGCATGTGTGTACAAAAATAAAGAGTGTTACCTTTCCAGTGGATCTCACTCCTTTCCAAACACAGAAGTAGCACAGAATCCAAGCCAACAAGAGACACAAGGCCAGCTCCCACCTCAGGCTTCCGATCTCTTCTATCCCCGTGGATATACCCAGAACTCGTCTCCTTGTAACACAGGCATCACAAATCCACAGTCAGACATGTGACATGTCATGTTCTGTACCTTAGGTCCAGACAAATAATCCTTTTTTTTCGAAGGGAATAACGACTGCTTTGTTCGGGACTACAACATGCGAAAGTAGACCTCCGGCCAACCTGTCAACAAAAGTGAAAAATCACACACGTGGATTTGCAGTTATTTGAGTAACAGGTTGTTAATGCCGCTAAATATGGGAACGTTCACATTTCCATCTATTCAAGAAAAATACTGGTTATCATCACTGTCTGCTTACATTTAAATCATCTTTCTACAGGCTTAACAAGCACTACCAGTATTTGTTACTATTTTACCTCTGCTATGACACAACAAGGGTATGGAAACAGAACATTCAAAGGGGGATTCCCACAATGCCCCAAAAGGCGAAAAAAACTTCCCTGTAAGAATCCCTCAGTAAAAATAAAAAGCCTGCCATGATGGGTTTTTTCCAAGACATTATCATGACAGCATTATCATATCAGGGTTTTTTTTCTATATCGAACATTTGTATGCATGAAATAGTGACTGGTGCTGTCACAGGATTTTAAAAAAGAGCGTGAATAATTCAGATCTGTAACTAATTAATCTAAATGTAATTTTAATTTCCTTAACAGGTGCCTTCGGAATCATTTAGCTTGAGTTTGTATTCGAGACGACTCCCAAGTGCTGGCTGCAACCTTCAGTTTCTATCCATCAGAAGGAATGGTGCTGTTTTATTTTGTCAATCACCAAATAATGATATAATAACATTAAAATAACACATCACCAATCCCGTCCATTGCAGACTTGCTTAAATGCAAGAACACCTTGCGTTTGGCAAAGAGCTTTGCTATGGCTCGCTACATTATCATCTATGTTGCTATTGCTAGCTGCTGCTGTAGTCGCAAATGCGCGCTTTGTATTTATGTGGTAGATTAAACTTGAGCTGCTTCTGTGGTTTGGAAACACTTTGTTAGAAAGAGGAATCGAGCCCAGATTTCACACAATGTACGATTGGTGACTAAATTGAGACGAGATCATTACTTCTATTTTTAGATTTTAATTTTGTATTTTTATTGTTACTTGTGAGATCTTTGTAATGGCTCAGCAATTGCTGTTTTCCTATGGATCGATTATTTACTCTTCTAAATGAAACCTCAAATTAATAAATACATTTCATAGGATGCACTTACACTAAGGTGTTTATATAAAAGTATAGTGATTTAAGGCAATTTGGTATCTCTCCATCACCAGATTTCTACATCTCAGAGATCTTGCGTTAGAGATTAAAAAAAAAAAATAGACTTGTTATGCTGGTCTTGCTGTCAAAACTGACACTCAAACTAGTTATAGTGATGGTCATCAATCTCTTTAAGTGCCTATCAGATATACTGAATGTTTGTAGAACCAATAGCGTATAAACAAGCATTGAAATAGTAGAAAAAGAACACAGAATAGGCTAGCTCTTAACCAGTTCGTGGTACACACGCTAGCATCAGCGCTACTTAGCCATTGACCTTCTACATATCTGACTGAAACATTGGCCCAAACAATTTAAATGATTTTCGCACGGCGTTCAGCAAGGTCAAAGGAAAGGTAATAAAGTAGCGCAAATGACCGTTGAATACCAACACGCACATATATGACAATTTAATGAGATTGGAAAAAAAAATCATCATGTGATGGATCAATCAATATACTATAAATAAATATGAATTGATCCTTAAATTTCCAAATAGCCAACAGAGAAAATGTGGTGTAATACCTATTTTTAGTCAGCGTGTATATGGTGAAGGGCAACGTCACGCTCACAAAATGTCAACTGTATCAGAGGCTTCTCAATGACATTTTTGACATTCCATTGTCTTTTTTTTACCTTGTCTCACGTTCCACTCAGTACACGAATACAAGATACTGAAGCGTTGACAGGAAGATGGATGATTCGTTTCTCTAATAACCAGCAGACAACATAGTTTAACTTCAACACAAGAGGGCTGTCTTAAGAAGTTTCAAAAATTTGTTGATTATTAGACAAAATTTTGCTTGTTAAAATGCAGTCCTGCTTCACTTTTATGGGTGCTAACATACATCATTTTTGTAGATACTGCTCTCCCGATGCTGTCACATTAGTCCAAACGACTAATTGGAATGACAGTATCTCACCAGTAGGCCTTTTAGAAATACTCCATATTTGATTGTAGTCTTAAAAGCGGAATTGCTACTATAAAAATTCACCTTTGAGTTTGATTTTTTTTTTTTTGTAATGAGTGACCAACTATTTCACAGTTTTGAGTAATGTACTCATGTGGTGTTAGGTTTTACACAGCAGAAAGTTGACTTGTTATGTTGCAAAGCTCAAACACAACCAAGGTTGCAACACTTTTCCTGACCCTGGATTGCTATTTGCACAAGTGTGTGGTATTTTGGTGTCCAGCACTGAGTGCATAGGTGGGAGGCGAGGTTACATTCGGGAGGGAGGGACATTCTTTTGAAATGAAACAGCCAAAGCAAGGTCCCATATTCTGCTCGACAATAAGCTTCTCCTTGTCTTCATGGTTCTGCATTATGGACACTGATCTCGCAATCAGCTCCTGGCACACTGCACTTGGCTTTGGTCAATATAAGATTGCTCCTCCGACAAAAAGATTTGCCGGTATTAGAGTTATGAGAGGATGCTCATTTTTCAGAGCGAAACAATGCAACACTTGTATTTCCACTACTGCTAGTCTTTCTCCTAGATGTTAAAAAACAATAATGTAATCATTCTGTTTTACTCAGTTGCGTTCAAAATGACAACTGAAAGTTTCTTGAAAATGAACTATCCTGACCTACCATAAATCTTTGTATCAATTGCTCTAACATTGGAAATCTGACTGCGTAGCAACAAGTTAACAAGTCCCCAAGAATGCAGAGTTCCGCAAAGCCAATCCTTCATTTGGTCTTTATATCACCAATGGGGTTTTACTTTTTAATCGATAGATAATAAATTACTTTTTAAATGTTATTCTTAATCAGATGGCAGACTCCCTTTCTGAATATTCTGCATAGTGCGCTCCCGTTTCAGATGTCAGCGTTATCTTAAGCAGGATGTTGTCGACCAAACGGACTATAATGTGTCTCTTGTCAGTTGATGATATTCTGCTCTTACAAAATAGTTGAGGCTAAATCAGAATATTAGCAAGTTGTTCCAAGAATCAACCAAAAAAGACATTTCAAACAGTTGAGATATAACAATCAATTAAAACTAATTTTTTGTTTTCAAAATTGTGGTTCCATAAAAATATTGCACTCTTTTTACCCCATGAACAGCACTTTATAATCTAGTACTGTAAAGGCTGTTTTAAAATACTATTTAAATATGGTTGAGTTGAATACCGTATTTCTCCGAGTGGAAGTAGACCTCGCCCCCTCCACCCCTGTTTTTTTAAACTTCATTTTTTGTCAATTTTACAAAACCATGATTATAAGTCTACCGCCGACTTTAGTGGTTATGTGCAGTAGATCATTGCTGTGTGTTATTAAAATGCCAAAATTACGGTACTTTTAGACGCATTTCTTCATCGTGTATCGAATAATATACTGTTGTGTTTATGGGGGGGGGGGGGGGGGGGGGGCTGAAAGAGAAAAGTCACACCGTCTTTTCTTTTTCATAACACGTCAATGTCCGCCACAGAATAATCTGCGCATAATAATCTTGACAACAAAGAGGCAATTAGTCGACGCTTGACAAAAGAGCATTTTTTGCGATGTTCTTTGCAAATGCTCTAAAATGGATGCATACTATATCGAAATCGAGGTATGTATAATCAGAGTAAAGCCTTGAAATGATATTACTTATTTCACAGATATATGGAAAAAAAATGGTCTGTTTTGAGTTATGCGGTTATAAATTGACCTCCCTAATATGCGGGTTGAAAATGAGGAAAAAAGAAACTAGTTGTACTCGGAAAAATACGGTAACAGTCAAAGTTATTGCCGAGACCTAATTTTACAGGCGGACTCTAATTTTAGACCACTTAGGCTGATCGTTTGCCTCTTTTTAATGGCTACTATTGTAATGACCTGTTCCCAGGTCTGTGTCACCTTTGTACGTTTGGTTGCAAATTTTTATTTTGTCAAGGATCATCATATGATATTCTAGTAGGAGTCCATGTACCGGTAATTTAATCAAGTAATAAAATCTATCAAAATGTAATCAGTAGTAATAGTATTGATTTTGAAAAGTCCCAACCTGATTAAATTACTACGACCTGAATGCAACACACCAAAGATTTTAAAAATTAGATGAAGGCTTCCAGGGAAATTGACCTTTCTATGTGGGGAAAAAAAAAAGAGTTTTGGCAAACACTTTTGCATTATATTGCTCATTAAAAATTGCTGTTAGTTTTTTCTTCCAGTTAAGCTGTTTACCAGTGAAGTCAAAAAATGACAGAATATCATGTGCTGGTGATGACAACACACATATTTCAAAGTATACTTACTCCCAGAATTCTGTTGCAGGGGTTGTTGCATTTGCAGCTGCTGTCCAATTGGATGACGCATTTTTTTTGTCGAATTCAACACAATGTTCTAAGGAAACAATTTGATGACTGTTTGAGCAATACATTAGACACAAAGACAATTTTGTCAAAGTTTGTGTCTACCTGTGTTCCATGTGTTCCTGCAGCTGGCCCACGGAACCTCAGCGCTGAAAGATGAGAAGAGATAGAAGAAAGCCCAGGCCTGGATGACGATGTATGACACGGCAGCATAGGCAATCACTACCTGGGTTGCATAACCGATCCCTGACGAGACAAGATCAGTCAGTATATGGCCGAAAGAAGCGGTTGAATTTCAACTTTAAATGCCACGCTGTTTTCTCTCTTGATGTACCATCTGTTACGCACTTGCCCATGTTAACGGAATGCCACAAGGTTAAAGTTCAGAACCTTTCCTGGCACATGAGAAGGCGCTTTCAGAGAAACAAACCACTTAATACGTCACAGAGGAATAGGGTTTCACTTGGCCTTCAGTCGCATGGACCACTACTTTCTATGGTCACTGAAGTAGTAGATATCAACAAGTTTCATAAAAAGACCCATAGGATGTGACTCTCAAATACATTAGTCCTTAATATGCCCTTCTTCCTGCCTGACACTGTGAGCATTACAGTATGCGTAAAACCGTTAGTGAATTTACGGCTGTGTGACATGTTTCTTTGTCAGTGTGCGCATGTACAAAGTGCTGTTTGGACACTATCCATCATGCACCATCTTGGTGCTGTAAATAACCTCCTAGAATCACATGTCACAAGCTGAAACCAGCGTCCAACAAGTGCACTATTTATGAGGGCGAACATCATCTAAAAACAGGGACCAGCTAGTTTAGTTATTTCCATAATCTTGTCAAGTATTAATAGCCCATTAAAACTTTCATGTGTTCAGTTGGAAGGAATGAACTTGGGCAGTCAGCCACAGATGGAAAAGTCAAAGGAGTGTTGACAGACTTGCACATTGTCGGCTTGTTGAGAATAGAAAAAAAAAAAAAATACTAATGCGCCGTTGCCAAGACCAACAGCCTACTCTTTGCCCACTATTGTTTGATAAGCCACTTCCCATGTGAAATTCAAACAATGGAATTGTTGGTTGAAGTCTTCAGACAAGACAGGATGCCCAATAAATGCATCAGCAAATGCACTCACTATGCCGCAATAAATAACTAAATGATATTGAATAATCAGCTGATTTTGGCCCACTTTTTTTCTATTGTGTTTAAACACATCAACAGCCAAAACACAGATATATTTTGGTGGCATTTGGCTGTGTCGTTTTTGCATCATCCCATTAAACCCCAAAGGTACACAAACAAGCAGCGCTCTCATCCCTAGCACGGGTAATGATTCCTTGGAGAGAAGGACAGAAGCAACTGAACATCTTTTTTTTATGTGTAGCCGTCTCCCCTCGGTGGACTGAACGTTCCACTCCGCTCCACAGCACCCAGCAGAAGCAGCGTTCTGGAGGTGCACTTCAGCCCAATGAGGGACTTTTGTTCAAAGGGGTCAAAAAAGGGTTGCTTTGAATGCCTGCCGTTTTAACAGCAGTGACTTAGTTGTAACCTTTTCTTGCTGCCCTCTGTCTCCTGGCCAACAGCTACATGCTGAGAAGTAAATGCACGAGACTGTCCTTCACCGTCGTTGTCAATTGTTAGCATGTCTTGCACTGACTGAAGCGTTCAATGTGGTGTGATGTTCACAGTTGCCGGCAGTATTATTTTAAAGTAAAAAAAAAACAACCACACTTAACAGAGGCTGATGGTGCTTTTGTAAAGATAATTCGTTTTCCAGTAGCAACGTCATCAAATTTGTGGAGGGATTTAAATGCAGAGGTGAATGAAAGTAAAATAAATACACTAGAATTTAAAAACCAACATCACTTACAGTTATTTGAAACACTTTTTTTGGTATCTGAACAGCTATTATACTGCCCCCACTGGCCAAGTCCCACATGAAAGAAGGTCTTCGAGTATACCTATTAAATGCGGTGCAATATTACTGCTGTTTTCTTTACTAAAAGATTTATTTCTCATTTTTGGTTTTGAACAAATGTCACATCCATTCATTTCAATGGGGAACTTTGAGATGCTGAGTGTTTTGAGTTTTTTGCATCTTTCTCATATGTATACAGTTCTTCCACTCAATCTACTACGTGATATGCTCAGAATGTAAGTCTATTCATTTATTAGTGTTCATTATTCCTGCCCTTATGCACGATTACTGTTACTTTTTCGCGTTTTATTGCCTACTTTATGATTTGCTCGATTATGGAATGTAGTCTGCTCCGGGAAGTGAACAGAATAAAAATGTCAATTACTATGCATGACAATAAAACTTGAGTTATGAGCAGTTACAGTATTATTTTGCACTGTGTTGTATAATGTTTTATACAATAACTAAAGAACATTGAAAATAAAATGTGGCATATCATTATCTTGATATAAAATGGCCTATATCATGACAGAAGTTTTTTTTTTCCATATCACTCAGATAACTGCGATTAAGGGGATTTTGGAAGCTAAAACATGAAACCACTGTTGTTTTCATACAGTGTTAGACAGCCACTCATTTTATGGAACCTAGCTGAGCAATCAAAAACATCCAAAGTGCATGAGCAATGTTTTTAGTCAGCATCACCCCCCTTGTGTTCATCTACGACATTTCGAGAATTTTTTTGTTCTCATATTTTGAGTGTGACTGTTCAGTTACTGCAACTAGCGTGAGGCCAAAGAAAGTTTCATCATGATAAAGAAGACAAGAAACACCATAGAAATAAGGAAAGAAATAATCATATCATACTTCGAAAATGGTGTATTATGCACCTGAACACAATTTACAATTGGAAATATTACTTAAGTTTCAGTTTTGAGCTGACATTTTGGACTGGATTATGAATGAATAATATCACTGTTAAGTATGGTCTAAATACCACACATAGTATAAAGAACTAAATAACGGATACTGTACACACACCAGTGCATTGCAATAAGAACAAAAACTAAACCCTCTGGTACAGCAGCGACCCAAATACATTTTTATTTCATTGCATGTAATACGCGATGAAAATGTACATGAAATTATTAAGGTTACAGTCATACATTAAACTAGCAACGCAACAGCAAGTTCTCCTAGGTTGAATTTTAGGTGGGGACGAATCACTTGTCATTCAAGACTCCCCCATCCTGGTGTCGATTTTCCCAGCAAGCAGGCCAGGGTGTAGAACCATTCACACCACTTCCATATGTTGTAACCGAAATACGCCCGCACTTCTTCTATGTCGTCGTAGGAGAAAAACTAGTCTGCATCTGCGCTGCCTTCCACCATGTTTCCAGTAACGTAGAACTAAAATGTCTGAAGCCATCTTTAGCGCAATGTGTCTTCTTTCTTCTTTTTGCTGTTATTGCAACGTGCACAGGTCGGCCGAAAAAACTACTGTATTACTAAATTGTTATTATTGTAGGATAAACAAGTTGAAAAGGGTTTAAAATGTTGTCAGTATGACTCCATAATCTGATTAAGCCGTTCAAATTTTTCTCCTAACATTAGCACCAGTCTTATATAATAGTGTTTTTATTTATAGTATCTGACTTTATCATCATGTTTTTCCTCATAATTTTATGATCCTATATATTTCCATTCTGTTCATAATGTTCCTTCACACTCAATCATAACTGTGATGTAGGTCAATTATAAAAAGATAGCTCGATGGCCAAAGATCAATCTACTTATCGATTTCAGTTTTGATAAGGGGACAAGGACAAGGAGGGCTGCCCACATTCCTCACCAGGGATGGGATGACATCTCGTGCAATGAGCTCTCAGAGATAAGAACACGAGATTTCTGGTCCTGAAACCTGTGCTATTGAGTTTTCATATGTTGTTTTGTATTTTATTTTTGTTTTGTGGGCATGCTGAAGTCTTCTCCCTGCCCATAGTCAAAGCAATGTGAGCTTTGAATGAATGTGACACTACATGGCGTGTTTCCCATTTGCTTGGGGCAAAGTACTAAAACCACATACTTTCATAGCAGAAACGGAGGTCAGGCCTGGGAGATTTAATAGCTTTGTGGTCATCAAGTAACACACTTCATTGATAAATAAATGGCACATAAAAAGAACAGCAAATAAAATTGAAGAATCACTTCTCATTCCAATGTGTCGTCCAATGGTGACATCAAAATAAATGTGTGAAAAACTTGAAGAAATGAAAAAAAAAAAGTTCTATGTTCACGTTTTATGAAATGAGATTATCTTTGTGAGGTTCATCTATGTAGATTGAATTTAGTTTAGGCAAACAATTGTATGTTATGCTTCCAAAGTTTGACGTGACCTCTGATTTCCTGTGTATGGCCACCACTTTGTATTTCTATTTGCCTTTAGTTTCAACCATTTGCATACGGCCTCCCTGGTGAGGGACTTCAGTTTCAAGTGCCACACGGTACAAGTAAAGTGCTATTGTTGTTTGTAACTGGCGGGATATTTCGGTGCGACATACACATGACTTAAAATTCTCCTTCGACAGAAACAGAGACAGAATGCCTCGCGTGAATTTGTGCAAAAAACAATGGCCCCTGCTGTGTAAGACGAGTTCAACGTATAAATGCATGGAACTTGACACCGACAAGGCTGGAGCGAATTATAGTATTAAAATGCGCAGTGTGAACGGCATCTGGTATGGTCAGTCATGCGGTTTTCTCAGGTTTTGATGTTCATCTGGAAGAAGGGACAGGTGTTGGTTATGCGCGGTCATTTTCTCACACAATGGGGCTCTTTGAGTCGGGAGTCGTTTTTGAAGGGTTCTCAGGTCACTGAACACTTCTAATCCATGAATGGGAGGTTTTTTTCGTTGTTTGGTTTCGCTTTTGTTTTAGCTCCATTCCATCGGCTTTCCCAGTTTAGAAAAGCTCAAGCCCAATTTTTAATTTTTGATTTGATGTGCATTTTATTTGTTTGTTTGTGTGTTTTTTGACCTTTCGACGAGTGAATGTTGATAATGTAACTGGGATCGTTTTAAAAGTTGGATACGGATTATGGATATATTTTTGCACTAGTCTCTGTTTAATTCCCAGCTAAAAGCTATACATTCACTCAAGAAAAGAGGCATAATTTGGGGGATTGCAGAAATGAGCGGGCAGCTATAGGACCGTGTTGAACACCTGCTAAATTATGTAAGTTTGCGTTTAAAAATTCAGCATGTCTGACAATACTAACCTTCAAACAAAGGGCAGAAGTGCCTCCAGCATGTAATGCATCCCTGAGATGTATATTGGCCCATGGCTGTCTCCAGAAGAAACATTGGGATACCGCAGGCCAGGAGAAACAGAACATACGGAACCAGAAATGCCCCTGGGAGGGAAAAACACAAATCTCAGCATATTTTTTCCAAACATTTTTTGATTGTTTGGGTGTTACGCTTGATCTTAACCCAACTTCAGGGCGGTGCTTGACTTGGGCGACCTCCTTATCGTTCAGATCGATATTATGACTAACTGCATCTGTTCAACGCGTTGCAGGAAACAGGAAATGAGAAAGCTCGACGAGAAAAAGCTCACCTCCCCCATTTTTGTAGCACAAGTAGGGAAACCTCCAGAGATTTCCCAAGCCCACCAGGGTCCCTGCCACAGCCAGCAGGAACTCCAACTTGTTTGCCCACTTGCCGCGGTCCAGCAGCTGAGTCTTCTTCGCGAGACTGTTGCCTTGACCGGCCGTTTCACGGCTGCTTCCTTTCAGGAATTCCCTTGGCATATTCGAAAGAAGATTAATTACAAATGGGGTGCAATCTGATCTCAAACATCCGCCTCAGTTCTTAAGGATAAGGATGGTGTGGCAAGGCGAAGAAACCACACATTGCTGTGCTAGTGTGGATCTTTACTCTTCGCGTGCCATCACAAAACTGATACAACACTGTCCAAAACAGCAAAGACAAAGCCAACAGGATCAAAGCATCAAAGTTTCATTACAACATACCTACTGGCTGAGAGACATGGTCCTAGTGCCCACCACAATGGACAAATATTTATATGCAAGACAAAATGACTCAGCTGGCTATTTTTTGGCACCGCTCGGGTCTCTTTGTTAATTTATTGCTTGAACTTGAGCTTGCCCTATTAGCAGTAATGGAAAGTTTCCACCAGCAACAAGTGTTTTTCCCAAAGCCGTGGCAACCGTTACAGCAAAAGCAACATCCTAGATTTAAAAGTCAAACGTGTAGCGGTGCGGAGTTCAGGGAAAGGAGACTGGGTACTTACCCCTCCATCACAAAGCCCCCTCCCCCGAGAGTTGCTTACAGCAACAACAAAGTGATCAGTATTCCTCTCGGATGGATGCACCACAGGCTCTCTATACAAACAAAAAGTCATGAGCGGAGCCAGAGTGAGAATCAAAGCTGCGATGGTTCCTCTCTCTGAGCCACTTCGTTGCCAGACGCTGCGCTCCACACCATGCGGCTGCACTTGAAAAAGTGTTTGGCTCTGACAAAGGTTCAAGGTATACACCACTTCCCTCCTGTATTTTTCCACTGAGACGGGAGCAGCTCGAGTCACTGAGATTAGCACAGTTGCTAACAACTAAACCAAATCAGCTGAGCCGTCTCTGTTATGTCAGTGGCTGTAAACAGGCTGCATTTATCTGCCAACTGGGAATTTGCTGGGTTGAGCCCTAAATTGTGAGAAAAGAAAATAATGGCAATAGCCCGGTCACTATGCAAACATCCTGCATGGCAAATAACACCGCAGATCTTTATCATCGTTTGATGTACGGCACATCCCTTCAGTTCATGGGATTTATTTGAGCGACATTGTCCCTATCGATCAAGATTTTATTTTTCCCAACTTTTCATTCATTAATCATGAACTATGTTATCTTAACGCTCGCAGCCTCCGCGGTCTTTTTATAACCTACTACTTGCTTCCTCTTTTCCGCTTTTATGGTCATGAACTTTTCCCCTCAACTGAGGTGCTTTGTCATTTGTCTTATCTTGCTCTGAACTACCGCTAAACACTTGTATTTAGGTAAGAGTATAATATGCACGTTAATACTCAGAAGTCCTGTACCTTAAATTTGCCAAGTTTAGAAAGTAGCATGTGACATTTAATTACTTTAAGAACAAAAACACATGGGTATATTTAAAATTGTACAGGTGTACTGTAGTTAACTTAAATCAGTGGTTCTTAACTTTTTTTCAGTGATGTATCCCCTGCGAAATCTATTTTTCAGCCAAGTGCTCCTCAAGCAGTGCAAAGCGTTTTTTGGGTAAAAAAATAAAATAATAATACAATCAGTGTCTGTTTTATTCAACTTTAGACCCTTTCAAACTTCATTTGTATTGGTCCACAAAAAACGAATCAACCTTAGAGATGCGTTCATAAAAATAAATCATGAACATGACAGGTAACGAGAGGTGGCATGCCATCACAAAACTCATACAACAAAGTCCAAAACGCAATGAGAGACATGGTCCTAGTGTCCGCCACAAACTTATATTTTCCACGATTGATTAATTCAAGAATCATTTTTAAAGGATTTTTGCATGTTTGTTTTTTTTTATTTAAAATCTTGAGTACCCGCTGAAGTTCCTTCAAGTACCCTCAGGGATACTAGTACCCCAATTTGAGAACCACTGTGAGAACACTGTGATACTACCAGATTAAAATAAGTCTTAACTATTGATTTGTTAGTTCAACTAACAAATCTGCAATAGTTGTTTGCAGCTAAATACGGTTTGTCCATTTTTGGTTTATACTTTTCACAATAAAATATGACTTAAGTGTTGTCAACCATTACTTTTGTAGACATGAATAATTATAGATGCACTGTCGTTGCGAACGAGAATTTATTAAACCCCTTTTAGAGTTTAATGTTTTTGTTGGGATTGTGAAAACTGAGCACTTAGTTCCTGTCTTTGTATTTGAGTGATTATGGTCAGGACAAGTGTCAGCCAGCAAAGAAATATGGAGCGGAAGTGTATTCAACTACTTTCCTTGTTGCCAAAACTGTGCAACAGCTGAGCTTTGAGCCCGGCTAAATTAAGAGAAGGGTATTGATCGACTATTTTGGTCCCAATGAGGACACATGCACATGTAAGACACTGTGGACATTCCTGCCTCTTTTTTTTTTTCCCCTTTAGTTGTGGCATTTTTACACACATGCTGTACAATACACTTGTTCAAATCAAATTCCCTATAGGTGTGTTCACAAAACAAGCTCCATTTGTGAAATAGAGACACTGTTTAGAACACAAGCCTGTGACAAATCTGTTTGTAATGCAAACTCCACTTAGTAACTGGAAATTTCAGATTATGATATTTACCACAAACTGGGATAGGCTGCAGCTCTTCATGGTATAGACAATGAATGGACATTTGCAGCTATTGTTCTTTTCGGACAATACTGAATAGAGGCCAATAAAAGAAGCGGGTTCAATTAAACTGAATTGGACAAAGCTTTTCTGGCTTCACAGTTTGCTTGAACCCTTGCCTGAGCAGTCATTTGACAAAATGGCACAATGATGAAAGGGTGGGGCTAGGATGGTAGCAGGGATGTGTCTTGAACCTGACATTCTCAGCGGTGGCAAAAATAACCCCAATAACCCCACTGATTCAACTGCTTAGTATCGTTTTGAAAATACATTAAAAGTAAAAGACTTTGACATAAACTGAAATACAAAAGTGAAAATACATTTTCTCTGTTATTTCTGAAACCGATTTTTAGTCCCAAGCATAGTGTTCCATGGGAAGTGATCCAATTTCACTTCATCAGAAATGTTTCTTCACCACAAATAATGTAACATGCCAGCGATAAATAGTTACAAGGAAAACAATGAAATTGTCATATGGGGGCATGGTAAGTGGGTAGGAGGAAGGAGGAAGGACCCAAATGATGCAGGGAAAACTGAGAAGTGCGTGCCTAAGATTTAATAAAGAAATGATGCCGGAAAGAACAGGGAGCAAAACTGGTCAAATTAGGAAAAAAAACCTCTCAACTAAAATCAACTCATGGGGAACAGCGATGGGTAGAATGGGAAATATGCAGAACAAGGATGACAGCGACATATAACAGTGAGGTCAAGACAATGACCCATCAAATAACTGAAACAAAACTGGGGCTTAGATACAAGAAGAATCATTTGGAAACTCGCAACTGCTGGACGGGAACAAGGAGGCAGGGGAAACTGATTGGATGAAACACGGGGGCCGGAACAGGGGGACAACAGGTGGAACAAATCATACTCAGTGGACCGACACAGGGAAAACATGGTACAACCCAAAACAGAAGTGAACAGAAACCCCACAAAAACCCGAAAACTCACTACATCAACAAAAAAAACAGACATGACAGAAATGCTCTTCCACGAGATGTCACAAAGTACATAATTAACCTTGGTGAAATGTATGTTTGGTGACAGGCTGTCAGATTTTTTTTCCATCTAATGTATATTAGTGCTTTGGGTTGGACCACTAAATATTACTTTATATTGTAATTCAGTAATAAATCATTCAACGATAACAGAAAAAAACAAAAAAAAAACTTACCTGTATGTGTGCTTTAAGATTATGGAGATTTTTTTAGTCATCGAAAGCTGATGAACTTTGGACTGGCACAAAAAACAATGCATTTGCAACAAAGCATGGATGAGGAATATTTTGCTTGCTCAAATCTGTTGCGTAGTTTTTAATAACGCCTGGTTCACGTTCCTCCATATTGTTGTTGTCCCAGTTTTTGTCCTCCTTAAGACTCTGCAAATTCTCAACCAATAAGAGACTTATTTTGAAAAATTAAGAGAATACAAGTCAAAATGTTAGAAAATCAAATGCTCAAGTAAAAATAACGTTCAAAAAAAAAAAAAAAAAAAGAATTGTTAGCACTTGATTACTTTCCATCACTGTCCATCCGACAGGACATCAGAGTAAAAGGTTCATAGTGTCACAGCGTGACCAGACACTGAAGGCCATCTTGGACGTGTCCATTTTCTGCTGACACAAACACACCTGTTCAAGTACACAAATGGTTCTTCCGGCTCTACAAGGTGACACACGCATACACACTCACTGACTCACTTGGATGATTCAACATGTTGTCACAGCTGCTAATTGTGCCTTGTTTCTTACTCTTCACTGTGGGCAGCCGCCGCCTACAGATCAGGGCTGAGCAAAAATGTAATACCAATATGTATCAGTATCACATTAAACTAATACTCTCTTGCATGTGTCTGTTACATTGTATGAACATTGAACCAAGGTGAAGTAACTATCAAAAATACGCTTTTGGTGTAGCGTCAACAAGTAAGCATTCGCTGTTGGGGTGTTTTTGCATTACACTTTGTTACAATCAATACAAAAGTGGTCATTATTTGTTTTATTTATTTTAAATGAATTAAAAAAATCATTAAGCACTCAAATGAAATACTTTTATTTTTTTTTCAGCCATATTGCTAAGCCTGCTAAGCACATGTTTAAAAGGGTGTTTGTTTAATTGCCGTATTGAGCAGTTTAATTGAATTTTTCATAGATGCATTGACTTCTTATTCACGGTTAAGGATTACGTGTTCAAATTAAAACACCTAAACTTTGTTTTTTCTTGAGATGGGGGTTCATTTTATTTATTTTAGTAAAACAAAGAAAAAATCTTTATACAGTATAGCAATATCTACCAATCATCATCAGTCCTTTTTGGGGGAAGGAGGTCAGTGACCTTTTCTTGACTCTCTCTGATCCTCATACTGCAACTGAAAAAATAGGGGGAAACGAGAAAGCTGTTTGAGAACGCCCATTCAAGAGACCATAAAACAAGGGACATGTATAAGCAAAGGAGATATTCCTGGCATATAAACCCAAAGAACCCCAGGCCCATGCTCGCTCTGTACAATAAAAGAGTTTACAGTCACATTGGCAAACACTAATGCATGATTGAAAGGCTGTTCCACTTTAAATTTCAGCCACTAGGAAACTATACACGTTTGTTAGTAGTTATTTTGCTTTAAGGGGTGTTCTTTTCACAGAGCCGCCATATTACCCTGCTCAAGGCACAAAAATCACAAAGAGCAACTTTTCTCAGCTGCTAGACTAAATGATGGATGATTCTGCACATGCGCACGTTGCAACGAGCCAGTTTGGCTGGCTGTCCTCGGTGTTTCCTCTGAAAACAATAAATAGACCAAAGCAAACGAAGCATTTCATGTCCAACTGTGATCTGGTGTGATTGTACAAACATTAACATCCAATACAAAATGTCGGAAACTGGTTTGTTTGCATTTCAGAGCTAAAATAAGTGCTTGTTTGCTCCAAGAAACAGATCTTGAGAGATTCATAAAAAAAACTTAAGTCGGAGCAAATTTGACACGGTTTAATGCACAATATGATATTTTCATGGCATCGTTTTTATATTGGAATTACATTGACTTGTACATCTTGGACAAATCCACACGCTATAAATGATAATAGTCCCCAAGTATCAGGCTCACTGTGTTCTGAGATGATCAATTGAGAAGAGAGCAGAGATATAAAAGTCATCTGCATGCGGAATGATTTAAGAGGGCGAAAATCACCCGAATGTCCATTTTGACAGTCCAACAAATGAAGCAAAGGGGGCTTCTAATGGCTATATCAGACCATCACCTGTGGACAGACACATTCAACGAACACTTGAAGAAACGTTTTTCTTTTTTTTTCTTTTTTTTTTTAAATTTTCAAACTGAGACAAAACATAAAGAACCTTTTCCCTAGTGCACTGCAATTTCATCTGTCTGTGTTGCATTTGCTTCATGTGCCCCTCTCCCACTTTCCAAGTTTGACATGCTTAAGCATATTTGGCACTCATTCAATGGGGACAGTAACCCCGTAATCAGAAATCAGAAATTAGAATCATATATGTGTATATACACACACACGCACGCACACATATGATCGTGAGGTTTTGGTGTTTAGCGTGCATGACACAAAATGGTCACAATGATGAAATTGCGCTCAGGCTAATGACAGGCTGTTTGGCGCAAACCATGTTAGTATATGTCTTTATGTCTGCGTCTCTTGGATGCTGACTTCACATTTCGACCAGTTTCATGTCGGAAAAGTACTTGAAACACAAAATAAAAAGGCAAAACTAGCAGTGACATTCTTCCATAGTTTAGCTGATGAAGAATCAGGTTGGCACAATGACCTTAAAAAGGAAGTCAAGTCAATATTTTCATTGCAATTTTGTGGAAGCAGTCCCAGTAGTTTAAACAAAGTATTCTGGATTAGTATTTTGTTTGTGGAATATGAATTAAGAAGCAAACTCCGCTCACTATGATCTATCTCAGGGCGGTCGTTTTGCTGCTTTTAGATCTACAAAAAGGCTGTGGGTTTTGCTGCTAAATTCATATTTTACAAATGCAATATTAATCAGAATGGCCTGTTTAGATTAGTAGGGGCGCATTGAATATATTATTGTCAAGACCATTTTTATTTGACTCCCCCTTTAAGCCGCAACTCAATAATGCTACAGTATGCTAACTAATCTACAATGTAAGGCAGTGATTCCCAACCAGCGTGCCTTGAGAGCTTATCAGTTTGTATTAAAATGATGTATTTTTTACTTACCACTGATGTATAATGACAGGGAATACAATCAATGCTCTTTCACTAGGTAGCAGGAAGGACACGATTGAAATCTATTTTCAGTTTTTGGGATATTTTTCCAATGTAAAACATTTGCGCCTTGGCTCTATAAAGGTTGGGAAACATTAATGAAAGGGACCCGTTGTCATTCATGAAAAAGTTATTGGATTTAGACCATCAAGTCAGTTCAACTCATTGGCTTTTGTTAAGCGTCGTAGCAAGTTCATCATAAAATATATTTTTCTGAAATTAATTTACAAAATATAGTTTTGAGATGAACACACAGATTTACATTTTTAGAGTTGCTACCCAAAAAAAGAAACGGACTTGTGGTATGTCACGTTAGGAGAAGCAACTTCTAGGAGTCCACGCTAGCTGTCGTCCAATAATCCAAGCATATCTTTTCTTGTTTACGCTTCCACAAACACAAGACGACCAGACACATTCAGTCTCCAAGCGAATCAGCTTTCAAAATCAACAATACAGGAATGAGTAAATCCCCCAATGTCAAACCGTCACCTTTTTTCTTTTTGTTTTTAACAACAGGCTAACCCTGTAAACAGCAGTGGATACGTTTCCCCCAGCATGCATATGAAAGGCACGGTGAGAAAACTGTAATGGATTTCAAGATAATACAATTTCAGGTTTAAACGGTAAACACAGAACAAGCCCTTTTGCTTGAACAACCCGCTTGATAAATTGAGTTTGAGGAACTTCGCGAGGAGAGTTGTTATCTTGCCCTTCAGATAACACAAGCAGAAGCCATTGTGACCGCAGGGCCCCCGGGTGTGGGATGCCTGTAGCATAAACACCCAAGACCGAGACTATGACTGTGAAGTGACAGGCTTTGACGGCGTCAGCTGTCATCGGGAGAGTCATTCTGTGAGATCGCGTGCATGCGCTTCAACTAATTCACATAGGCGCTGGATTAAAGGAGATGGAGTTGCGCGCGGGGGTGTGGGGGGGGTGCTACATTATGCACACACTGACATCATGGATAACGTTTTGAGAACACAAACACTTCCTGATTTCGCTCAAGGCCAAAGATGAATTCAGGCAAAGGTTAACTACAGTGCAGGGTTTCCACAAATATTTTCAGGTAAAGACCCACGTTACAAATACCCGTCCAGCGACATGTAAGAATACATAATGTAGTGGCAGAATGTCAGCGTATACAGGTACAGTGGTGCCTTGAGATACAACAAGTGAACCAGCACTTCTTTACAGCGTATCCTCTATAAAGAACAACAATTTTGAATTTTAACATTACAGACTACTGAGTTTCGACCAGCTCCATGGATAGCCTTACATCTATCTGTATTGTAATGCCCCCAGGTGGCCAGGGTGCAGTCACCAGGAGTAGCAGCAAAATGTTCACCAAATTAAAGCAAAACAATAAAAATTTTACATTAATGGGCGTGTGTTAAATAAAAGTACGATACATATTGCTGTTTTTCTTATGAAATACCATAAGGCTGGAACAATAAAGGCATACTAATTTGACAAATCTCAAGGCACTACTGCAGTGGACAATTGATTAATGACAAAAACCTGATTGCCAAAAATAAACTTTGGAAACCCTGACCAAGATTATGGCACTGTAAATGACTGTTTAAGCACATCATTATACCATAAAAAAAATCATAAAGGCTGAAATGTGAACATAAAAACATGGGACTCAAGACTGACAAGTAGATAAATAGATAATATGGATTTATAGATTACTAGATTACAAGAATCAGTCTTAACACATTAGTCTACTTCGACTAAGAACTCAATTACTGCAAATGTAAACGTCTTTCCAATGGATTATGTTAAACAGTCCCAAGTGAGACTAGTTGGCTTTTAAAAACAAAAACGCTAATTGTAACTTTTAGGTTTTTTAAGGCTTCTGTGTTGGGAGTGAAATTGGTACAACATGTTCTAATAAACATATAAGTAGACAAGTATGGATGGTCTTAAATCAGGGGACTGTCAAAGACTGGAAAAAATAGAAAAGAACAAAAAGAGGCTAAGTGCAGTACAACTTTCCACAAAAATTTCTCTGTGCTTAAACAACACAGTACTGATGGCTTGTGTCATAACATAATTCTTTTTTTTAATTGACCTTTAGAATTCTAAAAACAAAACCAACTATAAAAATATGAAAATAATGAATGATACAATGTCTAGTGGAACCTCCAAAGTTGAATGCTCTAAAGGTGGTAGACCTATAACTTAGATTTCCAGCAAAATTTAGACTCTGAATTCGAATGTCACGTGACATCAAGAAAGTCTTATTCAACACACCTCATAAGAACTCAGTGACCATCTATAGATTTGATTTGAAAAATTCTAGACATCCCCATAATTGCTGCTTCAAAATGTAGTAAAAAAAAAAAAAAAAAGCACTAACTTGGTGCATTAAAAAAAAAGAACCATCAAATTAAGAAGTGGATTTTCAGATCATTTCAATGTGATTAATTAATAATTAATAATTTAATTGGATAATTTCAGAGTTGGATACCCTAAACTATTAATGACTGTCAAGAAGATTTTTTTTTAAGTTTTTTTAAATACAACAAAATAATTCGTTAGCTTAGCTGACTTCACATTTAGCACACAGAAATGTACTGTCAGATACAGAATGTGCTTGCTTATTAATTGCCTACTCGTGATTAACATTAGCCTCATGCTAATCGCATAGTCACGTAAGACGCGCATACGTTGTTCTTAAAAAAAAAAAAAATCATTAGATGCTGTTGTGAGTTCATTTATTAGCTTTAGGTTCCATTTTCCCCCAGACCAATGCCCATGGTCATGTGTTAACAGGTTTGCGCCACTGTGTGGTGGTGTGAGGTAGTACCATTAAATGGCATACACAGGTTTAACAAACACATTTCATGCGTGTGACAGATACTTTTAAGGTTTTATAAAATCGATATTGGGTACGGGGGGGGGCGGGGTGTTACTTCTCTTCTTCTTCTTTTTTTGTTTTTAGTAATATAATTCAGAACACTTTCAGATGAATTGTACTTCTTAAAAGTCACACTAATAGCAGAAAAACATTTCAAAACGATTTACTGGGGTCTCATTGAGTATATTATACATACTTAGAATTTGAACAGGTGCGTGTAGAATTTAAAAAGTGTTTTGGTCACATACCAGATTGTTTTCGACTTTTGAGGTTCCACTCGGCGATTTGTCCTGAGCCAAAATAGCATCAACAAGACTGATTATGAAGTGTTTCTATTAGGGTGGGGGGTTATGAGGGTGAAGGGCTTGGGCATGTGTTCTCTGCAAAACAAGATGCATCAGTAGGTCAGGTAGCATCTAATCAGCCACATTTTCAGTAAAATTGTTTTAAATCGATCATTTCTGGCTGAAATGATTGGAAAATACCTTCTCTAAACTGTTAAATTTCCACCATTGAGACAGAACATTACAACGCTACTTAGCGTACCTAACAATACAGTATATGGCCAAAACCGAGGGTAGGTCACTTGCATGGCCGCTTGTCTGCGCGTAATCTGTATGTACATGTAGCAGCAAACATTTCCATTCATCATTCCAATATGGAGCTTGATGGATGGATGAGGTGAAATGTGCATTTTTTCCCAACATTGTGATTAATCTTTAAAAAGATAGATTAATTTCTCTTTCAAGTTTGCCTCCCTTTACTTTTCTTATCATTTCTAAAGCCCTATTTGATTTTTACAATTGGCAACTTTGATTTCAATAGATCCATTTGTTTTTTTTACATTTTTGGCACTTAAAATAAAGTCTTCTTTGTTAACATAGAATCACACATGGATCAATCATAAATAAAACTTTGGTCCCCAGATTAACTGGATGACAGAAAAAAATGCTGGTTGTCACATTAAACATACTAGTAATACACTTTATATACCGAGAGTCCTAATAAATAATGTAATAAATAAATAAATATTCCACCAAACTGTGGATAACAGTGATCACATTACAAAAATGATACTTTTCATACCTGATGGTGGGCATTGTAGAATGAGACTATTTTCAGAGAAGCTAATAGGATTAATGCCACTCTGTGAGGTTAACGAAGGATACGGTCCAGCTAACATTTGAAGAACCACAAATGCCTGCTATGAAATACAGAATGTGACCTTTTTCATGAAAAAGAAACCTGTGGTTCAAGGTGGAGTGGGTGTTGAAATAAACAGCGCCCTCACTTGGGTTTGAAAGTGCATTACGATTGGTTGCGGATGGAGGCTTGATGGAGGGTGATGTGCTACTTGGGAGAGGGACGAGGCTCGCCGGATTCATTTGTGCTACTTGTCCCTTCAGCTTAGTTCAACACTTCAAAAGCAACCCCTCAACCTCAGTTGGTTCTTTCGTTTTTGATTGTGAAGACTCTCCCTAAACACTGTGCAAACTGCTCTACTGGCATATATGAATACAGTAAATAGCAACCTTCCTTCCACTGGCCACGAGGTACGACCGCTAAAATGTCTTCAAAATAAATGGTCGGCTACACCTTGTTATGTGTTTTTTACTCCTAGGAAGAAGTGGGAAGCTGTCGTGTGGCTATGCTAGCTGGGAAAGTTCATGAACGCAACAATAGAGGGGAAATGTTTTGGGGGGGGGTCATAATTAAGCTACACAATGGAAATGGCTGTTTCCACTTTACACAGATGCCTCCGTTCTCATCGCTCAGCATGTTGTCAACATGCTCATCGGTTAAAAAAATCTAGCAAACAGTATTCGCACTTGTAAGTGAAATCCCGGAGAGAACGTCACAACACGGCTAATAAATAACAGCATAAATGGCAAAATTCTCCCGTAGAGGTTCCCTTTCATACACAAAGATACGGTAGTGTTTATCATCTGGTACCTGCAACTGTCTGAGTCAGCCCCACAGTCAAAACGGACGGATGACAGTGAAGGGTCCAGTGTGCTAAAATGAGGATGAGCCTTTCATGTGTCGTCATGTCTGCTCCTCATGGTCACCGTGGTTTACAGAGGCAGGTCTGTGCTGTTGTGGCGAGTCTTTCTGGAAGTTCCATCATCCCTGGGCAGAGCTTTTTGCAGGTTGGACATGGCCGCCGTCTTCTTCAGGTCGATGACGGCGTAGCATTCGCTGCGCCGGGGTGCCTGCGGGCCGCACTTTTGGGGCGGCAAGCGCTGGTGCGGCTGTCCGCCGCCTCCACCGAGAGCTTGGCAGGGAGTTTCTCCCTCAAGGTCCACCTGGATATAGTTGAGCTGCCGCGACGGAGGCATGTGCCCGTGCTCGCAGACTCCGACCCCTGACCTCGAGCGTCTGCGGAAATCAAAGTTAAATATGCGCCCCCCTCTGTCGGGCTGACACGGGCGCGGATGCGGCGGGCAGCTGTGTCGCATTCTGGGCGGCTGCACCTGTTCCGTGTTGACGTAGTTCTGCAGCGCATCTCTGTGGATGCCCCGCCCGTCCGAGTGGTACCCGTTGGTCGTCTCCGGGCCTTCCGAGAATTCGTACTCGTCGAAGTCTTCCTCTTCCTCTTCGTATTCCTCCTCGTCGGCCTCGTCGTCATCTTCTTCCTGCTCGTCGTCGCGCTGCAGGGCGCTGTACTCCCACACGGGAGGGAGCGAGGGCAGGTTCTCGTAGTTGAGCAAGGCCGTCCGACGGTGAGCTCCCACGGGCCTCTCGCAGCCGTAGCCCTGCGGGGGGAGCGAGGCCGGGCCGTGTGAGTGCAGCAGGGCGTGGGAGTGACTGTCCCCGGTGCTGCTGCTGCTGCTGGAGCCCACCGATTGGGACACGCTGCTGGGACTCAGCCGCTGCTTGCGGCCGCTCCTCAGGCCGTTGATATTCTCGTAGGTGAGCTCGGCGCCCGGGCAGCTGTCCGGGTGCTCGTGGCACGGGTGCCGGTGCGGGTGGTGATGGAAATGGTGATAGGGGAGCGAGTTGCACATGTGCGCGGCGGGCTCGTCCCCGTCCGTCTCCGAGCCTGTTGCTCCCTCTACTGGCTGAAGGCTGTGGGGCCCGTGAGCGAGACGCTCCCTCTCCCGCTCTCGCTCCCTTTGCAGTAAATGGCGCTGGGCTGGAGTGGGGCCCAGCATGAATTTGACCTCCTGCGACGATGGCTGAAGGAAAACCTGGGAATCCTGATGCTCCTCCAGAGGACAGCACCGCAAGTTTGACTGCGTGTTCCCCTGGCCGCCGCCTCGTGCCGTTTCGGTGAAAGTGCTGGGTCGTACCTCGGGTAGGGTGTGCACGCAGTGACGCATGGCGAGATCCCCCTCCATGCTAACGGTGTTCACGTAAGTGTGGGTCTGGTAAGAAACAAAACGGAGTTGAAATCGGACTCAGACGGGCTGTGAAATGCTTTGTGTAAATCCTAACCTGGTCTTCCATGGCCATCAGATTGTGTCCATGATCCTCAGCAAGGGAAGGTTGGGAGGAATCCCCTCTTATCGGATAACCAGGGTATCCATTAGGAAAAGTTGGCACAGGGAAGGATGGAGCTGCAATACACATAATTGGGACACTTTTATTTTGAAATTGCAAAAGCGATATCATGTGTCAGACTAATTGTGATCGACTACCGTACTTCCCCAAATATAGGATGCACTTTGTTCCCCCACAAACGAAGGCCAAAAGTATGGGTGCGTCCTATAGACAGTACAAACAGAAGCTTAAATATTAGATTTTTTTTTTAAACATTTGAGGAGGATTCTTTCAGTGGGCCACATAAGCTGAGTTATGATGTACTGTACAGATGCCCATTTCTGTATCTGACATATTCTAACTTACGATAACGGGATGAGTTAGACTAAAGCAGTGCTTCTCAAACAGTGGGACGGGCCCCCCAAGATGACGCCAGGGGAGGCGCGACTGATCTCAGGTAATAAGATTTGTTTTTGTAATTGCAATAAAATAAGGATTGGCTTCTTTTTTTTTTTTTTTTATTTCAGATACTTTGATGCACTTGTTTTTTTCCCCTCAATTTTAGACTAACCTACAACCTTAATAAATGTTGCAAAAAATAGTTAACAGTTGTTGAAAGTTTTTTTTTTTCCCCTTATGTCAATGTTAAAAAGGATACAGTTTGGGTATACTTATTCAATGGTTATAGATAATAATCTTATTTATGGTCTCCGTGGAAAGATGGCACAACTTTGTCGCAGCTTGGCATTTTATTACGCGACAAGAGCCAAGTGCAGCACATCAGACAAATGGTTCGCGCAGTTACCCTCCAGTTTTGAGATTAAGGCATGGGTACTCTAATTTCCTTCAACATTAAAAACAACAACCTTGGTTAAAGACAACACCAAAGTCCCTTTAGGTATCAATGTAAGTGATTGTCTTCATGTTCCCTGCAATTACTATTGAGAATTGGACTGGTAAGAGGGGACTTGGGTGGCATTTCTAAATGATTGGGTCTACGGTGAGACAGGACTGTGTAGCGCATCTGGTGGTTAATTTAAAAAAAAAAGGCTGAAACTTCTTGCGTCAACAAATTTTTGGGTTATGCATTTAACACAAAGCCCAAAGAAATGGGTTCTTGCATGTGTTAATGTTTTGACGCAACATTTTGACCCAAAATATTCCCCTTGAGGGGTCATTCCCCATCTGAAACATAATTAAGTTCTTTTTGAACCAAATGTTTTCAGAGTGAATATGATGTTACAGCTTGGCGTTTATCTCCAGTTAAATGATTTTGCAAATAGGTCGACTGTATCAAGTAAACTAAACTGAACTTTGTCAAAGTTTTTGGCACATACTGTATGCCTTGCAGTCAGAGATTCTGGGTAAAAATCTAGACTTTCTTTCTGGAGTTGGCGTATTCTCCATTTGATTATTCTGGAAAAGGCCTCTTCCTCCCACATTTCAAAAACACGCATTTTGGCTTTAGCGTAGACTTTAAAATGGTTCATTCTAAAAAGCTGGATTAAAAATAAACATAAATGGGGTCCAATCGGCACCACCCAAAAAGTTGAGAAAAACAAGTAACTCACAACCCAATGTTTTGGTTTGGTTTGTACAAAACATTACAATTTGAAGGGATTTTCAACAAAACCGAGAGATGTTAGCCATCTCAACTTTTTGGGTCAAATGAGCAACCCAGAGAGGCTCCTTTTTCAGTCAATTTGTGTTACTTTAGACCAAACTGTTTTTAGAGTAGTTTCACAGTTTTGCTGCAAAACAACATAAGAAAACTACTTTGTTCTGTGTGTGTGTGTGTGTGTGTGTGTGTGTGTGTGTGTGTGTGTGTGTGTGTGTGTGTGTGTGTGTGTGTGTGTGTGTGTGTGTGTGTGCTTTTGCGTGCGTGCGTATGACTGACTGCTGGGCGTCTGTGGCGCGCGAGACATCTCCATCTCTGACGTGTGGCCGCTGCGAGACATCATCATCGACTCCTCCACCACATTGATGCTATTGCATTGCATCAGCTCTTGGAGCAGGTTGAAGATCTCCTCAGCCCGAGAGCACTTGAAGGCAAATATTCCTAACCGGGGGAACATGACGACAGCACGATTACACAGGAAAACCATTCAGATTAGTACCTCACAGTTTATTTTCAGAAGTTGCCAGTTCAATCGGATCAATGATATACATGAGGAAAAACACTTCAGCTTTTTTCTTTTTAAACCAACCATTCAATGCCTTTTTAAGGCTCAGTGAGAACCCTGTGTTAGAGAAAAGCCCAATAGTTCAAATAGAAAACAATGCGCGTTACTCACCCTGTCCCGTCTGACAACGGCGCCCGCTCTCAAATGAAAACAGGTTGGAGTCGTAGCCGTAGCGCCGCAAGCAAAGGTATGGCCACCTGATGGCGTCCCGTTTGCGCGTGTGAAGAATGAGCTCGGTCTGAGTAAGCTCCATGATACCTGAGCCCAGCTCGTTGCCTTCATCGTCCACATTGATGACCTAAAAATCACATGATATGATTTCATCATACCAAGCGATATTCATTGCAGGCATAATATTGTGAATTGCTTGATAATGAACACCCACTGTTCGTGGGGCATGTTGCAAATAGCAAGAAATTTGTACTTTTCAACATTTTTTAAACATGTGCTGCACATTTTGTGCCAAGCTAACCCTTTTTGTACAATTTATAATATTTTGATCAAGACATGTTTTGGCAGACAGACTGCACATTGTGACATCATACATGATGTGATCTGATGTGATCAGTAAACTTTGGCAGTTAGACTCACTGTTGAATCATCTCCTGCATCAAAAAAATGATTTTTATTAGAACGTATTGTCACTGCCTTAAATTATATTTTACATAGAAAAGGTACTGGAGGTATCCTACTAGGTATTATTGAGTATTCAAAGGGTGAATACTCATGTTTGATTTAACATTAAGCGACAGAGCACGAACCTTAAACTTGGTGAGGCGGTTGTCTCGGATGGAGTCCCTGTACAGACAGCTCCAACAGCTCCCCATGGCTTCAGCGGGCCAGCTGAAACCTGCCACACATAACCCATGCAACATCAGCCACATATAACCATCCATGTACCATAAACTTTTCATTCAACAAGCTAATCTTACTCAGTCCAGGCCATCGGTGTGAACGGATGTGCGCTTCAGTCCCAGGATCTTTTGTTGGGCCTCATCGTTGCCACCAGCCACTTGATTTGTTGGATGGACATCTTCAGTAGAAGCTTCTTTCCCCTGAGAGTGTAAAGAATACATGATGTATGTACAGCTAGCAATAATAGACATGTATCTTTTAAGACATTTTTACTTATTACACAAAAACAAATAAAATACTTAGCAACACCCACGAATCACAAGACAAAACACGGAGGAGGACAAATGAGTGATACGGGACACGAGGGCTTTATAGTCGACTGAGTGAGCTCCAGGTCAGTTGTCAAATGCAGTTAATGGCTTGTGTATTGTTATTTACACTCTCTTCCATGTTCCTCAATAAAGTCACATCCTGATTGGCTAGGGGAGTCACGACTCTGTATTCTTTAGATTTCCCCACAAACAGGAAGAATGCTGGTTGTAAGTATGTAACCCGTTTAATATTTGCGATTGTCAACCCTGTCTCGTTTCAGACACAATTATGGTGACAAGTGCACTTTAGTTAAGGAAACTCACACCACAGAATCTTATTATCAAAGATGCTTAATACGTTTTAAACAGCATACTCAATCCTTGAGTAACCATCGTGACTGATACAAAGATTTTACATGACTAATACTTTTCATGCACAAAATCCCCTCTTCACTCCCAAAAAAACAATTACACAATTTAAAAGGAAGAACTACATATTTCAATATAGCATATTCCTTAAAGTTTTGTGATGGCACTTTTGCCCACCTTGACTGCTTCCCCTCACAAGGGTCTAGGGCCTGCCTGAGACTATCCCAGCTGTGTTTAAGCTGCTTTAAGTTATTTTTAACCTAGCCTAAAATTCATGATAGAGAAAGAGAGTGAAAGAGCAAAATAGTAAATGTAAGATGAACGATATGTCTGGCGGGTATGTATTCAAAGCTAAACTAATGATAACATTACAGTTAAATTTTTGCTCGATATTGCTGTCATTTATGTGAAAATATATCAAGTGTGGCTTACAAGGGTTTAAATATGCAAGCTCAAATCAGAGTGTGTCAGTAAATGATCCTGTATGGCTTACTTGGAACAGGATGTGACAAATTTGGCATTTGTTATTTCTTTTTGTATCATTAGTCCTTCCACTTAAGAAGGGCTGACTCAGTTCTTGACTCAGCATCTAAAGTAAATGACTACAAACGTGTTGAGGCATCAACTTTAGCGGAAAGTAGGCGTTCAGATCTTAAAATCTCCACTGTGCAATTACACGAATTTACAATAGCATATGTATGCTCGTCACTATGTTATGTGAGCCTGTCGAGAGACACAATGCTGCACCTATGTGACAACATCAAGTAAAACTCAGTCACATCTGCCCTGGTGGTGGTCACGCTGCAGACTCTCCCCGCCGTATGTGCTCCTCGGCCCGGTCAGCGACACGCATGCACCTCGCCGCAGTGTGAGCGCTCCGGACCGGGCCTCCACATCTGACTGGAGCTGGAATCCACACACACGTTCACACTCGAATCTGCGCGCTAGCCTACGTTACAGACTTGTCTCTCGGCCAGAGCCTCGATGGGATTTCCCCTGCATCCATCCGTCCATGCATCCACGGGAGCGCTAAAACTACAGGCAGCTTGCTCCATTAGCCCCCGCCGAGCTCCCAAAGCACGCCGCCCGTCTCGCTAAACGGTGCAATGAGCGGCTGTGCGAGGCTACAATAGCACCTAGCAGCGCGCAAGTGGAGAAACGGCGCTCCGCTACTCACATGTCTGCCGCCGATCATTTGCTCTTGCCGACGCCGAGCGCGCGTGGATGCGGCGGGCAGGTGTCGGCGGCGTATCTAGCGGCCGGCGGGGATGCAAAGCTCGCCTCGCGGAGACGTAGAGCAGAGATGCGATGAAAGCCGTAATAATGTTGTTATTTTTTTTTTTTATCTCCCCCCCACCCCCCTCCCACCCCCCTTCTCTCTCGCTAGCTCATCCCCCCCTTATGACGCCCCCAACTGCTGCAGCACGGGCCTCTGGCTGGCTGTGTGACATTTGGCGAGCAACCGGGGGTCAAAGTTGACAGGCAGACAACGAGGTTGAGGAAGCCGTCAAGACGGTAAAGAGGCTGGAGTTCCGCGGAGGTACGGAAAGGTGTGCCCGGCTGGCGGGGCGGGAGGAGGAGCCACGCAGCCAGCTGCTGTCCGCTGTTGCCACTGAAAATAGTCCTTCTAAAAAGTCCACTCGCCGTTTACAAACTTTTTACATCAAGCAACACTACGTAACAAAAAGCGGTAGTGTTTATCAATATACACTTTAGAGAAAATCATTTTAAATCATTTTCAAACTAATAATAATAAAAAAAAAAACTTACACGTGCTTACACTCACACTGTTTTATAAGTTTGGTCATGTGACATTGGCAAGCTGAGCCGTGATTGGTCATTACCTGTGCTCTAAGCACCTGTGATGCCATTTTCAATTCGCAGAAAATTGAAAAATGCCCCAACCATCCACCTAAAAATAGGTGGAGTTTGCTGCTTAATCCATATTCCACTGGCACAATATTAATCAGTGTTTAGACTCCTGCATCACGATACATCACTTTAAATAGAATTTTCGACTTGACTTGCGCTTCAATAAAGTCTCAATATTATGAGAAAAAAACACGAGACTAAAGTTGCCGTAACGGAGGAAGAACGCCGCTCCCAGGTTTTTCAGAAATAAAGACATGTCATGATAAAAACGAATGTGTCTAAAGTGAGACAAATACAAAAAGTATGATTAGAATAATTTCGCTTAGTTAATGGCTTTTTTAAAGCCATTAGAAAATATTTTTAAAAATTGCCCATATGCCAAGTAAGCTCATGTGATGTACATATACTGTACATAAATAATATTATTTTAAAGAAATGCAGTAATAACATATTTTGATAGAATGTCAGTATTTATTAAATTGTGCATCATGATAATACCCCGTGCAATGCACCAATAAAATAGCATTCTATTGCATGCTGTTTCTGGTGTGTGCGTCTCGGCCAATAGGGGGCAGTAGCCACAATACATAGAGACACAAAGTTTTTTTTTAATGCAGTCCTTCTCAAATAATGAGTCAGGCCCACCTGTAAGGGCGCGAGGCGATTCCAGGGGGTCGCGGATGACCCCAGGGAAAAGGCTTGGTGTTTGCCACGTGAAGTGTTAATTGCAATAAATTAAGGATTGACATCTTTTTTTCAGACTAACTTAATTGAAAGCTTTGTAAACGCTTTAAAAACTGTTGTTGAATGTTGATTTTTTTTCTTTAGTTAATTTTTTAAAAGGATACAGTTTTAGGTATACAGTACGTTGACATTTTTTATAGATAATAATCTTCTTTAAAGTCAGCGCGACGACTGGGGGCGCACAATGTTTTCTGTTTTCCGGAGGGGGTTTGGAAAAAAAAGCAATAGAAATGCTTTGTTATGATGGTACAGCAGTGGTCAGGGCTACGTTACAGTATTGGGCTTCAGCCTTTCAAGATGATGAAGAAATATGCCTTTTTGGGTGTATTGTATGCTCTTACATGCATACTGTTGAGTCAAATAAATATTTTTCTCTGCGGTCTGGCTAATATTTTTGCCAAGTACAAATAATGCCCAAGAGCTCATATACTACAATTTATTTTTCTGTAGTGTGTATGTGTTTTGTGTATTCTCAATACATGGGAATAAGTAACCAAAACTGTAAAAATCGAAGTTAATGGACCTTTATTCCTCATACTCAACTGTTCTCAATATTGCTGTAAGTTTCAAATGATTGTCGTTTACTTATGATTTTTTTTTTTTTACTTTGTGAAGCACCAAAGGATTACATAGCATTTCAGACAGTAGTATATACATAAGGATTACTGGAATTTAATGATTCATCCTGCACATCGAGTACGTTAAATGAGAACCCTTCTCAGGCCACTTGATAGGTTCACTGATGTCTACATTGGTTCCTATTTGTATATTTGGATATTGTCTGCACACAATGTAATCAATTATACTCTGACAATGCTGAGCTAAAACGGTTTTGCATAATTTCTCATCACACTTTGAAATTTTTAACATGAGAAAAGAGAAATCACTTAAAAAGTCTGAGTTATAGTTACTCACAAGTATGAATAAATTACACAAACTCAAATTATTGAGGTTAGTGTAACTTTTTGTAAATGTTTTAGTTTACTCTAGTCAATCTATTTAATCATTTGGAACATGCGGTTCTATAGTGTATGAAATAAATCTAAGGCGGAAAATAAGCAGGCGAACCAAACCTGGGCGATCGCTCTTGACCATTTTGCTGATCTTTGCTATCTGAGTTGTGAATGGATAAAACGCATGACAAAACCGGAAGAAAAGAAAACATGACCAAACCGGAAGCACGTATATTTTGCGTCAAGACCTGAGTGTTCATCTTTGTAGGGAGTGACTTGGAGACAGTTACGATAAGGCTGCCCTGCCCAATCAAGACATTCATGCCACGACAAACAGCCTGGCGCTTGTTATACAATTGTGCTTGGAATTAAGCAACATAACTGTAACGATTTGCAAAAGATCGAGCAACACAAAGCGACAGGTAAGGGAATCCTGACTAAAACTTTGCCTGTGACTAAATGAACCTTGACACACAGCTCTCGAGGACGGAAGAATGCATTTGGGGACCAAAAAAGCGCGTACAATTTATGTAACGCAATTAGTGTGCAGCTTATATCCCATTATCTAATCGCGCTTTTATTTGAGTTCTTTAACGTTGTTTTCGTAAAATTTGACGGCTGTGTTTGACTGTGTGCAGGTGCAACTCCAGTCTGGCGTATCAGTAGTAGCTCTGTTGATTGTAACGTGATAGGTAAACTATAAAATAAAGGCGTAAGGTCAAACCGATTTTCTTTGTGTTTGTCTCGTACTTTATTTTCTATTATTATTGTTTGATTTTATTATGACTTAGTATTACTGAACTTGGGTTAGGTTTCGAACTCCGCCGGGAACCGAGGACCACCACCTGCATATGTCAGGATAGTTTTCTTTTAAAGTCCAGCAGAGGGCAGCATTCGCTTCAAAACTCATTTTTCACTTAAGATGAGGGTTCCTAGATGGGAAAATAGTGCAATTATGTCTTTATATAAACCCAGTTTTGTTGTTTTTAGAATGTGGCTACCCATGATTGGATTGACCGCTCTGCCCCACCTCGGGGGGCTTTATGGTGGTTACATCACTAGAACCCAGGTGAAGACCTGGTACCCCACCCTTCAAAAACCATCATGGAGACCCCCGAATGCAGCGTTTCCCGTGGTGTGGACCTGTCTGTATACAGGAATGGGGTGAGGATCAATCGCCAGCATCTCTTTACAATAGAACTTCCGAATTCGAATGAAGAAAAGATTATAATTGCCAATCATGAATGCTGCACTATCGCTACGGGAAATTCTAACTATTTTTGTTGGGTTTCAAAAATGCCTCAAGAAGCCAGCACATCACTACTTTTCTCGGTTTGAAGATCCACAAAATAAATTCCACATAGCACATAGATGAGGAGTTCAAAAAATTAATCAATGAGTGAATTAAAAAATGAGGAGTCATAAAAATGGAGTTCACTATACACTGGATTTTTTTTTTCTCTCCAACTGGAATTCCGCTTTTACAGGTACGGCTCATATCTGGTCTGGAAAGAACTTGGAGGATTCACTGAGGATGCGGTGGTACCACTGGGACTTTATGGGATGCAGCTGGCACTCAACTGGGCCTGGACACCCATTTTCTTTGGTGCACATAAGCTCAAATTGGTAAGATCATCACACCCATGTGATCGTTTTTAAATTATTATTATGATTATTGCTGTCTAACCCTTTACAACTTTTGTCAGGCCTTCATGGAGATTGTGCTTTTAACCGGGACAGTCGGCGCCACCATGTGGTCCTGGTATCCCATCAGTCGGACAGCCACTCTACTCATGGTGCCCTACCTGGCTTGGCTGTGTCTGGCCACCTCCCTCAGCTACCGCATATGGAGAGACAACCCAGAGAAAAAGGAAGAGTAGGAATAAAAAAATCAGGAATCGTTCGCGTGAGCCATGAGCAAACAGCAGCCGCATATCATTAAGTGTTCTTTTTCTATGAAATACATTTTTATTTGCACTAAACTAAGTTTCTGAGCTCAAACCCTGGAATAGCTTGTTGATGATCAGAAAAACACTTTTGAATTGCTTTTTTTTTTTTTTACCAACAGCCTTTTTGTTAACCAACAGCCTTTTTGTTAACCAACAGCCTTTTTTTTTTTTTTTTTACAGTTCTCTACAGCATAATATTTTGCTTCATAACTTCCGAGTGTAATCATATAAATATGAGTCTGCTTCTTGTATTCACTTTTAATGGACTTGCTCAATTCCTCCAAATGATGAGCAAATATCAAAAAGACAATGCTGAAATGTAATAAGGAACATATCAATGTTTTGTGTGTTAAAAAAAAAGCGTGAATCTATACTTTTGTATGAACAACTCTGCATTAATGAACAATAAAATGAATCATGATGATGATCATAAGCATTCAAACAATTGTCCTCACATCATGATTATTCTTAAGTTTACTTGTAGGGCAAAGACAAAACAAATTAGAAATGAATGCGTCTTAAAAATGTATAGCATTGCTGTTTGTTACATCCCATAAATCAATTTTACTTCTGAACTAGCTCCAACATTAATGCAACACTGACTGTAAAATGTGTGTGATTTCTTTCAAATCTTTTGTTAAACAATACATATGTAGGGATTTCAAAATCTAGATGTTTTGTGAAAACAACCACCAGCCTACATAGCAATCATAATCTTTATTTATAAACAAAATTAAGTGCATAAAATGTTATTTTTCAGGAGTTTTCTCTGGAACATCCTCTGATGACTTAGAAGAAAACTTCTCTGTTAACGTTTTCCACAAACTTTTTTTTTCGTCATCTGACTGCTGCCCACTACCTAAAGAATGGAGGTAAACAAGGAGAAAATCATATGTTAATGTGAGCAGCTCAAGTGAAGAAGTAATGACTGCAAAGAGCCCTTACCTGACCACATTAATTTACACTCTTCTGCGGTGACTCCAGTGAAGCTTGTGTCTCTCACACGAGGAAACTGAAAACAAAGAAACCATAATTTTGCTTTTTGTTGACGTCACAATAAGATAATTAATGATCACAATTAACACAATTTTAAGCTGTACATTTCTGAAACTGGATAAAACCATAATATTTGGAAAGCATTTAAAACATTTTTTTTGCAGATTTAGCATAATAAAGATTGTGAATTTCAGTCATTGGCCTTATATAAAATCCTCTTTTGAGGTGTGTTAATATAACAATATCTTTATTATCTTGGTTGTGATTTGCAGGAGTGTCAATTGAATTGCACGGATCATTTTGTTCTTTCATGCAGCCAAAATCCAAATACTGTATAAGGAATACATCAATGTACAACAAAGTATAATTGGAAAGTTGACACGAGATTTAAAGCACCCAAGATGAGATTTTTCTTTGTATGTCTCTTGATATTTACTTACTCGCTGTTTGTATGTGTTTGCATTAATTCTTGCCAGACTTTCGTAAGTCTGATCGCATTTCTCTGTGTCTGAGATCTGGAAACAACAAACAAACAAAACGTGAAATCATGAAGCCTTTCACTCAATAATAGTTATTTTAAGTAGTAAAACATCAAATTATTACAGACAAAAATAATCAGGAGGAAAAAATGTAAATACTGTAGAGTAAAAAGCAATGCAGTTCATTCATACTGAGCATATATATATATATATATATTATAGTAGTGGTTAAGGGCGGGCAAGGTCGACCAATGTTTCCAAGTTAGCTTAGCTTCGTGCTACGTAAGACCAATGCCGAATGGCCGGTGTTTCCTTACCTGTGTGTTTTCGCCTTCGCGGAATGCGGCTGCCACTCGCTGCCGAAGAAACGTTCCCAAGTCTCTCCCTTTCTTGCTCTCGTCGCGGGGCCATTCCTCGCACAGCTTGAGGAAGCGACGATAGCGAGTGGCAGACATCGTCACGCGTACGTGCGACTGGATAACGACGCGAGACGAAATCGTTGGAGACTCATCGCTCGCCGTAGCGAACGAATGACCGCACTACTTCCGGTTTGCGCAGCCTCGTTGCTAAAATCGTCTCACCCAGCGCGGATATTACCATCATGAGCGGAGTAGGGGGTAAAAAGAGGTCGTCAAGCGTGACAGATTGGATTAGTACGGCATGTAAATTTGCAACGGATAGGAATGACTTCAGGAGGTGAGTTAAAGTAGATCATTTATTTATATTTTGAACGTGTCTTCTAGCCTTTTTTTGCTAGCTTTAGCATCCCGTTAAACATCTGAGATTTGTCCTTCCCTCCGGGTCTCTAATGGTCAACATGAAATTAGTTTTCAAAAGTCGTTTATTACAATTAAGGTAACCACCAAATAACAATTTGATGTACATCATTAAGGATTTATGTTTCAGATATTGACCTTGCGGTAGAAGAACGTTTGATTCTTCTGCATGTCACTAGGTGTCGCTGACGAGCATTGATGTTTTGTAAATGTACTGTAGCTGTTGTCAGACCAGAGGTTTTACTTGACATGTTTTGGCGTTTAACTTCCGCTTTCTTCCAGGCCAGGTAAAACCTCTTTAAAATGTTAAGTTTTTAAGGTTATTTTATTTCTAAATTAATATTGTTATGTTTTATACTGGGACAAAAAGAAAACGATTTATAACTAAACTATAGTCAGAATGAAGGTCGATCAAGTAACAGTTGTAGTTAGAAAATCAAACACGTTTTGCTTTTGTAAACATTGTCAGACAACAGTCATCAGTAAACTCAAGGTAATGTCATTGTTTTAATGATTTATTGCCTTACGGTTATTTATTGCTAATGAGCTTTGTGTTTTTTAATATATTTCTTAAATGTTTTGTTTTTTGCAAGAAGTACTACTGTGGTTCCATATATATATGTGTGTGTGTATGTATACTGTAGGCTATATATGTTTTACCACAAATGATCAAAATTCTCCCCCTCTAACAACCTATGTAAATTATTACTTTGGCATCATAGTTTTCTTCTTTTTTTTCCCCCCCAGGAATCTTCTGGTCAATCTGGGCCTGTTTGCAGCCGGAGTTTGGGTTGCAAGAAATCTCTCCGATTTTGACTTGATGGCTCCTCAGCCTGTCACGTAGCCCTGTCATATCCTGGACATGGTGAGATTTGAATTTTTACTGAAGTTGCCATTTCCTGAGACATATAGTCATTTGTATTTTTTTTTTTTTAGGTGTCTTGGACTACGAAACATGAATCACAGGATGTAAAAATATTTTTGTTTATCCTTGTTTGAAATGTTTCACCTCTTTAATAACTCAGTTGTGTTTTTAATTTAATTTTTTCTCTTCATTCTTTTCATCATTCACAGACTTGAGAACATAGTCTGCTCTCGTCTAGATTAAGTACCACAACTGTGCCGAACCCATAACCTACAAATTGCATTTGTCAAGCTATGCACACCTCGGAGCTCTTTGTTGCTGCGTCTCGAAAATGTTTATCCACTGGAAGGAAATCTCTCTCTGTCCTTCAGAGTCTAGATCTGGCTGCTCACCTCTCAGCTGTTGATTTGGCTTTGAAACCAGCTTTGTTGTACGACGCCAACAGTGCCAGCGCAGAGCAGGTGCATCGATATTTGCGTTTGTGTCAGTCATCTCAACTCTTGTCGGACTCCCTTGTCACCTTGGACCTAAGTGGTAACAGTCTCATCGTTAACCCAGTTGCGACATGTTCCAATCTGGAGAAGATGCTTAACAATGGCGGCCCAACCGTGGTCGACGTCTGCTGCTCGCTGGAAAAGCCCGCCATCGTCGAGCCGGTCAGAGCAGGGATAAAGAGCATTGCAAAATATCTCCTTTTGCTTCTAAGAGGGTTTGATGCGGCAAAGGATGTGGACAAAGGCATTTCTGTGACAGAGGTTTCAGATGAGTGGAACCTGAGTGCCGTCTTCGGTCTGCTACTGGGTTACCCTGCCATCTACTGGTTCGACCAGACCAAGAGTTTTGAAAACTGCCTCGCCATGACGCCCTTGACGGTGACCACGGCATCGGCAACGTGGCCGACGGGTGCCGCCGACCATAAATGTTGCCTGTACTCATTCAGCATCCCAGCCGTCCTACAGAACGAGACACGGTCTTGCCTGGAGGAGTGGAAACTTGGCCTTCGAGAAAGATTCCAGCAGCAAAATATCCTAAAAGAGCTCACTGTTTGTCAGTCTGCAGTCACTCTACCGTCAGTCTGTTTGTGACATGATATCATCTGTATGCATGACTCCATTAAATTGTTTGAGCAGCTTTTTTTTTTACTTGTTTATTAATGCAGCATGACTCGTTTTACAACCATATTTAAAGTAATACATGATCATTAGAAGTAATACGATCCCAGGTTGAAGTCAACTTTAGAAAATAAAGATAAGTATGGAAGTAAATAAGTGTATGAGGTAAAATTTTACATGCCGTCTGATACCATTTAAATTATTTACACATTTTCCATCCGCCCATTATCGTAACCACTTATCCTCACAAAGGTCGAAAGTGTGCTGGAGGCTCTCTCAGCTGTCTTCGAGCAGTAGGCGGGGTACACACTACGCTGGTTGCCAGCTGACCACAGATCCATGCATTTTAAATAAAAAAAAAAAAGTCATTCAATTCTACTAAATTTGTAATATATATATATAAAAAAAAATACTGCCAAAAGTTCTAACAAATACATTGTTTTTATTTTGCACACCATATGAGGGAGCCCTTGTATCAGTGTAATCAAGTACCAAAGTGATAAATTGCATTAAATAATTCAGTAGTAATTACTTTAGGTACAACGTAATCTGAAGTATTAAAATTAGGTACTATGAAAAAAAAAGTAATCAATTGCCTTAGACATTAAGTTAACAAAGTTAATAGAATGTATTACTTTTAACATTCTTGCTTATAACTTCTACAATGCAAAGAGACCGTTCACATTCTTTCATATTATTGAAAATTTATAGTTAAAATTACATTGTAACAACCTACATTACAGGATTCTGATTAACGCATCATGATAAACGTTTTGTAGTGCATTTTAGTGGGCAGTGTCATTAAATAGGTTTGCATTATTGTAGAGACGTTTTACTGTATACAGTACTGCCATTTGAGGTAAGCCAAGGCATGTGATATTGCAGCATTGTGGATACTCACCGGCCACATTACTGAGATCCAATACAAAAGCCACATCAATAATTCTGCCATTAAAGTCTATAGATCTCCATCAGGGAGGCATTCGTATAAACTGATTAAAAAGAAAGAATGCATTTCTAAATTGAACAGAATATTATTGCCTATACAAGACAGATTTTTTTTTTTAAACTAGTGATTGAATTGGATCTCGTAGATTGTGCGTGATGCTGGATCCTGGTGATGCAGGGAGAGAAGTAGAGGTAGTTTTTCACTTTGAAGTCTGTATGTTTTATGACACTTCCATCAGAGAGGTTGAATGACTGAAAGCACTTCCCCGCAGCGACCTCTCACTTTCAGCTGGGCCAAATGGTCTGCTCTCGTTGGCCCAATGTTCACAATGGCGACCGGTATTTTTCTTTCGCTGGCTGCCAATAAAAATCTGTACCCTGAGTAAACCTGTGGAAACCCACAGATAAGCACATTCACAAATTGGACACATTCGGAAGTGAGGAAGTGAATCGAGCTTTTGGAAGGATCGAAACGTCTCCAACAGCGACATCTGGTGGCTATATGTAAAATGTCACGTTCATACAGAACCGTGTTGCCAACTCCCCAGTAGGGAAAGAAGCAAGAAAAGAATATAAAAAGTAAGAAAAAAAATCCTTAATTTGACCTCCATTGTTCTATATTATAATATCAGATTAAATTACATGATTGTTATGTAGTTTGGATTTCTTTTTTATGAGCTGCTATGTGTCTTTAAACTTTTTGTGATGGGTTTGGTTATGCAGTATTTTTTGAATTGAAAAAAAATTGCTTTGGAAAATATTCTCTCACAAGGGACCAATGTGGCCAGAATGAAAAGCTAAGTCTCGGGCACCTCAACAGCCAATCAGGCGAAGACATGGGAAATTACTATTTTACACATGGAGTAGCCTACAGTATCTATTTAGGTTGGATATATTTTTGTTATTTATTTTGATAAAGTGAATAAGTGAGTTGTCTCAGGAGATTAGAGAGAAAATTCCCAACAAAAGGTAAAGGCTATGAGTATCTCCTAGCAAGATTCATTGGACAATTTAGGTCACGTGTACAATTATCAGAGAGAAGCTTACCTGTAGCGACGTCCCAATGACGAGCACTGCGTCGGACTCTGCTAATTTGTTGTGCACAAACTGCACTGTGTCTTTCTTCACTGTATCGCCAAAGAAGGTAACCTCAGGCTTCAGTATCCCTCCACAGATCTCACATGCGGGAACCCTGAAATGGAGAGCCAGTTCATCCTCTAGGAAGACATCCCCGTCTGGAGCCACAGCCCCGGCCTGAGCCCTCCATTCTGGGTTGAGCTCTACGAAACGCGTCTGGAGCTCCTCTCTCGTTGAGATACTGCCACAGCCTAAACACATCACCCTGAGGATAGAAACACTTTAAATCAACACAGTTGACCAGATTATTAATGGCAATTTTAATGGTCTTATGTGAAGAAAAAAAAGACTATCACGTACACCTTTTAAAAGAATTCAAAGACACACATTATCATTATTTTGGTCACCTGTGGGCACATCCGTGGAGCTCAGTGAGTCTTTTTTGTCCTGCCTTTGAATGGAGAGCATCCACATTTTGAGTGACCAGCCAGTGCAGCTTGCCCAGCCCTTCCCAATGCTGCAGAGCCCTGTGAGCCGCGTTGGGCTGATGTGAGGAGAATTGCGGCCACCCCAGAAAGTTCCTCGCCCAGTAACGCTGACGTGACTTGGCGCTGCGTACGAACTCGACATGCTGCATGGGACGTCGGTCGGTGCGGGCGTACAGGCCCACGCCTTCCGAGCGGTAATCCGGGATACCCGACTCTGTGGAGAGACCAGCGCCGCTGATGGCAAACAGCCGTGTGGCTCGGGAGACAAAGTCCTGGAGCAGCTGCAGGGACTCTGTGTTTATAGAGCCGCAGTCAGGGACGAACATCCCAACGGGGGCTGAGGATACTCTCCTCAAAGACGCTGTGTGCAGTGTTGAAACTCTGCATGGCAATCTCATCTGCATCAGATTGTGCATATCAAAAAAATATATTATCTTTCAGTATACTCATTAGCCAGCCAATTAAATTAGCAGATATTACCACTTTTAAATTTGGCAAAAATCGGACGACTTCTCAAAACTCATTACAACATGAAAAAAAGCAAAACATTCTTGCCAATGTTTCTGATGTGAGGTAATAAAATAAGTATTCATTTCACATTTACCACAGGCACATAAATTGTGCTTACTGATCCGTTTTTGCTGTTACGTTTGGTGTCAACGCACTGTATGTTACTTAAGCACGTGGTTTCATCGAAACCATAAATTACATAACTTGAATACATTGTACAAGCGTACCACATAATCAAAGTTACCTTAAAATTCACATGTTGCACACACCTGCAATAAGATCTAAGTACTCAACGCGGTTTAGCTTCGCTACAGCAAATCGAACGAATTTAAAGAAACAGGCACAACAAACTACATTACCTTAAGACGAATGTGAAGTGTTTGGAACGACTCAGACGGAGAGTGTTTGGGACTTATTATATCAGCCACCTCAGGCAAAAAAAATAACAGTAAACTCGGAACCATTCTCGCGTGACATTGAAGTACACCGGAAGTAAATCGGAAGCAACCGTAAACACCGTACAGTGTCTTCTGGGACATGTAGTCACATAGTCGAACGTTTGCTTACAACACGATTTAATGTTTTACCTTAAAATGCAACCAAATAATATGCAAGTGAAGAAAAGGTATTATTGAAAATATTGATAAACTGTACAAATCATGCACAAACAATCATGTATGTAATTCATTATAAAAATGAAAAAAGAAGCTATAAAAAGATGTATTACCATATACTTATCCAGATTGTAAAAATAAAATAGAAATGGTCTTGAGGACGAAAAATTTTATATACTCGATATAATACTCGAAACTGTGAGTTAGATGTGCTAACCACAGTAAATGGTGACATTATTACGTCACCACAATGTAAACAATAACAATTAATAAATCACATAAAGGCTTTCACTGACATATTCAATAAAGACATAATATAATATTAGATATATACAGTATATTAGATTGATGCTCAGTGTCCATCAGGCTGCACTGCACACATCCTGACTGCATAACTGCAAGATGTTCCCTGGAAAGAAAATAAAAGCATGTGCTTGTATTAGTATTCGGTCATGTTCATGGGATGTGTGTTTGACTTTATTTCTACCAGATTGGGTGCAGTTGAAAGCAGCTTCCACGCGATTGTAAAACTCCTCTCCCAGGATGGAGCGGCCATCCATGTGGCTCGTGCGGACAAAACATCTTGTTGCGTCTTTAAACAGCAGATCACTTTCACCATAGCGGCGGGATTCAAACAGCTTAAACTGAGAGCTTGGATTGGCTGCCAGAGTTTCCTGGACGTTTGAAAGTTATACATTGGATACATTTAGACCCTTTTCCCCCTTCACAAATATGGTGTAAAACATAGCATCAATCAAAATTGAGATATCATGTATTTAGTTATCTTCATAAACGCATACTGTTTGATACAGTGCTTGAGCAAGTGTTCCTAATAGTGAGGTTGTAGCTCTACTTGTACTTGAATGTCGGTGTCCGTATACTCACTTGAGACTTCATGAGGAAATCGTAGATACGTGTCGCGTGCACCGGTCGAGACATAACTGTGTTGGGCGGGATGATTCCCAGATTACAGCTCTCCCATTCAGACAACGAGGCTCGACGGCCATCGCCACACAGCAGCTCAAAGTCTGACGATATCCACCCTTCTGCCCAACCGGAGGAAGTCAAACCTGATCAAGTAAAAATGTCAGAAAACATTGGAGCAGAGCTAATGTCTGAAGTAACTAACTCAGAGGTGCAACTAATAATTTACAACTAATCGATAATCAAATGAATCCATTCATCTCAAATTGTCCAAATGCTCAGAGTTTCAGCTTCTCAATATCAGTATAACATAACAATATCATAAGTAAATATTTTTATTTTGTGCAATGAGATCTCACGAGATTTCTTATCCCTGCACAGCATGAGATCTTTTTTCTTTAGGATGTTTATTTGGCAATGGACTACACAGAAGAATGCACAGCTTGTTACGGCGCTGAAAGTAATAAAGACCACCAAACGTATGGACACAAATGCTTGTATTTGATCACAAAGGCTATTAATGTTTTTTTGAAGTATGTCGAAACAATGACTTTGAGTTTATGCTGCACAGCATATTGCTGCGGGAGGGTCACATGTCACTTCATACAAAGAACCAACATTGTTCTGAAATCTGATTTAATCGTCAATTCTGGGCACTGAAAAATTGGAGTTAATCACGATGACATTTTATTTGTATTTATTTGAATTGTAAGGCGCTTGTTGCCGGCGTTTAGCGCAGCCGCTAGCATAAACTAGGCATTATTACACATTATATTTTAGTCAACCTGTAACTCATGATGTAATTGATCATCTTACTGAGAATATTGTCGTGAAGATTATGCTGCTCAAGGAAGGCCACATCACCATAGCTTTTGCTACGAGGATCTCCAACCAGACACCTACGATCAGAAAACGGCCCATTAAAACCTGTTGATTCCCACAGGAAATTGCTACACATATATTTTGGAAAAATGGTTCCATGTTTCTCCAAATGCACGTAGAATGACTAACTCAAAAACTCATGGAAATGAAAGCCACTAAATATCCGTCACTACCTCAGCGCCCCCATGTTGCCATAGTAACGCTCATTGTGGTTGTCAGCGCAGCGTTTGGTTGTAGCCTCCCCCGTACCTCCCAGACACACTTTACACAGATTCCCCTGTGAGCCAGGAAGACATCCTTTCCAAAACACATCGCTGTATACTACAACAACAGAAAGGGCAGAATTAAAAGTTAAACATGATGCGCAAATCAGCAAAACCGATCACACAGCACCTTGGTTTGGATCACAGGACGCACTGCTGCTGTTGTACTCCCGGCTGAGCGTGTGCTCGTGTGGCAGCAGCCACCCAGCAGGGCTGTACATGTGACCGTGACAGGAGCGACGGCCTGCAAGGTTGCCCATGGTGACGCTCTTGCTTGACCGCTTTGAAACTGCCACGCCGACAACTGATGGCAACACTAACCGGAGAAACAAGCAAGGTTTTTGTCTGAAAGATGCCCAGCCTTCTTCAATCCGGTCATGCTATTTGTTGATCTTACCTTGTGTGTTTCGATCAGTTGCCATACATTCTCCATCTAAAGAAAACGTGCCTACAATTATTCTCGTAAGTGCGAAAGGATCAGAGGAATCAATGTATGTTTGTGAATTGAAAACATGTTCATTTAGGTTCAAGATGGTTTAAGATCGTACTTTTTGCATAATACTCAGTTACTACTGGTAGGAGGCCACATTTTTCTGCAAGGAATACATGGGTTGCATCAAGAGATACGGCATCCACCTCATCTCTCTGTAAATCGAATACATTCAATGAACTTTACATAACAGGGAACATATCATAGACTGTCAGATTAACCGATTAATTGGAATAATTCATTACAATCGCTTCATCAATGCAATTAAACTTTGCACCATCATATTGAGGATATATGTAATTTCTTCATTGTTGTAATGTGAAGAAATGTGCTGTATTTCACTACTTACAAAAAATGACCAGTGTATTGGTGAACATAAAGTGTCCTCTTTTGGATCATAGGATATGTTATTAAAATGAAATAACGTGATGATTAATATATATTTATCCACACAAAATAATCAGAATAATGCGCCAGACCTGTTCTCAAAAAGAAATAATTATAGATAAATATTTATCCACAAAAAAAAAAAAAAATAAATATATATATATATATATATATATATATATATATATATATATATATATATATATATATATATATATATATACAGTATATATATATATAAATATAAAGCGTACTTTTTTGGGATTACAGTAGTAATCTGTTCCCAATAAATCAATAATTTAGAAATAAATATTTGTCCAAAAAATAATCAACATAGTAGAGATCTGTTGATAAAAAAATAAACCATTAACTTAATTACTTATAAATATTTGTCCACAAAAAATAATCAACATAAAGTGTCAGGCCTGTTCTAAAAAAAAAAAACAAAACTATGAATAAGTATTTGTCCACAGAAAAATATTCAACTTAAAAGTCTCCTTTTTTGAGATCATAGTAGAGATCTGTACACAAAAATAAATAATAAACTTGACAGGTAACGAGAGGTGGCACGTGACAAGTTGGGTCGAACCATTCTAGTATGAGGGAGAATCTGGGTTTTTAAAATAATGAAATTGAATAACCTCCTGAACATAAAATTTGTTTTATGAACTTATTTTCCTGAAACATTTAATTCAATAATTATTTTGAAGGGATTTTTGCATGTTTGTTTCTTATATTTAAAATCTCGAGTACCCCCTGTATTCCCTTCAATTACCCCGACGGGTACCCGTACCCCTATTTGAGAACCACTGATAACAATAGTGAGTAGAAACCAGACTGAAAACTGTCCAAATAGTGATGAATCTTATTTATTGATGGATCTGTTACCTAAAATTCCCTTAAATATCTTGAACATGAATTTCATTAGAGCTCACCTTAATTTTCTCCACACAGACCTGCATGGAGTCTGCTCTAATGCACACGAGTGGGTCTGATTCTATACTCAGAGCCCACTGCTCACATTTTATCTGCTCCGCATGGCTGATGCAGCACCACCGCACAACACTATCCTCTAGCAAGCTTCCTGCACACAAACATACGTACAAAACGCGGAGTCAGACAAGTCACACAGAAATTCAATGAAGCAAACAACCTCAAGTACCTTCATGACCAAGATCTTTGAGCAGTCCTATATAACCTAATCCCAACACCTGACTGACGTCCACACCATCTGGCAGAGCCGCAAGTTTGGCTGTGGCATCTTTGAAAAGAAGATCTTTTTCCCCAAAAGAGATTGAATTGAACAGTTGGAAGCGATGTCTCTCTCGTCCTTGATGGCCAAACAGCATCTAAGTAAGAGATTATAAAATCACGTTAGTGTCAACTACATCTGGATTCATTTCGCAACAACGAAGAATTTTTCACACACAACCCCATAAACTATGCTAATTCGCCACTTACTGTATAAATGACAAAACAAGGATTTAATGCATTTCATGGGATACATGTACACTACCTGTAGTGTATGGAGAAATTTGTGAGCCACCTTGCGAAAGCTCAGGCGAGTGACCACGGCCGATCCTGGACCGCGACCCAGATGACATGTGCTGTAGTGGCTGAGTGGAGCTTGGGTGCCATCTGTGCACAGTAATCTCAGGGTCTCCCTTTCACTGTCTGACAGAAAAAGAGATGACAAAAACTCTTTTCTTCCAAAAATAATACTTAAAAGGGAAGTCGAGTGAAAATATTTGTTAAAATTATAATCTATCATAATCTTGGCATTCTGATTAATAATGTGTGTGATAAATAAATTAGGCAGTGAAATCCACCTGGTTTTAATCCATCTCAGTAGACGGCCATTTTGTCACTTGTTGCTAAACTGAAAGGCTAGGGGGGGTGATGCCGGGGGGGGGGGGGGGGGGGGGGGGGGGCAGATGACCGTTGTTTTTGTCTTGTGAAGTGTAATTCCAATAAAATAAGATTTTTTTTCTGTTTTAGACTAAGGTGTAACCAAAATGTAAAAAATAAACAGTTGTTAAAAGTTGATTTATATTGCTTTTTTTTCTTTTGTTAATGTTAAAAGGATGCGGGTTTCGGTATATTATTTATAGATAATAATCTGAATCTGGGGCGGGGGTTTAGGGAACACAAAAAGTTTTCTCTTTCCTAGGGGGGACTTGGCAAAATATAATTGAGAAGCACTGCTGTTGTACAGTATTGTTAAAAAAGATCTTGCATGACTTCACCTTAAAGTAACACCTACTTTCAATAGTTTCAAGAGCTAAATGGTCCAGGAATGCAACATCCCCAGCACCACTCTTGAGACATCTGTGGCACAGAAAAAAAAAAAGTGTTGTACACATTTGTCTTCCTATCTGTCTTTTTACATTCTATGCATGCCAAAATTCAAAAGGCTAAGCCTTAATGATTGTGACCTGAGGGCACCATGGCTGTTGTAGAAGGGTTCGCTGTGAGACGTCTCACAGTGCATGTTCTTTTGGCGCACGTAAGACTTCTGCCCTTGGCACAAAGCACACAGATGTGGCGCCACGGCCGCAGATCCGGGAACACAGCTGGCATTGAAGAACCTGCTAACATCTGCTTGTGTAGGAAAAAAATACAACTGTTGTCTTGAGCTACTGGAAAGGACTAAGGTGTTTGTGATTATGAAACAAGACCCTCTGGTTTTCACGAGAGTTTGCAACCTCAGATTAAAATCGTGTTCATCACCCTGTGTTAGAGACCTCTCCTTTGACCAGCTGAAGTAGTTGCGGGAAAGCAGGAACCCAAGTGGAAGATTCCACCCGGCCGTCCATCGGAGGCCGCTGTGACAGCTCGTGAGACCCCGCAGGGACCTTATGCTCAAGCTGCTGTTTCTCACCACAGCCACAGACAAAACACAGGATCCTGCGGGCCACAAGATATCAAGACGAGATCAAACGGTTGCACCATCAGCGCATGTCAGAAAATGTAGCACAAACATACCATCGCTGTATATCTCCTTGGCAACAGGAACGAGGCCGAATTGCTTTACGGCAGAGTAAACATGTCCCGCGTCTAGTGTTACTATGTCTGCATGATTAGTCTGAAAGCACAATTCAAAAGTTGGTTCAGTGTTCCCCCAGTAGTCTAAACACAACATTCTAATGAATGAGATGGGTAAAAACAGGTGGATTTTGATGCTTAATTTATGCAATCGAAGTTTTTGGGTTCTCTTCACCTTTCAAACAGAATTTGAATTATTTTAAACGTGTCGCAATGTTTTACAAGTTCTGGCAGTGATGGCTTACCGAGACTTTGTTGATGCAGTCAGTCAGGCTGGATGCACGGATGCAAGAAATTCTGGCAAAAGCAGGGGCTATAGGAAACACAGCCATTAAGGCTTTCGCCATCTCTGCACACTTCTTCTGTTCGGGATCAGACACTGTGCACCATCGCATCTTCTTAGCTAATATGCAAGGAAGACTTTTTGACTGTTGTGAGCAAAACACTTTCAAAATCTTTATCGTTGCCAGCCATAACAGGATTTCGAAAATTGAATGAAAACCAGCCATCCATCCTATGTTGAGTAAACAACAGTATAGACAACACTTACTTGAGGCACAGTTGACAAATACGAAACTCAACAAGAAGACATAAATCCCTTTCATTGTGTCCTATGGCAAGTTGCTGTGCATAAGACTTCTTCCAAAACCCCAAATCTTGAGTGTCCTGCATCGCATGCCCGAAGCATTAGAACCACAAAAGACACAGGGTGTAACAGAGAAACACAAACAAAACTCTGCAACATCAGCCCCAGGGTAAATTTTGAAAGGGCTTTTTTTCCACACAAATGGAAACATTTAGCAACGGTGGGAAACAAGTCAACACCCATTTCGAAGCTTTGAGAGAATAGCTGAGAACGCTTTATATTAATGTGCCTCAATCTTCTGAAGTTGTTGAGAATGACATTGCTTGCTCAGCTTGTAAGAATGTTTACCAATTTAACAGTGGGAGTTCTAATAAACACTCAAAACCTTACACACATTGGTTAGGCAAGACTGCTTGAAGGGCATTCTGCTAATCTGCTCCCACATTCATTTCTCCTCCAAAATATGAATACAGATTGAAAATCAAGGTAGTATCTGATGTACAGTAGTTTCACAAATATCTTCTCGTTTAAAAAGGTTTCGATGATGATGACTCATTCACTGCCATTGACGGCTATACTGCAGACGTCACACATGTTTTTTACTGAAGCACTTGCACCACAAGAGTGCAAAAGTAGAAATAGAAGTTATTAAAAAAAAAAAGACTCAACTCATTCTTTCTTAATCTCTTTACTTCAGTATTTGTATGACACCGTTTGTAAACGCTTCTCAGTACCAGACAAAAAGGTGACATATTTAGCAAATCCAGATCAGAGCTTTGTTCATGTTAAAAAAAATCAAATATATGTTGAACTATTTTCCAATGCGCTGATACTACAATATCAGGAGCTGAACATTAAATTGATAAAATCCCTGAGATTCCTTCAGAGTGACCCCCCCACCCAACAAACAGATGTACACAGTGCACTGTTAAAGAAATATGACAATGTATTGATCTAATACAACAAGTTAGGACGTTATGTAAAATGGAAATTAAAAAGGGTATGATTTGGCAAATTATCTTCAACCACTATTACTATAGATGATGGAATCCCTATATTGCTCGCAAGTGAATATTGATAAACATTGTTCTGAAATTGTTAGACTAGGCGACGTTCACTTGTTTTCGATTAACCCGTTCGCCAATGGAATGTTCCAAAGAGGTGTTCTTTGAGCATCAACTTTTCTTGTCTTTTATTGCCCATGTCCCAATTATGCAAATATTTGCACAAAAACTATAAAAATGATCATTTTAAAAATTATATACGTATCTTGCCTTTGTACACTATTTCCAATGAATATAGGTTGAAGATAATTTGTCAATCATTCTTACATTTACATCTGCGCTTGGCGACAAAGAGAAGAAAACCCTGAGCAGTCGAGAACAGCTTGTAAATGTTGGAGCCTTTCTGCATGTAAACGCATTGTCAGCCTTCGCGATGCCAGTTCACGGGACAGTTTCTCGATGCGCTCCTCAAGCTTTCAACACACAAATCATCAACTGAGAGGAATGTTTGGTCATTTTTGTCTCCAACCAACAAATCTTGCTTACCTCCTTCACCTGCTGACAAACTGCATGGTTATCAATTTCCGCATCTTTTCCACTGGTCTGCAACCAACTCTGCAAGATGTCTTTCACTTTCTGCCAGAGCCTGAGCAGCCCAAAAAATAAACTCAAGTAAACAACCAAGTAGAAAAAACAAACAAACAAACAGGAAAGCAAGAAAAATGTTGTTTTTGTACATGTGCTCACCTGAGCTGCTTCCTGTCATCCTGGAAGTTCCTCATGTCCTGCTGGATGCTCTTTAGATCCCTCATCAGCGATGAAGTTGTATCATTTGACAAGTCTAATAATAATAGTTTTTTTTTCAAGATTTATTGGAGCCAGAGAATGGAAAGTTAATGTAGATATACCTGAAGGTGTTGATGCAAAATTGAATGCCGTTGGTGGGCTGAAATTGTTACCACATCCCATCTTGGACATAAACCAAAAATTAATTAGTAACCTGGACCTGGAATCACCTGATTAACGTATCAAAGTCTAAATGATGATTATTACCTCATTTTCTGTGCTCATAAAAGCGGTGGGTGGCAAAAGCAGCTCACATGATGTTTGAGGCAGGTCCAGGGTGGAGACTGGCGTTTGCTGGGGTAACACATGATGCACGACTTCATTTTGACGTGTGGTGTTGAAAGGGATGGAAGGCTGAGGGAGGGAGGGGGATGACTGTGCAAAATCTGTCTGTTGTGAAGAAATGCGCTGCCAGAGTTGTTGGCCTGCTCCAGCAGATGCTTGGCAGCTGAAAAAAAGAAGCAGAAGTATTCTTTTTACTGCCCTGATGTTTAAAAGGAAAGTAAATATTAAAAAAAAAAAAAAAGTATGTAAAGTAGTAAACACATAATGATAACAACCTAATATATGATTCCTTTCACAATTTCAAAATCATGTTGCTATATAAACATGAAATGCTCCAGATGGTATAGAACCAGAAAAATGAATTATGCCCTACCCATCATACGGTAATGTTTTCAGCGAGGGCTGAAGCAGTTCTTCGCAGCGCCGAGGCTGGCGTCGCATTAAGGGACGAATTCTTGAGGGGGAAAGGCAACACGATATTATAATTTTGGCATACTCCATGAACTGTTAAGGGCTGCAATGCACTCACAGCTCAATGTCAAAGTCTCCTGAGTCAGATGGAGAATCAGCTTTCAAATCAGTATAACAGACCGCCAGCGTCTTTTTTAGTGGTTTGCAAAGAGCTTGCTGCTTCCACCTCTCGGCATAACACTTCACCACCCTCTGAATATGGAGACTTTGCTGCAGGAAAAAAAAACAAAAACAGACTGATTAAAAGGGACACATTAAGCTGACGAAAGTAAACCTGAAGATAAACGTACTAGTTTTTCATCTCTCTGCTTTCCAGGTTCAGGCAGACTCTTGATGGTATTCATAGCTTCACTGCATGTCACAGCCGCACCCTGTGACTCCTCTTTGTCCACCGGTGCTGCTTCCAACGCCTCTGTCTTTGTTCTGCGCCCCTCTTTGCTCCACAGCCTCCATGCATGCATCACCTGCAGCAGGATTAAAAAAACAAAAAACATATGAACAAATCAAGCTGTCAATGCAGTAGGAAAGTAAAAAAAAAAAAAAATCATGTTTAGATGAGGAAGGTGATACCTTGGCTTGAAGAGTGAGGGCCCAATGCCAGAGTGCTTGCTCTGTCTGCTCAGACACCTTGACCTTGAACTGGAACTGTTGGCATGAAGAAAAGCTAAACTAAATGTATACGTGTGTTTGTGTGTGTGTGTGTAATATGAATGCGCTGTTGATATTGGTGTTTGAAAAGCAAACCTTTCTCCTCCAGAGTAAGAAGTAGGTCCGGTACAACGTCAATCTCCGCAACAGGATTCCTTGTTGTTTCATCACCTGTGTCATCACCATATTGTCAAGTGGATTGGATTGGGTTTTTTATTCTAATAGGTGCAAGTAGGTAGGGAATCTAGTACCTTGTATTTGATGCATATACGGTGATGCTCGTTCCATGCTTTCAGCACTTTACTCAGCAATTTTGTGTTATAATGTTTCCTGGCTTTTTCTGCGAGTATTTGTTCCCTCTCCAGCTTGACTAGAGATGGAACAAGAGTGTGCACTTTGTCAGAAGAATACTTTCAATAGACTGTCATTATTTTTTTTAAGTGTTGTATTTTAAGTTTGTGTGATCACTACTTGAATCACGCCTTAAATCAGTATTGTGCCACAGACCTTGACCTTTGTTGTTGGATTTTCAATTTAATGATTGCTACCAACCAAATCTGTGTGTGTGCCATACTTACCTTGATTTGAAGAAACCTGAGCTCTGTTTAGTGCTATCCTCTTCTGATGGCTGTCAGACACCTCACACTTTGTTTCTTCTCTCTCCTGGAAAAGCAGATTTAGAGCATAGAAAGTCAACTAAGTGTCTTAGTAGCCACAAAGTTTATCCTTAAAGCACACAAAGCCCACATTCAGACGCAGGAGTTCGTTCACCTGAGGAGCTTCCAACGCCTCCGCCTTCATCCGGCGCTGTTCACTGACACACATTTTCCATCCAAACAGCACCTGTGATGGAGTCCCCAAAAGAACATGAAGACAACAATCCTGCTGCATCCTGCAGTTTGGTTCAGTGGAAGAAAGGATTAAGTGGGTATATGAGACCTTGGCTTGAAGAGTAAGAGCCCAATGCCAGAGTGCACGCTCTGTCGGTTCATAAGTTTTCAGTCTGTACTGCAGCTGTTGACAGAGATCAAAAAAAACAAAAAAACAAACAAAACGCTTTTTGTATAGAGCTCTTGCTTTTGATCTCACTCTGCATTGCCTTGTCGGATTCATTATGTTATTTGTATATTGCATGTACCTTCCATCCCACAAAGCTGTGCTTGACAACTTTGCTCTCATGACATTGCTCAATTTTTCCCCTCTGAACAAACTGAAACAAAGAAAAACTATGGTTACACACGCTTCCATACACCACAAATATACCACTCAGCTAAATCATTGGAGTTGTTAAAAAAACAGAAACTGTTCTTATTACACTATGCAATTAAAGCTTGTTAACAAGTGTAAAGGGAAAGTACCTGTTTCCACCTATCCAAAGCCCATCTCATGCAGTGAAGATCATCTTCACAACAAATTTGTTGCTCATTGGTCCTGATATACAAAAATGAATCCTTTCCAATCAGTTTTCTTTTAATCATAAGAAGAACTTATTTGTTCACTGATGATATTTTTAAATGACAGGTAATAGTATACATAAATAATGTATAAGTGTAGTGCATTCAATCATAAATCCATCCATTCATCATTTGGCTCATCGTATCATGAACACACAAACCCAAATTTTGCCTCACCTGGCCTGTAATCCAACACTGCTATCCTCCTGCTGTGCCATTGAGATGTGAAGCCTTTGCTGGTGTTGATCTTTTGATGCCGGCTGCTTCTCTTTCTCCTCTGCCCTCTGCTGCTCCATCCGCTGCCTCCATCGAGCCCAAACTCTCTGCATGAGGCTTTGCTCTTCATGAAGAATGGCCTGAGGAAAATAATTGCTTGACATCACTGTGATCACGCAAAAAAGCTCAGTAAGTGTTGGCAGATCACTTGGTTAAAATAGAATGACAACATACTATTCGCAGAAGCAGCATTTCATCCTTGTGTTTGGCTGACCTTTCTCGCCAGGTGCACAACACCCAAGTGCACAGACGTTGCCTGAGGACAAAGTGGCATTTTTTTTTTTTTTTTTATCAATGAACTGAGAATGTTAAAAGTGAAAAAATGGGAAATATACTCAAGTTGTTGTTTTAAAGTTATAGAAAAATACAGTACACCATGATTTTATTGGTCAGGCCCACTTGGGAATAGATTTGCCTCCATGCGACCCGCACGCTTAAATGAGTTTGACACCCCTGCTGAATTGTGCAGTGGTTCTCAAATGGTCTACCTTCCAGAGGAAAAATATTCTTCCCTATCATCAAGTTGAGGGCCACATTTTTAAACCATTCAAATTTATTTCACAGAAAAATTGCACAGTGTAAGTTCATTCTATTTTAATACGTTTTACTGTGACATTTGTTAGTATCTGTTGTTGGTTTTTGCTAACGTCTTGTAAATGCTGTTTGACCCTTCGACTTACTTTGTCTTGTTTACTTCACAATTTTTGATACTCCAAACATTTCTGGAGGGTCCCATCGATTTTTAGCATTGTGAGTCCCGGGGACCCGACAGTTCTCAGAGGTAAAATGAACATTGTACTCACTTATTATATTCATCTGCCTTGTGTTTCCTGTTTTTCTTCACTCTTTTCTGTTGAATATATTCACACCACGACTTGAAGTAATGAGCCAAACAGTGCTCGGCAAACCAAATATCAGCTCGCCACTCCAGCTCCTGCATGAAAGCATACCATCAGTTATCAGCATCAAAGTGAGTAATTTGAGGCTATCACACTGTCTTTGAAATGTAACCCGACTGCCCTCCCCATGCGATATGGTGCACTTGAGCGCTGCTAGCTAGTGGCTAACTTAATGATGGCAACAGGCACTGTACAATACATTTCTGCCTAAATAAATACATTTTTATCACCCTGAATTAGGAATTTAGATTACTTGGTAAGGTTTATTCTGAAGTTTTGACCACTGTCATGTAGAACATTGACAAGTAAAATTTCCCGTATACTCCATATCAAAAAAGACCAAAAGAAAATAGATCTCATGCTGTGCATGTACAAGAATTCTTGTGGTAAACTACTGTAATCTCGCAAGATCTTGTCGTACAAAATATCGTCCCATCCCAAGTATATATTCATCTTTCAAACAACCAATCATGGCTCACCTGATTTCTGGGTTTGGTCGTACAAAGTAAGCCATGATTGGTAGTTACCTGAGCCCTGAGTATATGTGATGTCATTTTCAGATGACAGCAAATGGCAAAATGTGTTTCGGTATTAATTGTACATGAAAAAAAAAAGATTATAAACAAAATGTTAAAATTTTACTGCTGAAAATGGCTAAACATGGTTAGAATTCATTTTAATACCTCCATATGACTTTGCTGCGTAAGCTTTCGCCTCCAGTGTTCAAAAGCCCTACTCGACAGGCACGTCCTGTAAAGGGAGGCAATAAAAACATAAAATAAACAAGCAGCCAGCCAAAAGTGCATTCAAAATATATTTACAGAAAATACATATGAAAAGAGATCAATGAAAAACACCTGTAATTTGTCAGCGCAATATCTGTCAGGGCTTGGAGACGTCTGTCTTCAGCCTCCTCCAGTCGGTCTTTCCATAGCTTCCAATGCTTAATTATGACCTATGTAAAAAATTGCAGTGTCAAAGTAACATATTCATTTATGTCATTTAATTAGTCATAGTTGATCTTTTTTTTTTTCCTGTATGCTGATTGGATTTGTTTTCATGTATCGGGTTTGTTGTATTTGAGTTGTTGGATGTTGGAAAACTATGGTCAATGGCACCCTGAAGAGGACAACTTTTGGCAGTCATCGTGTTTGGAAAAAAAAAAAATTCAGAAGCAGACAGAAGACGTGAAAATGTACACCATGACTCCGGAGCTCACATGGCCAAGTTGAGGTACGCGACAGGAAAGTTAGGGCCTTAAAGCATTGTATTTTTCCAAATTATTATGGCAAAGACCTCAAAAGTTTCACAAAGCTTCAACAACCTATCTATGAGCGTTCCGCCTGATGGTCGAAATGAAAAGTTTTAACCAGCACATGGGACTAGTCTCAAATGCGAGAAAAAGTAAATGATTACAAGAAAATAAATCATGGAAGCCATTTTTGTTGTTGTATAGCGATCTGCTACAATAATAAAATGCATTAATAGATGTCTAAGTCTAGTCCCAGAGGGCCAGTATCCTGCATGTTTTCTGGTTTTCTCTGCCCAATACACCTGATTCAAATGCTTGTTAGAAAGCTCTGTAGGAGCTTGAAAATGACCCTAAATATTTGAATCAGGTGTGTTTTTCTTGAGATGGTTAGAAAACATGGAGGATATACTAGCCCTTGAGGACTGGAGCTTGACACCTATGCATTAAACGGAAAAAATAAAACCCAGGTACAAAGTTTTTCTCTGAAATTTTGGGTGATATTAAAAAGGGATTATTTAAACAATTACAGATTCGACTTCATCTAATTTATTTTAACTCTCATGACAACACTAGTAAAATTAAAAAAATACAACATGTATATAAGTCAGTGGCGTTAAGTCACACTCAATCTCATTAACTTACAGTCCGGTTATGATGCTGAAGGGCTGTATTTTTGTTCAGCTGTTTAGCTCTATTCTGTGACACGATTAGAGAAAGCCCCTGAAATACAGTACGCTGCAAACAGAATACACGGTCATCGGTACAGTACATATTATTACTAACATTACAATCGCTTCATTCTCTTGATCTGACCTTCAGGCGGAGTTGGTGGTGTTGACATGCCATCTGGCTTCTTTCTGCTTTTTCTTTGCGCCACGTCAAATCTGCCGATGAGCTCAATAATTCCAAAGTACTGGCTGGTTGGAGCTGGCCATGAAAGAAAATGCAAATTTTAAAAAAGTATGCATACCCTCCAGTCTAGCAGAACTCTGCACTGAGATACCTGACTCACCAGATGTCCACTGGCCTGCAAATGTTCCTCTTTGCTCTGCCATTTTTTTTTGCGATGCCACTCACTTTTCCAAACTCGCCAGCTCACGCTTATTAAGTGAAGACGGGCGACGTACTGAGGGGTAGCTAAATGACAGAATGAGGGAATGTTGAATGGCAAATCTTTTAAAAAAAAAATCTGCACAAGATGTTTTCTTAATAACCTTTAATGTGTTTCTTTTGCTGGCGAAAAGAGACAAAACTTTGCCACTCCTGCAATGATTTATTTTCTACTTTGTTGCTGAAGTGAACAGATATTTTGGATTCTTCCTCCATCTGTGAAGAAGCAGGTAAGTGCCGATCATTTCATTGAAGAAAATATTTTTACAGAGTATAGTAGAGCTTATCCAATTTAAAAAAATATTTTTTTAGTTATTTCATGCTGAGAAATAGTTAATATTTACCTTGGCCTGTATATTCACAGCCTCGTTCTTCAAGGTTAGGTCCTCCATCGTGTTAAATTTGTTCCGATGCTGTTGAAGCCTCAACTGCCACAAACACCACGTTGACCTGAGTTAAATAAAAATGTGTTATTAAAAGTGAATCCACACAAAACAGTGGATCTGTAAATTAACTTTCACAAACCGCAGTCTTGTGCGCCTGTGTTGCTCTCGAGCTGATTGTAGTGCTTTACTTTTCAGTCGACGTGTTTGGATGAAACGCCCCCACTTGTCCCAAATCTGACGCATTCGCCACCTGTTGGCTGGGAAACACCAACAAAGTGGTAACATTTGAGAATGTTTAATATTGGAAGATTTATCACCTGAATGTAGAGGTATCAAATACCGTATATACTGAATGCGTGGGCTTTTTGGATTTTGCTCTTCTTTTCCACTTGCAATGACATGAATTCTTGCCAGCTTCGAAATGTCAGATAGAGCAAGCGATACCTTCAAAAAAGACATGTTGTGAGAAGATCTGGTTGATTTATACATTTAAACTTAATAATACTAGACTTATGGTGCCTCGGTTAGCACGCCCGTCTCACAGTTCAGGAACCCCAGTTCAAATCCACCTCGCTTAAGCCTTCATGTGTGGAGTTTGCATGTACTCCCCAAGCCCCGCTTGAATTCTCTCCAGCCACTACGGCTTCCTCCCATGGGAGTTGTATTGGAAATACTAAAATGTCCTTAGGTCTTAGGTTAGGTTTAGGTGTTATGGTTGTTCGTCTCTGTGTGCCCTGCAAATGGCCAGCAACCAGTTCACGGTGTCCCCTACCATCTGCCCGAATTAGGCTGGGATAGGCACCAGTAAGGCTGCGACCCTAAGCGGTTCTAGAAAAATGATGGATGGATGGCCCAAGGACTGACCTGTAATGACATTCTGCACGTACTGAAAGCCGCCACTCCCTCCCAGAAGTCCACCATTCCTCTTTCCATCCATCAAAGATTTTTCTCAGTAACACTCTCTCATAATGACATCTGTAAATTAAAAACACAGGAGTGCAGAAATTACGTGATTCAAGAATGGTCAGAATTTATTGCCGCTGACATGCATCTTGGATTATTATTAATGGTACTTTGCTTTATGAAGAAGGCTTCGACCAAAGATGTTCCGTCTCCATATTTTTAGAAACTTTCTTGATAAGTATCTGCGAGATTAAAGACGTTTAGACAGACACTAGAAAACAATGAAATACAGTCAGCGAAATTAAATAATTTGTAATAACAAAGAATGTGCACCTTATTCTCAGCTCCTTAAAACTTCCGCATTTGTCACAACTGTATCCAATTGTTTGGGGAATAAAACTGCTTTGAACTACATTCTCTTTCGTATCATCACTAAATCTGACGCAGTGTAAATTGCAGCTTTGAAATCGCGATTGTTTTTCCATTACTGCGAATAATCTACTCCACAATACTTTTAAATTCACGGTACGGCGTTTGAAATGATACAATCAAAACACAAACAGAAGAAAATTGTGTGGTCATTGTATCAAAGTTTGTCCATTAACTTACACTTAAGAATCACCGCGCGTTTGTTTTTCCGTGTCACGTGACAATTGAACGAGGGCCTGGGGTTTGTTTAATTTACTGCTCGTCAGCAGCAATGTTTTGGTTTTGACTGATATTGAAACGCCAAACTGTCGGCCTGTGAGCCAAGTTTACAAATCGAGCACATCCCAAAGCTTAGATTAGCTGTCCAAATATATGCCTTACCACAAATCAAGCGTTTGCATAAATTGTGGCAACAGCTTCTCAACATATTTTTGTTTTTTCTTCTTCTATCGCTTGTATTTAATTGTAGTCAAATTATTTCTGGAGTAACATTTTACTCCTTCATAGATATTAAACGTATCGGACTATTTCAAATTCTACATAGGCGCGCGGGGCACTGCGTCAGGTTTCCGAGGACCTTCTTAAAGCGGCGTTCAGAGAAAATTTGCTACTACGACTCAGGAAAGAAAGAACGTGTAGACAAGTATTTCAGATTACTGTAGGAGAATATTCCAACCGTGTAGTATTTCATGTGACCCTAGTACAGCCCGTTTTCTAAATTCACTGTATCCGGTTGGCGAGTGGTAAATTTGGTTGGGTGGGCATTACCCCATTCCCCAGCTACTTAGCTGGCTAGTTAGCCGAACTGGCTAGAATAGCTAACTAGCTCTAGCTGACGTACGTGAACTTCAGGTCAGCCACTTTCAAATTCAGCCGTCATACCGGGTAAGTTATTTTTCTGTGAATTTGGAACATATCGGGCAGCTGTTTTTTATATTCTGCATCTTTTTATATAACAAGTTATGTTACAGAAAAGACTACCGGGCTCTGGGAAAAAAATGAGCCGCATTAATGTGTGTTATATTTATTTGAAGTTTTATTAACTACCAATGCAGGTTACGGAGCGGTTTTATCAATTTGCAAAATTGCGATTGTTTGCTCCCGCTGATAAATCTCTCGGGTGTAATCAATTAACTCGTTAATTGGATAGTGTCGTTCGATGGATTTCAGCGGCTCATACGATAGGACAGGCTTTCTTTTACGATCGTCTGGTCTTTTTCTACCGTTTTCACGTCATTATTTTTGCATCCGATGTTGATCATCAAACCATCAAGTTTACTGCTTTAAGGCAAGTTCGTATGACACCCTACATTGTAAAGGATCACTCCATAGTGCTGGGATAGGAAAGGCGACTTCGTTAAACAGAAGTAAGTTTAAATCCCATGATAAAATGACGCATTAATTCTTAAATCAAAAATGTGTTACAATATGCAGACCTGACGTGGTCCAGTTTCTTGGTACCACAAACTTCTCAGCAGCATTCTGTAGTAATTTATGGCTGTTCCATTGTGTGTTTGATTTTTTTTTTTTTTTCCCCCAGCAGCAGCTGCAAATACCTATCTAATTTATGTGGAAGTAGTGTGTAAAGTAGCCTTTTTGTCCCTTCTTTGGACTTAAGATCTTTGATTCTATAAATGTTCTTCAGGTGTTAATGAGTACTTTTGGTCAGAGCTTTCAAGTGGATTTTGTGATTCAGTCGGTCAACACATCAAGATTTCTGACTTGATTTGTGGCTCTGAACCAATGCACTAGGTCTAGTATTTTTGCAAACATCATTTTTTTGTTTTGTTTTTTAATGTTGGACTCTGACTGACCTTTGACATTTCAGTAATAAGGTGCAATACAATGACCCCCCATTATTTTGTCAATTTGTTTCAATAGAGCTGCAGATTCACTATTTCCCAAATATCCATAATTTTATTTATTTATTTATTTTTTAACCCAGCGGAGTATTTACACAAAGCTGTGTTTCTGCCATGGACGGTGACGCTTGTGTTGAGGAGAACAACAAAGGTGATGCTGTTGTGGACCAAGTTAAGAAAGAACCAGCAGCCACAAGTCCACATAGATATACCAAGGTAATGGAGAGGAACATATTTTTTCATTTTGGTTAATGTGCTCGTATGTGGATCTTGTTTAATTTGTGTTTGTGAATATTTAGGAGGAGCTTCTTGTAATTAGGGAGCTACCAATCTCCAATGAAAGGCCAGAATGTCTTTCAGTGAAATATGACAGGTATGAATGGATTGCCTACATCAGCTACCCTACAACAGTTATATATATATACACACGTATATATGTATGTCTGTCTGTCTGTCTCAGCGGTATATTCTCTGTCAACTGTAGTGACAATATGAACAATCTCCTTCACATCGTCATTATCGTAGGATGATACACAGCCCCCATAATCAGTCCAAGCCCAAGCCACGTCAGTAAACAAATATCTCTGAATAGGAAGACATGGGATGCACATACTTAGCTTTATGTAAGGCAAGGAAAAACTATTGCATAGAGCTTGTTCCTACTGTTGTTCCTGCATTTTTTTCTCGCCACATAGCAAGAGGGTGATTCCCTATTGCTTCTTGATTATCTTATTTGTTCGCCATAAATTGCGCTACATTCACGTGCAGTTTTCATACATCATGTCACTTAAAGAATGACTGAAAATGTTGACATTAGTCAACACCCTCAAAATTCTTTTGCAATAAAATTGAATTTCAAGTGTAAACTCCGTTATCATGGGCGTGTGTGTGTGTGTGTGTGTGTGTGTGTGTGTGTATTTATATAATTATATATTTAAATATATGTACTGTAAGTCTCAGTCAAGGATTACAAAATCTAATTTAACATGTCTTAAATACAGTGACGGCATCTGGGACCCTGAGAAGTGGCACGCCTCACAGTATCCCACCTCAGGGCGTAATTCTCCAATGGAAGGTTTTAAGAAGGAACATTTGGAGGATCGAGTTCCACTGAAAAGAAGAATCCCAGGTACTTTACCGGGGCCTCAGTATATTCTCAGGACAGATGGTCAAATCGTAGAAGTAAAAGTAACTTTAACAGTCATGAAGAGTTGGTGAAAACCAAAATCAAGTGAGAAACTCCACGCCATTTCACTCTGGTAAATAATATATTAAGGTGAGAAAAAGCAAGACGCTTATGACATGTAAACATTTGTAAAACATTGCCTCCTGGTGGTAGGATGACAGTGCTTGATTTGACGTGTAGAATTACGCTGCAATTTCGCTGAGTGTTTCTGCACTCTGCTGTACTCTGCATCTGCACACCCACACCCACTGCGAGCGTCTGCAGTCCACCGTGATGCTCTGTACAGCATCACTTATTCCTTGGGAAGTCAAACTACGCATGCACGGGGATCATCAACTGGTTGAGTTTGGGGGGGGGGGGGGGGGGGGGTGTCTAACCTTCTGGAAACCAACCAAGCTCCGTTTGTGGAAGTTTTGCTTGGATAACACTTCATTGCATACGCCTGAAATGGGCTTCTTGGGTCTCCGAAGGCGACTCTACACGAGTCTCATTCACTGTGAAGCAGTGAATGTCATGCTAAAACAGCGCGTCGTCAAATCTTCTTTTTTTTTTTTTTTTTTTTCTCACGCTACTCTCGCACTCTCCCAACTCTCTTGCGGACACTTCAATCAAACATGCTAACTCCTAACTCCCTTTTTCCTGTTAATGAAATTGGTTAGGCTTGTCAATTTTGTACGCTGTGTTGTGTGCAATTTACAATCTATTTGGAATAAAGTAATTGTGTTAAATTTTCTTCAGATCCTCGCGAGAGGTTAAAGGAGGACGATTTGGATGTAATACTGAGCCCGCAGCGTCGCAGCTTTGGAGGTGGATGCCAAGGCAATGCTGCACCTGCACCCCACTCCTCCCGACCAATCAGCCCACTTGAAAATAAGGAGAATGAGACTCTCCGCTTAGGAGGGACGCGACGAATCGGAAGCGGTCGTATCATTGCCGCCCGAGCCTTTGAAAGAGAAGCCCGCCTAGAGAAGGAAAGGGAGCGGGATGTCAGAGACTTTAAAGACAAAAGATTCAGGGTTGGTTCTGAGTGTTTGTTCAAAATCAAGCTCATTTACCTGTAGGGTGTTTTTTATTTATTTATTTTTTGAGTGCAGACGTTTTTCCAAGTGTTTTGCTAAAGGAAAGTTAAAAAAAAAGTAGTTATTTTTATGTACTAAAGTAATCAACTACTTAAACAATTTCAGGGACTGAAGTAATCGATTACTTTGTTAAACTAAGCAATTACTGAAGGAATGAATATTTGATTGAGAAGTATCAGCCTTTTTTTAAACACTTTTAGCCAAACACTTGAAACAATTTTGAATAAAATGTACATTCAAAAGAATATAATACACACAGTAGCAGCTGGAATTGAATGTCTTTGGGAATTAATATGTTAAATGCATTGATGATAAATTGCAATGTAGACAACAAATAATTTGCCCTTTCTAGTACACAGAAAAATAACCTTGGTTGTCTCATCAAGTGTATTTGCTCATGTGTTGATCCTTGGCCTTTTTTTTTTTTTTTTTCCAGAGAGATTTTGGAGATAAGCGTGTGTTTAGTGAACGGAGAAGAAATGACTCTTATGCAGAAGAGGAGCCAGAATGGTTCTCCGGAGGTCCCACAAGCCAGTCTGAGACGATTGAGCTCATTGGATTTGACGATAAAATATTGGAAGATGATCGGCGCAAGTCCAGACGCTCAAGGAAGAGGACAGAGTCTGTGAAAGAAGGTAGAAAACATGTCTTTCAATACTCACTAGCTGACAGTTGATAGTTATGATTAGAATTTTGCATGTTTATTCAAATCCGTAGAATGTAATGGGCAGCCAGAGGAGCAAAATGCGACTTTGCGGGCTTCAGCTGATCAGGAGGTTCCTCACCCCGACGTGTTGCCCGAGCAGTCCACTGGAGATTTTGACTTCAATGAATTTTTCAATCTGGAGAAGACCATGCCAGGCTTGGCGTCTGTAAGTACTGGGATGCACAGAGGTGTTTTGATGGCAAGTGGTGTGGATATCACAATTGGGGTGTCACTTTCTTGCCATAATACTATTGTTGTATTCAAATCAAAGCTTGATGTTTTCATATCACCTCAATTACACTTTTTTTCCTCTATGGGCTCAAAGTGTCTATCCATTATAAATAGTATGTGACACTAAACATCTCTCGTAAATACCTTTAACTGCTGTGACTTAATCTGAGGTGGTGGTTGCTTCAACACTGAATGTTGCTGTCTTGTTTTACTAAAGATTGTTGCATGAGATTCAAAAATACATTCTCTTTTCCAAATTTATGCCCATCATGACAGCTACATCTCATTTGCAAGCTGACCAAATACTGTAGTTCTTAGTGTTCAGCCAAAGTGGGGGAAGTTTGAGGGGTGTTTTTGAGTTGTTTTTTATGTATTGGATAAATGTCTTCAGGCACATTTTGTGCTAAATGAATCAAATGACGATGGAAAGCGGCCTAAATGTAAGTGCCACTTTAGCCCTCATATCCGTTGTGTCTGTTTGTGTCTTGCGGTTTGCCGCCGTCACAGTCTCTGTTTTGTCTTTTTAGATGATAGAGGATGTTTTAGGGGAAGGGCCTGTAACAGCAAGCCGCTTCAGTCAGTGGTTCTCCAGCAACTTGAGTCCTTCAGGCAGCCACTCCAGCAGTTTGAGGTCCACTCCGCATGAAGAACTGGAAAAACTAGCAGGTTAAATCTTCTTGTCTTGTGTGTTTTTATTTTCCCCCAGCATATGCTGAAGTCAGGTTTATGATATATATATTCATTCTTTTTTCCTTCTCCGAAGGGCTTGAAGTCCTTGGCACATCCTCTGGTCAAGGTGCTGCCCAATTCTTTACACCCATTCAGTCATCAGATTCCAAGGAGAAGGTTGACATCCTAGAGTTGTTGCACAAGGCCAAAGTCGACCTGAAGCCTCTTCTCTCCACCCTTTCCCTTAACAAGGCTCGCCTACGGGAAAACAGTGAGGAGCACAAACACTTGTACCATATTAAATAATATTAATAATACCCTGTATACTTAAGTCTTTCACTACCATTGGTGACTATAGAAGTCATTTTTAATTGGTTTGGCAGTCAATAAGTTAAGTGAATTTCTTTTCACTTCAAGTGTTTGATAATGTAGTCATACCACCTAGCCTAACTTTGTCAAGGTACCAAAGTCTTGAGGGTTTTTTTTTTGTAGCAAATCTTTCCAATGATTTCAGTTGCCTGTATTGTATATTGGAAAAGTTTTGACTTGCATTATCCCAACCCTAGCTCACTCTGGAGCGGTACTGTCCCTGGAAGAGGTGGAGGGAGGAATGAAGGGCATGAAACTGGCCTCAGACCCACAAGTGCAAAAGGTAGCGCCTCCACGAAGCGGAAACGGGACACCCTTCATGGCTGAGCACTTAGAAGAGGCTTTAACGGGCGGTCCCAGTGCTCGGCCACGTTCGCGCGATACAGACATGTCAGCCTTTAATAAACTAGTCAGCAGCATGAAGGCAAGTGGAACTCTGCCAACTCATCCTAAAACCAACTCAAACAATGTAAGTATATCTCAAATGTTTGTATTAAGCTACCAAGTAGCAACCTAATGAATGGTTCACTTTTAGAGGGATGGCTGAACATTGTGTGGAAAGAGCTTGACAAGTGATGGGCATAAATTTTCTTCCAACTATTTATGGCGTGAACTGTGAACATAGCCCTTCTGCTTTATGTAAGTGAAGCTTGAGCTGATGTTGATACTACAAAAAAGTGAGCGCACAATTGAGGAAATTGCTAAGTAATTAATGCTTTTCAGACATATGACAAAACCCTTATTTATGCTAATATTTGTCAAACTCCAAAAACCTCTACCTCAAGCTTCACATTGCATGATGCTCATTGGCATTGGCTTTTATGAGGAAACGAGGCTTCTGTTGTGCATTCACAAATTCATTCTCCTTGTGTGTAAATTCAGCAATCTTCAGACCAGTCTGTGGTGGCATTAACTGAAGTTCCGATGCCACCTCAGCAACCGAAGAACATATTCCAGGTATTTGAGATGGCAGAGAGTGGCCATACATGTAGCCAGCATTCGATTATCTGAAAACTTAACTGTAATGTTTCTATGCTGATAAAAATCTAGCCCACAAGGGAATATTTTTTCTTCTTCAAATCTGTCAATTTATTCTGCAACAGGAGCTCTTAGGTGGACCTGCTCGTAGTCGCTCCCCAGTGCTACTTGGCAACCTTTTGGGCAACTCTGAGATCTCGGCTCCTCCCAGCTCCCTACATAGCCTCTTGCACAAAGGTCCCTCACCACCTCTCTTCCCTCAAAGGTCACCCTCACCAGATTACTTCAACAGCCGCTTGCAGCATCCAGCAGGTAATGATAAATAAAGGTTCTAACATCCTGGTTGTTACAGGTATAGTCCACTAAAGCCGTTTTCCGCAGTAAATTTTGTCTAAATTATTTTAATGTACATTTATTTAAAAACAACTTTTGCCACTTGCTCTCAACTGAAAATGAAATCACGTGTGCAGAAGGCTCAAGTAACTAATAATGACACAGCTCAGCTTGTGAGCATCATATAACCAACAGGTGAACGGTGATTGGTCATTACGCAAGCCTCAAGCTTTGCTCTAATGGCAATATTTTAATATGTATATATCTGTGTGTGTATATATGTGCATGTTTCCTCTTTCCTATTATGTACCGTACATTTATCAGAAAGTACAGTTAATGGCTTCAGCAGCTCCTTAAGAGGTATACTCATAACAAGTGTTGTGGGTAATCCTTCCCCTCTCATGTTATCTCAAGGCTTTCCTGTTGGTGCTCAGACTATGATGCCTGCACACTATGCCGACATGCACCGGTCTATCAGCCCTGCATCTGCAGCTCAGCATCAGGTAGCAAGACTTTTTTTTTTTTTTTTTTTTTCTCCCTATGTTACATTGAGTTCGATTTGTTTAATGGGTGAAGTTGCTGAACATATTCTCCCTAAGTCTTTCTTTTGAGAACTGAAAGAAATTATAGATTAGTGATCCATTGGGCTTGTTTTACTTTTTCCCAGATGAGGACACTGTCAATGCCAGTGAATCATTCAGATCTCGAAGCACTTGCATTTCAACAGGATCTTGCACTGCATGCCCACCATCAGTTCCCATCTGGCTACAATCGACTGCCACAGGACAAGTCTTTTCGGAACCGGTGAGTGATATTCCTCAATTAGCTTATGAACTAACAATACAGCGTAGTGGGCCAACTTGATGTGAAGTGAGCTCCAACTGCTTACTAAATGCTGTGTGCTTGTTTCAGTCCTCAGCGCGTTAACCGCTCCCCTGGCCCCCAACCTGCCGGAAGACACTCACCGAACAATGCTGTCACAAGTATGGTAAGCGTCAGATTCATCCCCCTGGCCCCAAAATGTTGTCTCGTTGAAGCAAAAGAAGTCTTTTTTTTTTTTTTTTTTTTTTTTTTTTTTTTTTTTTTTTCTTCTTGCAACAGTTGTCTCCGTCATTTACACCTACATCAGTTATCCGTAAAATGTATGCAACAAAAGAGAAAAGCAAAGATGATCAATCAAGTCGACCAGAGACCAAAGAGGAGGCTGCCGCGCACTCTCAAGATGGTACAGAGCCTTGATTTGACTTAAAAGCCTGAATTAAAGATGACTAAATTTAGACATTCCTCTTATAATTGCAGAGAACAATGCCCCCAGTTCACACCTTGAAGCATTTGAAGGAAATGGTGCACAGTCTAGTGCAGTTAAGTTCTCTCAGACCTTGTCAAGCAAAGACCAGGAGCGACTTAAGCCGCTTTCTACTGGACACCATGCACCTTCTACGGCACCGCCAGGACCACCCTCATCTTTCCCGCGTTCCATCTACCCGGTCCCACTGCTATCCCATGTACCAATGGTACGTCCGCCTCCTCAGCTCCACCCCAATGTGGTTCAACGAATGCTAGCTCAGGGAATCGAGCCCCAGCAGCTTGCCCCGGCACTGGTCCAAGCAGGTAAAGGTTCGCCCACAACATACCTTTATTGCTTAATATGAATTAAACCAGTCTGAATATTGTCATTGTCAGGTATATACCCACCACATGTTGATCTAGCGCAGCTTCAAGGCTTACCCCCTACAATACTTGGCCAGACCCTGTACCCTCTTAGTGCAGCAGGAGGTCATCCGCTTCTACCTCCCAGAGCCAGCACTCAGATGCAGCTGGCGGTGATGCAGCAGCAACTTCAGCAGCAGAGGCAATGTGAGTTAAAATCGAACGTTGTGGCCATTTCGATACGTTTGAAATGAAAGAGGCTCTCTTATATGTACTTTATCAGGAGTTGAATACCGATAATTCCTTCCTAGGTATTCCCAGAAATAAGTGTTGGCAAATTTGACCTCAGCTCTAGGTGCTGTTTTTTATTTTTTTTCAGTAAAATGTTTATGTGAAAAGGTTGTAACTTAAATGGCCAACAATAAAGGGATACTGTACAAGTTACTTTGTGTAATTTTGCTCCTTTTGAGTCTTAAGAGTTAACTTTGTCCTCCGCTTGCAGTACATCAGGGCATCCCAGGCCCACAGTCTCAGAGTCAAGGATCACATCGGACAAATGGCTCCCAGCGACACACAAGTCCCCCTCCAGGTCTGGCCAAGTGGTTTGGATCAGATGTGTTGGATCAGCAGCTCCCTTCCATGCCATCCAAGGTCATAAGTGTAGATGAGTTGGAGTTCCGGCCCTAAGGAACTTAACGCTGAGGTGGACTGTGAATTATGTTTCCCGCGTTCTCTCTCTCTGATCGATAACATTTAAATGTGAACTTTAAGTTGAAGCCACAACAAACACTTGGACAGTCTTTTTTGACTAACCTTGAAATTAAAGCTCTTACAGAAAAGTAAGCAGGGCAACCGAGATGTGTTATTGCAGATTTTTTTTCCCCCTCCTCCCACATTCACTTTTTGTTTTATCCTTTTTTGTATTGGACTAGTAGTAAATTTGGGAGTAAGTTATGTATATTCACGACTGTACAGATGATGGGAACTTAACGTAGTCCCGCTGTAAATAGCAATGTTTTTTTTTTCTAGGTCGAGGGGAGGTGAAACTGAAGTTTAAATGCTGATAGACTGTCACTAAGAGCTAGTAGCACTCCTTGTAGACTTTCGTTGTCCTTGTGAACTGCACTGAGAGCTACTGCAAATGATGAATGGGGAGGTTTGCTGTTTACTTCCCTCGCCGGTGGCTCAGTCCCATAGATGTGGTGAGCAGGATCATTTCAAGACTACTCCAAGGGACTGCTGGTTGTGCCTTCTGTGTATTTGTTTTTTTCTTTTGTAACTGTATTCTCTCCCATCCAAACTGCCACATGAGGAGGCAGTCTCGCAATTTCTGGAGGTGTCAGGATTCAGTTTTTTGTGCTGTTAAATTATAAAGCACAGATAGAATTGATAAATAAAAATTGTGACTAACACTTTGGAATACTTGCTTACTTTTTCTCCGATTTTTCTGTGGAGGTATTGTTTGAATAATTTTGACGTGTTCAACTATTTTATGCATGACTCAAATTATTTGACTTTTTGACAAATCCAGCTATGTCAAAGTGAAATAGTGTCACATTTTGGGGGTGCAATTGGCATTAATACAAAATTATTTCATCCAGCTCAATAGTATTCAGTAGCAAATGTACTGTTGTGGTCGTTTTTGGACATTTCTTCTTTGAGCAAACATCAAACCGTGCAGAGATTAGCTCCGAATAACAAATGAATTACTGTGGGTGGCCATTTAGCCACTTGATTTCCTTTTAAAAAGGGTACCACAGTTGCATAGGTAATGAACAATCACAGCTCAGTTTACGTGTCACGTGACCAAAATCAGAAAACAGGCGACGCCTATGATCCCCCAATTGACAGCAATGGTGGATTTTGCTTTATACATATAACAAATGCAGTCCTGTATTAATCCGAATGCAGTGTTAAAACTTCCTAGGGGCACACAGAAAAGTGTGAACATTTTTTTTTTTTTTTAAATGGGATGAAACAGTTTAATAATTGAAGCATTGTCTCGCTACTGAACGTGTTTTATTTATTCGTTGGCTTCAATAGATTTGACAGATGACCGCTGAATCGTGACGTCGTAACGCGTCACCTGAAGCCGAAAATCCCGACTATGCCATTCAGGGCGGCATGTTGATTGTCGAGCTGAAAAGGCTTTGAGGTCGACGCTTGCTGGGGGGGAGGGGTCTGTCACACAAACAGGAAGAGGAGACCTGCGCATTAATATCTGCCCATTGTGATTAAAGAGACCCCCGGAGCGCTTCTCGTTTTCCTTACTCGTTGGCTTTAGCGACTAAAAACACAAACGCGCGCGTCATAGAGCCTGCTTGATTAAAAACTAAATAAATACAAGCGACCCCCACCCATCGAGAAACTCGGGTCAAAGTGCACAGGAAGCTGGGGGGCTGCCATCTTTAGCCCGCTGCTAATGCTAGCGTTTAAACGTTAGATGCTACAACGACGCGGAGGATCGCTTGGTTCGGGGGGGATTTAGTAGCTATCTGTCCTCCGCGGCTCCAGTGCAAAATTGCACAGTCCGTTTTTTCTCCTCGGACCGCTGGATGCATTCGGCATGGAGAAGTTAGCGGAGCCGTCTTGGACTTCTTCGTACACCTACCAGGTGAGCAAGCACAGTGCGGAGATGCTACACAACCTCGACGTCCAGAGGAAAGATGGAGGCAGGTTCTGCGACGTGATCCTGCGCGTCGGCGAGGAGAGCTTCCCCGCGCACAAAGCGGTGCTGGCGGCGTGCAGCGAGTACTTCGAATCGGTGTTTGGCCGTCAACCGGAGGACGGCGACGCCAGGGAGCTGGAGATGCACACCATCAGCCCCAAAGTTTTCAAAGACATCTTAGACTTCGCGTATACGTCGAGGATTGTGGTGCGGCTCGAGTGCTTCCCGGAGTTGATGACAGCTGCCAAGTTTCTGCTGATGCGCTCCATCATCGAGATCTGCCAGGAGGTCATCAAACAATCTAACGTGCAGATCCTCGTCCCGTCCTCCCGGGGAGCGAACGCCAGTCTTTTCCAGGCCACCGGATCGGCTGAGCTGGGCTACCCGATGGCCCAGCAGCAGGATTTGGTGAACGGGACGGCGCTGGTCGGCTTTGCTAACAATGGACATCAGGTGGATGGGAGCGAAGCCGCAGCAGCAGCCGCCGTGCTCCTGGAGGACGCCGCCGAGGGATCCATGCCCGTCCTGCAGCCCGCCGACGGGCTGCCAGTGTCCCCCGAAACGACGACTTTACACCACGACGCCGTTTCCAAGAGGGGCAGGGGGCGACCCAAGAAGACCGGCGGCCCGGAGGAGCCCTTGCACTTCAATCACACCGCGCAGAAAAACATCGTGCTTTTCCCATGCGGCGCTTGCGGCAAAGCCTTTACGGAAGCCTCCCGCTTGAAGAACCACGAAGCTCAACACGGAGCCAACGTCGGAGGCCGTTCGACGCCGGCCGGCTTACAGGCTCTGATGGGCCAGGAGGACGACGCGCAGTTCCACGGGGGGCTTACGCTTGACAACGGCCGGAAGCGCGAGAGGACCAGACGGCACGTCGGCTGTGACATCTGCGGCAAGGTGTTCCGCGACGTCTACCACCTGAATCGACACAAATTGTCCCACTCCGGGGAGAAGCCGTACGCGTGTCACGTGTGCGGTCTGCGCTTCAAACGCAAAGACAGAATGTCCTATCATGTGCGTTCCCACGACGGCTCCGTGGGCAAACCCTACGTTTGCCAAAGTTGTGGCAAAGGCTTTTCCAGGTGAGTTCGACTTCCACCAGTTTCGTTGATGTCAGCTCGTTTCTTGGCCTGCATGTAAACGTTCACACAAATGTGTGCAGGGACAGGCCATGCATTTGGCGCTTGGGGCCTCATTGGGAATTTAATCTACCTCACAATACCACACAACTTTATTTCACATTGATGGTAACTAGGGATGTTCACACTACTTTTTTCAGACCCATTACAGTACTGTACTCAACTCTTTAAATATCACCGATACCACTAGTACTTTTGATTCATAAAATTTCCTAAAGCATAACAATATCCAAAAGAAATAACAATAAATCCAATTTTAGCATTTTAAGATTACATAAAGTTATTGGCCATTTCTATTATCATTTTCTATTTTTATACATGTCAAAATCAGTGCTGGTCAACACTTGACAAGAAGGCACAACCATCAAGTACAGATTTTTCTCCCCTGGCGAATGTCATGGCTAAAATCCTGAGAATATACAGCAGATTCACATGAATGACAACAAACAAAACCCAACACAGAAGAGCTGTTGCAGAGCTTGTCAAAATGACTAATCAGGGCAGCATCTTCATGAAATATGTGTATTGTTTCTGACTCCTTTGCTGGAAAATGGTTTCAGGAACAAAATAAAGACATACAACATTTTGCAAAAAAAAAAAGTCACACTTTAGTAATGAGTTGTTTCTTATTGCAATTAGTTTGCTCTTAATTCGAAAAGAAAAATATTGTGACCTTGTCATAACATTGCATTAAGTCAGATTTGTTGATAGTAAAAATGTATTTTACTAGAAAGTTTAATAATACTGAAACTGTACTTGTGACATTGTCCCTTTGCTAATGCAGTCGACTGGGTCTCCATAATTTTCCCGTCCCTCAGCTAAATCAACAGGTTACGGACAAATGCTTCATTTTATTTGCTAATTTGTTTAATCAAACACTGTGTGCCTTTGCCATTTAAAGGATACGCCCCACCAACCCTTCTGAATTGGACTAATGTGTATCGTTCTGTTGTTCTTGTTTCAATCTTTGGATGGTAAACACAGAAAAACAAAGTGGGGATCTTGAACTTTAGATTAGCCCTTTAGCGAGCAGAACAAGGTCATTTGTTTGTCCATTTGTATGCTTCACACTGCCCTGATCTTAATACTGATCATGTATTTCTGTGCCTTCTCTTTCGACTGTGTTCAATGACCACACTTGGTGTCTCCTGATTCTAATCTGCAAATAAAGTGGAGCACCCGTCTGGAAATGTCTCATCGGCTGATACAAAATATACAAAGGATGAAATTTACTTACTCTCACAGCAATGTTGGTGATTACATTTATTCAAGTGTGTAAATTGATCAAGATTTGTTAGTCAAACCTTGCTGTGTCAAATTTTGCGTTAACAAAATGGTCAAATGCTGGCTTTGTTGACTTTTGAAGGATAGATAATGCTCGTATCGTGGCCCAAGAAACACAAAAATAACGTTTATTTTTTTGATCCTCCAGACCAGATCACCTGAACGGACATATCAAACAGGTCCATACAACCGAGAGACCCCACAAGTGCCAGGTGATATTAAGAATACATCAACTAGTGTAGATTCGAATGACTCGATAGTTTTGGAGCTGTTAAATTGACATTTTTTGTTTGGTCTGTTCCAGATTTGTAATGCCTCTTTTGCTACAAGAGATCGCCTCAGGTCACACCTTGCATGTCATGAGGACAAAATTCCCTGCAAAGTATGCGGCAAGTTCCTTCGAGCAGCCTACATGACGGACCACCTGAAGAAACATAGCGAAGGAACACACAACTACTGCGGCATTTGCAACAAAGGTAAGTTTTCTCATGCACATCTGTAAGCTGCTTGTTTCAATTAGTTGCATGTAGGACTGAGCAATCAATCTTAATTTAATCAAGATTTCAATTCTGGCATCCTACATTTAAATAACATAATAAATGAGTGGAAGTTAGGATGACTACAGTTATTCTACGCATTTGACGCCACCCACCAAACCCAAAAATAAAAGAAGCAAAGACATCGCAATACAATCTGAAAGTTCCTTGGAGAAAACTGCCTGAAAAGAGCCACAGTTGTGGCGTCCTTGTGTCCACTGACACCCGCTGCCTTGCAGTGCCGTGTTGTTGCATGTTGTTAACCCTGGTGTGCCTGGATTACCGTAATCGATGTCACCGTTCTGCATTCTACTGGACTGGTAAGAGTGCATTTGTGTTTGCATTTAAAAAAAAACTAGAAAGTTTTCACTCTGAACTCCGTACTGTCCATTCGATGGTGCCTTGCTCATCTTGGGTGCTGATGGACCACCCACCTCTGGCTGCGGCTTCCTTGTTTGTGTTCGCGGAAGCCCGGGGTTACTAACCATTTTTGACATATATTTGCCCAGGTTTTGTAGATTCTGCGCTATTGTGCGCTGAAACCAATGGTGAATTGCACGATAGTTGTATTCTCTCTTTCCCTCTCACTCTCTTGCTCACTTGATCTCTATCTCGTTCGCTCTCTAGCTTGGCTTGGTATAGGCTTGCAAAGTATGGTCTCTTGACACACCTTTGTGAGTGTCCTTCAAAATTTCGGTATTACCGTAGTTCATCCTTTAATGCATATAAATCTCCTACACTGTGTCCTTAAGAATTTTTTATTATTGTATTTAAGGTTTTAGGTTAGCCCAGCAAGACTTGTGAAAATCAAGATCCATATGCACTTCATTATCATCACACCTGTACAGATACAGGGCAACAGAATTGACTTAACTGGTCTGAGAAACATTGACTAACATGGTATACAGGACAACAATGCCAGTCGGGATGAGCCACAAGAGTAGCTCTCCGAGATCTTTGAAGAGAAAAAAAAAACCCAAGGTTGAGAAACGAGAGAAAAAAAAACGACTCTTGGGACGTGTCCCAAAGAGAGCACAGCATAAGGCTGGAAAGAAATCTCTGCACATGCGCAAAAAAAACACACACACAAAAAAACAATACCACACAACTCAAACAACCAACAGATAGCTGGGGGAAGGCAGTGGTGGGTGTGGGGGGTCATGACGCCGGCCCGTTGTGGGCCACCAGGTTTCAGTGCTTCCCCCAGCAGATCAGCAGTCCATAGCATGAGACTCTAAATGGGGCTTCAATTAGCCAAATTATGAATATCTTCGGGGCGAGACGGCAACTTCTCCACAATGACAGCTGTTTTGCACGAGGGCTCAAAACTGCATTCAGGTGCGGTTGAGCTCACTTGTCACAAAAGTCAGAGTGTTGCTCGCTTATCCAACCTTCAGGAAGACCAGCATCTTCTTTTCCAATTCGGCCATGCCCGCCTGGGAAATTATGCGATTAGTCACGGACCCACCGACTCAGATAAGGAAGGTACCTGTTAACAAGATTCCTATATTGTAGATGTCCATGCGTCCTGTGCAGATGAGATTAATAGACACATCATCATCATCATCGGCGGGTAATCCAGCTGAAAATGTCCTAGAAGGGCAGGAAGGCTCCTCTTGCCTGCTCTTCTCATTGAGAAAAATGTGTCAGTAGAGTCCAGAGCCCAGCTGAACAACTCCATGGTTAAGATTTAGGAAGGTGAATATTTCAGGAGGCTATAATAGTTTGAGACAGCGGACAGTACAGGGCAAAGTTAGCAAAGCAGGAAGATAAGGGGTAGGAGCGGAGCAGAGCAAAAAGTGTCCGCCTCTGCCCAGAGCGGAGCTAACTTCACGCTTTCTATGTGCTGATTAGGTCAATTTTTATGCATCGGGCGTTTGCACGTGAGTTGTTGGGTGTTGGAAAACAAAGGTCAAGCACACCCTGGAGTGGAAACCGACTGGTTGTGTGTTTGGCGTAACCTGATAGGCTGCTATTCTGAGTGGAAGGGCAAGTTTCAGGAGCGGAAGGAAAATGTGAGAATGCAATACAATGCGAGATCTCTCAATCTGATGGGTGGTAAATTTTACTTTTAAAATGCCCTGAGAGCACTTAAAGATGTTGTGATGTGCATTCTTAGAAGAGTAAGAAGGAGCTTGCTTACCATAGAAACATCTCACTTTTAGCCTACCACATAAATGCAAAGCACACAGCTGCGACTAAGCCACAGTCAACAAGAATAACATAGATATGAATGTAGCGAGCTTTAGCAAAGCTTTTTGCCTGGCTAAACTGGAGAACACCCTGCTTTTGAGCAAATTTGTGACGGACAGGATGGATGGAGATTTATTTTAATGCATTTTCTAATGATTTGGTGATTGACAAATGAAACCAGCACCATTCTTTCTGATGGTTGAAACTAGTTGGCTGCCAGCACCAGGGACTAGTCTCGAATACGGCAGAAGATAAATGCTTACAACTGCATCTGTTAGTCTGTTAAAGAAAATAAATGACCGAAGCCAGTTTTTGTTGATGTGTATCAATCTTATGTGCTTCTTTTACATCAAGCTCATAGTTTTCAGACTACCACGTTGTAACTGAAATGCTTGTCTTAAGGGTTGTATTTAAATGAAAGGCATGTCGAGACTATTAGGAAAATATGCAGTTGGACATTGAAATGTCACTAACGGCAAATTCTGTGAAACCTGTTTTCCAAGAAAAGTTTGCATTTTTGAACAAAATTGGCTAAAAATAAAATACCAATCACTATTGGTATTGCGGTCAAACCAATCCAGATGTTCTGGAGCTCAGTCGAGGCCTCGGGTTTGCAAACGACCACCTTGTCTGTGCTCTTCCCGGTCGCAGGTTTCTCCACTGCCTCCTACCTTAAGGTGCATACAAAGACACACCATGGCTCGTCACTGCCACCTTCTGCTTCGTTGCACACCTTCCCTGAGCCAAGCGGGGAACTGCAGATGCACAACGGCGCCCCTTACCACATGGGACGTCAGTGCTCAGTGGAAGGCAAGCAGTCGCCGGGCCAATCCCCAAACACCCATGTCACTGGCTTTCAAACTGGCTGTATTGTTTATTTATTTATTTATTTATTTTTAAATCAAATTTGCTGCCACACCATCGTGTTTTGCTTAAAACACAGGCGCTACATCAGCCAATGCTGCTCGACCCTTGTCACCCACTGTGTGTGTGTGTGTTGATCTGTGCTACATTATTTTGATTGGTCAAAGACCAAATTGAGCAGCTTTTTTTCTGTATGTACTCAATCAGTTCCTGTTGATAGAATCAGCAGTTCTTTGCACCTTGTTTTGGACATGGCTTATTAATAATAACCATGTGGAGAGTTTGGCTGTCTCTGTGTGTCCAGCATGGCCATGGCTGCATATGATTTGTTGCTTGGTTGGCCCATTACCTGCTTGTCCACAAGGCACGGTGGTGCATGTTTTGTGACGTTGTGGTCTCCCTTAGCCCTGGTTTCATTGGACTATGGCATAGCCTTCAGAATGGGACTGGTGAGGCAAAATGTGTCAAAATAAAATGTTAACATAGCCCTTTGACAATCAAGCTGAATGAGGAAAAACAAACATGAAAAAGTTGGTGAGCACATATAGTATTTAATGTAGGACTGCAACTGACAATTATCTAAATTGATGAATCTAGTAATTTGTTGATCAACCGTTTAATCAGATTTTTTTTTAAGTTTTAATTTTTATCTTTTTAGTCAAAAACATGACAGTTGGGTTTCCCGCCTGATTCCTTATACAGGTGTTAATTGAGACCCATTTTGAAAAGTTCAATTGGCAAAAAAAATTAAATAAATATGGTTTGAAATGACCGAAAATGACATTTTGACTGCTAATTGATTAAGGTTTGCTTAAAAAGTAAATAATGCGCTTGTTTATAAGTAGGCTACATTTTTTTTCATTGGTTTGCATTTAGCAAGTAAGGTAGCTGTGTTGCCCTGTGTGCCAAGTAACTGATAAATAACTGATTCTTCTCTGATGAAAATTCCGCTCGTGATTGGGAATCATAAGCATTGGTTTATTTAAAAAAAAATCATAATTCATAAAATATCCAGAGAGCTAAATACACATCAGCAAATTAAATAAGCATTGCCAGAGGGCTTGCGCTTGTTTGTTTTGATTGCGAGGTTCAGGCAGGTGGATTTTATCATTTGGGAATGGAAGTGATGCGCAAACCTAAGAAGGAATCAAAAAACTTGCCCTTAGCCACGCTTCCGGAAAATATATTTATGTATTTTTTTTATTCATTGACATCTTATGAATGATTGTTTGCGGCTGCATCATTAAATGAGCAGGTCCACTAGCATGCTGCTGGCACGTGCATGTTCAGTATGGGTTGATACTGTCACTGTGACATCCCAGGTATGGCAAGTCTATTGCAGACTGGTTCATGGTTGATTAATGATCCCCATTTTGTGGAATGGGCTATGGACTGGCTCAGATTTCTTTCTTTCTTTCTTTTTATTTTTTTGTGTTCGTTTTTCAGCACTTCAGATGGTAATTCTGTCTCTGTGGTTTCTACTGGCGTGTTATGTCTGTTCTTCCTCTCCCCGGATGGGTGGATTTTGTAGACACCGGTCGGCAGCTGGTACTCTCCTCGCCCGATGCGGGCTCTCGCTTTCATGGGCTTTCTGGACATCAAGTTCTCCCCCAGCCCGGCCCTCCAGCCTTGGGCCCGCAGCCTGAGCTGCTTGTAGGGAAGCCAGGCGGAACTCCGTATTTCTGGGAGTGTCGCTCTGGCGGGGTGCCCGCTTTCCCCATCCACGGGCCTCCTGCAGGTCAGTACAGTCCAGCAGGTGGTGGGTGCATGACGCCAAACTACAATCATGGCTTGGTGGGCGCAGCTGAACTTTATTCTCGCTAAGAAACAGACTTTTTGTGTTTAACTTTATTTATAAGTACGAAAAGCAAAGCATTAGAGTATTTTGCCGGCAAAATTACCCACAGCCTCTCACTTTACTGTCTTTGTTGTCTTGTAATATTCCTCTGTTGGCCTGGGCAATCTGCTTCTCTTTTTGCCAGCCATGCCATGTTGTTTGTAGTCCATTTAAAAATCCACACTCACTGCCACTGACAAGTATACCTTTCAACTCCAACTGCGACAAACATTTTGTTGTTTGTTTTCGCTCATTTTAAGCAATTATTGCAATATAAAAATCAAGAAACACATTACAAGTGAGGTAGAAACCCACCACGGGCTTATCAAAAGCCCCACCCAAAGAAAAGCAAAATTAAATCAATAAAAGTAATACCGTTAATGCAGTCTAAGCATCAACAAACATATGTTCTAAATAAAAATGCAGTCAGGTGACAGAACATTGAAAGAATAAATCAGTCATGCCTCACCAACGCCAAATCTCTCTCCCATCAAAGCTTCTTTGAGTTTAATTCTATACCGTAATGAAGTCAGTTAATAAAAATTAATTTATCTTCCATGATTTGATTCCATGATGTCCGAATAATAATTGTCCTAGAGTTGTATGATACTAGGTACAACTTCTTATGTCCGGTTGAAAAGCAATTAGCCCTGAGTTACAAATGTAAACACCTTGTGGCAAGTCCGATCCCATGCACTTCAGTTTAAAAATAAATGTACATACAATAGATGAAAAATATTACAATCAAAAATAGCCATCTTCGAAAAAGGACATTCATAAAACGCTTATGATGCAGTAGATGTGGGCGAACTTTAACCCCTTACAATATTACAATCAATAAAATATGGGTACAACAAACAATATTGTGCAAACTACCAGCTTTTTGTTACTGTTGTTAAATAAAGGATTGAAGAAGTCCGAATCAAACTTGTTGTCGGCTTTCTGAAAGGAGAGTCTATATGAATGAGATGTACAATTAATTCCCTTTAAAATGATATATGATACATTGAGGTTGCTCAACAATTGGCTGGCACAGGACTTGAAATGTTTCCAAGTTAAAATCCCTAGTTTTGAGAAAAACTCATTTAAAGTTTTGTCATATTCATTATCTTCTAATGCTTTATTTTCATACCGTTCAATTACAATTTGAAAAAATTCCCAAATTACATCTCTGGTGAAAAATTTGCTTTTCATCAATAACACATAACAAATCACTGCAATACAAGGCTGGTTTTGTGAAAACAAATCACAAAGTCATTGAACACATCCTGTGGATTCGGATATTGCCTAAGTGCTCTAAAATGGCTTGCAGGGAATCTGCTTACCGTATGTGATGACTCAAACTTTTTCCTTTTAGGAACACTTGGAGTCTGAGCTTTTCTATTGCAGCGAGTTATTCTGTGTATGTGTGAGGCTCAATCGCCAGGTGTGCACCCGCATATGTTTGAGTCTGTGGCATTACAGTCATTTGTCAGGACTTTCCCTGTTCAGTTGCATTGGGCGGCCCACCTTTTCAATTTGTATGGACCAGCCTAGGCATGCACTTTAGTGGCTCGTTCGATGCAACTGTTGCCAAAGAAAATGTATTATCAACCTACTGTCTTGTTGTGAAACACAAGTTAACAAAGAATTATTTTTTTTGCTGACATAGTGTGACCCCCGCTCAACAGTTGTAACATTAATGGTTTTACATGGTCCAAAATTTGGACAATCATTATTTTTGTACATAAAATCCCGCATGTCCGGCTGCAATCGCATAGAAATGTCAGAATCGTTGTATTTTGAAATTGTACATGTTTTAATCATCTGCTGGAAATTTCAGCTACCCAGTGTTTTTTTTTGGAAGGAATTTCCATAATTTGTAACATAATGCCACAATGGTTAAGCAAGTTATGCACAAGCAATAAATTTTACGTTAATACTTTTTTAAATCAGTATTTGTTATTTTTGTCAGAATATTCTCTAGTGAACAAACCTTTAAATAGATGTTTATTTGGTTTATTTTTTTCCATTAAAATCAATTCATGTCCATTAACATTGAGGTAACAAATTTTTTTGGGGCTCGAAACGTGCGTTTTCTTTTCTTGAAGCCACTTGTCATAATTGCCGCTTCCTCTCTACTTCAGACGGGCAGGAAAACGGCGAAAAGTGTCCTCACCTGGAGTCGGAAGAATCGGATCCTTCATTTGGGGAACTTTCCAACTGCGACGAAATGAAATCCCCAGCCAAATCGGACAGGCCGGAGCTGGAGCTTCCCTCGCTGGCCTGCAACGGAACCCCGGCGGGGGCCCTGGGCTCTCCGGAGGCTCCCAAAGCCAAGACGGACCCTGAGAAGAAATTCAACTGCGGCATCTGCGGTCAGGCCTTCCGCACAAAGTCCTACCTCAGGAAACACCAGCACAGAGTACACAAAACCCCCAGGGCCCCCGCGGGCTCCGGTTTGAGCGAGCTGGCCCCCTTCTCGCCCCAGCAGAGCATGTCCCTGCTGGAGTCTTTCGGCTTCCAGATAGTCCAATCGGCCTTCGCCTCCTCGCTGGTGGACGCGGACGCCGGTCAGAGCGGGATGGACTTCGGAGGGAAGTGACACTGGCGCCCGTCGCTCCGCGTTTGACGATAACTTTGCCTCAAGACTACTTCTCTTGCTTAATGTGTATATTTTTGCCAGACTGCCATATGATTCCTACTTTTTCTACTTTTTCAGAATATGGAAAGTGCGTACGTGGCGTTGTAATTATCTTACTGACGTGAAGGCGATCTCCTCTTTGTATTGTTCGAGAGACTTTGGGTTGTTTGGATTGCGCTTTCTTAGCTGCACGTGTTTTTGGACAAATCAACGGATGCACCCGACTCGCCCGCTAACTCCTCTGAAACCGTCTTGGCCTTCAGAGCGGTGGGCGACGCTTAGCCGTCTATTTATTTCGCTCTGCGTTTCCCAACGGGGGGGTTGTTTAATCAATCGCAGATTCAGGATTTGGAATCTGCCCCATGCAAGCTAACATTGCTGTTCGCCTTTGCTTAAGTTACAAAAAAAAATAAATAAATAAGCAGAGCACCGACAGAAGCGAAAGTTACAAGGCACTTTTTAGTTTGCGTTTAAATCCCAGCTTCTTTTGCTTAAACAAATCAAGATTGATGTTGTAGTTTTTTGTTGTTGTTGGGTTTTTTTAGTGGCTGAAATGACAAAGGATGCAATGGTATCTTCGAACTGAGGGTCATCAACATGCACAAACATGACCAAGTGAAATGCTGAAATACGCCATGAGCCCCTTGGCAATTTACGTTCCTCAACAACGTTCCCAAAATCTTTTGTGTTCCATCCTTGCGTGTTCACTGAACGAGGACCAAGGTCAGGTAGATTATCGTTATATATTTTAAGAAATGTAGATTCTATTTTATTAACTTATTTATGCCGTTGCTTTTGAGTGTTGTTTCTTTTGTGCGCGTAAATGTTTTTGATTTATTTCTCATTTGTCCATGCTGGTAAGTTATGTTTTAGGAGATGTGAGATCGTGCGTATGGGATCTGGACCAATCACAAACAAGTGAGCAGTCTTCTGTTTTCATATGTAACATTCCTCTGAAACGAGATGTTTCTCCTGTATCGTCTGACGAAATCTTGCTGAAGAATCTTGCAGGCAAATTTGAACAAGCTCCTGCTCAGACGGAAAGGACGAACATTTCACCTTTTGAACAATTTTTTTTCCGTGCGCATGTTCCATCTCTCTTTTGATTAGAAAGTGACTGTTTCTATATTATTTATGATTATATAGTGAATTGTAACAAGTGTATATACCATCCATATGCACATTCTATAAATATATATATAAATATTGAAGCAACCGATGAGGGTTGTTACTGGTGGACCTGTACATAAACAGATTGTTTTGGTTTTGTCCGTTGTCCTGTAGTGCTAGAAGCTTGTTAAGTTATCTTCATGACATCTTTGGCTGAGTGTCAATCAACTAAGTGCCGGCTCATCGTTAGCCGCGCCGCGCTTTTTATTTGTTCTTTTCTTGTGGTCCGCTCTGCCATTGAAGGCTTGTGTTGTTATCTGAGGATAAAGTGAATTTCCTTCACTCACGTTGGTACTTAAGTGTAAAAGGTGTTGTTTTTCTTTAGCCCTAAACGTTTGGCTTTCTTCTTTCGGTCTGTTGCAAAGTGCCTTCCACATTCTGATTGTGCACAGCAGTGGATATAAAAGGTTGTCTTTTGGAACTTAGTTTTATTTTTTACAAACCACACAGAAAATGTACATGATCTCTATCTGGTATTCCTATATTGTCATGTAAAACAAAACCCGCATATAAAAAAGCTTTTAAAACATGCGCTCTACATGTTTTGTTATAACGTCTTTGGACTTATTTCAGTACAAGCAGCATACTTTTCTACAGTATAAATCTTTGTTTTTGTACTCTGTTATTGTGTCTCTTGTTGCTAAAGAGGCGAGGATCCAATAAATTGCAATGGAAAAGCCCTTGGCATATCTGCCCTTCTTATTGATTATTTTTTTCTATAATCCCCCATAGTACATATATATATATATATATATATATATATATATATATATATATATATATATATGTGCGTGTGTGTGCGTGCATGCAAGTGTGTGTAAGTAAACAAAGACAAATAAATGAAAAAAAAAAAAAGTAAAACTGGAGATATAATGTGGTATTTTACCAATACTGGTACCTTTATTACAAGTGAAATTTGTAAAGTGCAACATAATAAAAGTCCATGAGTATTTTGTGTCAAACTGCAATTGCCTTATGACCCACTTCTTTTATATGGGCATAGAGTAATACCTAAAAAGATGCATTTAAAGTATTTAAAATAAACCCTTAAAGTTCATGTAAGGATTCAACTGATGAAAACAACAGTAAAGGACATTTTTACTGTGACATTTTTGTCAGTTTTGTAGCTGGTAAATGTAGGTGCAGTTTGTTGTGTTTATATGCACTCTTGTTTTTCATTTATTTAATTGATAAACATGTTTTTTTGTTATTATTTTGTTAGTTTTCATTTCCTATCGCAACCATGCTCTTGACACACGCATAAGAAATTTGAATAGGTTATAAAACACCACTAGGTGACAGTATCACTTCTTTTGAGATTCGGATAGCTGCTCCTTTTGGACAGTGAACACATTTCGCCCACATTTCTGTTTCAGGGGCATAAAAACACAAGTAACACAACATATTTTATTGGCATTAAAAAAACAAACACATGAGATAAATAAACATATTTAAAATAATGTGTGCAAACAAAAGCTGAGCTCTAGTCATCTTTATAATGAATGCTACGAGTGCAAATTCATTACAGTTGGGGTGGTGCATGCAGCCTGCACTACATCATCATGCAATTTGACTTAATTTGTTCCAAAAGTTACTTATTTACTAGGAATAAAGTACCTTTGTTCATTTATCCAGGCTAGTAACATATCGACAAGCTGAGTTCAACTAGAGAGCAGAGGATACATTTGACCTGTTCCTGTTTACGCAAGAGAAACATTTTCAATTATACAAGCCCAGATTTTCCTCTGATGTAACTTTGTGAGTAAAGTGAGACAAGATCATCATTAGTTCAGTATACAGAAAGTACATTTGAGATTTTTTTGGGGGGTGGCACGGTGGTGGACTGGTTGGGACAGCTGCCTCACATGCGGAGACTGTAGGTTCAATTCAGGCTTTGGCATTCTTGTGTGGTTTGCATGTTCTCCCCGTGCCTTTTCTCTGAGTACTCTTGTTTCTTCTCACATTCCCAAAAGTATACATGATAAGGTATGTCAGACACTCCAAATTGCTCTTAGGTATGTTTGTGAGCGTGAATGGCCGTTTGTCTCTGTGTGCCCTGCGATTGGCTGGCAACCAGTTCAGGGAGTGCGCCACCTACTGCCCAAAGACAGCTGGAATAGGCCCCGGTAAGCCCGTGACCCTTGTGAGGACAAGCGATTAAAAAAATGTGCCATAAAAATGTTCCCATGTAAAATCTGTGCGTTGGGATCATCAAATTTGTTTACATACACACACAAATATATATTTCTGCTTAGTCAGCTCAACACAGAATATTTGTGGAATTTGAACCATGTATCAAAGTGCACATCAGTGAAAATACATAAAAAAGTTCTATCAGGTTGGTTGCAGCGACAGCAGGATTCTACAAGGCAGTGGAAGCGCACTCTTGGCCCAACTGATACTGAATGGGACTGCTGTGCACTGCCTCCTTGTTTTTGAAGTTGAGCTTGTGAAATTCGCCGGTGATGGCCGATAACGACATGCCCTGCGTCTCCGGCAGGATCAGGCCGACGTATAGTGCAGAGAGCAGACACACTGTCGCGAAAGGCACAAAACAATACTGGCGCATCGCACTCTGCAAAATAAAATACAATAAGAATGATATGACTAAGAATACAATAGCGCTTTCAAAAAATCAATCTTGTCATTCGTAAAGCATCAAGTCATTTTAAAATTCTGTCTATGCATTGTCTATACTGCTTATATTCAGGGTAATAAGTTAATTTTAAGATAAATCATTCATAAAGAATTGAAAAATATGTTTTTTTACAATACTGTATAAACTTCAACATTACAACTGAAACTATGATGGTGAGAAGTAAAAGAACAAAAATAAGGCTGAAAACTTCAATTACAAAGAAATGAAACAATCACTGACTAACGTGAAAATTAAAAGATTAAATATTTAAGATTTAAATAAATGCAATTTATTTAAATGGGAAAAAAAGAAAAATAATGTGTTCAAAAATGCTTCTGAATTGCATGGTATTATTAAAGGTCTGGTAACATTTCTATTGTACTGTATTGTACGATGAATACTGAGACACATGCACCCACCACGAGAAATGGAAAGAGCATTCCCACAATAAAGAGATTGAGCCACATCATCGAGCCGGCGATCATGTAGGCAGCCGGCCGAGCGGTTTGATTGAAGATCTCCGTGGGCAGAACACCGGTCACACCGGCTGCAAAGTGGACATTTACTGTATGTTTACGAGGTTCACATTAATTGCATATGTGGCATCTGACAAAACTCGACATTTATACATAACATGAATCAAAACAGTCATGGCATATGTGCATCATTAATCATCTTAATGGAATTGAAAGATTAAATTTAGTATACAGTATACTGTATGCATGAGTGGCCTTTACATTTCATGTTTACATCACTACTAGGGAAATTCCACTGACCTGGTCCCATGCCGAAGCTGAGGATATAGGTGAAGATACAGGCCATGCTCAGGTAAGACATCCAGGGTATTAAGTGCTGTTGCGATATCACAGAATGCTCAGTAAAAGTACAGAAACTACTGAAAGATGGCATTACCTCCAGTTTGGCTTGGATGGTTTACACTTCTGCACAAGTCATCTACAGTGGATTAAAAAAAAGTCTACACACCCCATTAATTTGATCTATAGTTTAGATCTGTATAGTATAGATCTGTAGTATGCAAATAATTTCCCCCCCAAGAGGTTAAGTAAATTTAAACAACCATAACCATAATAACCATAATCGTGTGTACGCCCTTTTTTAGCTGCAGTCAGAGCTATTCCGTCAGACCCAATTTCCTACACGCGTTTGGCATGTCAAGGGTTTTTGAAGCTAAAGTTGAACTTTTTGGCCATAATTCCGAATAGTATATGCGTCCCAAACGCGCACCATATTTTAAAAGGGGTACACTGTGTTTATATACTGCAACGCAAACCTGAAATTTGAAATGGAAGGTGAGTACCTCAAAAGACAAAGCAATGGTGAAGACAACAGCCCAGACGGTCATGAGAATGAAACCTCCCATCAGCATGAACCTCCGACCTTTGCGCTCGATCAGCAGGTTCTGAAATTATGTCATATCAGGAGTACAATTTCCCCTCTCCTGGAGCTAAATACACAACGGTTCTCAGTGTGATGCTGTTCAGTTGAACAGTTAACTGCCAAGTACAAACACAACTGTGAGGAGAAGTTCGTATAGTCAAAGTTTAGACAGCCCCTTCTTCAGCGGAGCTGTTATGTAAGCGACTTACACACATGATGCAGGCTGTAAATTCGCACGTGCCCGTGCCGATTGTGACATACTGGATTTGGTCAGTTGATATTCCAGCCTCTTTAAAAACATAAGAGGCGTAGAAGTAGATCTGGAAGGCATACAAAAAAAGAACTTTTAAAAGAGAACGAGGTCTTTAGATTTTTGCAGCTGGAGAAGCTCCATATATACAATTACTTCTGTAAAAAAAAAAAAAAAAAAAAAGACTAATACTGTGAGACTGAATTGCAAACAAAGGGTTCATGCCTTCCAAAGTTGATTACATAATTCCGTTAATAATCCCACCTATAAATCCATCAAGCATGCAGATAAACTGGAGGCAACTCGTGGCCAAGGAATTTAAATTCACAAGCAGTAACTTAAGCTACACCTGTACAAGTTAATGAGCTCCAACTCTAGATGAAATTCAGGACACCTAGTCTTGATTGACACTACCAGCAGAGTTATTCGTTGTGTTATACTCTGAGCTGTTCTCATAATGTGATTCTGTCATGTTGCAAAAGTTAACAAAAATACGCAAAACTCTAATGCCATAGAAATCTTTCAGTGGGTATTTCAACCCAAATACTCATTACAAGTTTTCTACAAAGGAATGTACACAAGCTAAATGTCGCTGCTATTTACAAAAGCTAGCTATGTGAAGATAGTGCATTGCCCAAAGCTTAGATTTACACTTCTTACTATAGTCCTGTTTGTTGCAAACAGTGCTTAGTGGAACACAGAATATTCACTGGTGTTTCCCCATTTTTAAGAACGTCTATCAACTATTTTGTGACCCAAACAGAGTGAAATGAAGCCCACCTAGAGTCTGCCTCAGCATGCATTCACATATTGCCTCAATAAATGTTTAGACTGAAAATATGAGGGCAATTGATAACACCTCTTGCTCTCGCTCAATCACCTGAAATGAATGACGTTTCCTTGTGTTGAATGGCACCAAGCTGCCATTCAAATCTTTATGCATCTTCGCGAGCATCCATTTTTAATTTGGAAATGCAAAACCCGTCAGCGGATCTTCTCAAATTTCCAATCAACTTGCCACATAGCTTGTAAGGATACCGTGGCCACAACATCTGATCCAGTGCGTTGGTGTCAGTGACACCGCTATCCCAGCCTGAGTGCACTGACATACGTAAAGGTCGTACCGAGTCGTTGCCACACAGCTGCATGGCGCTGCTGATGACCATGACGGTGATGAGCTGCCATCGCACAGAGCGGTCACGGAAAAGCTCCCAAGGCCGACTGGGTCTCATGCCTCTGGTTTCGGCTTGTTCCTGCAAGATCTCAGCCAGTTCGCTGCTCTGGACCTCGCAGCCACGTAGCCGGCGAAGAGCTGAGAAGGAGCAAGATGTTTTGCAATAGGCAATGTTCAACCCCTGGGGGAAATTTTGATCAAAAGAAAGCATACCCAAAAAACAGGCTAAAATATGGCATGGATTGTCAAAACATGACGACTTTCATTATGCCACACTCCCATCCCTCCTAAATGCTTGAAAAAAGGAGGTTGAGAAGAAAAAGCCCGATAGGTGTCAAATTTAGCCTATGTCGAGCTCATTACTGCCATTCAAAATGGGACTACTGTAATGTCAATTTTGGACGTATTGAGAACTCCATGTTTTATAATGCATTTTCCTCGGTTTTTCATTAATCCTTTCAATGGCAACTCCCAACCGAGGCGCAATAGAAATTTTTGTGTTGACACTCCATAACCACCGGGTGGCGCTAGTAGCCAACTTATTACATTTGCAAGACTTTTAATTACTTCAGTGATTGGCTTAGCATGGACTCCCATAACGCAAAAGACGTAATACTCTAATTATGACATAATAAATGTTCCTATTTCCATTTCAGAAACATATACAGTAAATATACAGCGTAGTTACTTTTGCCATTATCACATTTTTTAAATGTTTGTACATAAAGCTGGCGTACGTCCCCCCCAAAATTATATATGTACGGATATGGCTGGTGCCACTTAACATTTTGAGGAGTTGACAGTAAATCCGTATTCATATTTGATGATGTTATGACCCCTCTAATGTCAGCCCAAGTTGGGTGATATTAAGGCCAAGCTAGTGAATAATCCCCAGACATCCAGTGGTTAAACAGATGTCTGATGAAAATTACGTGGGAAGCCTAACCTTAAAACGTTTCGCTGTAGCTAAAATGCGTACAATGTGGTCTTTGTGTGCGTACTGTACTCACCATTGATGCAGGCCTCCTTGTCCCCCCTGTCAATAAGTAAGTATCTGGGGCTTTCCGGGAACCAAGGTAGGGTAAGGAGCTGAATCAAGCCAGGAATGGCGTTACTGGCAAGAAGATACTGCCAGCACCACTCACTGCCCAAAATCTCTCTAGAAGTCAGAGTGTTGGTATCATTATATGATTTATTCCATTACTCCTAACATTCATTTTTTTATCGAGCTTAAGGCAGAAATGATAACCACAAGATCTTCATCTTTCATTCTTTTAAACTCAAACGTTCTGCTTTCTGTACATTGATTAGATCAGTTTTATGTATCTGCATGCATCTTGCGCTTGAGTTGACGGGGGTTGGAAAACAAAAATCAATCACACCCTCAAGTAGACCCTGATTGGCTGTCATTGTTTTTAATGTGATAGGCTCCTGTTGTCAGTGGGTGTGCAAGTTGTAGATGGAAGACATGAAAATGGGAGAGCAATTGTCAGTCTGAGGGATGGTAAATTTAACTTAAATAAAACATATGCCTCTACGTTACCTTCATAAAGGTGATTTGCATAATTAGTATAAAAGAGCTTTCTTATGACAAAGACAGCTCAATTTTAGCCTACCACATAAATGCAAAACGCCCAGCAGCCACTGCCAACCACAGCTAACAATAGCAACAAAGACACAAATGTAGCGAGCCGTAACCAAGTTCTTTGTCAAACTAAACTCTAGTTTTTTATTGTTAGTTCCAAATTATTTTGTGACTGATGAAAGAAAACAGCTCAATTTCTCACAAATGGTCATAACTAAAGATTATAGCCAGCAATTAGGACAAGTCTCAAATACAGCAGAAGGCAAATTGTTACAACTGCAAAAGTTTTAAAGAAAATAAATAACAGGAGCCACTTTTTTCTATTTCTGCATATAATCCTCACCTGAGTCCCACCACTTGTCCTAACACGACTCCAAAGGCTGTAAAAACAGCCGAGGACAAGGACACAGCTCCTCTGAGATGCTTTGGTGCGCTTTCTCCAAAATACATTGGTTGCACGTTCATGCTAATTCCTGTCGGACAGAAGGAAACCAGTGGATTATCATAGTTATCTTATTGTAAGTGACAAGACACTAAGTAACATACCTGCATTTATTCCAATAAGGACACGTGACAGGATGATCATTTCAACAGACTTGGCGGCTCGACTTATCAGAGCCATGAGGGCACCGCTCAGCAGGAAAATGTTGTTAAGCAGCAAGCATTTTTTCCTTGCAGAAGGAAAGATGAAGATTTGTTAACTGATACCATCAAACAAAATTAAGGAGGAGAATCCAAAAAAGAAGCAGCTCCAAGTGATTGATTTCTGATGAAGACAGTACTGAGGTTGTGTGCTCGTTACCTCCCGTAGCGAATGGACATGGGCCCTGCGATGATAGCCCCCAAAAGGCCACCTAACGAGAAGATGGAGACAATGATGGTCCACACCAGAGTCACCTGGTAGTTCTCCAGCTGGATGGCCCAGCGCTCCGTGAAGGTCTCGTTGATGAAGGTCTGGATGTACTGTAAGAAGAAGAAGATGCCATAGTCTATTTCTCTTTTTTTTTCCTTCAAAGAAAACACTGCTTTGCTTTAAATCTACGAGAGAGTCCTTTTTTAAGGGCGCTATGAAAACTAAAGAAGAAAAAGAAACATGGCATGGCATTTTGCTTTCAAGGGCCACCAAAAAAATAGCTTGAAACATCCAAATTAATGATTGACTCTGGAGGCAATAACAAAAAAAACTAATCTAAATGACGCATTTGAGTGACTAAAGTGACCCAGGTATTCCTTGAACAGCATCTTTGTTGTGGTTATACTCCGTAGTATTTTAGTCTTTAGATTGCGTCATAGTATGTAACCAGAAATAGCTCTCATTGTGATGCAGAGCAAATCACAACACCAATCATGCCTGTCGTTCATACTGTGAACAAACAAATACAAAGCCCTTGCTGAGTGCGTTTTTTTTTTAACTAAAGAGAAAAGAAACTCACAGTAGTGGGTGCATTCATGATGGCCAGGTTGTATCCATACTGAAGTGTTCCTCCAATGGCTGCGGAAGAAACCATTAGAACCAGAGTCCAGGAACTACTCTGTAATCAGACACACAGTCGCTTTCATATTTTATATATTTTGCAGGAAAGTTGATGCACACGCACGTACACACGCGCGCACTCGCATTTGCACGTTGCATGAGTAAGGTTAGTACCATTAATAAAATAGTTGAGAGAATAATACTTTATATTAAGTTTGTCAAAACTTACAGAACAAATCGTGCACTTTAAAACATTTCTTCCGCAACTATTGTCTATTCTAATACTGTACGGTATAATTAATGCAACAAAATCAAACAATACAGTTTGTAAAGGAAAACTGATAGTTGTTCATTTACCTTTTGTTGTCCATCGTGCGACATCTTGGTCAAAGCGTTCGCCGGTAAATCGGATCGGTTCCGGCAGGTCCAACTCCGAGCATCAGGTACCTACCGGAGCTTTTTCTTCTATCAGCGGTGACGTCATACTCATGGGCGGTTAACTCGTGAGAGCAGAGGCTCTGCGGGTTATTACAGAAGCTCTAAACCGGCTCTAGTCATTTACTTTGGGCCGACGAATTGGAGCAGTATGATCCAAAGAATTAAATTGTTTTAATTGAAAGTATTTTTTGTCAAGGGTCCACCAAAAATGATTAAATTAAGAAAAATAATAACTTGAAGTTGATTTATACGTGGACTCTTTTGCATTTGCATTTCAAACAGTCCTTTCGCATCCATTCATCCATCCATTGCGAATGTTTTTTTTCCTATAGTAAATTCCATCCTAAATCTGCATGTCCAATTTATTCCAGTAGATGTCGCTGTTTTTCTTTCTCTCTCTTTAAACACTTTACTTACAGAGGCAAGTGATGATTACATTTTCAAATTCAAATTCTTAAGATGTAATTCTGGAGAAATGAACTGTATTGCTTCATTCCATATATGTTTGAATCACTAATGGCTTTAAATTGCGATGATGAATGAAGGCATAGTCGACTAAAACACAATCGGACATGCAGGCTCACTTAAAACCAGTACTGTATTTCATTATTTGCTTTTGTTAAAAAATTGTCAAAGATTTTAGTGTTTTAGTCCGTCCGTAGACATACGTTTAAGTTTTCATTGGTTAATATTTATTATCGTTTTTGTTTTGGGGTGGTTTCTTCTCTCAATGTTTTATTTCATAGGATGTGTGTTCAACTTTTGTTAGGAATTTAAATTTTAACAAAAGGGAGCCATATTGCTTCATATGCTACCTAGCTGGAAAAAAAAGGTATTTCCACGCCTATTTTTATAATTAATTTTATAACAAGTTACAGAGCTGTATTATTTAGTACATAATTACGAGACAATACATAAATTATACAAAATAATGACGTCTTCGGTGCGGGAAAGGGCGTTGCTAACACGAACAAAGTAGAGCAAACAAAAATGTTACATACAAGGTGTGACCAATAAGGTGCCGCCCGCTTAATGTATTCGCCTCTGATTGGTCCAGCTCTGAGGGTCTTCCCCTGGTTTCCTCAATTGAACACGCTTAGGTTTCAAGGTCCTGCACTAGTAAAGTTCCACGTTTATTTTTCCACGAAGAATTTCCTCGCGTGATATTTTTTTTTGCTGAAGAGTGTGTGTTAATTCTTTGAGCGCACATCATCTCTATAAATGTGGATTTGCGGGAAACGAAGTGCACCTTCTAGGAACCCAATTCGCTCAACCTGGCCGACAAATTGCATTAGTTGAGACCACAGGTGGTCGGTCACCATGACTCGGATATTATGGGATGCGATTTTCCTCATAAGCGGTGAGTAACTTATTTACAATTATTTACATCAATAACTTCAAAGAAATCAAGTGGATCTCATTACTGTGAAAAGAAAAGAAAAGAAAAAAAAAAAAATATATATATATATATATATATATATATATATATATATATATATATATATATATATATATATATATATATATAAATGCACCTTAATTGACTATTTAAGCACCCACAGGGGAATGTTTTGGTCTAACCTGACAAATAAAGCAACCTAATTATGAGAAACACCCACCATTTTCACAGTTAAATTAATACATGTTGTTTTAATCTCTGAGTCAGATAGTATTGTCTATGTCTATGTAACGGTTTAGTTGAGAAGTCGTGTGAGGCACTGGTGTATTTTTAGTGCTTCAGTTTCATCCCTTTAGCAGATGCTTGACCCTGTTTGTTGTATTGATGGGCTCGACTATTCTCATTGAATAAAGTATCCTATTACACTGAATGCAAGGTCTCCAGAGCATAAAAGTGCTTTCATAGCCAGTTTTTCGACAAAAAGAATAGGATATGTGTCACCTGTTTTCCCATGTGTGGGTATGTTAGTTTGTTCTGGGTCAGACAGAATATGCTCTCATGTGTATTAGTAATGCAAACTTTTTATATTCATTTAGATACTTCTAGTATGCCTATTGTACTTGATGATGATTTTTTATTTAACTGTGAAAAGGTGATAAAAAGATGGTTCCATTGCATTCCAACATGGATTTGTTGTGATTCTGTGGGGTTTTTTCATATCTGTATGTGCGCTGTTTCTTTCCCAAAGGTTCACTGTTCACAATAGGAGCAGTGCAAAGCACCTCATCAATGCTTGAAGGTGACATTACCGTCACGGCTAAGGCTACTTTCAACACCTTAGAAAGCCGCCACACAGCCACCTCAATGACTGCCAGTAAGTCTGTTACAAGATGGAGAGATCATTAACAAGTTCTTATTGGGCCAACGTTTGTCATCGACAAAATTTACTTCTTACTTTATTTACTTTTTTAAAATATTGACATTTCTCTTTTGCACAGTATTGCACTACCACTTCCTATTTGACTTTTTCCTGTGGCTTTTTGTGTTGCCACCGCATCCGCACGTCGGTGATAACGATAATGATTTTAAGTTCGGTCGTTGAGCAAGAAGCTGGGAAGGAAAAGTCACAGTGTGACTGAACTATGAAATCTTAGCTTAAATAAATAAATCAAGAATTAAAAAAAAAAAATCTGTGTGGGATGCTGTTAAAACTGACAAGGAGCATTTAGCACAATAAAAAAAGACCACTTTTTTTGCAGATATTTTTCAACTTGTTTTTTTTTCCCCTCTTTACAGGTTCAAATTTCTTATTTGGAAAAAAGCCAAGTCAGTCAAACACGGGCATCTCCAGCCCGACCATGGCGGCGTTGTCCGCTTACGCCTCAGCCAGCAACTCCGAAGTGACTGCTCGCCTCATTACAACAACCCCTACTGCAGCAGTGACTGCTTCCACAGCCACGTCTCACATCCCACCGGTGAAAAGTACGTTTCAGAAGCGTCTTGAGCTTGCATTTCAATTCAGATGTCTGGTCTTCCCTGAAGCATGCGCTCAATATAAAAAGTCTACACACCCATGTTCAAATTCCAAGGTTTTAATCTTGAATTGATCAAAATTCAAAAGAAAATTTTAAGACATTTAAAAACAAAGTAGCAAAATTAAAAGTAGTTTACGATGTTTACTAAATACTTACAGTGCAAGAATATAATTTTGAAAAACATGCTCTAAAAAATCCTAATATCTCGTGTGGGGGCGAAAGCATAGTTTTTAACCTTTTAAAAGCACGTACACTCCGGGCTGACATCAGTTCTAATGGTAGCTTTGCATTTCAGTGTAGAACAACAGCGAAAGAACTACTGATGGACAGTATTTATTGTATTCAAAACATAAGCCATTCCAAACTAATAGCAAAACAACTGACAATAATTGCGAAACATTGTATTTATTTTGCAACACCAAATAAGTTTTGTTTACTTCAAACCTTTGTTAAAAACAACCAAAAAAATTGTATCAAACAATTACCACAACCCATTATATTAGTAAGCAAACGATGCACACGGATAGGAATAATTAAAAAAAACATTGGGTGGTGGGGGGTTTTGTGTGTGTGTGTGTGTGTGTGTGTGTGTGTGTTGGGGGGCTGGCCTGGCACCTTATCAATCTCATACAATGTTTTCCCAGGCTACATTTGTGTACAAGTACCAGGCAGATGTTTTCCATTTAAATTATAAGTTAGTTAGTTATGTACGTTAAATGCTAGCTAAAATAAAACCAAAACATGCTTTAAATTTTCCTAGACTTTCACCAAAAAAAAAAAAAAAAAACTGTAAAAGACCAGTAGCATAGTTTTAAAATTTATTATACATCTGACAGGAATCCAGTCTAAAATCTTAACAACATAGATCACATGAATGGTGGAAAAAGTTTCAAAATGATTTATTTTGGTGTCCTTTTATACATCCCAAAATTCTGGCATTAGAACAGGAGTGTGTGGATTTTTTTTTTTTAATTTTCCCCTGTAGGCAGACAATGTGTCACACGCTGACAGTTAATTGATCTTCTTAGCCTCTCGGTGCATCGCAATTATGGGGCAATAATCTGAGCTGTTTTTTCAAGACAAAAGCCACTGCAAGATGATCCGGGTAGCACCTCGCTCGGCCCAGAGGCTGATGGATCCTGTCCCAGTGTGCCTCTTTTTGCTCTGCGAAAGCGTTACGGGAGAGCAGAGGGGCGGGGAGGCCGACGGCGACACAAAACGTCGGGCTTTCATGGAGCCCGACAGCACAAGACAATGCATGTCGGCTGCGCTCCAGTCTCCGTTCGGCGTCGCAATGGAATGGAAGCGTGTTAGTAAAACTCACCCTAGCCTTAATGCGACACTGCCGCATCTGTTGGGCCGCCGGTTGGAACACTGACTTGAGTCTGAGTCAGCTATGTCGGAATTTGTCGGACTGTATGGCTAACTTGTCAAAAAATGTCAACCTTTCGCCCTTGCCGGGGCGTTCACGTAATCGGACGTCTTTGTCCCATTGTTTGGGTGAAAAACGAAGCTCCCGTTTGTGGCGGCCAGCCTCTCCACGCCTCTCGTGCGGCTTGTTTTTTGTTGTCCGTCACTTGTCTTCGCATTATTTGTTCCTCCCAGCTAGTGTGGAGGATCCAAGGAAACCCGCACAGAACTGGGGACAAAAGGTTTCTGTCACACAGTGGGTGGCGTGGGTGTCAGCTTTAAGATTTAGAACAGGGAGTACAATGCTTCAGGCCACGGTCTCTTCAGGCTTATTAGGCTATTTTTGCATTCATGATAGTCACCTGTGTCCCTGACTGTTGCCGGTCAAGGCACAATTAGAAGCACTGATTCCATTTGTGGCGGCTCAGTCAATAGCACGTCCGCCTCAAAGTCAAAGGGACGTGAGTTCAAATCCAGCTGGCTCCGGCCTTCCTGTGTGGAGTTTGCAGGTTCTCTCCGGGCGCTCCGGTTTCCTCTCACACACCAAAAACATGCATGGCAGGTGAATTGGACCCAGTAAATTGTCCTTAGGTGTGATTGGGTGTGTGAATGGTTGTTCATCTCTGTGTGCCCTGCAAATGACTGGCAACCAGTTCAAGGTGTCCCCCCGCGATTTGCATGAATCCAGCTGGGTGAGGCACCAGCAAGCCTGCAACCCTTGTGAGGATCAGCAGCTCTAGAAAATGGATGGATGGATTTTGTTTGTAGTTCACTTGTATCACAGACATTGTGTGTGTGTGCGTGTTTGTGTGTGTGGTTTAATCATCTGCCAGAGTTTGTGGCGGCAGCTGTTCGCTCTCATTTCGATGACTGCCCGGACTCCCATCGTCACTTCTGTTTCCACGGAACATGTCGCTTCCTGATATTGGAGGAGACACCTGCATGCATGTGAGTAGATTCGAATAAATTGATGTCAGATGCAAAAAAATCATAAGAAAGATACCATCCACCCGTTCCTCCATTATCTACCACTTATCAGAGATCTGGTTGAGTTGCAGCGGAAAGCCCATACTTCCCTCTCCCCAGTTAGGTTGTCCAGCTTCTCCGGGAAGATCCGCAGGCCAGCTGAGAGACATAGTTTCTCCGGCATGTCCTGGGTGGTCCCTGGAAACAGGGAGGCTCCACTCTGAGGCCTCACCCTATCTTTAAGAAAGAGCTCGCACTTCCTGTTTCAGAATCCCATTTTGGCTGTTTGTGTCTAGGAATCAAGTTCTTTCTGTCACATCCCACAGCTTGTGACCATAGATGAGGGCAGGAACATAGATTGATTGGTAAACAGAGCTTCCCTTTCGGGCTCAGCTCCTTCTTCACCACGACAGATTGGTACAGAAGATACCATTCATCCTCTGAACATTCAAGTCAAAAACAATAGTTTGTAAAGTGTGGAATCTGAGACAGATCAGACATTTGCCAACCAAACATAATTTGATCATCCAGCATCTGACCTTCGGTTAAACATAGCAAGTAGTCTAAAGAAATTGAGGTAGAACGAGAGGAAATGGGTTTTACTGTGAGCAGAAAAACCCATTTCCTCTCGTTCTACCTCAATTTCTTTAGACTACTTGCTATGTTTAACCATTTTGAGTCGAATGCATTTATGAATCTGAGCTACTTTATTTTTTAAATGTGTATTGCAGGCCATAAAAGGTACTAACTGCAGTCCGTCCTTCCTTCATTCTACAGTTGCCATGCCGGCTTTGTTGGAATGAGGTGTGAGCATGCAGACCTGCTGGCTGTTGTGGCCACCAACCACCGTCCGCAGACGGTCGCAACCGTGCTGGTGTTGTGTGTGATTGGCTGCGTCCTCATCATAGTGGTGTGCACGCTGTTGAAGTAAGCTATGTGGAAGCCTCACCGTCTTAAAAAACACACAAACACACACGTTTGTACAGTTGGACTTGTGCGATCATCAATTGGCATAATGAAGTTCATAGCTCCTAAACTTAACCATCAGAAATGATGCCGAAGCCTAACACTCACCTAAATCTCAACCCTAACCCGATTAAAATCTATATTAAAGTCCTTACTTCTCCAAAATGTCATCACTCGAAAGCGGTTCTCACAAGTATAGCCGTACAGGAACACACACACACACACACACTCAAATAGTGGATATACTGATTATGCTCATTTTCTTTTCTTGCTCCAGTTGCTGGTGGAGGCAAGAATGCCATAAGCGGAGACACGCTCATCACTTCATCCCAGAAAAGTCGATTTACACGCAGGCGCACCGAGCACCATGCTATCCTTCTGAGAGCGGTAACTCAAGTTCTCTTACGTCTTCTTTATGTTTACATCTTCACAGGACCATCATTGGGTAATGACGTTAACAGTTGGTATTAGTGCTGTCAAGAGATTAGGAAGAATGGTGCTCTACAGTATGTACAAAAATTATAATGCTGTACCAAAGAGAGGATTTTGTATAGTAGTTTTACATGTTTTGCATTTCGTATCATGTAAAGGTCTCAAAAATAAGTCCCAGGTCTGTTATTGTTGTGTTCAGTTCTCTCAAAAATTCCAAATCTTTTATCATATGCGATACAATAATCATGTAAGTGAACGTGTTTGTCTGCCTTCCAGTCGTGTGAGAGGACAACAACGTGGATCCTCATCCTGGTGCTTCCTTCAACTGTCAGGTCTTAAGACTGCCACCAAAGCGTTACGAGCAAAGACCCTGTGACAGAAGCGGGACTGGAATGAAATAAGGTAGGACGTTCTTTCCCATGGCTTTCGATTGACTTCCTTCAAGGCAGCAATTCAAGAATTCCCTTTTGTGCTTGCGTGGAAATAAACGCTCAAACGTTTGGAGTTGTGAGGACAAAGCGGCTGCCAAACCCTCAAAACAGTTTTTTGACGAGAAGTCTTCTACAAGGACCTGAATCATCCTGTGTGGATTTGGAGGGGGGGAAAAAAAAAAAAACAGAGAGGCTACAGGACCATCCTAATTGATTGAATTATACCTCCCAATTCCTATTTATGTCTTTTATTAACTTTATGCACTTTTCAGAAGTCCAAGCACAGATGATGCTGACGCTTTAAACTACGTTTTAGTGTCTTTCATTTTTAAAAGAGGAAACACAGTTCACATGACAGAATGGGGAATTGATGGAAAGAATGGATGAAGACCCTCGATAGAATGCGTTGCTTCCCATGTGATCCATCTGAGGGTAAAATTGTGTCATTTTTGTATGGTTCCTGAGCTGCATTTTTTTCATCAATAGTTTCAACTTGAAAAGGTAGAGAAATCCAAAACACACCACGTTCACACTCATTGGGTGGCGCTGATTTTATGGTACCTTTAATTCAATGGCACTTTTCTGCATTATTGCAGATACTTCCTAAAGTCTGCACTTTATTATTATGGTGCACTTATTTAATTGAATTCTATACTTGTGTGGTGTGTTTTGGCTTGTCTCTTAATTTGATGCTTTTAAAGAGATGTAAAAAAAAAAAAAAATCACCTCCAAATTCAGTTAAAGGATTACAAAATACTGAAAGTTATACTGACACTAATGATGAAAAAACATTTTCGATGTGGCAGCTTCCATCACGAAATCAATGTTTTGGTATGGAAACGCCAAACGAGAGACAGAGGATGATATGTTTGTTTCTGTTTACGGGCATCTGATGTTTGCAGAGTGTTTTGTTTGTTAAGTCTTCTGTTGTGTGCAATAATGATGCGTGAGATCATGTATGTCAATGTTGACAATTTCTATGCATTATCAATTTTGACGTGTGTCACAACTGTGGTGTCTCGCTTTGTTACCTGTATTTGTTTTCAAATGAAGAATTAAATGGCAAACGTCTGATTTTTTTTTTTTCAAGATTTTTCAGAAAATCTTATTAACTGTCAGCCATGAACGTTCCAAGGTTTTTTTGTGCGTGCTCTCAACTCCTGTTTTGTGTAGAGTGGAAAAAATGCTGCAACCGAAGGAGTTGTGCCTTTGTTTACGTAGCTCGCTTTCTCGCAGCAAACATTGTCCTTTAGATTGCAAACTGAATGCTGCCAAGTAAAAATCTCCATTGCTTCAATTGCATCAAGATAGAATCAGTTGACATTTCTATACATAGTCATCTTTTCCAAACAACAACAACAACACACACACACCTTATTTTTTTGGGGAAAAACACTTCACAGGATTTCTTTTTTTCAGGGAATAAAAACTAAACAACTAAAAACCACTGAAGATAAAATAGTGTTTTCCGGTTAAAAAAAAAAAAGCTCTACTGCTGTATGCATGGTATTTTGTGAGGAAAATAAAAACTTCTTGGTGATTTTTTTCATTACAGTACATGTTATTTTGGTGGTTTGATAAAATACCTTTCTAGACTGTCTTTTTTTCTGAAAATACCTTCCCCCCACCATATTTGGTCATCAAAACAAACAAACAAACAAAAAAAAAAACAAGAACTTTACTGTGCATGGTCATTGCACCTATTTTTTGGTAGGGGCAGTTAAAATACTAAACATGGTCGTTCCACCCACCCACTGTATTTGGTCATTAAGAAAAAACAACACAACAAAAAACGCCATAGCAGCCCCCCACCAAAATTTCTTACTACACATTGTTGTCGTTGTTTTTCCCCCAATCATGTAATTGCTATTGTTTTACAATAATTAGGGCACAAACCAAACTCATGCATGTTGTATTGACATTCCCTCTTATAGCAAAGCGCGTCCCTTTTTACGCTCATGCGGTTTCCCCCTCTTTTTAGAATCCAATTATGCCACAATTGGATCACCGCAGAGCCTTTTAGAGCCGTCTGGCTGAGCTTCTGAAGAAGCTTTGGATTAAGCATCTCTTCCTCAGTGTGCTACAATATCGCTTAACATACAAATGTCAAGAGGTGAAATGACAGGTGAAAAAAAATTAAGGTGAAGCGCAGACTGCGTTGCTCACTACATTTTAGCACTCGGCGTTGAGGGTGGTTGTCGTGAACCCTAACGCATCTTCCTTGACCTTCTTAAATCTGATCTTGGGACTTGTGTAAATCCCTCTTCCCTATAAGAGGCTCTGCTTTGAAATGCACAGCCGCTCTGGTCTTTTCCCAGTGATTCCTCTTTGGGTTTGATCCTCCCAGTCCAACACTCGCGCTATCTGCCTTGGACCAGATGGCTTCAAATAAAGAGTATTTTCAAAGCTCGTAGGGTTAAGAAACTGCCTCGCTCTCACTGCTAAGTTCAAAGCTCATTAGCTGCAGTGCAACCGAGGTAGAGTGTCATGATTATAAAAAAATACATGTAGATCAAAGTATGAATAAGAAAGAGCATTTTGAAAGCAGCTAAATTCAACCCGGGCCGTGCAGTGACTCAACGTTGCTCATGCCGTAATTCCTACTTGTAAATAGTTTGAATTAAAAATGATTTTTCTTTGTCTTTGTTGAGGTATGGTAACATGGGGACTTTTATTAAAATGACTGTCAGTAAATGACTTAATATTAGCAATCTGCTATGAGCTTCATCGATTATTCTATACTTGGTTTTCCTACAGTAATTGGGGCTTCTCATATTCCAACATGCATTGCATGTTTAAAGACTCAAAATTGTTAATGTTTCTGGGGGGTTATTGCACATTATGATTCAGTGTGTACTATCTCTTCAACTAACAGCATTTTTTTGCCCTTGTGAAACCTTTTGAGATTCCCCTTGACTGACTTGTTGCACAAACAAAATTATCCAGAATAACGTCAAAGTATGACCATTATATCTTATTGACATGCAGAATGTACAACGTAGTAAAGAAAAAAAAAATCATAACGAGCATTCATCCATGTGCTGCCTGAGTCGTGCAGGCAACTCATCCAACGATGACAGACGATGCTCTTTTGGAACATCACGTCGGTCCGATTGATTTGTTCGTTCTAAAAGAAAGCCGTGGATTCCAGCCGAGCGGGAAGCCAGGTAATCGTTGACGTAATGGTCCCCGACGTGAACGACGGCGGTAGGGGGCGCGCCGCACTTTTGCAGGGCCTGCTCAAAGATGGCCGCGTGGGGCTTCTCCACACCTGCTGCCTCAGATGTCAGCAGAAAGTCAAAGTGAGAAAGCAGCCCACAATTGCGTAAGATGGCTTCTAGGCGCTTGTCAAAGTTGGAAACCACTCCAAGTTGAAGTCCGAGTGAGGAGCAGCTCTCCAGAGCGGACTTTGAGTCTGGAAATACCTAAAATATAAATACATTACTCAAACTACTACTGTAAAATTTCGGGATACACACAATAACCTTTACATGTGAACTTAATTTGACCAAATAACGTTTTTTGCACATTTATTTTTCTCACATGAATCAATGTTCACAGCACTTGACAACCATTGTGAAGCCTTGCAAGTGTACATCTAGCCTGCTGACACAAAATAAGACATTTTTACCTCCCAGTTCTCTGCATTGGCGAAGTCACGGTAGAGGTTGAGAGCCATTGTACTTAGCAGGGCCGGGTCACGCACTCTGCACTGAGCGAAAGTAACCTTCACAAGGGCTGTCCACCATGACTGTCCGTCCAGGCCCTGGGCGATGCCGTAGTTTGGGAATCGGCTGGAATGATGTCGATACGCCTGGTGAAAAGCGGCGTCCACTTCTGCAGGTATGAGGCTCAGACCCATTCGTCTGGCCTCGGCGCAGTACAGCTCACCTACCGAGGAGCGCACCCTCAGCAGAGTGTCTTTCACGTCCCACAGCACCCATCGCAGCGGAGCGCACATCGCACCTACCGGGGGATGACACAAGACAACTTTAATTTCCTCTAAATGTTTAGTCACAATGCAAATCCTGCATCCTAACAACACTTTTCTTGACAGTCCTACATAGTTGCTAAAAGCTGATGTTTTCTGCCATGACGTCTTAAAATGTCCAAATGAAAATGAAGGATAAGGGAATACATTGTTTCCAGAGGAATTCTTTAGTCTAGACAGTGACTAATGGGAAGAGAATGGTGGTATGAAAACTGAATCACGGAACTGGGCAAAGTGGGCAACTATTCCAGGGCCCGAAATTCTGAATGTGTCTGTTATCTAGCAGCAATTCAATTAAACTTGAGCGTGGGAACACTCAGTGCCATTCTAAGTACACATTCTGAAGTGACATCTCGATTTTAAATATATTACGGCATTCTAATGCAACTGAAATAAAACCAATCTGTAAGAAACCATAATTTATCAATACAATAATACTACGGATTTGATTGTGGGTGTCACTGAGTCACGCTGCCCCCCGCTGGCCAAACAGAAACATTACAATTCATACTTCAAAAATGTTTATCCAAGAAAGGTAAACTGAACAAAGCTAAAACAAAAATGCAAAAACATCAACGATTAAAAGCAAGTTTAATTTTGAAGTTTCGAACCCAGACTAGATTGCCGGTAATACTATTAAGAACAGAAAGCCGAGTTCACTATTCTCCCAATCACAATCTTCGTCGTCACATATTCGTCGTACTGTTTTGTTGTGGCTGGTTGGTGGACAATTTGTCTTTTCTGTCCACTCGATATGAATTTCAAAACAAATTCATGGATGACTTACTGTTTTAATATATCTCGAAACGTCTGATGTAACAACTTTTAGCGATGAACGTTTTAGGTTTTCCCCAGGTAGGTTAACGAATCTGCCAATCCCGTTACGAAGCATGTAATTCTCTATCGTCTTGGCTGCAAGTTGTAGTTATAAACCAGTAATACAGTAATTTTGTTCCAAAACAGGATACGTGCACGTTGTTACAATAAAGCGTGAATATAGTAGTACATAGTGTACCAAATAACACCAAGCATAGACAACTTGAACATGTTCTTGGTTGGATAGTGGTGCTATCTTTCTGGTTAGCGGTCGGCGACCTGAACCATAACAAGGTCACAAATGTCTTACGGGGTTTATGGTGTTCAAACATGATCAATACCTTACCTGAGTGCGGTCTGTTGCTGTTAATGTTGCGTAAACACGTAGACTAAAGCCAGATATCGCGAGAACATGTGGGAAAACATGTATTACCGTGAAGGTTAACATCCGATACTGCAGGTGGCGCTGTGGTAAACATCATCTCTCGCTGACGCCATTGTAATGGCGCATGTGTTGTGATTCACTGCGCTGCGCACACGAGTACGTTTAGTCCTCTTAAACAAGACATATTTCTTCAAGCTAAACAATGGCAACTCCTGCTGCTCGTCTTCTCCGAAAGTTTGAGGGTTTGTTTTGCGTCTACAAGCCTGCTGGAGTATCGTGGAAACTCGTGAGGCACGACATCGAGACAAAGCTCCTTAAAGGTCAGACATCCTCAGTGTCTCACTTTCCGAAATAATACACACATAAGACATACACTCAAAATTATTTGATGATATCTATGTGCATATATTCCAGGTTTAGATGCTGCGCCATCTCTGCCTATTCCTATGCAGACCAGGTTTTTGGCACCGCCAGGCGGTGACAACCGTGACACCCTGACTTGCCCGGCACTGACAGCGGTCTGCGTCCCGGTTCTGTCCAAACACCCGTTAGGTGTGTGAATATAATGCATCCCAGCCTTACATTCACCCATCTCATATTCCCCATTGCAGCTCCGATTTTGTACATCCGCATATTTATCTCGCCATAGTTTGAGCGCAAAGAGAACTTAAACCAATCTATTGTTTCAGTGACTGGGCCTGAATTCCAACATATTCGAGTTGGTGTTGGACATCGATTGGATACGTTTTCCTCTGGTGTAATGGGTACGATCTCATTTACATTCATATATACACTTATATGAATCCTTGATTTGATTTTAACATTTGCTTTCACCTCAGTCATTGGTGTTGGGGATGGAAACAAGGCTCTGAATGACCTCCTCCACACCAGAGTCACAAGGGTAATTTCAACCACCACTTCAGTGGTGTCATCTGCACGCAATTCTTAGAAGTTGAAAAGTACTTGCTTTGTCTTTCAGGACTACACATTGGAGGGTGAATTCGGGACTGCTACACATGATTTCTCACACACGGGACGGGTGGTGGAAAGATCTACTTATGGTATGGCTTTTGTGGCAAGAGCTTCACGATAACCACTGTCAAAGTCAGGATTATGAATGTCAGCAACATTGGACTGCATGTTTTGTACCAAATATGTTGAATGGCATGTTTCTTTTGGATAATTAGTTATCTTAAACGCATTTGACATGTTGATTTTATTCTCTAATAAGAAAACTCAAAGATATGTATCTGAATTACCATCCTTAACTCTAGCTTTACTGTATTGAGGTAGTGATTCTTTTGTTAACCGTTAGAGGGAGTCTATGTATCACTTATGGTGCATGTACCGCACTGACTCGACTAGTTTAGTACTGCAGTTCAATATGGAATTAAAAAAAAAAAAAAAAAGATGACCCCGTTAGGCAAATCTTTGCTGCTGAATTCGAATGTTTTCAAGATCTGAATAATCAAAGGTTTTCGGGGCTTCAAATTTAAACACTTTTAAAACAAATTGCTCATAAACATAAAGGACATGCATCTCAGACAAACGTGCTTTCTTTAAAGGGATTTGATCATATTTACATAAACAACATAAACAACATGTTCATATTTACATAAACAACACTGCATGCTCAAAATATATCTACCTGGTAAAGGCCTGAATGGCCGGATGAAGAATTAGTCATTGGGAGAAATAAAATTTCAAACAATTCTTGCATTTCCTGGTAATTATGAACACAAATAGGAAACATGCCGATGTAAAAAAAAAAAAAAAAGTGTTTTTTATAGACGTAAATAACGTAATGTTAACAATGTTTTTCTTTTTTTTTTTTGTTACCTGTTTCCCAATTATGCTCGGTAGTCCATAATAAACCACATTATGACCCACCAGAAATATTATCAGCCTTTGATGATCTTTATTAATCGTGGCAGCCAATATCCTGATCGCGATTAACTCGATTAATTGCGTTGAGTGTGACTTTTGAAGAGAGAAAAAAAAACCACAGGAACAATCTCTTTAACAGTCTTGACCAGTCATCATTAAATGCTCCTTGTTTGTTCAACAGATCATATCACGCAAGATAAGCTTGAAAGAGTTTTGGCAATGCTGCAGGGAGCAAATCAAAAGGCCTTGTTAACGTATGTCTAGTTTTGCTTTTTCCGCGTACACGCCTCAAAATCTATTAACGCCTGCGATTGTTTCTCTTTCCCAGATATGCCAACGTAGACATGCGTTCCCAAGAAGCCTACGAGATGGCGGTGGAAGGTCGACTCGGTCCAGACGGGAAGTCCCCGCCTATTTTGACGGCCCTGCGCTGCGTTCGCTTCCAACCTCCCAGTTTCACTTTAGGTAAACCGTCAGCTAAAGCACTCAAACACATGCCGTTACGTCGTCGTCACTCATTGGCCTCGTTTCTTCTTCTCAGAGGTGCAATGCCTGAACGAAACCCAGAAATACCTTCGCAAAGTGGTGCACGAGATAGGGTTGGAAATGCGCAGCACGGCCGCGTGCAAAGGAGTTCGGCGCACGAGAGACGGCACCTTCACGCTGCAGGACGCCCTCGTCCGCCACCAGTGGACACCTGCCGAGATCGCGCGCGCGGTTCGAGAGAACCGCGCCGCTTCCACAAAAAGACTGCCCAGTAGATCAAGGATTGTGAACACAAATGACGGAAGCAAACCACACGCACAAGTTAAGGAAAGCGAAGACCACATTAGTCCAACATGAGCCCAAATAAGAGCAGTTATAAATTGTTAGAGCAGGCATGGCAACATTTGCCTGTGACAATCGCTTCCTTGCATTCCTCGCATTGCTGTCATGCTCGTCATACCTACAGGGGACATTTTGTTCAAAGTGAGTACTGCACAGTCCTGGCTTGCCAGTCAAAAAGTCTGAAATGAGCAAGAAGCCCTTTGTCAGCTGAAGCTTTATACAGCAGTTTCCCAACAGATGAAAGGTCATTAAAAAACACAAAACTTTAATTGAGATTTTTTTTTTTTAATGGTAATACTTTTACAATTTCACTTAAGCAAACCAATTCATGACAATATTGGATTTATTTCTTTGTCACAAATCTTGGGAATAGTTTTAATTTTTTACCATCACTGTGTTTTTACGTATTAGACGGCCGTTTAATTTTTTGTTCTCCAAGACTTGAAAAACAACCATTGATTTAGCTTTTGCCAGAGCCGCAAAAATCCTGTCTAACTACGATGGATTTCAAGTCATAAGTTACATTACATTTTTCATGAAAGCGCTTGTATTGGGATTTCATGAGTTTGCAAGTATACCTAAATAATGTGGCCTAACAAATGCATTCAATATCTTAATACGCATGTATATTTTCTAAAAGCTTCATAAATAATTTCTCAGATGCACCATGATAACAAATTGCAGTACTACGGCACTTCTCTGTTCAACAACATCCCGCTTTCTTTTTTGGAACTTCTTTGTGTAACGCCAGGGCTTCATCTCTTCTCTCATCTGTATGACTCAACAATCTGGCAATAACAAGAGGCACAGTGACGCACACGCTGAATATTAAGACATACTTAGTACGTACGTACATACGAGAAAGATAATTACCTGGCAACCGCTTCCAAAGACTGAATCACGTTGTCACCGGAGACGGCGCTGCACTCCATGAAGCCCATGTTTAAGTTCTATTCAAAGATGGGGACAAATGTATTTTCTTTTCCGGAGGCAGGAGAAGCGATGATGAAGGCCGCAAACCTTTGCAACATTCTGGCCCTCTTCAGTTGTAACGCGACGCTCGGCGTGATCGCTTTTATTTCCAATAAGTAAAACAGGAACGTTTTCCATGGCCCCTTCCTGGAAACCGCAAGTCGGATACATGGTGAATAGAGTTGTGATTGACAAGGGAGTAAACGGGTCGTTCTGCAACATTTCAAATATCCCGCATAGAGAGAACCGGTTAAACAAAAGCTTCAGGACTTGCCTGAATGCATCTTGCCCAGTAGTGGACTTCGGTGAGGCTTTTAGAGGAAGTGATGTCGTACATCAGGAGAAACGCATGCGCTCTATGAAACACCTGACTGGTGATGCTGCGAAATCTTTCAAAGCCAAAAGAATAAAAAAAAAAAAATCAGGTGAAATTACATTGCAAATTCCCATTATGTACTCCCCTCAAAATTGAGTAAAAAAAAAAAAAAAACAGTCCAACTGGACTGATGACAAAAAGGCAGAAGATGACTGTTGTTTTAAGGTCTGATGACTTGCTTGCCAAATTCCCAGAAAAATTACAGCGCCTTATTCCCTGGAAAATGTAATCTTGCGATCCCTGTGATTACACAAAATGACCACAAATAAGACTCCTGCTAGGAAAGTTACAAACCTTGAGATTTGTGGCTGGAAACAGTGTTTGAGGCATTTAACGGATCTGAAATTTCAAAGTCCAAATATCTAACATTAAACCTCCTCAAAAGTTGGTTGTGTTTAATTGAAAAAAAAAAAACTTTGTTCGCAGAAAAAAATAATTTAAAGTTTCACATCTTGTTTGAGTGTTATATCATTCTTAAATTTGAGGTCAAGTTAACAACTAAAAATGCCACTTGCTGTTGAATGAAAAATGTCATTAGAGATCCTAATGCTGCATTCGAGGAAGTTAGGAAGTCGGATTGATCCCATTTGGAATGTCACAGTTCCGACGTCAAAGTATTTGAGGCAAAGGTAAATAAACAACAAGAGTGGCGGATAATAAAGTGTTATTTTGGTTCATTCCAACACATTTGACCTGCAGCAAATCATAATCATTTCCTTTATTGATATGAATAAAGAAATCCTTAAACTTGAAAGCATTTCATACGTTTCACTGAATAACTTCATGCAGGGCTAAAACAGCAAATTATCTTTTAACAGTCAGTACAAATCACATGTTATGCGAAGATATCTGGAATAACTAAATTAATGTCATAATAAATGTTTATCCATCCATCCATTTTCTATTGCCGTGCATCCTCACCAGGGTCGCAGGCCTGCTGGTGCCTATCAAAGCTGTCATCGGGGAGTAGGCGGGGAACACCCTAGACTGGTTGCCAGCCAATCCCAGAATTCTTTTTATAATCTTGTTTATAAACCATAAAACCACGAAACCAGTTAGCGAAACCATATAAACTTTATAACCATGTTTTTCCATTCCCCGTATGTCAACATGGGGCTCGCCGTAGTCGAGTGGCGTCAGTCGGGAGTCGTCGTCTTCTTTTTTTTTTCTCTCAATTTAGCAACGGACCTCCCAATACAAGGGTGTGTTCAAGTGCACTTTTCCTAAAAAGTCAAAAGCTCTGACTTCCCACCTTTCTCAAATGCAGCACCGTGACTCAGGTACTGACTATCACGGCTCACTTGTTCTCTGACTTTTGCAAGCCTATGAGCACCGCGATGTCATTTTCGGTTGACGTTAAGAGGCAAAATGGTCACCCACTGAGGTGAAGTAAATACATGGATTTTACTCAATACATATTCCATAAATGTAATCATAATTGTTACCTTTCTTGACCTGCTGTGTCCCACAGCTGGAGCGCCACAGCTTTGCCGTCCACCACCACAGTCCACAAGCATGTATCGATGCCTTCAAAATACGTTTGCGTGACATGACTCGAATTTTTTTTTTTTTTAATTATACTTGCGAAGGTAATAATAGGATTTTACCAGCAGAGGCAGGCAAATCTGGAAAAAATTTCCCATTTTGAGCTCGTTTCATGAAAGAGGTCTTGCCCACGTTGCTGTCTCCAATCATGACCACGTTGTAGCGCTTTGCTTTCGAGTCCGCCGCTTTACCTGTCAACATATTATTGAAATTAAACGTATTCAATTACACGCCCAAATATTTGGAATACCTAACAGTATTTTTGGAATAATATGCTAAACTGGAAACGCCTGGTAATTTTGTGGCCATTGTTGGTGTGTTCTTACCTAAAGAAACTTGACCCTGGTGGACTCTATCTTGATGGGCTCGCGACGCCATTACTTCATCAGTCTTGTTTCTGTAAAAAATTGGGAATATAAACATTTTTTTTTCCCAATGGAGTTGTGTAGTACATAGTAGTGAAAATGAAATGTTATTCATAAGACTCTTACCTTACAGGATTTAAAATATTAGATGATTGTTTATCACCTTTCAACCCCTGAAAATAAGATAGAGCGGTTCTGTTATTTGCACTATTTTTTTGACAAATCGAAACTCAAAAAGAAAACAAGCCTAACGTCTTTGGATTAGGGTAACAATGCAGTACGGTACAATATGGTAAAACACCATAAAACGCATGGACACTTACCCTGTACTGGAATACAGTATAGTTGTCAAAAGTTTGAAAACACCGTGTAAATCAGTTAGTCATGATTTTCAAAAATCCTGAATTGTAGACTAAAAATTGTTTGAAGGTCCTTTAAAAATCCGAGAAAAACCCTCAGTTTTTTTTAATATACTTAATATTTTGTATTATACTGTAATATACTTTCCTAATTAGCAAACTGATCCAATCACATTGAACAATTAAATGTGCAATTCCATGTTTTGTCCCTTACCTGCGATTCTGCGAGCACTTGAACGTCGTCATCCGCTTGTTTGATTGTGGCCCTTGTTAAACTGCTCTCAGTTTGTTCTTGCACCACGTGGTCCTCTTCATTTTGATCAACGGGACTTTGTTGTACTCTGGACTTCCTGTGAGATCCCAGTTTCCGTCTTCTTCCTCCAAGGTCGAATTCAGGATGATGCTCCGAAGTTTGAGTTTCTCCTCCTGTCCGATGAGTGACAGCCGCGCTTGGAGGGTCGCTAGTGTTTTCTTGTTTGATTGTATCAAAGCCCGAGCTCTCAGGGATCAATTTTGGGGCTTGGCTTTGACAAGCGGGATCTGTCGGAACGTTTTGTACGGCGGCTGTTCCCGACACCTCATTTCTGGAATCCAACCTCAGCTCCAAGTCCCCCTTTGACTTGGCTCCTAGGCTTCTGCGCGTCGAAGCCATCTTTCTTTTTCTATTTTTTGAATCCAAACTAGGACTCGCCAACTTTTGATCAAGATCACTTTCAGTCCTCGTGGCTTGTATCGTCGATCGTTCGTCTATTTGCTGATGACGCTGTTGTTGAGATTCACTATCTTCACCACTTCTATTTGAAAGCAGCTGTTTGTTTTTACGCTCTGCGTTCGCAGTCGCGGAGGCCGGAACGTAATCGGGTTCCGATTTCTCCGATCGGGTCGCCGCGTCTCCGCCATTTCCCTTCACATCTTTTGCATCGTGGGAGGGTATCTGCTCTGAAACGACGGTCGTGACAACGTTGCTGGCTGGGCTTGCGTTGCTTTCTGCGGTATTGTTGTGAAGTGTCCAGTCAGCCTCAACCTTGAATTCCTGCTCTTCATACAGTGATTGGACGCCTTCATTTTGTAATGCTTTCATCCGTGGAACATTCTCCGACTCTTGTACTTCCAAGCTTGATGTAGGGTAAACAATCGTGTCTGGGACGACATCATTTTTGCCTGAGTTTGGAGGATTGCAGTCTTGCTCTTGAATCACCTGGCCTTTTACAAGTCCAACTTCTACTTTTTCAGGGGATTTGAAAATTGCTTCAATCTCCTCATGTGATGCTTGTTCCCCTGCTACGGCTCGCACAGCAAACTGTGTTACTTCTGTCATTAATTCCTTGAGGGGTTCAGAGTCCACAGAAGCTTCCAATTGCGTGATTCCAAGAGAGCCGGGCTCAGATGCGGAGTCATCGATAAGTTTGTTCTCCAAATGTGGAGTACTGTGGCCTTCAGAAGTGACAAAAGGCTCACGCTGTTCCTCCATTTCCTCTTTTGGTAAAGAGATTTGAGTTTGTGTCTGGCTGCATTCAATGTCGGCTTCTTTGTTGAGCTCAATTTTTTGAGTCGGTTCCACCTCAGCTGTTGTAAAGCTCATGTCTTTAGATTTTGGGAGATCCTCTTTATCTCTGCTGTTGCCTGCAGCATCCTCTGTAGAGTCGCTGTCAGTCTCAGGAGCAAAGTCCTGAGTAACTTTATAACGCCGACTAGACCCCAGTTTTCTCCTGTTCCGAGCTGGGCTCACAAACTTCCGGTCTTTGTTTTGGTCCATTTTGAACGATTTAAGCTCCTTTTTATAAAAGTCTGAATCCTGAGAGTCTGTGACATGAGAAACACTAACATGCTCATCAGGATGTCCATCTATAGATGCTTGTGCTTTTGGTAAAGAAATTGTGGCTTTAGCTATACTGCACTCCGTTTCTGTGTCGTTGTGTTGCAGTGTTGCATTAGGTACCTCTACACCTACAGGTGGTCCACTCACCATATAATCAGCATGTACGTTTTCATTCGGTGGCAAAGTCTCGATTTCTTCCTTTGCTTTTGTTTTGGATTCAACGATTGGAAGCTGTTCCTCATCTGTCATCTCCCAAGAACTTAACAGCTTAGTCACCAGTGGGGGTTCTGTTATGTTTGATTCATCTTGGGGAACGTCTAAATTGTCCATTTCTTTTAGCTCTGGCTTTTCCATCTCAGCTGTTTCTGGTGTAAATGCCACTTCTTCAATTTCTCCAGGATGACAGTGATCATCTTTTATTTCTGTGGAAGCACCATCGTTAGCGTCATCGAATGTTTCGGCAGCAAAAACCTTTATTTGGCTTCTTCTGTTGCGTCGACTAGATCCCAGTTTTCTCCTGTTCACTGGGTGGCTGAAGCACTCTTTTTGTTCATCAGTCTTGTCCTCAATTTGGGAGTTAAAGACATCAGATGTGCCTTGACCTTCATTTTCATGTTCCTGAGTTTGTGTGGTGTTTGTTTTTTCTCTGTTGATCCTTGTCTCTTTGTCTCTTAATCCTGTATCAAGAGTGCTTTTTATGCTTAACACGGACAATTGCTTTTCCAAAATGTCATGAACAAAGGTTACAATATTTTCATCAACATCAACTGTAGAACCACCTAAGTCTTTTGTTTGGTCGGATTCCAAAGCCTCTTCTTCCTCAATTGAATAATTTTCTGGATGTTCAGCTTGTCCGACTTGAGAAAAGCCAAAGTGCTCACGCCCATCTGTGGCCATTTCTGCTTTTGGTGAAGAACTAGTGGCCATCGCTGCACTGAAATCAATTTCTGCAATTTCTTCAAAAGTGCTTTTGGGCACACTAATTTCATCCTGTGACGTTTCATTGTTCTCTTCCGCTTGTGTTTTGGCTTCATCAATCGGAAGGACCGATTGTAGTGTCTCCCCGCAATTTGATAGCCGAGTTTGAAGTTGGGATACAGTTGAGTTTGGGTGTAAATTTTCTGAAAAGGTGTCTAAATCATCTATTTCTTTCACCTCTTCCTTTGATTCGGCATTTAAATGGTCACCCTGCAACAATGACTGTGGCGGGTTTTTATTTGTATCTTCCTCTTCTGGATTAAAAGAAGTATGTTGTAATGACATTGCACTGAAATGTGACCGGTCAGGTTGTTGTTGTGTAACTGACCAACATTCACCTGTTATCTCCTGTTTGTAGCGAACAACATTCATTTTACATTCTCCCTCTTGGGCATCAAGATCCAAATGCAATTTTTCACTTTCGGAACGATTGCCTTCCGCATCAAAATCGAGGTAACTAGGGTTCAAAGTTTCCAAAGAATGCCCAGGATTGTAGGCTGAATACAAATGTGCCCCATACATTGAATCATCTTCTACTTCACTAAGCTCTTGCGCCGCAGGTATTTGTGGCTGAAGTTTTTCTGTATACACATTTTGCTCAACTTCCTTTTTAGGTTCGTGGTATGACTCAATAGCAGACTGCTCGGAATGGTGTCCTTTACTTAGCCTGTGCGAGCCAAGCTTTCTCCTGCTAGATTCATGCTCTGATGAAAGCAACCGATAGGTTTCTGAAAGGGTATGGCCGTCATCAGATAATACACTCAAAGATTGGCCACTCTCTTCTGGTTGTGCTACAGGTGGCTGTTCAGCTTCACTTAAATCTTCTGGCATTTCAACTTGTGCTGCCACCCTGCGACGAGAGCCAAGCCTCCTTTTCCCAGGCATTGTTCCCCCCTACACGTTTTAATCCAAGTACAGTGAAAAGTCATTAATACATGTCAACTACTTGATTGCATTATAGTCACATATTTTTCACTATTTAGTTCTAGGATTAAAAATATGTAAATAAAAATGAAAAAATGCCATGCCTTGTACAAATTTACTGTAAATGCGCTTACCCTGTTGAGTGTCAACAGCAAGTCAGCTTTTGCAGTACAACAGCAGTCGCAACAGGAGAGGAAGTTAAGTCACCCGTGAGTGGGTTGGTCTTTTACAGCTATTGACTGAAGCTTCCTGTGTGTGGCTTACACTTGTATCAAGATCATTGTTTCTTGTGTTGTACAGGACTTAAATATAAACAACTCCAAATTAAACAACAGAATCTGACTTAGGAAAAACATTTATTGACGAAACCATTTACCTTCATCAGCAAAGTTGTCAAAGCTCAAATAGCAAAAGGGAAAATGTTTTGAAAATTATGCGACAAATTAAAATAGTTGCAGATGCTGCTTTAAGTAAGACACAGTTGTGTCTGTGTTCTATCTGATGAACATTAGAAAAAAAAAAATTAAACCACATGAAAATCAAAACCTGAAAGACACCAGAACAATCATGCTGAACGAATCAAAATAGAGTGAAGTGTCCTTGTAGACTGACTGTAATGACAGGGTTACTCGGACAACCCGAACACCACCTTAAGTTGCTAAGTAACATCTAAAAAAAAGGGAAGAAAAAAAAAAGGGAAAAAAAAAAAGCCTGACTATAAAAATTGGAGTTCCCATACAACAGATAAGCCATTCTGTGATGTCCTCATTTCCTGTCATTAGAACGAGAGCGGCTGTAGAGGAAAGAGCACAAACAATGGAACGATGTAGCAGTAAGTCAAATTTCAGCGAGGGAAGATAACAAATAATGTATGTCAGTTACCTCCTTGACCGGGAGAATGATCTTGAGCGCCTACGGGTCTTCTCTCTGGAAATAGACCGATATCTGCGCCTGTCTCGAGAAAGAGACCTGAAGAGGAAAAGAACGCTTAATAAATAATTCATGAGTACATAATGGAAAGATTGGGGGGGATTCATGCTCACATACCTGCTACGACTGCGGCTTAGGCTTCTCCTCCGAGGAGAAGATCTAGAATGCAGGTGAAATCGGAGGGAAAATATTTTTAGCAGGATTTAAGTCTTTGGGTACTATGTCGTAGGATCATCTTCACGGAACTTGCCCAAAGGGCTCAAAATTATTTTATTTTTGGTCGAATGCTTAAAAAAAAGAAAAAAAAAAAAAAAACTAATGACGATGACCATTGACAAAATCAATGGTCAACTTTGAAGCTCACTTTGGGTTGGGGGGATTCTATAGTGCTTAAAAGCTCGATGCATATTTATGGAATAGTCTTGAGAGTCAGCGGGTTTGTTATTGTATTGCGCGTGTAAAAATATGACATTCTGTATGAGTAAAAATGTAAAAATTACAGTACAAAACTAAAAAAAGGTTTGTGTGTCCAGTTTAAGCTGTTTGCTGGTTCTAATCAGGCACTGCAGCAAACCGAAAAGGTATTGATGAAATGTTACGTCACGTCCGAATTTCAGAGGAGAGTTGTACTAGAGGTTAAATTATATTTGCATAGAAGAGAAAAAGAACCAAAAGTTCACAGCCATCCTAAATGGCCAGTTTTTGAGCCATGACACCTAACATGCACACCAGCAATTATTGCCGTCAATGAAAAGAAACACTTGACCAGAAGGCCTTTGTAAAATTTGGTGCTCTGCTGGGAGTCTTTGAAATCTTCAAGCTACACAACTGCCAAGTGTAACATGTGAGTTTTGAAATAGGAAAAACTCATAACATCTATAAAGAGCATGATAAAAGCAACTTACTATTTGGGGGGAGGGGGGAGTTTGGACAAGAAAGAATTGGCGCACGGTAGCCCTGGCGAGGGAGGTGAAATTGCAGAGAGGATCTGCCGCATGCTGCAAAAGTTGCCGATAAGAAGTTGCTTGTTTGTTGGCTGCAGGCGCAGTTGTGGAGTTTCCCTGTCTTTAGGGGGGGGGTGGGATGTAAGCCAATGGCCGTTCCCGTTGATACAGCGGCGAATAGTACGAGTAAACAAGGCGATTGGTTGATAACGTGAGGTGGGCCGCTGTTGATTGGTTTAAGGTTGGAGCAGAGGAGAGGATGCTGTAAACTGCATGCTCAGGAACCAAAAGCTTGGTGGAACCTGATGACTGGCGCTGCGCCTGGGTCATGTGACAAAACCAGCCAAGCAGATCGCTGGTCAGCAGTCACATGATGCTGAAAGAGGACTAGTTGACTGACTCAGATGGTGAGAAGCGTTGTGGTGACTCTGCAACGGGGTTCAGTTTATTAATAGTTGGAAAACTGAACTCGGCAAAACAAAATTTAACTATAACCGACAGAAATGTATTCTAATATATTCTATGAATAGGTGTATGATTTATGAGAGCAGTTCTTAGTCATGTATTTTTACAAAACGAAAAATGTTCATGTTAGGAGCAGGTAAAAGCTGCTGGTGGTCTAATTTGGCACTGGCAAATATATTGTAAATAAGATTTGCGTGAGGCAAACATTGTGAACAATCACAAAGCTTTTGTTGTCAACAAGTTATCATTAAGAGTTTCCAAATCGGTCTGCGTCTCAAGATATGGGGAAATCAGCCGTGTGTACCGAAATGACACAACTTATCATGAAGTAAGATTTTCCAAATAAGTTTGGGTCTCAAGGTGTGGGGAAATCAGCCACGTGTACTGCAAATGACACAGTGAAGTACACGGCTTTAAGAACTTACCTGCGCCGAACTGGGGAGCGGCGCCTGCCCTCATCCCTCGGGTATCGATTCCAGGACGGAGGAGGACCGCGGCTTCGAGAGCGTTTTTCCCCGGTGGATAGCTCAACACGGACTTGACATCCACACATTGATCTTACGGAAAACAAATTCAAATTTTACAGCTTGTATGATTGCAAACGCTGATGACAGACAAATACAAAGGACACAGGTTACCTTCCATCCAGTTCTCTCACTGCATCAGAAGCATCTCTTGGATCTTCAAATTCTACAAACGCAAAGCCTGGTGGATTCCTGGCAACCCAGACACTTCTTAAAGGACCAAAGTAGCTAAAGGCCGATTCCAACTCTGCTTTATTGCCATTGTTTCCAAGATTCCCAACGTAAACTTTGCAGTCCAGGGGACAGTCTCTGTTGTAAGAAGGGTCTGACAGGAAAGAGAGATAAAATGAAGAATGTTTCCTCAAAAAGGTTGCAGGCAATGTACAATCTAGTCAGAATGGTATAATGTTGTATTGCCAAGGAAGAGCTAGAGTTGAAGGATTAAATGCAATATAATCTCTGTGAAAAAAAAAACGTTTTTTTTATGAATAGCTGCTGTTAAAATGCTCAGTTTGGAAAAGCACAGCGGAAAGGAGCAGAGGGGGAAATGGGGAGGGGAAGGGGGAGCAAGCAAGCATAGTCATCATCACTGTAAGTAAACCCTGATTGCAATTTTTGGTGAGTTTTATGTCTCATAAAATCTTGAGGTGTTTAACACTCTTTTTGTCTTGCGATGCTATTAATTAAAAAAAATAAAAACTTGCTGCAGTCACGTGTAAGTTGGGAACTCTAACAATATGTCTGCAAATGTATGATTAATAAATATGAGTGTTTCATGTAAAGCAGCCAAAGCCATCTGATGGGTGTTGCACATGTAAAATAAAATTGTTCGCTTCAATTGGCCACAGGCTAAATTCAAAGAATTTTAAGTGTTTTTATGAAACATGAAATGATTGCTGCTCAACATTACTTGTTATTTAATCAACCAGATGGCAACATTTATAATGCGTGTATTTTATAAACTGATATAATCTTACTTTCCTGACACTTAAGCATGTATTATTTTACTGTTGGGAGAGTGCAAAGTTATAGTTTCCATATAAGCTGTGTAAACTGCAGCCATTTATCGATGTAGTTGTGTTTAAAGTTCAGCCAACATGTTTTGGCGGTGGAGCATTAACAAGGTGATCTGTTTCTTTATTGTTATAGTCTGCATGTTTGTTGGTTTGATTTTTTACTGATGTACAGAACTTAAGCTTTTTTTTTTTTTTTTTTTAACAGGGGTGGGGCAGGGGATTAGATTGTTTTACATGACTGCTTAGCCCAAGTAGGAACTCTTCTTACCTCCCATTTTAGAAAGTCCAAGTCTACTGATGAAATACCTGGAACAAAAGAAAGTTAGGGAAAGGTCATATGACGTAACTCTAAACTTAATGCATTGTACAAGTATTTACGTATCTAGGAGTGAGACAAAGCAGCACTTTCACACTTTGCAAATTCAGTCGCAATGTTTTAAGAGTGGATTCCTGTGTGGAGGTGGCATGGATCATTGCTCATGGCCGGTTTTTGCCATTTTTCTCCTCCATAGGTTTGTAGAACGATGTGGATCTAAAGTATGTTGAAGTTTTACGTCAATTTCAACGTGTAACTTAAACATTAACGGCAGCATAATCTGGCTTTAAATGGGTTCGGATAAGAAAGTCTGGTTAAGATTGTAAGACTACTGGTTTAATTAATGCAAATAAGTAGAGTATTTGAAGCATAGTTGTTAAAGGCACGGTTTTTGGACGCCGCACTCGGAATACACGAATGGAACGCGGCAATGCTGTCGAGCTGACGCACGCTAGCAACATGTAGCACGCCCGTTATCAAAATCAGCTTCAAAGTAAACGTCAGAGTCACCAAACGTCTTGTAATATGAACACTGGGACGCCAAGTTACACAAATTCGACACTCGCAATATTCTCAACAACAAAAAAGGCACCTGATGAGAAAAAAAGCAAATTCTGCTCCCCATCCCCCATCTGGTTAAACACGCGAAAACGCACACGAGTAGCGCTTAGCATCGCAACGGTCAATCCGACACTTTGCAAAGGCCTCTTGTGTTTGGACCGACTTAAATGGACCCCGCAGTCGAGGACAAAAAGTGTATTTTTCCCCTAAAACGCTATTTTAAATTGAACTTACCAGTACTGATGCCTTTGCGCGACTGAAACGGCTCCCGTCGAGTTCGATCCGAACACGCAACTAGCTATACTAGCTTAACTTGTTGTCAGCGCCGGCAGGATAAGCCTGCGTCAAATGATACGTTCTTATTCGCTAAGTTAGAGGCGGTAAGGAAAACAGCGCCCTCTATTGCAGTGGAAAATACTGTCGCGTTTATTTTCATGTAGCGTTCCACTTGAAAAACGAAAAAGATATTCATCAATTTATGAATATGAAGATATTATGCAAAGTTAAACGAATATACGCACAGTACATATAGGTTATATATCATTTGGGTTTACGGATTACTGAATTTCAGTGAAGTTTATATTTTCATTTGTTGTGTGTTTTTATATTTTAAACAAACAACAATAATATACAGAGTATAACAATAAACGCTGTTTGTTTGATAGTACATAACTTAGAACATCAGGATTTTTTAACCTTATTCCTTACATAATTAGATGTTTTTCTATAAGTAGTCAGCAATTGTACTGGTCCAGCTTATTGCTTTTTGTCTGGGTCAATGAAATTTGAAAGGATTATTTAACTTAATTGTGATGACCGTGTGCAACTTAATTCACTTGCGTTCAAGCAAGTAAATTTATTATTGGTATCACAGTTTATAACTAACCCAAATAATATGACCCATGAAAGGCTATTTAACGTTTGTATTAACTTACCATGCATGTTTTTGGAATTTTGAAATGGAAAGGAAACTAGAGTAGGCTACTCAGAGAAAACTCACATAAGCACAAAGAGACAATATTAACTTCACCCAGGAAGGTCCGAGCACAGGTTTGTCCCGCCAGAATTGCAATTGTTTGAACCAAAATGTACCGCTTTGAGAACTGTGAACATTATGGAATTAATCAATTGTGAACGTTGTTGCCATTATTTATTCAGTATAATAAGAGGTCATCTCACTGAAATAAACACACTTTTCCAAATTTGACAAACGCATATATACATTTGAACTTGAGTGTGCAATCCTGCCAAGAAGTATTAAACTAGTCATCGAGTACAGCCTTTAGTGCACAAACAATTTGCTGTGGTTTGTTTATTACTCAGAAGGGAAAATCACTAAATCATTGTGCCGGTTATTGCTCAACAGGAGACGACTCGCCAAACATGCGCCTTGTACTTATAAGCTGCATGTACATGCCCAGTACATAGTTTAGTTCCATGCTCTTGTGTTCATGTAAGGAAAAGATGTTTGGACGAAGCCTGGGTTGTGCAAAACAAGGAGGAGCCTGCTTCAAAAATGAACATGATGACACAGTAAAGATGAATGATATTGTGTTGCTCTTTTTTGGGACCACATTATTACTTGCACACTGTGTATTGTTTGAGATGATCACTGAGCGGCACCACACCCGTGTGTGTTTATATAAGGCTCCAACTGTCATTGTGAGCGTCTAACCTTGTTATGATTAATTTACTTACTCATACTGTGCATCTCAACCAACTTCTAATTAGGAAGGCATGGTGAATGGATGAATTAGCTTCTTGGCAGCTTTTCCTGTCCGCATTGCCAGACGATTTGAATATACTGTAGCTTACATTTTGTGTATTGAAGATGTTTTTTTGTTCCTCACATTTAGCTGGAGGACAAGTTTTTTTATTTTTTTGTAGGAAAAAACTATTGAATACAGAGGAACACCCCGAAAAACTCTTCTTTCACTATGATAAACTATTCTTATTACATTATAATCAATGCATCCTTTGTTAACATTTTGACCTTTCAATCTCATTTCAAACACACACATGCACACGCAAACACACACACACACACATGAACGTTCACCCATGCGCTTGCACATATACACACAGTTTGTATATATATATATATATATATATATATATATATATATATATATATATATATATATATATATATATATATATATATATATATATATATATATATATATATATATATATATATATATATATATATATATATATATATATATATATATATATATATATATATATATATATATATATATACACACACACAGTATATTTATATCTGTGTATGTGTGTGTGTATGTATGTATAATGTACTGTATATATATATTTCTCTGCTTCTAATCAGCCACAGTATAAAGGTTTAGGGATTGACAGAAGCACACAGATTACACCATGTACGTAACACGGAGAGCTGCAACACAAAGAGCATTATGTGGCTGAGGTTATTTTAGTTTCAGTGCTTGTAGGAGGACACATGCTTCTAAGTTAGAAATGTGTGTTCTCCTACAAGCAGTGATTCCCAGCCCCTTGTGTTTTCTGCTATTAAATGAAGGGTTGAGCTCTGTTTGTTTATTCTGTATTCCCAGCAGCCTTGCACCACTGTTGTGAATGAGATGTCTTTTCTCTTGCATCCACTCAGGGTAGTGTTTTTCAGTCCGATTAGTACAGCACATTCTGTTCTGTTTCACTTCCTGATGACTGTGCAGGCTGTATCCCTGAATGAACTCACCCGCGTGCTTCTGGTTACACCGAGACACAAGACAGACGGATTCCCGCAACTGCTGTCAGGTTTTTTTTTTTTTAACTTTTACTTTTATGGCATTTAGATAGGGCGAAGATGGACTGGCTGTTGACAAAAGATAAACTAGTTATGTAAGAAATAGCAAATATACATACTTTTCGTGAAGAGCCTTTTACATGGATAGATTAAAAATTGTCAAGTAAAACACACCAAATGCTGAAAAAAAAAGATAAAGATTTAAAGACACATGGCATTAGTAACACAAATTACAAATTTATATTTTAAAAATCATTGCACCACCAGGGATAATATATTGAAATAAAATATTGGTCAAACGTTTTTTCATCTAAAAATGTGCAAAATTTCAGATTTTAAGTCTGCGACTATGAATAAATATTGATGGAATTAAATTAAACTATAATAATGTGAATGAAAAAAAATCTTTATAATTTGGATTCTTTACATGCCCTTTTTCCCAGATAACAGACTTACACGTGTTGAGTAGCTTGATTTCATTGACCTCTTTATCAGTTACAGACTTTGAATTTCAAAGTGTTTCCAAACGTTTGAGTAATGCAGTACATCTTTGACTGTCAAAAAATAGCTAATATTTTGACCGTTTAGCTAAAAAGTCTGATGATTTTTGGCCATAACAAATCCAAGATGTTGAGGATGGAAAAAGCAGTGGTCTCACATCGTGTGTCAGTACAAACATTTATCCCAGCATTTCAGGTCAGATGAGGTCAGTGCGATTTCCACGTAAGCATCGCGAGGCGGAGAACATGCCGCCACAATGTGCTCACCAGCCTCTGAGAAAAACAACTCGGTGAGTACTAGCACATCTAAGCCTATCTTATCAATAGCTTGAAGGCGACGCTGCATGAAGGGCTGTTTGTGTTCTTTGGTTGCAGCTGAATTATTGGTGAATTATTTTTGCCCCGTCGAATAAAATTTTCCAAGTGCAAGCGAGAGACAGTCTTTGTCCTGGCGCCTCGCTATATTACTCATCCGGGTGACAACCTCCCAGTGGACTTACGGAATCAAACTCACTTGTGTTATATCACCTTTGTCATAACACCATGTACCTTTCCATTGCTGTCTGGACGGGTGCCAACAATGCGGTTAGACATCTCTCGGCTCTCGACATCTATACCATATTGGCATACAACATGGAGAACATTCTGAGAGCTTTAATTCAACCAAATTAAAAAAAGCAATTTGGGATCACAAGACTTTGTTTTTAGGCAAGTAAAGAAAATAATATGCGGCGGTGATTAGTCATGGCACCTGGTGTTAAGTTTTTTTTTTTTTCTTTATTGCTGAATCAATATATACTTATTTGTGCTGCACTGTCCATATTTGAACGTGTACATTTTTTGCGGGCTCTGGTCTGAAGGAGTTTTCTTTAAGATTTGAAAAAAAAGGTTGTGGTTTATGTTCTAAAAGGCAAGCTAAGTCAAGAGTATTTATAGTATATGAATATCTAACAGAAAATGTTAGTACACAGTATCATTTTCGCTTTCAATTATAAACTCAAAAGCCCAAATACACATTTCCACTTAATTATGAATGATCAACTTGTTTGAATATTTGACAATCAACATTTTTAACCTAAATTTATACTCTGCTTAACAGCACATTACTTTCCTAAATCTCTCCTCATAAATATTGCTCGGAGACAAATTTGCAGGCAAAACAGTGCATCTGAGTCAGCATATTTTCTTGACATGTGATCAATAGCAATGGCAAATGTGTCAGGGTGTCACCATCAAAGTGTGTAATGTCAATTATGTCTACATGGAGCACGTGAGTACTGCTAGCTCGCGGCTTTTATTTGTTTTTACGTCGGATGCAGCTATCATGAAGCCTGAGCCGCCGATAAACACTGGCAAAAGGAACTGTATGTCAATATCAGCGTAATTAGCGCCCTGAATTGGCAATTAAGCTGGATTTTGGAACAACATTGTGTTTTTGTATCGAGAGTGGGAAACAACAGTAGTAGAAGAAAGTGTACCAAGGCTTTTGTATCATATACAATATTGTTTGATAAACTAAGGTTTATTTTGATAGTTGAACTTCTCATCTTTCAAAGTGCATTTGAAAGTGTACATGCGCTAAAATTGGAGTTGATTCCTCCTTTAATTAGTTACCAGTGCTGGCATTTCCCTTTTAAGAGCATTTTCTTCGCGCTTTAATCTTTGACTGCAAACAACACCACAAATAGTGTACATGAGAAAAACAAAAGCCACATTTCATTTTAACTTATAGTGTAAGATTGTCAGTTATTGGATAGATGATCATTCAAAGGTTGGAAGGAAATTCCCTCCTATTGGAGAAAACATTTTTCACTCTAATGACTCGCTGCACAGGTTTGTTCAAATCACTTTTCTGGCTATGATGAAATGAAATGACGCAAGAAAGTGGTAGAACACTTAAAATGTTGCATTAGAGACATTTGCAATAATAGTTCTCATGGAGTTGGGGACATGGAATATTTTGTGTAATAATCATTCTAAATAATTTTTAAAGACCCTGAGAAAGGCTACTATCACCATTTCTAATCAACAGTTAAAACAGTTTAAAAACAATGTTTTTTGCACTTTTTTGGGGGGGGGGTTCCACAATTTACAGAAATACTAAAAGAGTAAACACAACACTCCAAACACCATGTGTTACAGTTCCTTTCCACCCTTTGTTATTTCCAAACAAAAGACAATCATTAACAACATTTTTGACATGCAGTTCCTGAATGTTTCCTTGTGAACAATGACAACCTGTGCAAGGCATGCATGAGTAGTCTCTACCCAAAACAACAATGGTGGACAACAGGCATGCTTGCTTATTAAGCAACTGTCACACATTACTTGATGAAGGCAAATTCCAGTCTAAGGTTGGACACAAAAGGACAAGCAGTTAGTGTGAAAGTGTTGGATGCGGTACATTTTACATTTTACAGTTAGGGACATTCGATACCACATTTTCCCCAGACTGATACTCGTATAAGCAATTGACTCTTAACTAGTCACTAATACCGATACCCAGTACTGACACCACTAATACTTTGGATTAGGGATCACACAAATCCTCAAATAATTTCAGTACTTTTTTTTTCTTGCCCCAGTTACCTCCTTACTAGTGCATACATTAAAAAAATATGTCAAGCAAATCACAGCAACAATTGTTCATTTGTTAATGCTCTGCATGAGTGTAAAATATGCCAGAAAAGCAGTGAGCAGTCCAAATTCATAATCAATCTTTGTTTGAATAAAGGACACGAATGCCTTGGCATGCTTTTATTTTGAAGAGTTTCAGTAGCGTGTTAAGGCATAACAGCTTGGCTAGTCTCTCTACTGCAACTGTTGCTCCTGACTCCCAATACATACAATTGTTCTGAAATTACATTCACGCCAATTGAGGGTGCTAACAAACAACACTGACCTTTGGCACCCGTTGCCAGTGTTTACCGTGGCTTGGGCTCCATTAAAGCTGTGTCGAGCAGAATTTAGCTGCTAGCAGAATTTAGCAGCGAGAACATGCAAGCTCCATGTGGGAGAGCCGGAGCCAGAGGCGACTCCACGGCCCCCGCACTGTGAGTTGGACATGCTACCTGCTAAACTGTCTTCTACTATGCTGCCACCTTCATATTCCAGTGGAGCTTTTTAAAAAAAAAGAAATAAAGAAATTCTAAGGACAAACAGTCAAAACCACATGCAAAATTAATACACTCGAAAGGAACATGGAATACACACTTAGACTGAACTAACAAGGTGGTAAATAGATAACTGCACCTGGAATCAGAGCTTGTTAAGTCGCTCATTAGGGCACTGCCTTTAAAGGCACACATCAGCATGCAAATACTACAGTTTGTGTACGCGTGTTTGTGCGTGCGTGCGTTTGTGTGTGTGTGTGGGTGTGGGTGCGACTTGGGTGAAATTACTGTACAAGTATAATGTATTGCTTTGTATCACGATCACATCAGAGCTTTTATTTGGGCAAGCGCTATGATGGGGAGAAGTAGATGATTTACCCTGTTTGTTTTATTGCATAATTCATAGCTCAAGGCCCGGGAGGCAGATCTTGTCCGTCACATGATTTTATGTGGTCTAAGAAAGTAATTAAAGAGCTGAATATCTTTCTTCACAGTTTCACGCTAAATGGATGCAAATGGGCACACACACACACACATATATATATATATATATATATATATATATATATATATATATATATATATATATATATATATATATATATATATATATATATATATATATGTTTTGCAAGCCAATCATGAACCAATCATGCACTCAATCACACCTAAGGGCAATTTAATATGTCCAATACACGTGCCACGCATGTTTTTATAGTATGTAAAACTAAACAATGTTCAACTAAAATAAATATGATATCACAATTGCTCAGGGAGCACCTTGCATCTCGTGGCAGAACTCAGAAAATAGGTTAAATATTAATGTGTGCTTGAAAAGTGAAATAAAATGTACTGTACTTGAAAAGTAAAAAAAATAGAACTGAATTGGTTTGACATTCAAGTATCATATGTTTTGAAGACAAAGCACCACGATCAACTGCAGTAGGTTCTGAATGTTTGCTTTGGTGTCCGGTCTCCTTTATGATTATGGGGCAGACCCCAAGTCCCAGCTCGTGGGTCAGCAGACCTCCGTTTGACTCCTCCAGCAACATAAAATATAATTTATTTTAATTATGCCGATTTTTTTAATCAAAAAAAAGTTATATTTGAATCCGACAGCTAAAACCTAACTTTCTACATCTACCCGCTTCAAAGCGGCGCTCGTACGCCCATCGGTCGCGCGCCAACAGCAAGCCGCCCCGCAGCGCTCCTTCTCCGGCTACCGATAGCTCCCCCGGACGCTACGGTGTCAATCGTCACGGTGGTGTTGACGATCCGAGCCGTCAGCTGACGGAGGGTGGGAGGAGAACAGCGTGCAACGGAACAGCCTGTTCCCGGCAGACCAAGCTCGGCACAGAACGGGTTACAGGTCAGTGTGTCTATTTGGAACACAGTGTTCTCATCAGCAGCGGCGGCGGCGGTGCAGCCACAGTACAGCCGGAACATTGTGTTACTTTGTGGCTCCTTTCCAAGACCTGCCCTAAATTCATAGCAAACGCCCTCCTGCCGCTCTACTCTTTCTCTCCTTGTGCCCTCCCTCCCCTCTGCGCATTTTCCGCCTCTCTACATCCTCCCCGTGCATTTGTACTTGGGCACTCCATGCGGCCGGTGCGTTTGTGGCGTTTGGAGCCCAACACTGGACGCCGATCCGCCGAGCGAGCCGGAACATCTCGTACCCAGGACGTGACGCGCAGCGCGCCCTAATCATCCTAGCAGGAACCGGCGCACTTCAATACACTTTTACCTGCTGGATATTTATTTTCAAAAGGAACACAAGAAAATGTGAGTCATATCATTTGCTCTGCCATGACTTGATTGGAGTGTGTGTGTGTGTGTGTGTGTGTGTGTGTATATATATATATATATATATATATATATATATATATATATATATATATATATATATATATATATATATATATATATATATATATATATATATATATATATATATATATATATATATATATATATATATATATATATAATTTTTTTTTTTTTTTTCACTGATGCTGCTGATATGTTGAGTGAGAAGTTGGATGCGCGGAGGATGTAACTTGTGAGGGCATTTGAGGTCGCTGGTGGGACCCACTATGCTGTGAAAAAATATGATAAAACGATTCTGTCTAAAACAAATGTTTTTCGTTTAAAAAAAAAAATCTAAAACAAACTAGTGCATGGTGTAAATGTTAAGTCGTAAGAGCCGAGAACTAGAACGTGCGTTTACATTGGAATAACATGATGCAAATGGTCATACATGAAAGTCTGGGTCATTTTGTGGAATCATCAGAACCTTGGGTGTATTTTAAAGAGAAGCATTAAAAAAAACGAAGCTGCAACAAAAAACAAGTACAAATAGTCTTCATTAAAATGTCCTTTTCCATGTAGACTTTATACTGTTATATAGAGAATCCTCTTGAAAGCATGTCCGGGTATATAATAACCACAACAAAAATTCAAAAACATTGTAAAACATTTTCAATGACTTAAAAAAAAAGAATGTAAAGGAAATAGAGGAACTCCTACGCGATACTATCTATGAGTGTAATTTGTGCTTTGCACCAAATTAAGGGTTAGGGTTACACTTTTATTGAAATAAAAAATAATCATTGATAAAACATAGTGTGCTGATTTATTTCCTCTAGAATTCTACACGTGTGATCATAAATAGTGCCACATTCCATCGTAGGGTTCAAATTGAGGTCTTCACATCCTTTTCATTTATTCGGTTCTTTTTAGGAGGCACCACATTTCGGTACATGGAAAATTACAGCGCCATAGTTGTTGTCACAAGGTAGCACCCGTTTGCTCATGAATGTGATCGATGCATTGAAGGAGATGCAATGGCGTGGAAGATGACTCACAAGTAACAGGTTTCATAAGAGGGGGGTCTGAGATTGGTGAACATCATCAGGCTACACCGGTGAGGAACTGTGAATAGAAAAGGAACATTGTGTTCAGACACGCGTACACACGTCACCTCACGTACAGTATGTATCATTTGAGGACACTCCATTGACTTGCATTTATTTCATGGAGACTTACCTTACCTTTAATTCATACAATCCCAAAGCTATTGATGCATCTTTTCAGATTCCAGACCTTCATTTCCAGGTGCATATATTTTTTTAGCGTTGGGTTTAAAGAGAGTCCGAAAATGGCGTTAACTAAATGAGTTCATTGTTTTGTACAAGCAGCAGTAGTACTGTTGGCTTATATGAGTCAGACGTTTGGAAACCCCCTTAATTTAAATGGACTCAAAAAACATTAAGAGATAAAGAAATTCAATCTTCCACTTACTGTCGGCTGAAAATAATATCACATGTGCTCAAGGTTAAGGTAACCAATCACAGCTCAACTTGTAAAGGTCACATGACCAAAACCAAAAAACAGATGATCCATGATTGGCCATTCTTTGAGCCTTGTACACATGTGATGACATTTTCAGTTGACAGCGTGTAGAAAAAATGGTTTTTAAAAGTACAAACATTAAAAACAATCCGGTCATTGAATCAATTGTAGACAAAATATTAACTTTTTACTGATCAGAAATGGGGGCATACATTTTATAGCCAAAGTGTACACACTAGCGTCAGACCAATGTACATTTTTTCAGGCTGGTGTCGATTTTTGACAGAGAAAAATACAGATTACGTTTAATCAGCCAAATATGTTCAAAATGTATCATGAATAACACAGTACAGTATTTGTTTACTTCTGATGTATTTCAATAGATGGCATTCTTAAGCAGATTTTCACTATTTATGAAAAAAATAGTTTACAGAATACATTGTTTGGTGCAATGAGGTTATATGGACATTCATTCTTGGCATGTGTTACTCGGAGTTTAATGGTTTTTGTATTAAACCATTTAGACTTAATAAATAAGGCGCTATGTATTTCATGATATATATTTTTTTAATTAACCCACTGACTTTAGATTGTGTGTCGAGTGATATCCAGGTTGCCTCTTTGCGCACCATCCAAAGCATTGCTCAATGTATGTAAAAAATGTGTCTGTTTAGAATATTTACACAAAATAAACTTACAATATCAACAAACCCCATGGTATATATTTATATATTTAAGGAGACAAGGTTATGGTATGTATTCATGTGTAATAAATGATGACGCCAATGCTACATATATACAACTGCTGTAAACAGTTAAGACTTAAAATTTCAAATAATAAGCAAATATCTGCAATTTGGCCAGGTATTTTTGGCAAATGTTTGAAGGTACATAATCAGCCGGCCGATTAATCGCGCCCACTAACACACTGTGGACATTTAATCAAAGAAATTCAGAGTTAGGAATTTCAACTGTCAAGCTACATTGAAAGAAATGGGATTTAATTGAAATGTTTGATCACCTTGTCAGCAAACCTAACCCCTGCCAGTAAACAGGAGGACACGCCGTAACCATCTTGTGTTTCTCCTCGAGGCTATTTTGTTCCTTCCCTTGGTTGAACTCATGTGATCTAAGCACACAATGTTCTTCCAGGCTCTCCTGACAATCAAAGTAGTTGCGAATTTACTTAACGACGACTATGATTCGCATAACCCTTTCACGTGCAAAGTGATTTGATTGCTTTTTAAAGCCAGTCCATCATGACCTTAAGAGGATGAACGCTAACTTTCCTACTGGAAAGAAATCTGAAATTGAATACAGTCTGAGAACTGTCATAACGGGTAATAAAATACATTGTGTAAGGAAGAGGGCAGAGAGAAGCCTGGCAACTAGATGCGTCATCCTTTTTTAACGTTTTTAAGTGCTCAAAGGTAATTGGTTATGAAATGTAAATATGTACTTCCCCATTTGGTGACAAATGTGCCGAGCGAGGATCGCTGCTGGTGCTCACGTTGCAGCGCACATTCCGTTCTCCGTATCTCATTACTGATGTTGACGTTCACCCTGGTTGCACTTGCTGCAGTCAGTACTGACGTCGCAATAGCTTCCATTTTTTGTATGGAACTGGTCACACTTATGTCATCGCTGGTAGACAGGATAAAAAGCCGACGAGGAAGCAGGAGTCACTTGTGGAGATCTGAGCTTTGGTGTCCTTCAAATTATCTCCATCAATGTCCTTTATTGGGGTCTGAAAAAAAAAGGTTGCCTGAAACTTAAACGGACATCTTTTCGGCCATCACAATGACAACTGCTTGATTTAGTCAGTTTTTCAGATTTTTTTTTTTCCAGCTCCTTTTGATTCATTATAGTACTGCTCTGTAAAATCTCTTGATATACCAAAAAACAAAAAAAGACAATGATGTTCAATTGATAATCAAATTAATCCATTAAAAAAATCACTTAGAGTCCTAAAATAAAAAAAAATCCACAGAATACTTAATTTTTCCTTCATGAAAGAAGGTTGTGAACATTTATGCAAACATATGCTCTAAATTTGGAATACGATTATTACGAACCTACTCAGTAATCGAATAATAAATGTTCATTTTTACATCGTTTTTATTTCAATTTGAGAAAATGTCCTATTTTTGAATCAACTAAAAACAGTTTTTTTTTTTTAACCGATCCCATCAATTACTCGACAATATAATCAATATAATCAGTTATTTAAAAAAAACATGTTGCAGCTCAATTCTGAATTTACTCATGTGTGAAATGAAATTTGATTCTGGTAAAGATGATTTACTTAGAGAAATTTTGAACGAGACATAAACAAATCTTAATTTTAGGACTACGCAAGTTGAATAGGCGAGACGCAAGTCCACAAAAAGTGGTTGGAAATCAAATGTACGGACTTTAATTCTGCTTCGATAGAGCAGTTTGTGATTTCTTTTTCACAGCTCAAGATTCAAATCTACAGAAAATGCAAATAGATGGCGAAGTGAGTGAAATTCAGTCTCGCGGATGCATTCGCTTCTAAAAGCTGACCTTGAAGTTACACAGCTTTATGACTCTGGCCAAAAGAATGTGCATACACATTTCTTTGAAAGCGTGCATATTTTTAGTTCTGACTTTGTGTCCACACACAGTTGTATGCGTTTTGCCTCAACCACAATGCACTCGTGAATCTCGTTTCCAGCCAGTTCCAAATGACATGAGCCATCAGAATTTTATCCCATTTAGCTTATCAACGCATTTCATTGGGACTCCTAGGACACATTTTTGTATGATTGCAAACAAACCCGTGACACGGCCAAGAACTTCATAAGGACGAATGGCTGTTTTAGTGGCAATTTTGGCAAAATGGTCTGAAATTGAACATGCCTTGAACTATAGGATAGAGTAAGATAAGGATTCTGTTTCAACACTGTACTCATGGTTTTGAACTCAAACTTGAAAATAATGCTGAACTCCAAAGCAAGCCATCTTATTGTTTACGTCTAGTATTCATATAATGAGAATCATAATAACGTCACGTATATAGTTCATTATACACTGTATAATGGTATAAATTAGGCGTGTCAAGTTAACATATTAATGATGATCAATTATTACAGTTGTAGTTACAGCATTACTTTTTAAAACAAATGAATGAAAAAACTGCAAGAGTTTTTCTCAGAATTAGTTTTAGGTGGGATTAAAAAGCGATGAATTTGACCAAATTAAGATCTGTCATTTTTTTTTATTTATTGACATCACTAATGTAAAGATAACAAAAATGAAAATAGATCAATACATTTTAAAACACCCACACACAAAGAGATAAAATGAAGTCTAATTAAAAATAAAGACAACACCACAAACATACAGTTGTATAGTTTGGAGCCAGGGCCATCCGTGATTCAAAAGTAAAATCTTAAAAACCATACTAAAGCAGACTTGAAGCCAATAATTTGATGCTAAAATTGGGATGATATGATGTCATGACTGTCATCGATCATTTGATGTCATGAGAAGCCCAGCAGCTGCTGCATTCTGAACCAGCTGGACATGAGAGTGTGATTTTTGACTAAGGCTGTAGAGGAGTGAGTTGCACTAATTTAATCTTGACAAAATTAAGACATGGTATGTATTGATAAAAAAAAAAAAAAAATGGCTAGGGTGTAATCTGACAGGATAACTTCATGAATATATTGTTTGATGGTGAAATCAGAAGTTTCTGTGTAGTTCTATTGAACCAAGGCTGAAATTAATGACGTGAGTGGTAGACGATTTGGTGTCATCTAGAAACTGTCACAACGCCATTCTTCAGCAGCGTCTAATGATTGCTTGGCAGGGAGGAAGCATACGTACAAAGAAAACAAAGTATATTTTGGCCTAAACATGAACCTTGTGGTACACCACATGCAAGTAATGAGGTGGGTGAACAGCATAGTTGCTTATTTTTGCTATTATGCAGATTCTTTCATGTGTTAAATAAATACAGTGATATCAGAAATGGCTCTCTCTAAAACTCTGACTGTAAAACGGACATAATTAAACGAAAGGTGGGCTATTTGCCCATTGGTCCAAATGCAGCCAAAAGTTGTAACATGATACAATTTTTGCTTTGCAGCCTTCGCAAGTGTCTTTGAACCGATGTGTGATGTAATACAAACAATGAAAAGCAATTATTGCGCATTTGGGTTATGGGAAGCTGATACGGATGAGAGATTTCAAAGCACAGTTTGACAAATTTGATTAGCTGATTAACGCATTAGCTTATTAACACAAGGTTTTCATTTGAACTATCCTCCAGTGTGACTGTGATGCCCACAAGCAAACATGACGACTGATCAGGATCTTCCGAAGGACGGGCCAGTCACAGCTGCTGTGTTTGCTGCAAAGGGCACTGATGTAACGCCTAAAAACGACCAAGGAATTGTCAAGGTATTATTGTCAAATTTTCTAGTTGAAGCTTGTCTCCAGACTCTTTTCTGGCACATGGCAAAGGCTTTGCCAACATAATTATTATTATTTTTTTGTCTTCCTATGTTAAGATTGTCAAGCGTCATGGGCATGATGGCGAGAGTCCAATGATTGGGGACAGAGTGACAATCCATTACACTGGAAGTCTCCTCACTGGGAAGAAATTTGACTGTAGCCGAGATCGCAAGAGGGCTTTTTCTTTCCATGTTGGAAAGGGTAGGTGACTCATCCCTCTTTATTCTTCTTGGACAATATGCAAATTGAACACTTGATTTTTAACTCGCTGTGATGAACACGTTGATGTATGGTAGTCTTGTGAATGTACGTCTGTCGTTGCCATGGTGACGAGGGATGAGCGTAATGATGTGTTATGTAACGATCCTTTCATTTACATGCAACTTCATCTCCTAAAGCAGTGATTCTCAAACCTTTCAATAATGTAACCCGTGATATAGCTATTTTTAGAAGTGCAATGCATTTTTGGATTAAAAAAAAAAACTTGAAACAGTGCTATGCCACCCATGTCAGATTTATTCAACGTATTTTATTCAGCAACTTCAGAAGATATATTATGTAATGTCATGTGATAAAGGCACTCAACACTTTGCAAAGGAGTCACTAAAACACAATTTAGCAATACCTTGCTTCATGTTCCAATTCATTTGCTCTTAATTTGAAAAAAAATGTAGCGTTCCTAGTACGGTACAAAAAAAAGCATTCATTTAAATTCAGCATGATTGTGATGATCCCTGCAGAAACCCTATTAAAATCTCGCATATCCTCTGAAGTGCTTTCTTGTACCCCTATTTGAGAAGGGCATAAGTGTCCGCAGGGGGTGTTCCTCTCTTTAATAAAAGGTTAGATAAGTATCTCAACACACGAGGTATGATACAAACCAAGGACGGCTTATACTGAAGCAGAATGATTTCGTTCAGTTGATTTGGATTATGATTCAGGCCTTTTGCTTCTAACAGCTAGTTGTCATAATTAGTTATCATATTTCACGGACTATTAGACACACTAGCATATAAGCCAGTGCAGCGAAAATTGAGCACAAAAAAAAGTCACGAATAAGCCGCGGGTCGTAACGTCACATATTTACGTAGAACGATGGTATATGGCGTTTTTTAAATGTATTTAAAAAAAATTTTTTAATCGCCTGCTTACAGCAACATCCTAGCTTCAATAGACTGAACATGATCAACACTAACATATTTACAGAAAATGCATGGATGAATGGATATTTTCAGCATAATGCCAACAGAATACTGCTACTGAGTAAAATAGCAGTTCACACTCAAAATCAATACTATACCATAGCATTCTTCTGTCCCCCTTTCCTTAATGGATTATTTTTTGTGAACATATCAACACTGCACATAATTCATCTATACAATCATATATATTTGTATCAAATTTACATATCACACACTTTTATACAATATTATATTCAACGTACTGTATTTATATTTTAAACCCCATTTTAAGCACATCGTTTCATTTCTATTTCTTAGATGACACATTGAACAGATACACACATTTGCTTTACCAGTGGATGGTCTCCTAGCGGCTAGCAAAAAAATAAAAAATAAAAAAACTGCAGATAAGCTGCACTAAACTATAAGCCACAGGGCTCAATTCATGAGAAAAAAGTTGCAGCTTATAAACCGAAAAAATGCAGTAGTTGCCTTTTTTAACAAATGACACCCTGTGGTCTGGCCACATCTTCTCGTTAAAAAATGAGCCTGTTTCGAAACGCCGAGTAACTGAATGCTTCCTTTCAGTATTTTCTTCTGAATCATTTCTCCGTGGTAACAGCGAGCGATGAATCAACTTTTTAGTATTTGTTTTACTTTCCCTGTCTCCACACAGGACAAGTCCTCAAAGCGTGGGATATTGGCGTGTTATCGATGCAAAGAGGAGAGGTGTGCACATTGCTGTGTAAGCCGGAGTATGCTTTCGGCTCTGCTGGAAATCCAGACAAAATTCCCCCCAACTCATCAGTGCTTTTTGAGGTAAATATGGAAAGTCTCAATTGAATATGAAATATTAAATAGAGCGTGAATTCCGCTCAGTGACCGGATATATTGCTGAAATTCAAAATAGTTAACAAATGAATATTCTCTTCGCTCTGTTTCAGTTTTCTTGTCTAATGCCCAGTTGTTGGCAAATTCTATTACGAGTGTGTCTTATAAACCAACTCAGCCTATTAATTTGTGTCCACTATTGTGTCAATAATTGTCTCAGCAAGACAGCATCCCACCCGAACAAAAGACGTCACTGGAGAGGCCGTGATGTCCTCTACCGCACACATTATACTTAGTAGCATAGCTCAAATGTGGCAAAAGATTTAGACAGGTGTCCACTTCTCTGGACACAAATGAATGGGCTGTGTCTCAGGATGATATTGACAGTATGAGAAATGTTTTTTTTTTTTTTTTAAATGCATACTCCTCCTTTGATTGCATTTTGAAGAATATTTAAAAAGAAATAATAGATTGTCTTAACAGTCAGTATACTTGCCTATCACCAAATGTTCTTTTGTGGAAACTCCTACATGTTTTTAGTTATGTATTTTTGCCTCCCACACCAAATGTCCCCTTGCACACTACTGCATTTTCTGTGTCTCAAATTGCACCTCTCATACCAGAATTGATAAAAAAAAAAAAAGAAGGTGAAAACCAACTCTAAAGAGTGTTTGTTGTTATTCAAACAGATAGAACTGCTCAAGTTCGATTTAGGTGAAACACTCACAGATGATGGCGGGATCGTACGAAGAATAAAGGTCAAAGGGGATAGCTACTTGAATCCCAATGATGGCGCAGTCGTACATGGTAATCCCTTCATGGATAATTACTCATTTGCCATCCGGTATTATTGTGATTATATTACAAACTGGAAACCTGTGCTGTGTCACTCTCCAGTGCATCTGCAGGGAAGCTGTGACGGTCGACTGTTTGACATCAGGGACGTCAGCTTTGTTGTCAGTGAGTCAGAGGATAAAGGTGTTCCTCTGGGAGTGGACCGTGCCATGGACAAGATGCAGAAAGGAGAATGCTGTATACTCTACTTAACGCAAAAGTAAATCCACACTATTTTAAAGAAAAACTTAGATAGCCATTTTCTGGAGTAAAAATAGACAACGTTTGGTCTATAATTTGATAACGACTTTGTTTCAATTCATCTACAGTAAATTGAATTTTATGTATACAGTCAGATATAAGTGCTGAAAGCTAAAGTAACAACCAATCACAGCTCAGCTTGTGAACGTCACATGACCGAACACAGGTGACCCATGATTGGTCGTTACTTGAGCCTTGAGCACTTGTGATGCCAATTTTAGTCGCCCGCAAGCGGGAACATGATTTTAAAAGATTCCAGTTATCAGTTATCTGTGTTGTATAAATCCCCTTCTGGGCATCGTTTATAGCATTTATTTTTAAGGCTTTTAAACACGCACAAAAATAATACAAACCCTGATAACTGCTGATTTTTATCACCGTTAATATTTATCATGTGCTACTGTCAAGTCATAGTAACAGTTTGATCCAATTTTTTGTACAATATGCATACATGCATGTGTTTGTGTATCACAGCTGTGAGTTATTACATCAGCACAAATGGAGTTTCCCACCCTGGAGAGTAAACATCTAATCTTAATATGGGTTTTCCCCCAATTTGACATTTCACCATGAAGGAAGTTCACAGTCAACTCAGTTTGTTTTGTTTTTTCTTCTTCCAATTGCAGGTATGGCTTTGGACGCAAAGGAAAACCAGAATTTAAAATTGGGCCAGACAAAGAAATTGTATATGAGGTTACCCTGAAGGACTTTAAAAGGGTAAGCACGAGCCAAGATGTCTTTCACCCCCAAATTAAGATGTTTTAGGTTCAATTTAAAGACAATTTTATGACACGTGTATTGTATCTTCTCACCCAAGGCGAAAGAGTCCTGGGAAATGGACTTGCACGAAAAGCTGAGTCTGGCCATAGAAGTCAAGCATAAAGGAAATCAGTATTATAAGGTACAACGTCAACCCTTTTCCATGGATTATTGTCTGTTTGTGTCAACTGGGCTAAAATATTTGTTTTGTTGTTTAGGGAGGCCACTACTATCATGCTGTCATCCAGTACCAGCGCATTGTTTCCTGGCTTGAGATGGAGTTTGGTAATGGCTTGGAACAGCAGAAGCGGATTAATGACTTTCTGTTGTCAGCCTACCTCAATTTAGCTTTGTGTTTCCTGCGCATTCAAGATTTTTCTTTGGTAGTGGAAAACTGCAACAAGGTGTGTTACAGTGAGACTGCATTTCAATTGGTGTTTGTAATTCATATGTAGGCGTCCATAAGTAGTCACCCTGCGCGTTGTTGTTTTTGTCTCTGTATCCAAGGTGATCGATCTTGACGCCAGCAACGAGAAAGCTTTGTATCGCCGTGGTGAGGCCCGTCTCCTCCGAAATGAGTTCAGCCTGGCCTTGGCGGATTTTCAACACGTGGTGCAAGTCAATCCGGCGAATCGAGCAGCTCGCAGTCAGATTTGCACCTGCCAAAGCAAGATGAAGGAATATTATGAGCTGGACAAGAAGATTTATGCAAACATGTTCCAGAAATTCGCAGAACGCGATACCAAGGTCTGTAAATGAATTCTTTTTTTCAGTACAGTTGTAACTTACATGTTACTCTGCTATCAGATATTTGCACAGTCTAATGAGATGATAATGCTCAGTGTTGACTGGACAAAGTCATTACTATCGAAGAAATCATTGCGGCGATGTTACAAAATTGAAACTGCCTTTGGCCGTGGTTGGATGATGCTTTCTTCCAGTTTATACTGACCTCTAGTGTTCATATTTTTTATTTGGAATGTTCCTTCTGGAAAATGAAGACGCTTCCTTAACAAGTGTGAAGAATTTATTTGGTTGTTATTCATTAATTTTTTTTTTAATTTTAATAATATGCAGATAATTGTGTTTTTTTCCACATCAAAGGTAAAGGTATTAATTGTACTTGAGAAATGTATATATCAAATGAATTATTTACACACGATTATTTTTTAAGGCTGAACATGGCTTCATATATTTAAAAGGTGACACAAGTGCATTATTTTTTACAATCTAAACATTTGCTGACAGTTTTGTCAAAAATACTCCACAAAGATCAAGAGCAAAAGGATTTTTTAGGGGGTGGCTTCCATATACAAATTACTGACTGTATATCATACTTCCTATTTTGTTGGGGAGTCTGAGCAGGGGGACACTAAAACCAGCACTAACCCCCCCCCCCCCCCCCCCCCCCCCCCCACCCACACACACACACACACGCACATACAAGAAGGTCACATTCATTACGTAAGCAATGTGGCATTGATTTGAAACGGAAGTCAATGCAGCTCTGCTTACCTTTGACATAAAACAGTGTGGAATGCGCATGTTTTTGCATGATAATACCTTGCCTGTCTCTCATTCCATAAACGAAGGAAGACTCAACAAAAACACGCTTTGCACGATTATTATTGTGTAAAATTAATCAGCGCGTTATCTGATGTGATGGAAACAGGATGGGAGGACAAAGAGGAGGCGGGACGAGAGTATGAGGAGGAACATGAACGATGAACTTGGGATTAAACGGCGCCGGAGTCAAGAGTGCCTGTCATGCCAGTGACGTCTGTGAGGATGTCAAAGAAAAAGACTTCTTCAGACAGGGAGCAAAGGGACTTGGCAAGCTCCAATCCAAACTCCATATTCCCATTCCAAAGCAGAGTTCACATTTCTCCGTGAGTGGTTAAGCATTCGTTATCTCCATTTTACGTGGCTTCTAAGATAAGATGAGGAGCGCATCCAAACGTGGCTTTCCAGAGTCGGATTGCACATGTCGCCGTTTGCTGTTTTGGACTCAGAGTTGTCTCTAAAGTGCAATTTGTTCTTTGGATAACATCTGGAAGTAATGTGTGTAAAGATGGCTTTAAACAAAACACAACAATTTCTGGAAAATTCACTGAGAAAAACCAATGCACTATTTACGGCTCGTTGAAAAGGTTGAAAAATGCATTGTCGCCATCTGGTTTCAAAAACAGCTAATACTCATAGAAAATAAGCACAAATCACAGATGCCAAAAAGATATGATTTTTTTTTCGCGATCACTGCATACAGTATGTGGTCTCAAGTAGGGTGTAACAACAAAAAAAAGTTTTGTTTAAAAAAATGCGACTGCATTATATCAAATTGTTCCACTCTTGAAATATATGCATCAAATCGTATATTATTGATGTCTTTGTTGGAAATGCCACATTTCTAGTCTTTACATTTATATATACATAAATATCGACTTGACTCATAATCACACTGAATCGTATCAAATTGTTTCTCTTCAAAATCAAACCGTCAAGTAGTATCGCACCCCACGTAGCCAGATTTATATCGAATTATCTCTTACTGCAGAGACGTGCAACCTTAGTCATGACCGTGAACAGTTTAAATACTCGAGTCAAAAAGTGGCAAAACATTAGGGTGGATTCATTTTCATGGGAATAGCGAACGAACAAAATAATTATTGATGACGTCTATCGAAAACTACTGAAGATTGACTTGTGAATAGCATTCATTAAAAAAAAAAAAAAGATTGTTGAATAAAATAAATACTCCTGTCCCAAAGTGACTAAGGATTAAATTTAGGATTGTAGGGTTGAATTTGCACTCTTATTTATAAAGTCACTATAAAACACAGTAGATTCCTTCCTCCCCTCCAATTTTGCAGTACTCATATAAACACCTCAACATTTTTATTTTAAGTTTTCAGCGTTAAAAAAATCACAAATTTAGCATGGATATGACTCATTAAATGTATACGTTAAGCATAGTATTCATCTTCTCCCTTTAATGCATAAAAAAAGCTGTTGAATGGGGACTAGTCTGTTGCACTTATGGGACTGACAAAAAGAGGTCATGATAAGACTTTGAAGCATTGACTACATTTGAAACTGGTGGCAGCTTTGACAATTCAACACTGAAGTTAATCTTGCCCTTATAGGTAATGTATGTATGACAACAATCTGTGGCCACAAAAGAGGATTTCCTAAGCATGCCCATTGGCTACAATGATAATGTGCATACTGGCCTGAGCTTTTTTCAGGACAGTTTTTTTTTTTTTTAGTTATGTAATGTGAAACTTGCAGCACCATCAAATGGTAGTTTGACATCTCAAATAACATGACAAATACCAACAGAGTAAGTACTGTCTTTTAAAGTAGACATTTCATCTTAAAAATGACAAATGTAAGTAGATGAGGGACAGTAATGAAGCCATTTCTGATAATAAGATCGCATCAAAATGGAATGATTTAGTGTAATCTTCATGGAACAAGTGCTCCTTTATGGATCTCGCTTTTTTTATTTTAATTTTTTTTAATCGCGTGAATGTTAATAGCAGACAGTGATGCACTTTGGTCGGATGATCTTCTGACTAAATGTCTGGATAACCACCAGACAATAATCTTGAGATGTTTTATAAATATTGGTATGTTGATAATTTAAAATTTTGTCTGTCTTAAATACTGTATGTCGCAAATCGCTGTGTGAGTGGTAATATTCATTCATTTCTAAATGTAAATGTATCGCTATGGCTGTAATCATTTTGTACAGTTAATGTGAGCATGAAATACCTTTCTATTATAAAGGCTCATTCTGACTCTGATTTGATGTATTTCCACAACATACTCCAAAAATGTGAGTGATATGCAAAAAAAGAATTATTCAATTACAGCAGGGTGGTAGCCAGAAATGTTTCAGTGGTGTGACAAGAGTAACATCTCCTTGAGCGTTCGTCCCGCACCTTTATTAGACAATCCACAGCAAAACATATTAAAGTTTGTGTTCACACCCACTGTGCATTTATTTTAGTTAATATTAAAGTATTAACTATTAAAATATGAAGTTAATAGACAAAAAAAATCAACAAAAAAAACACCAATTCAGGGTGTCCGCCGCCTACTGCCTGAAGTCAGCTGGGATAGGCGCCAGCAAGCCTGCGACTCGTGTGAGGGTAAGCAGCTTTGGAAAATGGATGGCTGGATACACAAAAAACTTGTGGCAGATTATCAAGAGGTCTAAGAATACTCCATCTGAGTGACAATGGCAGAAAAATCAAAGGATTTAAAAAAAAAAAAAAAACTTGGTGTGGGGGCTGGCCGGGGGGGCATAGAGTGACAAAGTGTGGTATTGGCCACCCCAGTAGCTCGGCCCTTGAAACAACAACAAAAAAAGCACTCTCCCAATTGGTTCAGAACGGAAGCTACGGGTTTTTTTTTCTCCACAATGTTTACATGTAAACATCACACTTGTTTCATATTCGAATCTGGCATTAATGAAAAAAAATACCTAGGCAGAAATGATGTAAGGTACCATTCATGTGAGTGTTGTTTGTTTTTTTATTTGTATTTTTTTGCACTTCCGAAAAGAATGAATAAACATTTACATTCATAAAATTGTGTCTTTTATTTCTTTGAGTTCTGGCCATGTATTGCAGTCTATTTCAATTATAGTAGAACTATAAACACCATCCATCCATCCAGCACGGAGAGAACATGCAAACTCCACACAGGGAGGTCGGAGCGAGCTGGAATTCAACTCGGGACTCTGACCTGTGAGGCTAACCACTCTTCCACCGTGCCGCGTGACCTTCATAATGTGGAACTATAATGAAAACCAAACAACTGACGAAAAAAGACAGTTTGAAGATGTCTGACAGAAAAGTGCTAAAAATTTTCAGTATATGCAGTAGAAAAAGAATGGAACATCTGGACTATATTTTAAGTGGTTGCAACAGTGAATTGGCTCTTATTTGGCATGACTTTAAATAAATTATAAGGAATGTGCACATTTGAATGAGCTAATTTGCTGAAGTTGTTTATTTTTGCTTCTCTGGATTTTTTTTTTTCTTCAGCTGTATGTGATACGTATGTACATGCAGTATGTGTAAAATATAAGCAAATGATAACAGCAAAACGAGGATCAATGATATTAATGGCCAACGAGACTTCACAGTGGGTACCTTTATTTCAAATTATTAAAATGAATACAATTCAAGACAACATTTGTCGTCATACATTGTGAAGATGAGTAACACTGTCAGTTAAATGCACCAATTCATACAATATCTGACGCAAATCAAATTATGTACTGTACTTCATTCCAGCACTGATACATCCATTTTATATCACAGCACTGTAGAGTGCTACAAAAATCACACATAGCACATTTGATCGCATGAGTAATGACAAATTAACAAATTACAAGCAAATCATTAAGATACTTTTATCTTAAAAAAAGAATAACAAGACTGTAACAATACCGAAATTATCGGTGTTGGGAGGGTTACTTTTAAAACGTATTCTGATACAGTTAATTATTATCTGCAAAACAAGACAAAATGTAACCAGTAAGATAATCCCAGTTCCCTAAGATTATTAAGTCAATTGAATTTATGCTAACAAAGACAAAATAAATCAAATATTAATACATTTTTTTTGACATATTGGTTTGGTGTTTTCTGTCTTATTTTTAGTTTACAATTTGGGAGGAAGACGAAGGACCCAGGGTTCAAACCAGGAACTTCCCGATTGTAAGACAGACATGCTCACTACTCGTCGTTGTATTGCCTAGCAAAGTAAAAGTGCTTTTCAAACCTAACGACAAAATCCAGTATGTAGTGCTGTATAAAGAGTGAAAAAAAGACCAATTAAGCTTATGAAGGCACCTTTTGCATAATCACTAAGCGACCTTATTCCTGCATGAAAACTGCAATCCTTTAAAATAACCCCCCGTTTTTTTTATTTTTTTTTATTTTTATCAAATGTACATGTACGCTGATTAAATCTTTTTTTCTCTGTATTTGTAGCATAACACAGCATCTTCTTCTTTCTTCTTTAAAACAAACAAACAAACAAACATCCTAATTACGTAACACTGTTATACGCATTTCATCGTTTCTCAAGTCTGCTATTGATACAGTTTAATTAATTAATAAAAAAGAAAAAAAACATATATATATATAATCCATTTAATGGTTACACGTATATCCTCTCTGATAACCAAAAGAAGTGATGGTGGACCATGTGCAATTTGGACAGTAGCTGGGGCCCTTCAGTGTTTGGACCATATGTATTGTATAAAAGATGATACAATATTTTTAAAAAAGGTGATAGTTTCCATATGGAAACATTGAATATCCAAGCATTGAATTTGGTAATTGGGGCATCATAAATCCCACTACATCATTAGCTTATTACTTTATAGCAGTTACGCTTTGAGTTTTGTTTACTTCAAGGATAGACCAAGTCGAGTTCCATGATATTTTGGACCGATGTTGAAAAATGTACAAATGGGGCATTTGCAAAAGGATCCAATAAAGGATTGGCCTTGTGTGCCATTCTCTGACCCGTCATTTTACTGTAGAAAATAAAATGTACCTTTGTACTCAGAAGGAAAATGTAGATGGTTTATTAAAAAAAAAAAAACTGCTTTAAAATGTTTTTGTTTCACTGGTTGAGTTAAAGCAAAGTTAAAACAGCTCTTGACCGTATGGGCAATATGAGTCCGTTTTTCTCCAAATTTTCTGGTCAACATTGATGGATTAATGGACCTTTCGTCAATATTGACTGTAAAATGGACAGATTGCCTGTGAGTCATCAAAATGTGAGCCAAAAAATAACGTGCATCGAATGGGGATTAATGGAAGGAAACAGTCCGGAAACAAGGCCGCGTTACATCCATGGGTATTATGGCGTCTCGGCAAATAATTCTATTGAGCTGTTTTAAGCTTGGTTTAATACAATCAGCGAAACAAAAAACACATTAGGATGTGTTTTTTATGAAGGATGCACCAACTTGTCAGCCGGTTTTTGGTCGAAAATAGCAGAAAAATCAATTAAAAATAAAATTAAAACTGAAACAATCGATCAGAAAACCGATGGTGTGTTGAAACAAAAACCAGCTCGCGGGCTGGTTGAATTTCACCTGAGTATACATGGACGGCAATGCAATAGATGTAAGCTGGACTTTATATTGTTGGCTTGGTAACAAAGTTAGTGGAATGTCTAGCTTGATTCCTTGCAACTTTGTTTTTATTTCTGGCCCATCAATGAGTGGCCAGAATCAACACATCAAAAAAAAAATCAAACCACTGCACTGTCATGTATGATAGTCTTAGCACTAGCCTATAACTACATGCTGTGCCTGTGGTGCATTCGAAACGCAGGACATTGAAATATTTTGGCTCCTGTATTCCAATCTAGTCAATAAATCATTTGAATGATAAAGCTGCATTTTTCTATATACATTATAAAATTAGCAAGTTAAAATATGTCCCCTTTAGACATCCATTAAAATATTGAAAACGAAGACAAAGCAGTTTCTTTTTAATTTTCATCAATCATTTACAGACCTATGCAAGTCGCTGCTTGTGATGTGAAGTCTGTTGTGGAACTCGATTGGCTGCTGTGAGGTGATGTGCGAAAAATATGTATATTTTTTTTCCCCCCAGTTTTTCAGTTTTTGTCATTTCGGTGCATCCCTGGTTTTTATTGATGAACCATATAAACATTTTCCTTCTGAGAACCTGACTTTGAAGGTGTAAATAAATTAGTGCAGACGGATAACTCATAGCCAACAAGCCTATTTTTGGGTAATAATTTAAAAAGTTAAGGCACTTTATAGAATTTGAAAAAGGCTTTCTTGGCTCACTTGGGCGAGTTGCGCACAAGGTCGATTTGTCAGGACTTGTGTTTTATTCCACTTTCGAGGTCGTATAGTACCACCTATTTAGTCAACCTCGTAAATTTGACCTTAAATAATGTATTTTTTGATAGAATAAAAATGAGTTTGTGATTATCGGAACACAATCAAGTTCTGTGCTGTTGCGCTGAGAAGCTAAGCAGAAGTTTCAAAAAGGTTCAAAGTAACACATATCATTTGTAACATTGTGATTGCTTTTGTCAATGTTACAACCTTCCCTTTTTGATTTCCCTTCTTGTAAACCATCAAATATTGGAAGATAGGAATGGACAAAGAATGAGGCATGAACTCCATGACTGGTTATTTTCTAACCTGGTACAGCTGGCTTTGAAAGGAGAAAACCAGGTCAGGAACGTCTGTTTTGGTGTAAAGATATTTAAAGTTTTATGCTGTGCCTCACAGTGTTTATTGGACTTGCTCGATGTTTTCACAGCATGTCTCTTTTGTGCGTCAAGTTTTGCAGTTCAAGTACTTTCTTGTCTGTTTTGGCCGATGGAAGATTTTCAGACGGAGTGCAAAGAATGGTGAACCGCTAGAACAAAAACAATAAGTGGGGACAGAATTTATGTTAGGTCTCAAGACCATTAGAATGAATACGAATCAAATCAAAATTTCACCTGACGAAGAGTTCCCGGAGTGGTAATCAGGTTGTACACCATCCAAAAAGGAACGTTGAGTGTGGACGACAGAGTGAACCACCAGCCCAAAGCATAACCCCACCATGGATACTCCATGGTATTGTTGAACTTCAGGGGTTTGTGTTTGACCAAGGAGAAGAGAAATGTTCCCTGGGGGGGAAAAAAAAAGACGAAAAATCAGTGAGCAGAGCACTTATTTCATTCAGGATGTGGTGGCCTGGTAGCGGTTGCTGCCTCAAACTTTATTATCAACTAAATACTGCACAAAAAAATTCATAAAAGACATTGTAACCATTCATGATTCTTAATCTTTCCCTTGTCATTCGCACATTAAGCTAACTTAAGCTAAGTAACACATTAAGCAACTGTTGGTCAGCAAACTTGAACTCCATTTCATTTTCTTAAATTATTAATCTATTCGTACCCACATGAGATTGATTTAAGGAAACAAAAGTGTTAATAGCAAGAATTCTATAAAAAGATCAAGTCTAGATCAATTCTAGATCAAGTCTAGATTCAATATCAACTATGATGTAAACATTGGGCATGTCTGGGGCAAAAGAATGGCTTATATCGAGCGATTTTGTCAAATTGTAATTTTTACACATGCACTTCTGTCAAGGAAAAAGACTATACCAATTCAGGGAACAGAAATCCACATGAAAATTGTGAAATTTTAAAATCAGTGCGCAAAATAGGGCTACAATCTTATTCCATATTAATATTAGATGAACAAACAAAAGATGCATTTGGTCATCTATTTTTTTGTTTAATCCACGAAATATATGAATAAGATGTAAAAAAAAATATGGACATTGATTCTGTTATTATTATTATTAAAAAAGAATACAAAACCAAAAACTGAATCAAAATCAAGATAGCATTTCAAGAGAAAAAAAAACAATCTTCTCTTTATTGGATGTGGGTAAGAAATACATTTATAATTATTTTTGTTATAAGGGCAACATAACTTTCATCAAAATGTTCATCAAAATGTGGAAGCAATTTGTGTTACATGGGAATATTGTATTTGAGCGTGTTCTGTTAAAAATTGTGTTTTTCTTTTATACATTAGAAATGATGGTCAACCACAATGGCTGCTGACTGAATACTGTGACTGTTTTCATCTGGAGCCATTCTTTTCAACCCGCATAGCAAGAGCTGCTTGTCAAAACTTGTAGAACCTGCCAGAGGTTGCCAGACTATTTCCATCCACTATCTTAAAATCAAGGTCGGCGGAATGAGAGTAAAGTTAATCTTCAACGGAGTAAACCATGATACTGTTTTGGAACTGGGGTCAGACTGAATGCTTACTCACCATGCAGATGACTGGGGTGACAAATTTCAAGCAGTGTTTAATCAGTGGTAAAGGCCTGTATCCAATCATGTCCTCGATGTTATCATAGAAACGATCTGCACCTGTAGTCACGTGGGAAAACAACGCTGAGGAAGTTTGAACGAACAGCGCGGGAGCCATTCAAATGTCAAATCTACCGACCGTAAGCCCATCCAACGCACACAGACTGAAGTATGGCAAAGAGAAGCAGCGTCATCCCGCTGCAGGCGTAATAGTCGAACAACTGAAAGATGTACAATCCTCCCTACGTGCATGACAGGAGGCACCTTTAGAATCAAAGTCAATCTTAAAAAAGGGAGTTTAGTTGTGCCTTACTTCAGTGACCATCACGAGGCCGATGAAGAAACAGAAAACACTGATGAGAAGAAGAAGTAGTTTGCGTCGATGGCCAACATGGAAGAAGGAAGGTTTCAGGTCACAAATGCCGGTTGCAAGAGCTTCCAGGCCTACAAACTGAAGCAGAGATATTTTTGTGACATTTGCATACACTTTACTGATTTTAATTTACTTGGATTTATTGCTTTTCTAACTTTTCACTTTATCATGTTATTTACAAAGACCGAAAACAATTTAACACTCCATTGTTGAGGAAGAGTCTTCAAGAATTTTTCGCCAATTATTTTTTTCTTTTCTGCTTTTTCTAGGTTGTGGTTGAAACATTGCCTCGTGACACCTCTTAGATTTCCACTTTGTATCTGCCCGTCCTCACAATTCAAGAGCTTGACAGCTTACTTTCGCGCCAGTGATAGAAAGTTAGCTAGCTAGCTAGTCAGCTATGCCGGCATCCTGAAAATGCATCTTCACTCACAATATCGATAGCCCGCTTGCGTGGCCCCTTAAGACCGTCTTGGTGTCAGCTGTGAGAGTATGCATGCCACGCAGATAGCGGAGGGGGGTAGGGGGTCTGATGTGAAAGCTAACATGTAGAAAGGTCTTCATGCTTGCGTGGTCACTTCAGAGCATTGTTGTTGGTCAGGAGTGCACAGATGTCATACAGTCAGAAAACATGTGACAAACCAGAAAAATTCACAACCTCACTGTCCAATCCAAGCAGGATGATCATGATGAAGAAGAAAATGGCCCATATCTGCGGAGCCGGCATCATGGCTACGGCTCGAGGGTACGCGATGAAGGCTAGGCCAGGACCTGTTGCGAGATAGCATTCCTTTTTGAGTGTTTGTCGTTACGCGTGTTTTGGTCGAATTCCCTTTCAGGGACCATTTCTGATATTTTACCTGATTCTGCTACTTTGGAAATGTCTGTATTCTGCTCATAAGCCATGAATCCTAGAACTGAGAAGATGGCAAACCCGGCCACAAAACTGGTCCCGCTGTTCAGTAGGCACAAGTAGACGCAGTCTCTAAAAAGAGAAGGAACAAAATACATGTTGAACTTTGCTACTGAAGTCATTTTTAGGGGCATGAAATCCTGTCCTCATGTTATCATTTCTAAATGATATGTTTTTGTGTATTGCATTTATATCCCAGGGGGAAACAGTGGGTTTATTTCATGTGCAGACGACTGTGGCAGTTTTATTTGGATTAAAAACAGCACGGTACTGGGAATATCAATATGAGCCAAAATGAGTATTTCTAATACAAACATTGACAATTTAATTTTGGGGAAGAAACATCCACTTGGTGGTCCAAAGACTGCATTCGTGTGAAATTGCACTATTGTCTGCCATTCTGATTTTTAATTTGAATTTTGGGGGGCTTAGTTAATTTGGTTCGGTTTAGACCACAAGTTTTTCCTGGTCTTAAGAAGAACCTGCCTGTGGTCCATCAGCTTATCAGCTCCTGACACTCCAAGCTGTGTCACGACTTTGTGACTAGTCTTATTTCTCCTTTTTGCTCAAAACTGCTTAGCTCTGATGGCGTTCTTTTCTTTCTTTACCCTCAACAAACATTCGTTGCTTTCCCGTCACAGCAAGCGCCTACCCCCACTCCCACAAAAACAAAAGGGCTATTCAAACTGAACTACTCTTGATAGGACGTGAAAACAAACCACGATTGTGTTAATTTCCTAAAATGAGTGTGTCAAATTGATGTTACTGGTATTTTGGTATTGTATTCTATGCTGTGGCTTCTCTGCTTGTTGTTTTTGGCTGTTTTCTGACTTTCTGAATTGCTATCATTTTCCTTTTTGTCGGTTTCCTCTGTGGCTTTGTGCTGCTTCTGGAGTCAGTCAACTTTGCAAAGTGGGTCATGTTCTGTATACAGTAGTCTACTCTTTTTCTTTGGCTGGATTTGTTCCTGAAACAAAACAGTGGTGTAGGTCTGTGCAATGCTTACCAAAATGGGACTCTGTTTATGTATAAGGCTTAAAAAAAACATTTGCAGCAGTAGTATGAGGGATTGACCTTCAGACCCTCAAGTAAATTTTGTTACAACTGGCCTCAGTCGTTTCCTTAACAGCACATTAGAATGCCTGAAAAAGTTACACGAGAGGAGTTATTGTTATCACTATACCAGTAGAATGTTTGATCACACCATTGTAGCGTTGCCATTAGCAATTCTTTTTAACAATTGAGCAGTATTTTGACAAGATTTGAGTCATTTTCTTACAAATCATTCTTGCAATATTTTCGCCGAGGGATGGCACACTCCTGGTAGTAGGCTAAAATCGATTATTCTTATTATTCTATCAAATGATCATGTCATCACCCCCTACACTCATTTTTTAAAATATAATCTACTAAATTTGAACATGAATTGATTTTTTTTACGATGTACAAAGGTTGAAGGTGAGTTGAAGTGAATAGATGCGACTACTCATTATCTGCCTATGCTGACTGGTTTACAAGTGATATTAGCATTAGCATGTTAGCAATTTCCATTTAAGGTAGAAAATACACTAACTACTATTTACTGTGGTTGACATGTGTAAAGTAGATATGAAATTACATTACATTTGTAATAAACTTGACAGTGGAGCTTCCTGTTTTTCTTTTTCTTCTTGGCATTCAGACTGGACACATTTTGTACTTGACTGCCACCTACTGGTTAAAATTTGACGACCTAAAATCAAGCAATAGTAAATTGTTTGAAGTGACAGGTCATTTATTACAGCCCTAGTGCTTTTTGAGAAGTGCTTTCCTTTAGGAAATCTAACTCCATGTGCTAAAGTTGTTTTTAAAGAATGCGACTTACTACCGACTTATTAAGTGTTTTTAAGCACCCAAATAGCATCAGCCATTCAGCTACTGTGTGAAAAGACAAGCAATGGTGCCGTATGTCAAGACGGTTTTTGATTTCGGCAGCGCTTTGAAGCAGATATTTTTAGTCGACCTATTTTCAAGGTCGACTTACCCGACTTGGTCACCACTTACTTGTAACAGTTATTGTTGTACTTGTTATAACTGCCAAGCGCCATCAAACAGCCGATGCAGATAGCATAGGAATAAAATATCTGCGTGCCAGCGTCCATCCAGACCTGCGAGACAAGATATGAGAAGCAAACATTTATTGTCAGCGTAAAATGCTTCATGTTTACTTGGCAACGTGTGACTGGAATCTTTTTTTTTTTTTAAATAATGTCCTCATCAAACTTTTCCTTATAAACAGTGAAAACAAACACCGTTTTTTTCATGGGAGCCCAGGAGGAAAAAAAAATGAGGAGAATTGTTTCAACGATAGTGAAATTTTTAACAAGTGATTCAAAATTCTCGCCAGCATGGAATGAATTATTAAAGTGAAAACTATCATTGAGTGTCTTTTCTTCAGGTAATCCGCTAGTCCGCACAACCATTACAAGAAATGCGAACGTACGGATTCAAAATTCCAAATGTGTACCTAAATGTAAAATACAGACATACCCAAAGTAACATTAGGTTCATTCACTGGAGAGACTTGAAAGACTTCTGGTTGATGATTAAGTATAAAATATTAGAAAGTTCATGTCGGTGATGGTGTGATCTTGGCTTGGTGCTTGTTTGTGAAACACGTACAAAAGTCTAACTTGAAGAGATCCGCAGCAATCCTCACCTGACCTTACTTGAATTCAACTTTTTTTTTTTCTCTCATACTCCCTCACCACTTGTAGGCTTATCCGAAACTCTGAATTTCAATCTTACGATGAGATTTAAAAAAAAAAAAAAAAAAAAAAAACATCTGTGGCAATGTCAATGTTCACATAGACAACAAAAATCATTCATGAGTCATTCGGTGAAAGTGACCATGGTAAAATGTAAAAAATCTAGCAGTCACAGCAAGTTAGATCAACGGAAGAGCCCTAATACTTTTTCCTGTTGAGCTGCTTTATTACATTTGGTGTTAGAGTCTTATTTTCTTGTGTTCCATACTCATGTCCTGCTTGTTTTTATTAAAACGCAAACAACATTTTTTTTCATCCTTTTTGACAACCTTCCGCTGAGGGCGCTGGAGCCTATCCCAGCTGACTTTGGGCAGTAGGTGGGCTACGTTTACTTACTGGTGATGACATGTCACATATGTAACAAATCAGTCTGGGACATCCAAACGCAACTATAGTCAACTTGAGTGAGTACAGTCGCTTTCGCGTGCTTTTCCACGTAGTTATCGATCGTTGAATGCACTTTTTTCCCCTCAAAACCTTGTTCATAACAGTGATGATCAGTAGGCACACATAACTCATTGTCACACACTGAGAATTCTCCAGCAGAAAGCTGAGTTTGTTATGGTTTGATTTCCCATTTTTCTTTGACACAGAAGCAGGAAGTAGTTGTGGTTCCAAAATGACGTGAATGCGAACAGGATGAACTCCTTTTTAATTGATATGTCGTACGAATCGCTATGACAACTATGTGATTAACATAGCTCAACAAATGGCTTTATGGATTTAAAAAAAAAAAAAAAATGGGGGTCCGGATGCAACCTATATAAAATCAGGATATTACAATGGGGCTGGCAAAATCCATCAGGACTAGAATACAAGGCTAAAAATCAGGACTATCTGCTTAACCTTGTTTTGTTTCATGCTTTCCCATTTCCCTTTTTTGTCTTATTTATTAGTCTTTTCTTGCTTGCTAGGTTAGTGTTTACAACTATTCTCTTTAGCCCGGGCCCAAGTGTCAAACTATCAACTCTCTTAGGCCACGGGGTCGACTATTTCAAAATTCACTTGCAGCTTTGTCATTAAGGGTTACTGTGTCTTGATGTTTGACGTCACATGAAGTTAAATGGGTTGAGAAGCTCATACCTGCGGATCAGCGAGGCGAGATGGTTCGGGGTAGAGGTAAAACTTAATGCCATCTATGGCTCCCGGCAGGGTCAGTCCACGGACAAGCAGCACGGCCAACATCACGTATGGAAATGTGGCAGTGAAGTACACAACCTGTCAGACCAAATTGGATTTAATATTGTCTGGAATGCAAATTTTGTATTTTTACCGAAGGTTACCCAAATCAATAAAAAACAAAACTAGATGTTCACCTATGACAATGTAGATCGACAGTGGCTAGGTTTGAATATTTATACACCATCTTGAATGAGAACTTTTTGCAATTAAGGAAGGAGAACCAGATCACATGATGCAAACACATGTTGAAAGTGAAAGTAATCACCACAGTTCTGATACATTATTTTGCCCAAGCTCGCTGGCAGGAAGATAAATAGAAAACATATATTACGTGCGCAACAAACAAGCAGTACGTACCTTTCCTGTGGACTTCACTCCTTTCCATACGCAAAAGTAACATATGATCCAAGACAAAAGTAGACACAGAGCCAACTCCCATCGCAGACCGCCCAGCTCGTTGACACTTCCCGTCACATTCAGTACTCTTCTCCTGTACAACGCATATTTATTTACCATTAGGCGCTTCCCCAGCTTCTTCTTCTTTTCATCGAACATTTGAACTTACTCCCAAAACTCTCTCACGGGCGATGTTGCGTTTTCTGCCACGGTCCAGTTGAGAATACGTCTTTGACTGAACTCCACACACGTCCCTGTTACAAAAACAGTCAGCATACTCTCGGTTAACCTTAAGTACAGTATATGTAAGCAAAGAGACAAAAAATATTTAAACATTTTGCTATAACATGAAAACACCTACATTTTTGCACATCTTTTCATAAAAATGTCAACATCACTTTCAAGAGTTTTTGGTGTCATCTATAGGCTTTGACTTAGAAGAAAAAATGGGAACACTTTCAAAGGCCACCAAGCATTTATCTGATATAATCTTCATATAATCAATATCAATTTCAGTGTAAAATCTCTTGTTTGAAATGGAGAAATGATTTAAAAGGCACCTGATCATGAGAGTGATTTAAATGGAAGTGCTCGGTTGAATTGTTTAGTTTATTAAAAAAAAAAAAAACCTTGAAAAAGATATATATTCCCCCCATTTTTTAAAAATATACCTGTGTTCCAGCTGTTTCTGCAGCTTGCCCATGGAAGCTCAGAGCTGAAGGAAGAGAAGAGATACAAGAATGCCCATGCCAATATGATGATGTAATAGATGCTGGAGTATAAAACTACCACCTGACTTCCATAACCCATTCCTAAGAGAAAGGACAGACAGAGAAAATGTTGATATTCCAGATTGACATTCAATTCCATAATTGCAGAAAAATACTGAAAAATGCAATTGGGCTTTAGGTTTTGCTTGGATTGTACTATTCTACCTTTAAAAGCAATTTTAACGAGAGTGGCTCACAGCAACAATAAACATGTTAAATGAATACTATCCAAAATAGAATGGCATTTTTCCCCTCACAGATCTTACATTGGGTCTTATTTTGTGCAGTTGTCCAGTAACATTGTGAGTGAATATTTACCTCCGAAGAGGGGACAGATTTGCTTCCAGCAGGTAATGGCACCCTGTTTAGTGTACTGGCCCAGAGCTGTCTCCAGCAGAAAAAGAGGGATGCCACACGTAAAAAGGAAGAGTACATAAGGGATAAAAAACACCCCTGGTGGGAAAAAAAAAGACATTTCAATATATTTTCAATTAAAACAAACTGGATAAATGACAGCATTTGTTTTCTCAACTCACCGCCTCCATTTTTGTAGCACAGGTAAGGAAAGCGCCACACATTTCCAAGTCCGATGATTTGTCCAGCAACTGCAAGGAGGAACTCCATTTTGTTGGACCACTGTCCTCTGGCCTCAATGATGGGTCCAGGTGAGGCGGTTTCCTGCCTTGCCTTGAACTTGGCCTCTGGGTCAATCTGCTTTTCCATGGCACTGCAAAATGATGACCCATGGTTAAGATTAGCAGAAGAATGGAACTACTCACTTTGCATTCATAAATCAATGGGAAATATAACACCTACATGCGACAAAAGAATCCCCATGATATTCTTGGATCTGTTTTTCTTGTAAACTTTACATTTTAATTGAACGAGTGGGAGCGAGCAGAGTTCATCAGTGGATTGGACATTTAAAACCAACAAACTATCCAAGTTTACAAACTGAGAATGTGCAGACTTTGGGAATCCAAAACCAGCCAAAGATGCTGGTCAAGCAGGTTAGAGAAGAACAAATAAATCAGAAAATAAGCAACTGACAGAACAGGACCTTGCCGCATGACAGTAGGAGTGTTATAAATACACTGAAGTACAGTGGGAGAAGTGGAGGCAGCTGAGCATGAGCAGAGGAAACTCGAGGGACTGCGGATGATGGCAAACGGCAGCTGACACATGGAAGCAAAAAGAGTCCAGGAGCTTCCAGGAAAATGACACAAAGAGGCTAAAATGAAACAACAATTAGAACGTTACGTAACGAACTGCACCTATTTACACATATCAAATTTGATGAAAGGAAAGGTTAAGAAACTAGAACCTGAATTTCATTCTGCACCTGCAAATTAGATACATTCAGGGCCCAACTTTGTCATGCGACGATGATGCTCTTAGCTCGCACTTTAACAGAAAAGCACCAGTATAGTTTTTCAAGAGGCACTTAGCTTTTTTTTGGAAGGTGGTTTTGATACTTGCTTTCGGAGAATAAGGATTTCTGTTGGATGATGGAAAAGGAACTTTTCACACTGTGAACACAATGACCGCAGTCTTGCTGCAGTGGGTCACCGGGGGGTCAAAACCGCTTGGCAACAGAGGGACTTTCTCCTCAATGTTGCTTTTGTCAAGCTACTTTGGCTTTAGTGTGGGAGGGTGGCAAATTATCTCGCAAATATGTGCGCAACTAGACAACAGTGACATCATAAACCACAATAGTGAGATCAACGGTGGACTAATAAAGAATACGTGACATCGACGCATTTTGATCTAACTACATCTGCTCAAGGATGGCTCGGTTATGACTCCTAATACTGCCGTTGGAAATGAAACTATCATTTCAATAAAATGAAAGAGCTAAACCCACTAGGGATGGGACACAAATCACATGAGACACGAGATTGAGTCCGTGAGAATTAGAGGAGACTGGCAAAATTCATAATGTAAAATAATGCCCATCATAAATGTTCAGTTTTCAAAGGTTTTTTTTCTTTTTCTTTTAATCGAGCAGACCTCAAGAATATTAACAATTTAGAATTCAACTGGAAACATAAACACTCATTTGTGTTACAGGCTGATTTTTCAGCTGCAGCTAAGCTAGTTTGATAAAATGTACACAGCTTGTGTTCACTGTGGTGGTTGTCTTTTTTTTTAGTTGCGGTTTACAAACCATCTTTGTCTGATTTGCCAATATTTTATCATTGATTTGGAAACCCAACAATATCGCCACACTGGTGAATGGTGACAAAAAAAAATAAGCGTATCCTCTATTACTCCTTTAGGGCTCCTTATGAAATGTGTTTTGGTATTTGGATTTTTGACATTTTTTTGTCTTTGTTTGGTGAGATTATTGACAGCTCACCCCCAATACTTCTTTTTATTCCAATGAGACAAAGTAACATCAGACCCACAGAAGACACCTTTGACTTACCAAGTGCAAAAGTGATCAGTAGCAACAACAACTCTTGTCAGGTTGTCAGCATCAAAGTGTACTACATCTATTAAACTGCGTCTGAAAAGTAATTTGATTGCTCCGGGGGGGGGCACTACTCAAGCTGATTTATCCTAGAGGCTAAAAACTGGCAACAGGCGCCATACAATATAACATCATGTGTAATTTAGTCGGTTTTTAGATCCCTGAATTGCCAATTGATCAGAGCAATGCCTTCTTGTTTGTATCAGCAGTTGTGACTTGCAACTCATGGAAGGAACAGTTGGTCAGGAGGCTGAAATTCGGAGACTTTGGGCAGTTTTAGGTCTCTAAATGATTATTAAATTCTTAAATCTACAGTTTTTTCGATTATTCTGTTAATTAATTGCAATTGGCTGGCAACCAGTTCATATTACAAACCTTAACTATGCTTTTATAATACTTATTGGCCTTTTATCGACTCCATGCAAATTTTGTAATTTTGGCAACCTAATACATGCATTAAATGGAATGATTATTCGTTTGGGTTATAGTAAGGTCAAAAGTTAATGCATGGTCCATCCTCAACTCCACTAGACTGTTGTTTATTTATTAGAAGGTGTAGTTATGAAATATCAAGGCAGTAGAGGCAAAGTCATTGTTATTGTGTTAATATTTGTTTTAATCAACAGGCAACACAGTGACCTTGTGGCTAGCACATTGGTGTCACAGTCCTGATATTGAAGGTTAGAATCCAGGCTTTGGCCACCCTGTATTTGTGGGGGTTTTCTTCCGCATTGAGAAACGTTCATGTAATATTCAGTGGGTTACATTAGCTACAATAATAAGTGAAATTTGTAATGGTCGGTATTCTTATCATTTCTTATACATTTTTTTATTATATTAATTAAATAATTTTTCATTTACCTTGTTTTTTGCTTACTATGCTATTATTCTATCTTTTTTTTACTATATTGTGTCTAGAATTACATTGTTTTTTTCATTTATTATACTTATTATACAGTATGTCTTTATTTTTTCTTTCATGAGATTTTTTTTTATTATGTTCCATGGCAGTAAAAACCCTCACCACATATTTCATACACTTATCTCAGTAAGGCATGAACATTTTCTCACATTTCTCTCCATTTAAACACTCGGAAAATTCTGTGAGAGACCATGAAAGATGAACGGCATTACAGTGACGGAACAAGCATAAGAAATCTCTCCTCAGGTTCAACCATATGCAAGAAATCCTGCATGGTGAGTTCGCATGTTAATTGTTAAATCGTACTCACTTGTAAACCATTCACTTTTGAAATGTTGTTAACAATTTCTTTGAAACCAAGTGCACGTCATCATTTTTACCTGACCATTAAAATTTTGTCCAGTTGCTAGCTACTGAAGATGATTCCACTGCACTCAAAACCCCCCCACATAAAATGTTAATTGTTTAAATCCTTACTGTTAAACTGTGACTATGTTAAAGTAGTGCTTCTAGTGTACATTTTTTAAACATTTACCTCATGGGTCCTTAGAGTGGATTAGCCTGACTTGAACTTTCTTGTCTTTAACTCTTTCCATACAAACTATATGCTTATGGATATTAAATCCCTCTTTCATCACACAGCATATTTTCTTTAACTGCTACATGTGGAAATTTATTCTTTTTTGTATGGTCGTTTGTCTTTCTTATGGCCCGCACTTTAACAATGTTCTGTTTGATTGTAGGCCATTATTTGCGGAAATACAGGCAGACTTTTATTTGTGCAGAAGCACATCTTTTGTGTGCTGATCCATGTAAACCTGTATCATTAACTCATCACTGCTCCCTTGAAAGAACAAAACAAGAACAAGTTCACAAAACTGTCACATCTGGCCACCGCAGATGTCGCAATATCGAAGCGCACATCACAGCACGTCACAGGCCACACTTTGCTGCAGCTGTTATCCGAAAAGACAGCTTGAAAACAACATTCTCAGAGCAAGCTTTTGAATCTGCCCCCTATGCTGCAGACACTTGGCGAGGCAACTCCCCACCAAGCAGACCCTAAAAAGGACACCACAAACACTGAGATGAAAGATGAGGTTCTCTCTTTCCAGCCGTCATTTTCTTCAGTTCACATTCACGGGGATCGCGTAGAAAACCCATTTTTGGTATTGTGTTGTATCATATGCGCATAATCTCTAGTATTTTATGTCTACTTCCAACAAAGTGACTTGAAAGTCTATGATGAATGAACACTAACTTAAAATGTAATGTCATAATTACAGATAAAGTTTGTGCAAGAAATGTGTTGAAGTGGAAAAAAAACTGTGAAAATTCATAAAAAAATCAATGTAGAAGACTGTTCTGTTCTTTTCTCAGTCCCATGATCGAAAATTTCCAACATTATTCACAGTTAATCTCCTTTGTCAACAACTATTTTCTGCAAAGTTTGTGACAGATATTTACATTGTCATAATCTTTTTTTTTCATTCAGTTTTTCCAATGAGTTGACGAACAACTTATATAAAAATGTCTGTATGATAGTCATTACAATATGACTCTCGCCTCTCATGGTCAAAGATAATCAACTTCGCGTGCTGCTAACTAAGTGGGTGCATGAACAAACTTTATTGTATTTATGAGAAATGAAATCGAATACTGTCATTGATAGGATTTTTTATTAGCAGAGTCAGTGGATGAAGGCCAGATACATGATGCTGATGCAACCTGTTATTTTCCTCTGAGGCTGTGCATCATCAGTGCATATGTTTGTTTCAAAAAGCCTTGCCAAAAAGTATTACAATGTTTTGAGGCAAAAAAAAAAAACATACTCGTGGTTCTACTGAATAACCACCAGGAATAGCGGACCTAAGTGACTCACAATTCCTACAAACAAGTAGGTGTCATGGTCAATAGGTGATAAATGACTTTATCACAAGACTCAACATGGTCTTAAGACTTGTCAGAATGACGTTCAACAAAGCATGCAATTCTGTCAACAACCCGGGTCTATTTTGATTGACTCACAAACCAAACTTCATGAACTTGGCAGAGCCTGGAATACCTTTTTATTTTTACAAGCCTGGCACAACTGGGGGGCATAATGATCCTGATTCTTGCTGACTGCCAAATCACACTCACTATGCGCAGTTGAACAGCTGATGATCACCTTAAGAATAGTATCCCTAGATCACATTAAAACTTGGCCTAGTAAAAACATCTTTCCATTTTATTGCTGTATTTATTTTTTCATTAACACAACTATTTCTACTGTACACCCCCCCCCCCCCCCCCCCCCTACCGTTTGGCTACACTCCTTGAGTTTATGCAACAGAGTACTCTAATGCATTCCCTAAAGAATGCACTGGCTGAGATGTTATTCTAAACAAATGAAATAACCACTCCCGCTACTGCTGGGTAGCCAGTAACCTTTGGCCTACATAATGTGGCAACAAGCGCCAAGAATAAGTGCACAAGCGCACAAAATCCCAGCTGCTTCTTGAAACGCTTTTCTTCCTCTCCCCAAAACATGAAAGCTCTCACACACATTCACAGCCATTGTGCATTCACATCATTCGTAGAGGGGGAACGCGTGTAGGCTGAATGAAAAGGCATAAATAGTACCTGAGAACGGCGCTCGCAACGTCAGCAGTCTGCGGTCGCGTGTGGCACTTCATTCATCCTGTGGTGGCCCTCATCTAACTGCAAGTAGGTGTAGCTGTGATAAGGGCAAGCCCGCGGGGTGAGCGTTGCACATGTGATAAAGAGAGAAAGCGCGATGGACTGGTCGGGAGACAAGAGGAGGCGAGGGTGAGGGTGGGAGGAGGAGGGGGTGAGAAAAGGGTGAGTGAGGTGGGGGGTGGTGGTTGAGTTTCAGAGCTTGAAAATAAAGGCGGGATCTATTCAACAAGGCCGTTCGGTTAAACAAAGGAGCGGCTTAGCCGAACTTTCTAACCAATTTGGCAGAGTCTATGTATTGGTTCGTCTTTGCATTTTCAGTTGGAAATCAACAATAAAAACAAGGAAGGCAAAGTGTTTCGTCATTGAAGATAATAGTGTAACCGATGGATTGTGTGTGTGTGTGTGTGTGTGTGTGTGTGTGTGTGTGTGTGTGTGTGTGTGTAACCGCTTGATTGTAGGGAGGTGTAGGGAGGTAGAGTGATGTCGTCAGAGCGATGACTCTCTCTCTCCTCCCCTGCCTCACGCCCAGCTCGACCGGGCTCTTGCATTGGACAGTCCTATTGGCCGGGGCCTCTCTGTTGATGGCATAGACAACGGAACTTCACAGAATACGGGTTCGAGGGTGCCCCCTTGTCTCGATTAATGACGCCATTATTACTTGTCGGGCCTTCGCGACGTCCTGCCCGATTCAAGGAATATGTGCGTGGGGGTGACTGTTCTATGTTTTGAGCAAGTTTCCATCGTTTTTAGTACCCATTGTCACACTCACACGCACACATCCATACGACTGAGTGTTTTTTTTACAAACAAAAAGTTAAATCCTGTTTGTTATGAAGAGTATCTTTGTTGTGTATGCTTGAACTGTTTTTATTTTATTTGTGTATCTATGTGTTTATTTATTTTTTTTGGGGGGGGTCGTCAATAAACGGGTGTCGGCTGTTCCGCTCCCAAAGGAGTATACATGTTCTGCGTTTTCTTCACAGGGCACGGAGAGCTTTTGGACACCTCACGCACGCTCACGCCACATTTTTTCTTCTTCTTTGGGACGGTCTAAATCCCTTTAAAGAAAAATCTGAATATCTCTTCAAATTGGCTTGAATTTTTCTCACGATTTGGTTGCTGGGTTTGTTCGTAACATGTCAGAATGTCAACAAAAATGTTGAGCATTGTTTTCCAAAGTGGAAGTAGATGTTTGCAAATGTCATTCTTTGATTAGATAGTTTGTCATTTATCTGATGTCAGGTAAGGACAGGCCGATTTTGATGCATTGTCAAATTGCTGAATCTCCTCCATCCGTCCATCCTTCCGTCTGTCCATCCATCCATCCATGCATTATTCTCACGGGTGTGCTGGAGGCTCTCCCATCTGTTTTTGGGCAGTAAGTGTGGTACACCCTGAACTGCTTGCCAGGCAATCATTGGGAGGTGGACGTGCTAACCAGTCTGCTATCAGTCTGCAATATTGCTAAATTTCAGCTAATTTGAATTATTTTTATTTGTTTTTTTGTGAGGTTAAAAGACAGGGAATTATTGGGACAAACATCATTGGTAAGTAGAACACACAAATTTCCCCCATTCACTTTCAGATCTGTATTTTTCTTTATTTATGTAACGGCTTCTACCCACAAGCCATCCAGATTCTCAACAAATCCCTCATGAGCTAATCTACCTCAGACACAAAAAATATCTTGCACTAATATTCACACTACATGATATTCTGCACTAATGTACATTATTAGCACCATTGTCTCTGTTTGCTATTTATGCCTATTTATTTTTTTATTGCTCGATTATGAAATGTCTGCAGCTCGAGGAAGTGAACAGAATAAGAATTTCATTGTGTGGTACAACTATACAATACACATGACAATAAATCTCTTGAATCTTGAAATGTGTTAGGGGAATTAATTACAAAAATAAAACACAATTTCTATCCTTCAGTGAACGTGTTTTGCCTTTTTGGGGAAAATTTGAAAGAAAGAAAAACTGTATACTAAAGTAAGTGTGAATAGAGGGTTAGGGATCAACGTTTTGGTTTAGTTTTGAGAGAGTGAGGCAAGCTTCCCCATATCTCTGATGATTATGTATACGTGCTGCGGGAGGGCGGGCCCCAACTGGCGACTTGCTTGTTGTTTGTGCTGCTAAGTCACGTGATGGCATAACATTGAGACACAGGGGTGGGGGTGCAAAGTGTGCTGGCTGGGCAGTGAGACAGCAACATCAAGCATATACGTGAAATTTAAACTACCGTAACAAACTCATGGCGCTACTATTGATTTGATGTTGCTTTGTAAACTATATTATCAATTATGGGTGTGAAAAAAGTGGGTGTGAGGGCAGGCTCGGAAAGAAAACATGAAAATGTAAGAGCATATTAGAGTTGTTGGCCCAATGAATGGTAAATTCCACTCTTAAAATGTCCTGACAACACCTTGGATAAACGTAGATTTGCATTCTTTAAAAGGAGCTTTAAAAATGGCTGATGGCCATTACTTATAGGGTTCTAAAAGCACCATATAGATTCAATTCATATTCCATTTTAGGATGTCACTGTATGTTGCAATATTTAACATTAAGTCTACTGTACACTTTTTCTTGACCAATTTAAAACGCCCTTGTGAAATCCTCTTTTTGTCTTTGTTAATCTTCAACAAGGAGAGGCAATGAACCGTTTGAACCCTTTAATTTTTAGAATTATTCACTATTTGAAAACCTTGCTGCTTATTGTGAAGTGAATCGAGATACTGAGTGCTACCATATGTATACAGAGGGCTCATATTGCAGGCATACACTCATGTAAAATGATGAAATGACGTCTTGTATGCCGAATGATCCAAAAGTCAGTCATCTTGTATCTCAAGGCACCACTGTATTTTATTTATTAAACAGTACATTGCACAGAGTACAGTACATTCCTCATTCCTGCAGCTATTGCCACCCTGACAAGCAGCCAGGTCTAATTAACCTGCCAGGCCTGTACTGTATTGTCTTTGTTTTGTGTGGTCATTTGTAGTCAGTTGTTTTGCTGTTCGCGAAAGCGTTTTTATTGCATGGCACTCATCAGATAAAATAACGTTTTTTTTTCTTCCCGTTTTTTCTCTTCTACTCGCTGCTGCCTCTACAGGTCAGTCTCGGCACAATGACAGGGTCACAAATTATGTTTTCAAGTCAAAGATGCATTTGTTGTGATCAGGCCACATGTGATAATACTGTAATGTTCAAACAGAATAATGGAACAAAATAATTATACAAACTAAAATAAAATGTAATTTCCAATTTGATGTGAATAAAAATAAACTTAAATAAAAAAAATGAACCCAAAGCAAATATACCAGGATCTGAGCAAAGGTTTCTTTTCAAACAGAACTACAAGAATGAAAGAAAATAAATACAGTATATCAGCAGTACAGTTGTAACGGTTCATACTTTGAGTGTGTGCCATCGTAGTAATGGTTTATAAAGTCTCAAGGCGATTAGATAGGGTTTTGCGCTCCCTTGTGGAATCATAAGGAATTTCAGCGAGAAAAAGAAGCTGCTTTGAGAACAGTCAGCGTTTCTATGGTGAGGTCCTCACTGACCGCTCACCATGTGGGAAATCTGAATTACACTCAATGCGCAATAAACATATAACTTAGGGATGTGAACAGAAGAAAATATGAAGTTTATTCTGTTTTGCTATAGTTTTTTACATTGTTGCCAACGTATTGGTGCATCTTATACACCGTAACATGGAAAATACCAGAACTCGACCCCTAAATTAAGGGTACCAAATAAACAAGCATGAGGTACTTAAAGAAAGAACTAAAATGAACGTACAGCAATAAATAGGTAAGATGCTCGACCCCCAGCCAAAAATCCGAAACCTCTAAAACACAGAACAAAACATGACCACGAGATGGAAGCCAAGAGCTGATAAACAACACACCCATCCCTCCTACCCTTTCTTTGAGCGTTCTAAATAGTTCTGAAGAGCACACAACCCAAAAACCGAGTGACTCAATTCCCCTAATCAGCCTCAAGTGTCCATATGCGCAACAGACGCCTTTTAAACGGATGGTAACAGGAACCTATCCCCTGTCCATTATAGGGTAGGGTAAATTAAATGGAAATAACAACTACATGACTGTATAAACACGGGATATGAACAAAAGGAGATAATAACAATGAAAGATGAAACTGTTAATATGGTGTGACATATGAAATGAAAAAAGAAATTATACACTGTGAAATAGGAAATGAAAATTGAACACAAGTGGAGTCAAAATCCTTAAAATACCAACTAAAGGCAACATAAAAATGTTCTCCCTGTTATTTATTTAGCTGCAATGAGTTTGTTTTGGGCGTGTGCTTTTTAAAATGACATCTGCTCTATTTTTGGCATGCCACCTGGGGACAAAACAGTATTTTTCGGTGTATAGCACCAGATCGTCTTTGCCATGTCAAGCCTTCTTGCGTTCCGTCTTGCGCTAGTCACCTGGATTCCGACCCTGACTACCTGAACGTAGTGATGGGTAAATGAGGCCTCCTGGACACTGTGTTGGCACTGTATTTCTTCAATTGGAGACCTGAAGGATCTTACTTGGATAGCACCCAACGTGCTTGTATGCCATTCACAGTAGTACTACAGTATTTGTATTTTAATGAAGTTTAACATATCTTTGAAGTATTCAGTCAGTAAATAGAATAAACATGTGTTGAAGTTGTGAAAATGTGTGTTTGGGGAGAACATGGCCATATACAACCAGCAAGCGACGGCGTGGTGAACCTTAATCAATGCAAGATTTGCCATAAAATTAAAAGTGAAAGTTGGCACTATTTCCAAAATTGCACCCGGATGGAGAGGCTATAGCTGTAAGCGTATGTTAGCTTTGTTGTATAGAAATTACTGTAACCGTGTGTATCAGAAGATATGTGTTTGATGCTGTGCCAAAGAGTTTTTTTGGAGGATCTTCATGAGCTCTGTGATTGGGATATTGTTGAGTGCAAAAGTACTGCGCTCTAAACAATATATCATTTCCATATTATCTGACAGGTTGTGTACTTCACGGCCTCATTTCCATACGTGATGTTGGTTGTTCTGCTTGTCTGTGGACTGACGTTGCCTGGGGCCATGGATGGCATCAAGTTTTACCTCTACCCAGAGCCATCTCGCCTCGCTGATCCGCAGGTATGAGTTTCTGAACCCATTTAACTTCATATGACATTAATCATCAAGACACAGGAACCCATACTGACAAAACTAAATTTGATTGGGTGATGCATGTGGAATGATTTTGTCGTTGGCTATTAATGATCACAAACACATTCATCTTCACACACTTAAAATTTATTAATGAATTCCTCCAGTGGCGTGAATGCTCTTCTAGATGGTGCTTTTTGAATTTTTCCAATTCTCACTGCCTTGAGATAATGTTCTGTGACCACGCAGCTACACACAAGCACGTACAATTGGCGTGCTGCCCCGTTCAATAATTTATTTCATGTTAGACAGCATTTTGAATCACTTGTCAAATTGACAACATCTTAACCGTATTTTTCAGTTGATCAATTTTCTTTCCTCTTGCTGAGCTCCTGCAGAACAACCAGAGCTCATTCTGTCTTTAAAGATGGAGTACACAGCTTTGAAGCCTTATTCTGCTCTATGTGGAAGAAGGTCCCGATCTATCAAAAATAATTCCTCCTCTTTTTCTGTCTTGGCCGCACATCCACAACGGGGCGATGCCGCCTAACCCCTATGTGTGACCTTAACTGGTTCCCACTAGATGTGTGCCAGGGTGCAGATAGACAGGAAGGCGTAGAGCAAGGAAAGTACACAGCAACATGACGGACTAACTCAGGTCCTCAAGCTTATCACATAGAGACCTAATTTAACAATGATGAGGATAACAAAGATAGAAAACGTGTCCTTTTTGAACACCATTTTTGAATGTTTGCCTCTCGTCTTTCACAATGTCCTTGCCTTGCAGGTCGGATGGACGCTGGCACATAGATATTTTATTCTTATGCTGTCATATATATGTGTGTGTGTGTGTGTGTGTGTGTTATTGAAGCATTGTGTAATACATAAGCAGTGAGCCCCAACAGTATGTAAACACAAAGTGGTCAAACCACATACAGTCATATCCTGTTACCCCAAGGACAAAGCCACACATTATTAGAGAGTTTGAAGAAAGTCAGGGAATACACACAAAGTCTACAATAATTCCTCATTGCGTGTTGTCATATATGTAGTAAAATAGCCCAAGAGAATGATTTACCTACTCAACACATAACAGCCACCATAGAACGCAAACAGAATAGGGACAAATCAACACATTATCCGATTAACCCAAGGACAAACAAAATGGAGGATTGAATATGTTGTCAAAATATCCACAAACATTGCATCAGCGTTTAACACTCCCTACGCCTGAAGGTATTCCATTGTCAAGAAACCTAATTTGTATATTTAGGCATCATGGAGTATATTACTTTCCAGTCGTTTGCACCGTATCCCAGTCGTTAAGGTGACCAGACGTGCCTTTCACCCAGGTATTGTCTTTGCAACTGGGCTTTTGTCTGCATTCCATGTGGTAGTTTTGTATGCACGGCTAATTGTATTTTGTACACGCCATTTTACATAAATGCTGGAAGTTTTTTTCTCATTGATTAATTCAATTTGCTTGAAGGAAGTTTTTTCATTGATAAATTCAAGCATGCATGAGTTTTGCCAAATCAGCTCTGATTCTTCTTTATTTGATTTGTACAGAATAGAAAATCGGTCGACTTTAATTACCTGGGAACACAAAGGTGAGGTGGGTCACACCTACTCATTTGCCTCTAAATTTGTCAGATACTTTGCAGAATTAAAGCAGACGAACAAGGTTACGGTGCTGCGGGAGAGGTACGTGAGCAATCAGTGTAAACATCTGGGGATTGTATTGCTGTACATGGGCAAAGTGTGTCTGGCATGAAGTGAATTTGTGGATCCTTCTTATCTGGAAGGGTTCTTTCTACTGAAATTCATGGTCAAGGTGGGTCACGTCTTTTAATTTGACTAAGGAGGTATCACATAAATTAGACTTTACACAATCGGGATTTTTGCGGACGATCACGATAAGCGACTTTAAAAATAACCATTGAAACGAGATGTGGATATATGTCTACCTTAATAACCTGTGTACTGATTAACAACAAAATGTTTTGTTGTAGGCCGCTGGTTGATGTGCTCAGACTTGTCCTAACTTAAGGCCAAAATGGAGCCGATAGAAACGAAGACTTGGAATGACAGACCCAGAACAGAAGTTTCACCCAAAGGCCAGCAGAGAGAGCAGTGGTCCAGAAAAATGGAATTCCTCTTGGCTACGGTTGGAAATATTGTTGGCCTGGGAAATATCTGGAGATTCCCTTACCTTTGTTATAAAAATGGAGGAGGTAAATAGTAGCCGCAGCTGGTTTGAATTCAAGAGGAAAGATTGATGAATTTCTGTTGGAAAGTCTTATGTATTACTTGATTTCGAGTTTGAAAAATGTTTTGGCGTCCAACCAAGTAACTTCATTTTTAAATTAATATTTATATCAGTTGCGCTTGTTGCTGAATGAATATGATTTTTTTTACTTCACTTTTGCGTCAACTTTAAAAGAAAAAAGGTGGACTGAGCCCTGTATTTGAACAAATTTACATTTTTAAACGTCTAGCAAATATAGTCGCGTGAAACCTTGACTGTCTTTCTCTTAAGAAAAGCCACAAACTTATAGACGTCATTTTTGTTTGACAGGAGTCTTCCTTGTACCATATTTGTTGTTTTTCTGTACCTGTGGCATCCCACTCTTCTTGCTGGAGACATCATTGGGCCAGTACACCAGGCAGGGGGGATTGACATGCTGGAGAAAAGTCTGTCCTCTTTTTGAAGGTCAATTGATCTAAATCGTTATTGTCAATCTCGTCGTCACTACTCAGTCATGCGATGCGCAATATACTGCGATGTACGTTTGTGAAGCCCATCAAATGTGCTCTCATTTCATTGACATTAGCACGATTTTCCGATTTGATGGTATCACCCGACCCCTCGCACACACAGGCTTGGGGTATGCCAGCCAGCTGGTTCTTTTCTACCTTGGCATATATTACATCATCATTCTGGCATGGGCATTTCGCTACTTGTTCTCATCCTTCTCATCTGAGCTCCCCTGGGTCACATGTCTCAACAGCTGGAACACAGGTATCGAGACCTGGTTCTCTAAAACAAACACTCATTTCCATTGTCCTAATTTGACTTTCTTATTGGTTCACCTCACAAATAAAGACAAGTGTTTTGAGTTCAGACACAATCAAACACTGCAAGAGTTTGAGAATGGCACATCATCAGTTGAAGAGTACTGGGTGTAAGTATAACATCATATGTGGCTCAAGTGCATCTTTTGGTGGATATTTCTGATTGATCGCTGGACCAGGAGGGGAATTTTGGGACTTTCAAGCGGAATTGAACAAGTGGGAAACATTCGATGGGACTTGGCCCTCTGTCTTCTACTTTCCTGGATAGTATGCGTCTTCTGTATTTGGAATGGCGTGAAGTCCACTGGGAAGGTAAGGTGTATATATATATATATATATATATATATATATATATATATATATATATATATATATATATATATATATATATATATATATGCTGGAAATTCCTGGGTTTCAATCTAGGTGGTCTACTTCACTGCCACATTCCCATACGTCATGCTTTTGGTGTTGCTTGTCCGTGGTCTGACATTACCGGGAGCCAAAGACGGAATCAAGTTCTACCTCTACCCAGACGTAACCCGGCTCAGCGATCCAATGGTACTATGCCGTTGCGCTTCTGGCTATGCTTGCTTAAACAGTGAATATGCCTCTGATAGGTTTGGCTGGATGCTGGCAGTCAGATCCTCTTCTCCTATGGAATCACCCTTGGGATTCTGACGTCTTTGGGCAGCTACAACAAGTACAGAAACAACTGCTGCAGGTACTGTGTATGTGTTACATTGACATGAGGAAGACATCATACTGTCATAGGTCAGATGAATAGAGAAAGTGATGTCAAATTTATTTGTATACATTCAATTGGATGTAACTCAGTCAGTGGCATTGGCATCTATAGATGTCAAAAATCAATTTTTTACTGGGCTATTAGGGAATGAGTGGGAAGTTGGAAAGTTAGCAGTATTGTGAATGATTGGTTAGTGCAGCCGTCTCACAAAGTTTGTTGGTTTGTATATGGTCTTTACTGGTGATCAATCCAGTTTATCACCTTTGCCTCCACTCAACTAAGATAGACTGCAGCACTCCCATGATCATAATGAGGATAAGCAGTCACAAAACAGAGGAATGAATGGATTCTTTGAAAAAAAAAACATGCACAACAACACACCAGATGATCATGAACAATTGAATAGAAAAAAATGAAATAGCATTATTAACAACACTTACTTTAAGTAAAATATGGCTTTGATGCGTTTGCAGCTAAGATTCCAAATTTGACCACGGTTGCATGTATTTTTGCAATAGCATTTGACCAATTTGGTTGCCTTTATCCAACAGAGACTGTATTTACCTGTGCCTCCTGAACGGGTTGACCAGCTTTGTAGCCGGTTTTGCTATTTTTTCTGTGCTTGGCTTTATGGCTGAGGAGCACGGTGTGGACATATCCATGGTGGCCGAATCAGGTAGGGAAGCTTGGCAATGCATTTAGAATGGAAGCGTATTAGTTGTTAAGCGACAGATGTTTGAATTTTGTTCAGGTCCGGGTCTGGCATTCATCGCTTACCCTCGCGCTGTTGCTCTGATACCTCTTCCTCAACTATGGGCCGTTTGCTTCTTTTTCATGATCATCCTTTTAGGATTAGACAGCGAGGTAAGATAAGATGAGAAAAGAAACAATTAATTCAGTTGAAATAAAATGTACCGGTAAAATAACACTAAATCTTTACTCTACATAGTTTGTGAATGTTGAGGCACTGGTCGCAAACACAGTTGACGCTTTCCCTTCCATCTTTGGAAATAAATGTCAACGTAGACTCCTTCTTATTGGAGTTTCTGTTGCAAGCTTGTTTGCAGGCCTTTTTATGATTACAGAGGTGAGGATTCAATCTTAATGCAATACAGTGGGGGGCAGAAGGCGAAATAAATGACATGATTGCAACATTTGTGCCCTATTTGCAGGGAGGCCTCTATGTTTTCCAGTTGTTTGACAATTACGCCTGCAGCGGGATGACTCTTCTCTTTTTTGCCGTTTTCGAGTCTGTCTGCATCGGGTGGTTTTATGGTTCGGACTCTTAATTTGGCTTCAGTCAAAATGATCATTAGCTGGAATCGCGTAGGCAAATTTCTGATCAAACAATGCTAATTCATTGACTTGCTTTTTTGAAGGGGCAGATCGTCTTTGTGAAAACATAAAGGACATGACTGGCCATCCTCCATGGCCATTTATGAAATACTGTTGGCAGTACCTGACACCAGCTATTTGCACTGTAAGTATTAGAAAATAGTTTTTTAATTGCTCACAGGCTCCTTTCGCTCAGCATTCCATCATCAAAGAGAGACAATTATTAATTTTCAACACTTTACATTTGTCAATAATTTATAGAAATAACACAAATGCATGTGACCTAACCAACAGTATAGATTTTTGAAAACATGTTAAATTGAACAAAAAGTGACCTGTGAGTTTCTGGCGATATCACACAGCTACTTTTAAAACCAAAAATTTGTCCCATGTAATTGCATTATGTAATTTATTTCCAGCATTCTATATTGCACAATTACACAAGTAAAATTGTTTCCATTCACACTTTGTTTCATATATTTCCTACACTGGTTTCTTTTAGTGCACTTTGGTATTTACTTGGGTGAAATACACACCACTCAAACTCAACAACACTTATGAGTACCCGTGGTGGGGCTATGCAATCGGGGGAGCCCTCTCCCTATCCACACCGATCCTGGTGCTGTTGAAGATGCTCTATGCTGTCAGTGTCACTCCTGGAACTCTGAGACAGGTAAGACATGTTGCTGGAAAATATTCAGACAAAATGGAGATGATATTCTTGTAGAAGGTAAAGTGGAAGAAGCTGAGTTTTTTCGTCCCCTCTTTATGGTATTGTCCCTGCTTTGCGACAGAAACAACTGTCATGACCCTAGGGTGTTGCCTGTACTTGTGTTGTTTTGTCTCCATCTGCAATCTGTACATAGTTTTCTTTTTTCTTTCTTCTTTATTTTTTATCCCTGCAGAGACTGAAGTTTCTGTGTACACCAGCAAACGACTTCTTTTGTCCTGCATTGAGGAATGCTCTGAATCAAGAGGAGTGTCAAACGTTTGTGCACGCTAAATGATAGAAAACCATCCCCACAGAGAGACAACAGTGCACAGAGAGGATGCCTATAAATGTTATAAAGACTTTTTTTTTATCAACATGTAATGCTCATTTGACTACTGTGACTCACTATTAGTTCAAGCTAATTAGTGCAGGAATTTCCGGACGGTACAGTCCTGCGGGCACCAGGTAGCCCCTGAGCATCACGACTCGCCCGCAGGTCTGTTTTGCAAATAGCTTACAAGTGGTTGAACATTGTGATATTCTGGGAATTTTAACAAGAATTATGCATATACATACTACATTTAAATGACATACTACACTCCATTGACATATTTACAACAGCTGTTAGCGATAACTGGTAGCCCTTGTTTTGCTCAGAACCAAAGAATTAGCTCTCGGTTTCAAAAGGATTAGTGACCCCGGGTCCACATTATGAATATTTGAAGGTATCTGTCTTCTTGCTCCTCAAATGCTACCTCAACAACCTGGCTGGCATCATAGTAGGCTATGTCAAATAATGATTTTGGAAATTAAGTAAGTATTCAACACAGTTCTGCCTCTTTATTCAGTCCAAAGCATTGTGACATTATGCTTAACACCATATCTGCCTTTGCCATATTATTAATCGCCGCAATGATAGTAAAAGTACCAAGGTGCCTACTATTTTGTTTCTGTATGTTGAATTGAAGTAACAGGCCTTTTCTTGCTTGTTGAATTCACTGCTTTTTTCGCTTTTGTTTTCTGAAGGCGTTAAACAATAACTGTGATGTAATGCTGTCAATAAATTCTAGGCATTCTAAATATTATAACTGTATTTATCTGTTGTATCTATTATATCTATTGTTACGTTTGCACTTATCTGATCTGAGTGAATCCCATTTTTACCATTATTGACAATCTCTTAGCATATATGTTTATTTTTTTCTGAAATTCCCTAACAGCAACGCTTGTAATTCTTCAAGGTGTTAATTCCCCTAAAAAACATAAAAAAACCAACCAAAAAAAACAACCAACATTTGGATCCTGTGAAACAAGTTTTACTTATAAAGTTATGCAAAGCATATCAGGTAATGATAGTCGTAATTCAGACACACAGTTGATTTATTTGTAACACACTTCAATTAAAGTTGTGATTGGGTTAGGCGTAGTCATTGATTGATCTGTCATTACCTTTCCAAGAAATTACATTATCAAGAAATGATCACCATGTTTCTCCAAAAATTTTTTCCCCTCTTTTCGCTCCTCAAAGGTTCTCATCTCCTATGTAGATGGGATCGCTGGTGGGATGCGCTATCAGGTAAATAGGGGCGCAAGGAGCGAAAACTTAAGTTAGCAGGAAGCAGATAGAGAAATGAGATTTGGCCAATAATACATTAAACAAATATGCCAAACAGCCACCATTTAAACATGTCATTCCTTCACCTTGCTCTCCAGTAATGGCTGATGCTGATTCCAAACTTTTACATACTTGTAAAGTGGTGGGCAGAAATTAAGGTCCATTAGTGGACTCTCGTTGGTGTCGTAAAGTTCTTTCAAGTTTGTGTGCCTCACAGTGTTCAAGTGAAGTGCTTGATGTTTTCACAACAGGACATCCGCTTGTTCAAGAACTTCGTTGTCCAATTTGGGTGAAGGAAGATCTTTAGATGGAGTGCAAAGGATGGCAAACCGCTAAAAAAAAAGAATTTACAATTACTTTCAAAACATTTTGTGGGGATACAATCGTGTTAAGGGATTAGGTGAAGATGATTAGCATTAATACAAATCAAGTCCAAATTTTACCTGACGAAGAGTCCCAGGAGTGTTAATCAGGTTGTACGTCATCAAAAATGGAACGTTGAGCGTGGACGAGAGGATGAACCACCAGCCCAGAGCGTAACCCCACCACGGATACTCCACGGTATTGTTGAACTTCAGAGGTTTGTATTTGACCAAGGAGAAGATGAACGTTGCCTGAAAACCGTGATCGAAAGAAACACTAGCGAGACCGTCTGATGGTTGAGGACGCCATTTGAAATCTCACCTCTTTCACTTTTATTTTTTATTTTTCTGCATTCAGTCATAGTAATGTGACTTTATTTGACTCCAATACATTTCTTCACAACTCACTGAAGTTTACACAGATTTTGTTAGGGATTGCTTTGTTCCAAACAGCATGCAGTTTGATACTCGCTGTCATATTTAACCGATCAGTGGAGCACAGTATGTCTGCCCGCCTATAGATTAAAACAACCAAAGTCAGTTGAAACCACCTGTGCCACATATTAGACCTGGATTCACCGGGTTAAAAGCCTGATGTACTTTCTGTCACCAAATTGTAAGGTGCACTCTGGGGGCATGTAACAGAATACACCTTCCGGGTGTGCCAAATTCTTAAAGCTGGTAAACTAAACCTGTCCTGACACAAAAATAAAACAAAACAAAACAAAAAAAACACCAGCTTTTGTGCTGCATGCACATCATTATGTTTACAATAAAAGGGCTCTGAAAGTTAATTTACCGTGCAGATTACTGGAGTGACATATTTCAGGAGGTGTTTAATCAGTGGTAAAGGCCTGTACCCAATCATATCCTTGATGTTGTCATAGAAACGATCTGCTCCTGTGGTCACATTGTGAAATACATGAGGAGGAAGACTGAATGGAAGTGCAGTAGCAACTCAAATGAGAATTCTACTCACCGTAAGCCCATCCAATACACACAGACTGAAGTATGGCAAAGAGAAGAAGAGCCGTCCCACTGCAGGAATAATAGTCAAACAACTGAAAGATGTACAATCCTCCCTGTAAGTGTGACAAGGAGGCACCTTTGAATTGAACAAATCTAAGGAAAAGTCAAACACAGAAATGAAGTTTGATTCCACCTTACTTCAGTGACCATTGTAAGTCCGACGCAGAAACAGAAAACAGTGATGAGGAGAAGAAGTAGTTTGCGTCTATTTCCAACGTAGAAGATGGAAGGTCTCAGGTCACAAATGCCGGTTGCAAGAGCTTCCATCAATACAAACTTTGGGAGAAATATTTACATTGCGTCTTAATTTGAATAGGTTTTGTTGATTTCATTATAGTTGGTTATATTACAAACAATAGAAAAGTCAACAACCTCACTGTCCAATCCAAGCAGGATGATCATGACGAAAAAGCAAATGGCCCAAATCTGTGGAAACGGCATCATGGCCACGGCTCGAGGGTAAGCGATGAAGGCCAGGCCGGGACCTATGACAAGAAAACAGTCTTTTATTTTTTCTGGTTTGTCATGCTTTGATTGCAATCCCTCTCAGGTAACAATTTTGAGACCTTTTACCTGCTTCCGCTACTTTGGAAATGTCTGTGTTCTGCTCATAAGCCATGAATCCTAGAACTGAGAAGATGGCAAAGCCAGCCACAAAACTGGTCCCAGTGTTCAGGAGGGACAAATATATGCAATCTCTAAAATAATAACAATAATAATACAAATAAATCAATCATAAAATACATATAATACATATAAAAATGCATACAAATGCATAGAGGCCATACAAAAGTTCTATAGAGGGTTTATGTCAACCTACTTGTAACAGTTATTGTTGTACTTGTTAAAACTGCCAAGTGGCATCAAACAGCCGATGCAGACAGCATAGGAATAAAATATCTGTGTGCCAGCATCCATCCAGACCTGCAAGACAAAGACATCATGAAAGACGTGACAGGCAACAATGATATTAAAATGAGAGGATTGCAGCCCTAGAAGACTGGAATTCGAGACCTGCGTTATAAATAAAAAGCCTGTTCCAAGTCTTATCTAGTCTGTGCCAGTTCCTGGGTTCGTTCGTCCATTGTGATATGTAGCTTACTCGCTTTGTTATTATGAGTTACTGTGTCTTCATGTTGCACATCATACGAAGTTAAATGAGTTCCGAGACTCATACCTGCGGATCAGCCAGGCGAGACGGTTCTGGGTAGAGGTAAAACTTGATGCCGTCTATGGCCCCTGGCAGCGTCAGTCCACGGACGAGCAGCACAACCAACATCACGTATGGAAATGTGGCCGTGAAATACACAACCTGAAAGACCAAATGGAAATGCATACTCTTTAGAGTGCATTCTGTCTGTGCCCCACATTATCTCAATCGCAGAGTTCCTCCAAAAAATCTTTAGCAGGGTAGCGACAAACATTAATCGAAAAGCAAGGCCTTGATTGGCATTGAAACAAATTAATCTTTTAAAAAATATTGAAAGAAATGTTGCATTTTGAAGTAGGATGTTACATTTGTAAAGTTGCAATAGTAACTTTAGTAACCAACAATAGTAACCAACAAAACAGGATTCTTAAAAGTTAATTTGCGACATTTATGTAATTACAGCACTTATGGATGACCTATGTCTTCTATTTAATTTGAATTCAATTTTAAAGCACCCTTCAACCATTAAAAACAAACGTTTCTCAATGACAAATAACTCATGAGTTCCAATAACAATATTTAATATTTGTACACCTTCGATTGCACAATATTTGGCAGAAGGGAAGAAAAAAAAACAGATGAGTTGAATGTGAGCGCAATCAAAAGATTGAGTTGTGACACTCTTGTTGCCAAATGAGCCGGCACCTGTCGATCGCTTGTGTGTAACAAGCAAGCAAAGTACTGTAATTTACCTTTCCTGTGGACTTCACTCCTTTCCACACGCAAAAGTAACAGATGATCCAAGACAAAAGAAGGAACAGAGCCAACTCCCATCGAACGCCGCCCATCTCATGAGCACCTGCTGTTAAATGCAGTACTCTTCTCCTGTGGGTTGCATTGCCATTAACATCAGGAGCTTCTTAGCTTCTTTTTGTACTTTATGATTCATTTGAACTTACTCCCAGAACTCCCTCACAGGCAATGTTGCATTTTCTGGCACAGTCCAGTTATAAACCTGTGTTTGATTGGACTCCACACACCTATCTGTTAAGAACGCAGTCAGCAAACAGTGCATAGACTCAATAAATTCCATGTATCGTACAGTAGCTTCATAAAAGTTGTGTGCACAAGAGCTGAGACAAGTTACTCATATTGGCAAAGTGCATTTATTTATTAGGGTTAGGGTTAGGGTTGGGGCTAGGGTTAACCTTAACCCTAAGCCGGCTGATGGGACAGGGTTAAACCTAACCCTAACTGCAGAGAAGATCGTGTCTTTTTAAACACATACACATACATATTTCTAAAATAAATGGGTCAGTATCACTATTAAGTGCTTTGGGTATCTCCATCAAAATCAGTCTTTATCAAAACGTAGCAGATAATCGAAACTTTGTGGTTTTAATATTAGTACCAGAGTTCTAAAGCAATTCCTTATTTTATATCAATCAGACAATCAGATTCTTTACACAGTTTATTAAATTTGCTGTGGTATAACTTGTGTGTGTGTCGGTGTGTGTGTATATACTGTACCTGTGTTCCAGTAGTTTCTGCAGCTCGCCCATGGGAGCGGCGAGCTGAAGGAAGAAAAGAGGTACAGCATTGCCCATGCCAAGATGATGATGTAATAGATGCTGAAGTATAAAACTACAACCAAAGTTCCATAACCAATCCCTAAAAGATTTGAAAAAAAAAAAGATAACACGTTAATATCTAAATCTCAAAATCACATTTTCACCCTTCCCAGACGTGACATTATACATTCAAAAAAATATGATCTACAGTATAAAACCTGTCAAATGTTGAATCTTGTGGCTTATGTCAATGAGCCAGGTCATGTCAATGATGGCAAAAACGCAGTGCTGATACATTAAACTCTAAACTACAGATTATTTTGCTTATTTATTAGTAAGCCGGGAAAGTTTGGGAAGATGCGGTTTAGTTTGACAGGTGTTGTGTAAACCCGCAGCAAGCGTTTACATTGGAGCAATTTCAAATCTGTGTTGAATGTGTGCTTTTGGGCATTTACAAAAAGAGAATATCTTCCTGTAAATCTGTTTTATAAACTTGTAATCCATTTGAAGAAGATATACTTAAGTGATTGACCAAAAATATGATCACACTTTTCAAATAATAAAGTGCAATGTTCTTAATTGTGGATATTGAGGGTGTAGCAATGACTCATGACTCAGAGCAATAAACTTCTAATATGCAAATACACGAAAATATGTTTTTGGGGGATCTGATATTTCTGACATAGTTCTTCAAACAAGAGCGATTTATCCTCCCAATAAAGCTCAAGAACTGTTCAAATACCCTTGTCTGTCCATGGTTTAAATCCTTTTTCTGATTTGCCAAGTCTAAATTCTTAATTAAACTGCAACAGATTTAAAATGTCACCAGTATATCTGTGAACAATTTTCCAGACTAATATTTTGTTTTTTACAAAATGATTCACTGAAGACTTAAATTCTGACGAATTTGTAAAGCAACAGATAATGAAATAATACCTCTCAAAAATGATTTTTTTTTCGTCAGTTTTTATTTTTAAATTAGGACTGATTACTTTATATTAGTCAAGCCAAGTTAGCTCAGCAGTTCATTTTTACCTTCGAAGATGGGACAGATTTGTTTCCAGCAGGTTATGGCACCCTGTTTAGTGTATTGGCCCAGAGCGATCTCCAGCAGAAATAAAGGGATGCCACACGTAAAGAGGAAGACGACATAAGGAATAAGGAAAACTCCTGGTGCAAAGAAAAATAGATGCATACATTATTATACCATATATAAGGTATAACAACTTTTTTCCTTAACAACCCCCCCTTTCACTAGTTCACATTTGACTATGTTGTGCACATATACGCAGCCAACAAAGAGGCACTTGAAAGCAACCAGTCTGAAGTCACATGGTCCACATGATTTCTCCAACTCACCGCCTCCATTTTTATAGCACAGGTAAGGGAACCTCCACACATTTCCAAGTCCAATGATTTCTCCAGCAACAGCAAGAAGAAATTCCCATTTGTTGGACCACTGTCCTCTGGCAACAATGAAGGTTCTAGGCGAGGGACGTTCCTTGAGCTTCACCTCTGGCTCATGTATCTTTTTCATGGTACTGCAACAATAGAACCTACAGTTTAAATTGGCAGAAGCATCTCTTTAAATTGCAGTTCAGGAAATCCATTCCTCCATCCCTCCATCCCTCCATCCATCCATCCATATTTCAAAACAGCTTATTCTCACAGTTGCCGCGTAGGTGCTGGAGTCTACCCCAGCTGTCTTTACCTACCATGCAGCTTTTTTGGAATGTGACAGGAAATAGAAGTACTCAGAGAAACCCCATGTAGGCAAGGGGAGAAAATCTAAACTCCACAGAGCAAGGGAACTTTAACTACAAAACCTCTCACTTTTTTGTCTTAACCTAATATTTCATACTTATTACATTATTATTGTTATTATTATTATTATTATTATTATTATTATTATTATTATTAGTAGTAGTAGAAGTACTTATTATTCTTACAACATTTGTGTGGACAGCAAAGTAAGAATTTTGACTTTTATTTGCCCATTTATTCTGTTCTGCCCATCAGCAGACCGGGCATACCTGAGTGACTGACTGAGCGACCTTCCTTAGCCATCAATAATGTACTTTAATTCAGGTATAACTACCGGTAATTGTATAGCAACAAAAATACTCACTTTTACCAAGAATTAGCGACACTGTACCTGGTTGTCACCCACAACACTGGCCCCACGTGACAGATTTAGATTTAGCCTCGCTTCATTCGCTATTGCCACATTGATTACAAAGAAAAAAGTTTCTTTTACATCACCCTTCCATAAGGCGGAGTTGTTGTCTGGACCTGAGCAATGTGAAGATCAAATGCTGCAGGGAAAAGCACGGCCTTATCAGACATTCAACATATTAGATGTGCTCCTCCCTTTCTTACAAAAACAGTCTATCATTATCCCTGCTTTGCATAATCACTACAAGTGTAGACGGGTATTGAAAACTGGTTCCAGTTGGTAACCGGTTCCGATTGTTTCAATTTGTTAATTTTGGAGTAATCAAATAATTTAGTTTAATTTCAAATATAAATGCTTTTAAATGTAGCTCTTTACCTCATACCTATAATTTTTTAAGGCTTTTTGAAATCAACTTCATATCTGTGTGTGGTCTTGTAATTTTCAAAATGAAAGGGCAGTCATGACTATTTTCACACGTGGACATCCATGAATTTAATAATGGGATTTTTTTTCTTCCTTGTTATTGAACTGCCAAAGATGATAAAATGTTAAGGAATTGATCAACTAATCAAACTTTTTTAATCAACTGATCAAATTGATCAACATATAGTGATAGGCATTCTTTGTTAGGAGCTTGATTACCGCTGACACATCTTAAACCTTAAACCTGCCTAACTCAAAACCAGACCAATGTTCTCCACATATCTGTGTTTGAATAATATTAATTCAAAGGCAAAATAAGTAATGTCATTTACAAGGTTTAAAACAATTATATATACCTATAATGCAATATTTTATACATCTGTTTTAGTGTTTGCACTTTCAAACGCACTTTTGTCAAGTGCCGCCTTATTGCCTCTTTGCTGTCAACAATAAGGCTGCGTGGATCATTTTCTGGTGGACTTTGACCCATTATGAAAAGGAAAACACGGCTTGCCTTGTCCATTCAAGACAAAAATGCGAGAGCAGTGTCATGTGGATGTCAGCATGTGGGAAGAGAAACACACCAAAGTGTAGCAAACGATCAGCAAAGCATTTTTGGAGACCTGAGGGGTCAGATGATGACTCTCCGTATCCGACAAGGATGAAATGACGAGTAGGAAGAAGAGGATGTCCGGGATTTAAATGGGAAGAACTATTTGGCGTGTCAGATAGTGATGATGACTTTTATGGCATATTCAGTTGTGTCAAAAAATAAAGCATTGAGACTTCAAATCGTTTTATTGTTGCAACATTAGTTTCAGCATTTAGTAACTACCGTATTTTCCGCACTTTAAGGCACACCTAAAAGCCTAAATTTTTTTAAAAAGCTGATGGTACGCCTCATAATCCGGGGCGCCTTATATATGGATCAATATTGAGATTGGTATTCATAGATGGGGAATGAACTGAGAAAGTAAGCTTTCCTGTTTCTTTCGTGTGTTTACAGTTGAACAAGGTTGGTGATATTGACATTGAGTTATTATGCTATTGAGAGTTTAGCATTATTATTTTGAGTTATTGTTATTACTTTGAGTATTACTAAATTGTGATTGCACTGGAGGAAAAGTTCCCTGACATAAATGTTGCACTACATGTTATACCTTGCTGTCAAATGATTAACTGTCACGGAAATACTAATTAAATAAAACATAAGACCGTTGTTTATTCATTTTGGGAGTGAAAGCTGGTTTGTAATCTACTAATAAAGTTTGACAGCTTCTACAGTTGCGCCTTATAATGCGGTGCGTCTTATATATGAAAAAAGGTTTTAAAATATGTCATTAATTGGGGGTGCGCCTTATAATCCGGTGCGTCTTATAATGCAGAACATACGGTACTAAAGTCAGGGGTTTGTCAAATTCAACCAAAATTGAAGTAAAAAAGCGGGGGGTCAACTTGTACATGGAAAAATATGGCAGTCTACCTTCCCTGGACGAGATTGCAAGCTCTTCTAACCTGAGCAGAATGAGGAACATTATCAGAGACATAAATCGTGATAGTCACCAAGCTTTCAAACTCTTGCACTCAGGTCAAGGAGCTCAATAAGATGGAAAAATGCACTTTGAGACAGCATTCTCCCCGGAACTAGTGCCATTGTGAATAACAATATAACACACTGAATGTAGTAATTTCCAACAATGGTGGACGGGTGCCCAGGGTGGTGACGAATGATGGTTGAGCAAAGTTTTGTAAAATAATCTGCAGATTTGAAAGACAAATTGATCATTATTACTGACCTTTTCACTCAGCAGAGTTGTCACCTGGACTCGAGCAGCGTGAAGAACAAAGACCGCTGGGAAAAGCGTTGCTTCATCGGACTGTGTGGAAGTGCACTTTCGCTTGTGACAACATAATATATTTCATCACCTGTTAACATCAGTACAGCTATGGATATTAGTTATAAACTGGTTCTTGTCGCGAACCGGTTTTAAGTGTTTTAATTTCCTAGTGTTGTTTGCCACTTTTAAACACTTATCTTGTTGACAGTTACAATCTTAAAGAAAAGTGAATGCTGATCCATTTGCATATCCTCCCTTTTCCATTTTGTTAAGAGAACACTCGAGGCCAAGGCAGGGATAGGTGCATGTTACCATCCCCAAAACTAGAAATGGGTCCCTCAGCACATTTGGCAAGTTGAGACTCTTTTGGTGAAGTTAGCCTAATGAGTTTATTTGAGTGGTGGTGTTTGCTGTTTAGAACTTATTTTGAATATTCAAAGAAACTATATAAAGCTGTGGTATACATGTCGATTTTTTTTTTCTTATCCCTCTTTTCCATCAGAATCTTAGAGAGGTTTTTTTTTTTCATAAGTAAGCACATGAGTAAACCATGGCAAGCAACTGGAGCAGCAACTAGCACAGTAAGTTCAGACAAGTCATCACCGCCTTGAGCAGCCATCCTCATTAATGCCGTTGATGCTAATCAAACTTAGGTCGCCTGTCAGTCTGCTGGTAACACCATTGCTTGCACAAGCTAGGGCCGTAGCAATTCATGAAGGCCTTAAGGCAAACGGAGCCAATCCACTTTTACAGTCACAGTCTCCCAAAACCATCCCTTCTGTCAATCTTTACTTAATCATGTGTAATATCATTTTATAAAACAACAAATATAATATTGGCACATGGAGATTGCCTTTTCCTCCTGATTGTGTGTCTGTGTGTTTTTTTTTTCATTTTCTTTGTATACAAGAACAGTATTGTATGTTCAAATTGTGCAGAATGGTAATCTACCTTTCGCTCTCTCTCTCTCTCTCTCTCATATATATATATATATATATATATATATATATATATATATATATATATATATATATATATATATATATATATATATATATATATATATATATATATATATATTGTATTTGTCAGCTTCGGACAACCTGGTGAGTGTGTGTTCCTGCTATACTATCAGTTATCAGTTCATACAGTGGCTTCTATTTTGTTCTCCAAGAACATAATGGTCATACACAGACCAGCTCATCCTGTAGTCAGATCACGGTGTCTCTGTTCGCTCCTTCCCCCGACAACTTTTCCAATCATGATTCAAACCCTTTACGGCAATATTCAAACTTTGCGGTCAGTGTGCGTGCGTATGACTGCGAGTCGCACCGCTCTCATATGTCACAACATCCGTCACCGCATGTGTCACTAAAATGCTGGTCTGCTATTGATCGGTGTCACGGCATCACTTTAATGCTGGTCCGCTCTTTGTGGGTTTAACGGTGTTACTAACATGCTGTTCTGCTATTGGTTGGCGTCACACTGTCACTAAGATGCCGAAATGCTAAAGACTTACAATATCGTATTTATTGTGCATTTAATTGCTTAATTCAAACTTTAGCTGGTTACCCATTGGTCCCAAGGTTGCTCGTGATGTTAAAGGGAGAAGTAAAAAGATGATTGGCATGGAAACAAAGCTGGGGATAATCAAGAAATACAAAGAAGGCTGAACTAGGCTAGGCCACCCTCACTAAGGATTATGGCTGTAAGTAGCTCAACAACGTCACTCAAAGATAAATAAAATTTAATTTTTCCTTGATACATTATCTTTTTATTCATGATGTTATTGAAATGTATACTGTAGATGTACAGTATCGTATATATAAGAAGCACTTACATTGGACATAAGATCATAAAGAGCTTACAAGTTGTTTGTATGCCTCACAGTATTCAAAAGAAGTGTTCGATGTTTTCACAACATGACTGATTGTTCAAGAACTTCTTTCTCCAATTTGGGAGAGGGAAGATCTTCAGATGGAGTGCAAAGGATGGCAACTCGCTGGCAAAAAAGAATGTTGAATAGTTACAATTTTAAAACATTTTGTGGGGATTAAATCCTTCTAAGCATTGAGTAAAGATGATGATCGTTACTACAAATCAAATCCAAAGTTTACCTGAAAAAGAGTACCAGGGGTGTTAATCAGGTTGTACGTCATCCAAAAAGGAACGTTGAGTGTGGAAGAGAGGATGAGCCACCAGCCCAGAGCATAACCCCACCATGGATACTCCATGGTGTTGTTGAACTTCAAAGGTTTGTATTTGACCAAGGAGAAGATGAACGTTGCCTAATAAACATGATTGAATGAAACACTAGTGGGACCGTATGATGGTTGAGGACAGCCTTGAATATTTACTTACTGTGCAGATGATTGGAGTGACGTATTTCAGGAGGTGTTTAATCAGTGGTAAAGGCCTGTACCCAATCATGTCCTTGATGTTGTCATAGAAACGATCTGCTCCTGTGGTCACATTTTGAAATACATGAGGAGGAAAACTGAGTGCAAGTGCAGTAGCCACTCAAATGAGAATTCTACTCACCATAAGCCCATCCAACGCACACAGACTGAAGTATGGCAAAGAGAAGAAGAGCCATCCCACTGCAGGCATAATAGTCAAACAACTGAAAGATGTATAATCCTCCCTGTAAGTGTGACAAGGACGCACCTTTGAATTGAACAAATCTAAGAAAAAGTCAAACGCTGAAATGAGGCTTGATTCCACCTTACTTCAGTGACCATTGTTAGGCCGATGAAGAAACAGAGAACAGTGATGAGGAGAAGAAGCACTTTGCGTCTATGGCCAACGTAGAAGATGGAAGGTTTCAGGTCACAGATGCCGGTTGCCACAGCTTCCATGTATATAAACTGAATGAGATACATTTATATTATATGTCAATTTGAATAGGTTTTGTTGATTTCATTACAGTTGGCTTATGAGGAAAACAATAGAAAAGTCAACAACCTCACTGTCCAATCCAAGCAGGAGGATCGTGACGAAAAAGCAAATGGCCCAAATCTGTGGAAACGGCATCATGGCCACGGCTCGAGGATAAGCGATGAAGGCCAGGCTAGGACCTGTGACAAGAAAACAGTCCTATTTTTCGAGTGTGTCATCCTGTAATCCCTCACAGGAACCATTTGTGACATTTTACCTGCTTCCACTACTTTGGATATGTCTATGTTCTGCTCATAAGCCATGAATCCTAGAACCGAGAATATGGCAAAGCCGGCCACAAAACTGGTCATGGTGTTCAGGAGGCACAAATATATGCAATCTCTGAAAAGGAATAAATAATAAATGATTATTGTTAGGAGCATGCCCTAATAGTGTCAGACATGTACTGTATACAAATGTGTAGGGGCCATATAATCAATGCAATTTTGGTTTTCTGTATGTCTTTGAACTCAGCTTGTTGTAGCTTCCTTCAAGTGACACGAGATTCTTTTGTTCCTAAATCAGCAGCAAGTCTATCATACAAGAAATATACAGTGTTGTTGTTCCCTTTAATTTTAGCTCTGTACTTTAGAGAAACATGTCTGTGGTAGTATAATCACTGACTTAATCGCATATTTAGGTGTATTTCATATTGACACAGCAGGTTTTATGTTAACTTACTTGTAACAGTTATTGTTGTACTTGTTATAACTGCCAAGCGGCATCAAACAGCCGATGCCGACAGCATAGGAATAAAATATCTGTGTGCCAGCGTCCATCCAGACCTGCAAGACAAGGACATCAAGTCGCTAGAGGCAAACATCATCTTTGTAATCATTGTTAGGTTAGGCCTTTTTGGCACATGTGATCAGGTGAGTGACTTGAGCTTAGACATGATGTTGCAGTGACCTTTCCTTGCTCTTCATCTTCCTGTCCCTCTACACCCTGGCACATATAATTTAGTTTAAACTGGTTAAGACCCTAAGGTCATACATAGTCACAGAGGTTTGGAATAGTTCCCCTCTTTGCTTGTGGGCAGCCAAGATTAAACATGAGTTGTCAACTAGTAGTCCGGCCATCACGTTCTTGCTCAAAACCAGTTTGACATAATTTCAATCAATCAATCATTCAATTGATCAATCAACCAATCAAAATTAGAAAAAAGTGCAACCAATTTCCTGCACTACATAAAACCTGGTCTCCTTGCCAGTATTCGACTCATTGTCTCGCGTTCCCTCGCCAAGCTTTCCAGTATGTTCCCTCGCCTGCATGCTCATGCCTTGACCCTGCCTGTCCCTAACCACTTGCCTGCCTGCTGACCATTCTCATCTGCTTGTGTCTTGACCCAGCTTGTCCTCTTGGATTCGTTCTTCCATCATATGTAGTTTACTAGCTTTGTCATTGTGTGTCTTGATGTTTCACATCATATGAAGTTAAATGCGTTCAGAGACAAACCTGCGGATCAGCCAGGCGAGATGGTTCTGGGTAGAGGTAAAACTTGATGCCATCCATGGCCCCGGGCAACGTCAGTCCACGGACAAGCAACACAACCAACATCAAGTATGGAAATGTTGCCGTTATGTACACAACCTGTCAGACCAAATTGAAGTACACATTCTATCGAGTGCTGTTTCTCTGTGCTAAACATGATCCCAAAGTTCAAACACCATTCGCAAATCACTTTTGGCAAAGCATTGAATACATGAATCCAAAACTAAAGAGGCCTTTTTTTTTTTACAAAAATGTTAATGTGATATGTAGGATGTTATGATTGTAAAGTTACAATATCAGTATCAAATGTCAATCATGAGCCTAGAACCAACAAAACAAAAGATTGAGTTCTTTTTTGTTGCTAAGCAAACTGACACTTGTAGCTAGATTGTGTGCAGCAAGCAAGCAAACCTATTACAGTCATCTACCTTTCCTGTAGATTTGACTCCTTTCCACACGCAAAAGTAACAGATGATCCAAGACAAAAGAAGGAACAGAGCTAACTCCCATCGAACACCGCCAATCTCATGAGCATCTGCTGTTAGCTGCAGTACTCTTCTCCTGTTGGTTGCATTGCCATTAGCATCAGGAATTTTCTTAGCTTCTTTTTTGTTTTGTTTTGTTTTGTTTTGATGAAGCATTTGAACTTACTCCCAGAACTCCTTCACAGGCAATGTTGCATTTTCTGGCACAGACCAGTTGAGACCACGTGTTTGATTGAGCTCCACACACGTCTCTGTGCACAGACTCATTAAACTCCATCTACAGTACATTTATGAAAGTTGCTCACACATACAGTAATTGATTTACATATCATCCCAAATAAGGCAGCTTGGTGAAAGAGTGGTTAGCTCGTGCCCTTCACAGTTCAGAGTCCTGAGTTCAATTCCAGCTCGCTCCTGCCATCTTGTGTGGAGTTTGCATGCTCTCCTTGAGCTTGCGTGGGTTCTCTCCGAGCACTCTGGCTTCCTCCTACACTTAAAAAACATGCATGCCAGGTGTCTTGGACACTCACAATTGTCCTTGAGTGTGATTGGGTGCATGAATGGTTGTTCGTCTCCCTGTGCCCTGCAATTGGCTGCCAACCAGTTCAGGGTGTCCCTTGCCTACTGCCTGAAAACAGCTGGGAACTTTGAGTTATTAAAGAAAAACACAGCGGAACTTACAATGAATTACATTTGAATTATTCGCTGATGTTTGGATGACATGATGACCTGTCTACCTGACATGAGGTGAGGAGCAGCATAGTATACATAATGTCCAGCTGTATTGGCATATGCTATGGCAGTATTGTACGTCGGTCTGGCTTCTGCTTAATATTTTGCTAAAGGGTCATATCATGGTGTTTTCCACTTTTGTGGCTTTGTCATTTGTATAACTTTTTTGTGAAAGCACGTTCAAGACAAAAAACTCAAGGTCATTCAGTGGGACATTCTGTGGAGACTTCAAACTTCTGTGGCTAGCTAGCTTTTTGGATTAACTCCTTAAAACTCCTTTAGCAAAAGATGCATTACAATCTCAACCCTAAACTCATTAAAACCTCTACTCCAAAAGCAAGTGCTTGACGTTCAAAATGAGGTCTGAACATGTGAGGACCGGCCAATGTCGGTATAAATTGAAACACACGTATGTGTACATACCTGTGTTCCAGCTGTTTCTGCAGTTTGTCCAAGGGAGCTGAGAGCTGAAGGAAGAAAACAGGTACAGCAATGCCCAGGCCAATATGATGATGTAATAGATGCTGAAGTATAAAACTACAACCAGAGTTCCATAACCAATCCCTAACAGATTTGAGGAAAAAAATATAACATGTTAATGTGTAAATTCAAAAATCACATTTCTACTCTTGTTTCCAAACATGACATGGCACATACAGCATAAACACTGTAAAAATAGCAATTCCTGTTATGATTCAAATTAAAGATGGCAGATATGTGGCGCTGATCTTTTAAAGTGAAACACTAAACTGCAGTTTATTTATTTTATTAATAAGTATCCCTTCCTCCATACCAACAACCTGATTTTGCTGAAAATGGAATGAGACAAATGCATGTTTGCAAAAGAACAGATATCACAACATGTCATAGCAATCCACGACCGTCCCGAACTTAACGTGTAGTTGAGAGCAATAAAGAGACAGTTGCATCAGAATCAACATTTTAAGAACTACCATTCAATGCAGTAAAGCCATAATTAATGAACATCTCTCAAAATTGATTGAAGTATTATTTTTGACAACTTTTGTATTCAGTATGGATACTTTATATCAGTGTCACAGAATGCTGTAGCCCGGGAGTGCATTTTTACCTTCAAAGAGGGGACAGATTCGCTTCCAGCCAGTAACGGCACCCTGTTTCGTGTACTGGCCGAGAGCGATCTCTACCACAAACAGAGGGATGCCACATGTAAAGAGGAAGACTGCATAAGGGATAAAGAACACTCCTGGCGGAAAGAAACATGGATGCATATATTATTATCCAGTATATAAAATCCAAAAAACAATTTAACGTTTTTTCTTTCTTAACACTCCCCTTTCACTTGTTCACTTTTCACTACGTCATACACATAAACACAGTCAACGAGACACTTGAAAGTGACCACGCCAGCCTGTAGTCACATGGTCCACACGGTTTCTTTGTTGATGATTCTCCTGTTCTCTCTAACTCACCGCCTCCATTTTTATAGCACAGGTAAGGAAACCGCCACACATTTCCAAGTCCGATGATTTCTCCTGCAACAGCAAGAAGAAACTCCCTTTTGTTGGACCATTGTCCTCTGGCCACAGTGATGGTTCTCGGTGAGGCACGTTCCTTGAGCTTCACCTCTGGGTCATATGTCTTCTTTATGGCACTGCAACAATAGAACCTGCAGTTTAGCAGAAGTATGGACCTCTTTGACTTGTTGTTCCATGTCATGAGGAAAATCATCCATCCATCCATCCATCCATCCATCCATCCATCCATTATAAATGCTTATTGGTACAAAGTCTGCAGGCATGCTTGTACTAAGTAATCTGAAGGGTTACCACACTTCTGAAATGACTAATTTGGACAAAGCATCTGTCATAATGTTATTCTTATAGGTTAATTAATTTTATACCCATTTATTTGAGGACATTGATTATGTTAATATTTTTTCACAATAATTAGTAACCGCTGTAGGAAATATGTAACTCAATATGTAATCCATTTTCTATAGCTGCTCAACCTCACTAGGGTCCACATCCACAATCATACCTAATGCATGTTTTTGGAATGAGGAAGGAGACCTGAGTGCTTGAAGAAGACCCACGCAAGCATGAGGAGAACATGCAAACTACACATGAAGGCCGAAGAACACTGAAATTGAACCTGGGACCTCTGAACTGTGAGGCAAATGTGCCAAAATGTCATCCGCCACCTTTAATATCATGCAATAAAAATGTAATATAAGTACAATAAAGCTCTAGAAACTCACAATGTTCTATCACTTGGAAGCCATTCGCAAAAGAAGCCTGTGAGCTACTCATCTGATCCTTGGGGGCTACCTGATGTATGCGTGCACCACATTGGTGACCCCTGATTTAGAGCGTTCAATTGAACTACCATGCATGTGTTTGGAACATGGGAACAAAATGGAATACCTGAAGAAAAAACAAACAGGCACTGAGAGAAAATGTGTCCCTTAGTGACAGACTTAAAGACCTTCCTTCAACAAGATTGTACATTGGTTTATGTGTAACCCATAGTACCACAACAGAAATACTCGCTTTTACCTTGAAATTCCTACACCGTATATGGTTCTCACCCACACTGATGCGACGGGCAAAAACAATGATGTGAAACATGACCCACCCTTTGTTATACTGCTTCAAAAATTACGAGGAAACACTGTACAAAAAAATGTTCTTTTACATTACCTCTCCATTAGGCGTGATAGTCGTCAGGATTTGAGCTGTGTGAAGATCAGAAGCTATGGGAAAAGGCACTGCCTGATATTTGCCTGATCAGACATCAACATATGGAGTTGCTCCTCCCATTGTTCCAAAACCATATGTCATTATCCCTCCTTAACATAATTACTACAATTACTGAATTAAAAACCGGTCCTTGTTGAGAAATTTTTCTCATTGTTTAACTTCGTTGAGATCATTTGATGATGTTGGAATAAGGTTCACTTGGTTGGCATCATTGGTTGATTAATGAATAATGAAAGAAATTGCCAACAGGTCACCCAACAGGTCAGGACATGGGACCACCTCCCTTCGGTAGACCGACTAATAAAAAAGATCTGTAGTGTTGCTGACGCGATGAATGTGTGTGTGCATGCGTGTGTTTATCTCGGCTCATACATGAACATGCAGGAATCTTTCACCAAGGTATGAAAACACACTATTCAAATGGCTCCGCAAATAAAGTCAAAATTAAATGTGAAAGACAACAACATCGACTGAGTCATGGCATTATATAACGGCAATTTAGCTGTAAAGAACCTCCAGTGGTAAATTTTCACAATTATAAAGCGAGCGCTGTGTGTGAAGACATGAATTAGTGTGAGTGAAGTACTGTATATTCCAGAGTACAGTGGTGCACACATGTTTGAAATGGAGTGTTAAGTAAAATTAAATGAATTAAGGATATGTGGCTATTGAAAATGGATGACTGGATGGATGGATGGAAGGAAGGAAGATAAACAACTGCTGCATGTGAACTCTGCCTCACCGTCGGTACCATCTCCAGTTTGGTCGACGTGCAACAGCAAGTATGCGGGGACAACTTAAGCCATCGAGAGAGAATCTCTCACTGTCTCTCCACTACAGTCAGTGTACATGAATGGCCATTCAAAAGAATCTTCTATTGCGACGAATTGGTGTTACTTCTGGTACCCATTAGTCATTCTTAAATGTTACAAAAAATGTTCCTTAATTTTGGGACACAATAATATAAATTTTGCTGGTGGCCTAAGGAACGTGTTACATGCCTAAAAGTCTGGGAGGCCTGAGAAGGTATGCAGAGCAGTTGTCATTAAAATATGCACACACGCTAACCAAACTCTCAGGTTGGCTAAATAAATAAGATGTGGCAAAACCACAAATAATTATATTTACCAGTGGCGGTCCGTGACTTTCACATGTACGCCTTCAGTGATGTCAAACTCTAATAAATAACCCTCATTCGCACATGTACGCATTACTCAGGGTATTTTCCGGAGCATTTAAATGTCAATAAACCAACACCAGCAATTAAAACTTGTCTTTATATGTAATGCTGTCAAAACTTAAAAAAATGAATATGAATTTAAAATAAATATCCACAAAATTTTATGAAGTCTAATTTACAAATCGCATTTCAATAAAAGAAGAACAGTATTTTATTTCGTTACTTTTAATTGAATATGAAAGAAATAAAACAACACAAACATTAAAAATGAAACAATAAATAAAGAAAATGCTATCACTCACCAAAAACAAAAACGGCGGTCACAATCCATCAGTCTTTTCAAAATCTCCCAATTTTTCTTCCTCTTCCTCTTCATCATGGAGTTCTCTCTTTCCCTTCCCACTAACAAGTACAGTGTATCCACTCGAGTGTCCCCGACTCGAGTTTTTAAAAGCAGTGTAGCGCATTGAGGAGCTCTTTTAACCTTCAAACTGAGATGTGCAATACTGTATATCCACTCGGGTACCCCAAATGTTTTTAAAAACACTGTAGCTCATGTGTCCAGCCGTGCTTTGGTGTCTCGTTGCTGCCTTGGTTAAACAATTGAAGTTTGCAAATCCAGTGTAGCTCCAAACACTAAATCAATCCTTTGCAAACAAAGGACATTCCCAGCAGAACTATTTGCCAAGGTTAGCTCACGCCCCTAGTAGCCCAGTCAACCAGCCAGAAAAATGTCGAAGTCCAGCTCACGCCCCTATTCGCCCAGTCAGAAAAAAAGCAAAGGCTCCAGTTGGAAAGGGATAAGCATGTGAGAGTTGTCCTTACATTTAACTTAATAAAAAAGGAACTTTGATCAAATTTGATGTCTTATACATCATGGATGTGCAAGACGTAAAATGATTATATATACTTGCTCATCTTTAACATCGGAAATATCGACTTTTGTCAAGTCCTGCCAGTTTGCCTGTTTATGGTTGCATTGAGCATAAAAAGGAAAAAAAAAATACACTACAACTATGTGGTTTCATGCTATACATGTGACAATAATTCGACAATCTTCACAAATGAAACATCCACTGCCTTTGTTTTACCATCACCAAACTCACATGTTACGTTGGCACTGAACTGGGGTGCACCAATACTCGAGATCGACTTGTAGTCAAATAATACAGCATGTCCTCTCACAATGTGATGCCACTTTTATTTCGGTTTATTCACACTAACATGCTCCGTTGGTTTTTTAACTATGTAACTATGTAAAATATGCTGAAATTATTGTGCTTGCATTGGAATCCACCCACAGCATTTTATGGTTCAAGACACAAATCCCTCCCCTGTCAAAAAGGTTCTTCCCATCACAGAACAATAACCAACTGAGATACTGGTGATGCTGGCCGCTCCTCAGTGAAACCCAATGCAGGCTACCTATATGGAAAGAAACACTGGTATCTGCTTTAACAGGACTTTTCACTCGTGACCACACTCCTGCTGCTCAAGGTAAACTCTCCTTAAACCACATTTTCCTTAGCTAATTATTATTTTTTTGTTTACAAAAATATAAATTATTTGACATATTCGATTCACTTAACCCTTGAATAGATGGACTATAACTTACATCAGGATTTTTTAAGTATTTTTAAGACTAAAGATCTATTCAAATGAGAAAGAATGTGTCCACTTGAGTGACCATTGTCCCAGAAAGTATTAACGCTGTGTTTGCCGAGTTGTACTTGTATTACTGTCTATGATTATCATATATAATGTAACCTAATTTAAATTTTTTAAAATTTCAATATTCTTATTTATTTAACGTTAAATAAAATGTTTCAGTTTGTGACTTGAAGGATAGATAAAAGGAAGAACTGTTTAATTTGACTAAAACGTTGTTTATATATATATATATATATATATATATATATATATATATGTATAGAACAAAACTACAAGTAAATACAGTACTAGCAACAATTTGACATCTTAAACCAAACTCAATATGGATTACTATAATCAACAGTACTTACATTTAGTAACAGACACAGAGACCACATTATTAAAATGAGCAAACACCCAAACCAAATTCTCAGTGCAGCTAAATAAACAAGATGCTCAATCCGCAAATAATGTTATTTACTATTGTACTGTATGTAATTAGGGTATTTAAACAGTATGACACTTTTCATTTTATTTATTTAAACACTATATGAATGGTTTCTTTGAGTCTAACTTTTCCATTATCATCATTGTATGCCTTCATTGATTGGCTGTGAGATATCCCTTGTCTGTACTGCCTTTTCTATTTAAGGTTCCTTGCTCTAGAGGCAATACTGAACCCCTCTGATATATGTTGGTATGTTCAGATTAGCCCTAAGTAAAGGTACTAATGGAGCCCACACAATTGAACACATGGAATGAGGGTACCAAAGTCAAAGCTGCATCCAAAGGCCAGCAGAGAGAGCAGTGGTCCAGTAAAATTGAATACATCTTCGCTATGGCAGGAAATATCATCGGCCTGGGAAATGTCTGGCGATTTCCATACCTTTGCTACAAAAATGGAGGAGGTAAAAAGTACTTCAGTTGGTTTGAATGTTAACAATGGTTTTTTGTTGTTGATTTTAGTTCTGTTCTGCAATGTTTTTGTGCACATTTATGGATTTGTTTTTTGTTAAACCCACTGACAATTCTTTGAATAAAAATTGATAGCAGCCATTATTGCTTATGTAGGTGTTGCTAAATCCCTGAGTATATTGATAAACAAAAAGGAAAAACAAAAGCTGGGGAGTTGTACATTGTGTCAAAGTTCAGCATTCCTACATCTTACAAAAACTTTGAACAGGACATTGAAGGTCACTTTCGCAGCCTTCAAAAAGCCACAAACTCAAAGATGTTCCTTTTGTTTCAAAGGAGTCTTCCTCTTACCATATTTGCTGTTCTTCTGCACCTGTGGCATGCCCCTCTTTTTGCTGGAAACATCGTTGGGCCAGTATACCAGACAGGGTGGAATTACATGCTGGAGAAAAGTCTGTCCTCTTTTTGAAGGTCTGTCCGTACTCTCCTACCTTCTGACCACTGTTGCTCCCTTTATCAAGTGAAATAAGTCAATAGTAAACAATTATACCTACAATTCGTTGGCAAACAAAGGGAGACAAGAGAAAGATGCTATTGAAGTATTGATTTTGATTTTGAACTGCTATTTAACTAAGAGATATCCATCCATTTTCTATAAATATGTCGGGACTAATATATATATATATATATATATATATATATATATATATATATATATATATATATATATATATATATATACAGTATATATGTTGGGATGCTGTGTTATAAAGAAAAAAACAGAAAAGTGATATTTCATGTTTTAACAGAAACATGTTTTTGTATTTTGCAAACATGCAGGCTTAGGGTATGGCAGCCAGCTGGTGGTTTTCTACATCGGGATATATTACATTATCATTTTAGCTTGGGCCTTTCGCTACCTGTTTTCATCCTTCTCATCCGAGCTCCCCTGGGCCAGCTGTCATAACAGCTGGAACACAGGTATGGAGACAAGATTTTCCCATAACTGATATGTACTTTGTCTAATTTAACTTGCTTGTATTTTCTTATTGGAAACAAAGACAATTGTTTCGAATCCAGCCACAATCAATCTTTGCAAGAATTTGAAAATGGCACATCTTCAGTTTTAGAGTTTTGGGAGTAAGTATAATGTTGTATGGGGTATTTATGTGTGGGTTTTGTTCCTGTTTCTGATCGGATCTATTGCGCAGGAGGAGGATTTTGCAGCTATCAAGTGGAATTGAACACGTTGGAAACATTCGTTGGGACTTGGCCCTTTGTCTTCTTCTTGCCTGGGTATTGTGTGTCTTGTGTATTTGGAATGGAGTCAAATTCACAGGAAAGGTAAAAATATTAATATGCTTGTAGGTAACAATACATCCATTTAACTGACGCATGAAAGTGTCTGCCCTAAGAGCTAGCTACAGTACACTGATGAGCGCTGCACTTGTTTACATAATGGCCACACATCAACACAAGGTCATTTTTAGAAGTTGTTCGTCATTTTTATGAATATAATCAATGAAATATTTGTATTCTCAAAATTCCAAATATACTTTTGAATTCACGTTTGAATGTTATCTTTTATTCAACTTGCATTGATTTTTTTTTGCCCTTAAACATCATCTCTGGTCGGCGGATGAGCGTATATAATTTTGAGAACAGTTTTTAAGCCCTTCCTGGTTTCATTTAGGTGGTCCCATTCACTGCCACGTTTCCATATGTCATGCTCTTGGTGTTACTTGTTCGTGGTTTAACGTTACCAGGAGCCAAAGAAGGAATCAAGTTCTACCTTTACCCAGATGCTTCCCGGCTTGGAGATCCATTGGTACCATCATGTTGCTATTTATACAAACAAATTCTCAGTGAGGGATTTGCAGTCTTTTTAAGTTAGATACTTCTTTGGCAGGTTTGGCTGGATGCTGGCAGTCAGATCCTCTACTCCTATGCAATTTCCTTTGGTGTTTTGACATCTTCAAGCAGCTGTAACAAATACAACAACAACTGCTTCAGGTGTGCATAATGCTAAAGTGGTTAAAAAAATCATTGCTTTGACAAATTTGAAAATTGATTTTCTTGTATTTCCCAACAGGGACTGCATTTTTTTGTGCTTGCTGAACGTCTCGACCAGCTTTGTTGCCGGTTTTGCTATTTTTTCCGTGCTTGGCTTTATGGCCAAGGAGCAAGGTGTGGACATTTCCATGGTGGCTGAATCAGGTATAGATGCTTGACAATACATTCAGAATTGAAGCTTATCAACTGTGTCAGGACAATAACTGCCTTGTTTTGTTTTTTTGGTCTTTGCAGGTCCAGGTCTCGCTTTCATAGCTTATCCTCGCGCTGTGGCTCTGATGCCTCTTCCTCAGCTTTGGGCCATTTGCTTCTTTGCCATGATTATCTTTTTAGGATTAGACAGCCAGGCAAGACTCGTTTAGTCCAGAAACAATCTGAGCACTTGAGATTTAATATAACATTGAAATGACCAACAACGATTTGTGTCCTTGCCGTAGTTTATCTATCTGGAGGCACTGATCACCAACATTGTTGACGCATTCCCATCCATTTTTAGAAGTAAATGTGAACGAAAGCTCCTTGTTCTTGCTATCAGTGTTGCAAGCTTCTTTGCAGGACTACTATTGGTTACAGAGGTTAGCAAGCCTCGTTTGCATTGGTTTGCATTGGGTGACGCGATGGCAACGTTGTCATTTTCTTTTTACTGCAGGGAGGCCTCTACGTTTTCCAGCTGTTTGATCATTACTCCTGCAGCGGGATGACTATTCTTTTTTTTGTCATTCTCGAGTCCGTCTGCATCGGATGGGTTTATGGTATGCGCTTTTGATTTGGTTGCATTCACAAAAAAAGTAGCTGTATTCACATGGGGGTTTTGCAAATTTTTGAAGATAACAATCCTAATGAACGGCATATGTTCTGAAGGCGCAGATCGTCTGTGTGATAACATCAATGATATGATTGGCTATCATCCGTGGCCTTTTATGAAATACTGTTGGCGGTATCTGACACCAGCTATTTGCACTGTAAGTATCAGAAATTTCTTTATAGACAAGTTCTACCAAATAGAACTGAAGTGAATCTGGAACCCGATTAAACAATACCAACCATTATTGTAACGAAGTATTGTCACATGTAAACCACAAAACCACACAGTGAAATACTTACTCTGTTCACCTCAGCAAACAGAGAACGGCAACCACGGTGGGCGCCGCCATGCTAAACATCTCTTAAAGTGTATTAATTTGCAAAAAAACAAAACAGTCTCATTGCCGACATAGTTAGGTAAAACAACATGATGGCAACAATAACAAAGAACAAAATATATTCTAAATTACAATGACATAAATTGAGACATTCTGGTTCTTTCTTGGTTTGATATCCCATTTACTGGTTTCTTTTAGTGCACTTTGGTATTTACTTTGGTCAAATACACACCATTGAAGTTCAACAACACTTATGAATACCCGTGGTGGGGCTATGCTATCGGAGGAGTCCTTGCTCTGTCGTCACCACTCATGGTACTGTTGTGGATGTTCTATGCTGTCATTCTCACTCCAGGTACTCTAAGACAGGTAAGTAGGTAAATATATATCATGTATTTGCGTGTACCATGTAGTATACCCATGTGAAGTTTTCTATAGTTTTCCGCAAATGCTGTGTAATTACGCAATCAATAGGTGCTGTGGCATTCTGTTTGTTGAGCATTTTTGAGCAATATAGCGCAGACATAAATGTTTCTTTGATCTCGACAGAGGCTGAAGGTTCTATGTACACCAGCAAAAGATTTACCCTGTGCTGCATTGAGGGAATCGTTGAATCAAGAGGAGATTCAGACATTTACATGATGTCAAATGACAGAGATTATTTCATCTATGAGAGCTTGGGGGATCCCTAACCTAAATGTGGCACCATAGACACTGTAGTGATCAACATGGAACACCAATTTTGACCACTTTTTGAAAAGGAAGTTTCAAATAAAGACTTAAAAAAAACCCAATATGTGTCAAATTTGAATCTTCATTGTAAAGTCTTTGAACCACATTTTTGCAATTTAATGTTGTTCTTAAATCTTCAATGGAGAAAACATAGAATTTTGAGGTTGATTTCTTCATTCATTATTCATACATTTAAACCCCATCAAAATACAGAATAAATTCACGTGTATGGTAGTTTCTCAGTTTTTAAATACAGTATACTCATATGTGATGTAACTGTAAGAGAGGAAATCAAATTTGAAATTGATTCAAACTAGTTTGTCACTGTAAACCAATCATCTAGCTGTATGAACATATCAATTAAAAACTGCATTAAAATATCCTCCAAAATTAAACCATCTGAAAATGAATGTGTACTAATACAAAATTGAAAATGTTATGTTAATTGTCATCCAGAGATCATTTAACACCTTAAAGATTTACGATGTTGAAATAATGGAATGAGAACAAGCAAAAAACCACTAGAGGGTGCTATTTCATACTAATCCAAATACTGTATCCGAGATGATCATACAGTTAATTTTGTTGTTGCAATCAACACACACACGCACACAAACACACACGCACGCACGCACAGGCGGTGCTCCTATACAAAAATAATACCATACATGGATATTGTAGTACAATAGAAATAGAAAACACAATAATAAAACCATGTTATATATGGTTGAATCAACACGGTAATAGTAATATTGATCAGATAAAAACTGTTAAAGAACATCATTAAAATAAATAGTGAGTCATCCAAGCATATACAGTATGTACTGTACTTTATCTGCTTGATATTTCAGTTTTGGCCCCTTGGAAGAGCTGTAGTACTAATGTTCATCATCCTGCTTGGTCTACAGCAGATAGGCAACCTCCTTCCTTAACAGCTGCATTCATACACGTTTTTGATAGCACTTTCCTACATCACAAATAATCAGCTCATCAGCTAGCTCCGATCATTTGTATTAGGTGTGTTACAGAAGGAGGACATTGAATAGAGGCAGGATAGCGGCTCTCTTGGATCGGAGTTGCCTACCCCTGGTATACAGCAACAAGACACGACATATGGTGTAAAAAAATAGCACAAAACACTGTAGACACAGACACTCTTAATTAATTTTATATGATCACCTGGAATTTAAAGTTTAGAGTTGGGGCACAACCTCAATTGATCACCTGATCATCATAACACTGACACACAATGACAAACATCCAATAACACTGCGCAAATATATATATATATATATATATATATATATATATATATATATATATATATATATATATATATACATATATATATATATATATATATATATATATATATATATACTGTATATTCTCACAAGGGCCGCAGGCCTGCAGGTGCCTGTCCCAGCTGCTATGGGCAGTAGACAGGAGACACCCTTAATTGGTTGCCAAGCAATCGCAGGGCACAGAGGGACGAACGCACACAATCACACCCAACCCTAACCCCAACCCTGACCCCAACTCTAACCCTAACCCGAACCCTAACCCACTACACCGGCCATGCAAGTTTTTGGAGTGTGGGAGGAAGCTGGAGTCCACGGAGAAAACCCACGCTGGCTCGGAAAAAACATGCAATATCCACACAGGAAGGCCGAAATGAGGTGGTTTTGAACTCATTTCCCTGAACTGTGAGGCGGACGTGCTAACCACTGCCCCACTGAGCTGCCCCAAATGGGAGAAATGCGTATCAACGGGCTGCATGCCGGGAGAAGTAGAGGAAGTATTATAGGTGAATTTGTCTGGGCCATGGGATTAGAGCACAGATCCTGTCAGGATTTAAAGAGGATCTGTCAAGACTAGCCAGAGAGAAAGTGTTTGCTTATTTAACGTTTATATCAGTGCGACACAGTGACCTACAAAGCAATTTAAATTGCCGTCATAGCCTTATCGTAGAAGGAAAAAATGGAACAGTCTTATATATATATATATATATATATATATATATATATATATATATATATATATATATATATATATGTGTGAGTTAACAAGTTTCAAATCTGATTGAATGACCATGTCGTGTTGGGTCCCTCAGGGCTCAATCTTTGACACCTTTTGTTCTATCTGGCTGAAATTCTTGAAAAAGTCAATGTAAGCTATAATGGCAAGACAGATGACACACAGCTATATTTGTCAGTTTTCCCCAAATAAATGCGACCCAGAATATCTTTCAGCGAAAACAAAACAACAACAAAAATGACATAATTGTTTTTGGATATTAAAAAAAGAGGTTAACTCTTAGTAGGCACTTTAAGTCACTGTCTTCAAAAACCAAAAACTTGACTTTTAGAAATATCTCATCAATCAACAACTCCACTTCATTGGGAATTCCACAGCCCAGTTTCTAACCAGAAAGAGATCCGAACACAACACTGCCCCCGGCCAGTTAGAGAAAAAATTTTAACATTCTGCTGTCGGCCTATAAATCTCGAAACAGGGCCTGAATACATTAAAGCAATATGCCACTGAATGTTGATTTTTTTTGTAATTCTTTAAGGCAGTATGTACAAACATTAATAGTGAATATATAAATGACATCCGATTCCCTGAAAAAAGTACAAGCAGAGCGACACCATCTTGAACATAATCATTGTGGCGTATTACATTTGTAACGCTGTTTATTTTTTACTTGTTTCCTGGTCTTTTTTTTTTTTTTGCTAAAAAAAACCTCACATAACATTGTCAAGTACTGTCATAATTTATATAACCACCAACATTTCTGTGCGCATATACAGCATAGTCGGCATTCAATAGATTTTATTACTTTGTACTGAAGTACTGTGCCATCATGATACATGGCTCATTGAGGAAATTTCAGGTCAGTTATGTGACGCCTCATCTTGACCTACTGAAAGCTTATGTCCACTTTCCGTTTGCCGTTGGTACTCTACATCCTGCCACACTTTACATCCGTCCAAGTGTGCTCACCACTCGCATTGCTGTGAAGTGGCCGGCTAATCTCAATTAAGTGTTGTGACTTAACGTGTGACTTCTCACCTGCTGCAAGCTTATGAGCAGCTCAAAGCTTGTCCATCAATCTCATTTACAGCTCAGGTAGTGTCAACTGATGGCCCAATTACTCAAATCATTACTATAATGTACGCACATATCTATGCATGTATGTATACATATACTGTATGGAAGTATGCATGTGTGTACAATATATGTACAGTGGCTACCGGATTGAGCCATTTACTATGTATGTATGCTTACCATGTAAGCACGGTGCTTGCAAAATTTATTAAACTACTTGTCGAAGAGACCATCCAATCAAAGATAAATATTCTAATAAAGGCTTAATATTTAATATATTTTAAAGTTTTGATATATGTGAGCTTCAAACTGATTCGCACTATGTGATATTTTGCACTATCTTCCTCATATGTATACAGTCTTTTCACTCAATTTACTCCGTAATTTGCTCAGAATATAAATCTGTTCATTTATTAGTGGTTCATTATTACTGACCTCATTGCGCTAGTAGTGTGTTTTTGTTTGTTTGTTTTTGTTTTATTGCCTACCTTATTATTTGCTCAATTATGGAATCTAGTCTGCTTGGGGAAGTGAACAGAATAAGAATGTCATTGTGTGGTAGTACTATGCATATGACAAAAAAAACCTCTTGAATCTAAATGAGGAATATCATAGTGAATATCAATTTATGATGACTCACCGGGTCCAAATTTACCGAAGCATGGCATTAAATCATTAAGGGCTTTTTATTTAAGAATATAAATGATGTCAATCGGATTATGACTGAGTCATAAATTGAAAATGATTTAGGTAAGGCCGTCAGTGTATAATGCCAATTATATCACGTTACTGTAAGTTACAACAATGCATTTAGCCACACAGGAGATCAATATATAGTTTTCCTATATAGTTCAAACATTTCACAATAGTTATTTTGCTTCTTGCGAATGAATGATCGGGAATGATAGACGCTATATAAACTTGCTCTGACCTAGCTGGAGCTGCCTAGCCAGTGCTGCTAAACACTGTAACAGTGTTGCTTACTCACCCTGATTTCCATAATGGTGAATAAGGTAGACCTAAACTAATCACCTTTTATTTATTATTTGCAATTCAGCAGGTTGCATAGCAGGTTGCATAGAATATAACTCATAAATTACTTCCAATATAGTTTTTACACTGGAGTTTGTATTACACTACATATTACGGCATCATGTACAGTGTGATGCTGCAGTGAAATGATTACATTCATACAATGATGGGAATTTTTCTTCTGAACCAGACCAAGCTATTGTACATCTGTTTTTGAGTTGCAAATGCGGTTTCAATATAATTCCCGTAAACAACTTTGACATCTGGCTTAGCAAAATTATTGGAGCACACCTTTGTTAGAAACTGCAATGTCCGCTGCAGTTTGTGCCTGTTCCTGACAACTGCCTGGAATGCCTTGTCTGGGTAGCCTACTCCAGCGTAAAACAAAAGCACCCCACTACACCACTCTCAATTGTCTCTAGCCCTGACGTCCACCTCCACCTGCACGTGCCCCATTTAACCTTTGCCTCTTCAAAGGGCTCTGCACTACCTTGCTCTTTGTCGTCATAGGCAAGCGGATATCTTTGACCTGTGACCTGCTATGCAGCTACTGTAATCACTTTTGAAGGCTACGCCAATTAAGACGGACAGAAGTCACCTCTAATGTGTGCACAGACGGCCATCAACGCACAGACACCCTACTAAACGCCTCGCAATTGCGTACAAGGTGTGAATCCAATTTGAGAGGATTGAAGATTAGCTAGGCTTGCTCGTGACAATTTCTGGACCCTAAGCAGATGAACGCAAGCTCCTTGCTCTGAAAATCCCGCTTGTAGGTATTGTCATACCTAATGACAGATGGCTTCCTGGTTGTATGAGTGGCTGCTAAATGTATTTTATGCAGTAATAAATCACTTGATCAAAAGAGCTAACTAACGTGATGGGACACATTGAAATGGAAAGTCAAGTAAAAGAATTTGCATTCAACTTGCAACTGACCAGTAGTGTGATCACCATGGATACTATAGTTAACAGAAACTAATAAAATAACTAAAAATAAAGTTGAAAAAACACTTAAAATATGAAACCAACCGAAAAATAAAACTTAGTTTTATACAAACTAAAACAAACTAAAAATGCATTAAAAAGAAACAAAAGATGAAAACAGAAGAAAAAAATGAATACACAAACCACAGATGACCATAGGTGAGGGTAGGAATGTAGATAGAACTTTTTACTACAACCAGTACAGAGACGCTGCGCCGCTTCGCCTGATGATCTCCCATTCCATTTCACCCTCACTGAACAAGACCACAAGATACTTGAACTCCTCCACTTGGGACAAAACCTTCAACTAACCCGGCCCAGAGAGGGCTTCCTACCCTTTTCTGACTCAGGGCCATGCTGTCAGATTTGGAGATGCTGATATTCATCACAGCCACTTTACACTCTGCTGCAAACAAAGTAATTTTAAGAGATCACGGCCTGAAGAAACAAACAGCACCACATCATCCACAAAAAGCAGCGATGCAATGCTGAGAACCCCAAATCGCACAACATTAACGCTTCGGTAACACTTAAAAAAATATGTCCATTAAAGTAATGAACAAAATCAGTGATAAAGAGCCTTGGAGTTCAGCTTTCATGGGTAACAACATTTACCGCTTATGTCCTCAGCTAGCAGACAAAACCTGTGCGTTTGATACAGGGAGGAAAATTTTCAGTCATTCCTCTTTTGACAAATATGAAAAGAACATGTGAATGTAGCGCACATTTTTGTCAACAAGCAAGCTTGTCGAGAAGCAATAGCATGGTGACGAGACAAACTACAGGAACAATGCAAGTTTTATGTAGTAGTTTTCTCCTTGTCTTTAATAAAGATAAGCATGATCGTCCCCTGTCTTCCTAGTCTCATGATATTTGTTTGTTTACTGAAGCGGCTTGGACTGGCTGTATGGGTTATGTGTCGTTCTTGTGAAGGGGATTGTTTATGTTGTCACATTACAGTTGGCAGAGAATTTACCTCTGACTTCCTTGAACTAATTAAACTTGTGTCCATAACTGCGCAAATCATAACTGATGGAATGATACAACTTTTTGAGGAAGCGGGCTGGCTGTGTGCACACACAGACTCTGCGCTGCCAATATGGGAACGACACTAAGAAGGACACTGTGGAAGTCTTTATTGAAAGAAAGTGTGTGTACCGATAGATAGATAGATAGATAGATAGATAGATAGATAGATAGATAGATAGATAGATAGATAGATAGATAGATAGATAGATAGATAGATAGATAGATAGATAGATAGATAGATAGATAGATAGATAGATAGATAGATAGATAGATGCATTTGACACTGTCAATGACAAAATTCGTCAGCTCTCCAAGTGTATCAGTGAGTGAGTGAGGCCCACATCATGTGCAGTCAAAAATAAAGAGGTTACAATCTGAGACATATGGGACATTTCGTTGAAGCAGCTCGCGTATTACAGCCAATTAAATATGCGCTAAGCCTTCCCATGTGACATTACTCAGCCAATAAATGCTGCATCCTTAACAAATAACCGTCACAAGTGAAAATGCTGGCAGGCTAGTTCCTTTGAGAAACCGTTTTTTTTTTTCGAATTTAAAAAATGATATATGTATATGTGCATATTTGTGCATTTCATATTTTAATTAAAACCTTTGCAGAATCATCAAATAAAGCTTCAGTTGAATACATTGTTTAAATTAAAGGTTGCGATGTAATAAAGTGGTTATCAACTGTCGGTTTGGGAGGCTGGTTGACTACTTTTGCAAGTCACTTTATGAGTCACTTTGTTCTTAATTTAGCAAACCCAGACTTCACACAAAATAAACTAAAATGGGATGATGTTTTTCTGCAGAGTTTTTCAATGTAAAAAATTGCACGTGCCTCAGCTCAATAAAAGTTGGGCAACATAGTCGTAGACCCATAAGTGGATTAACCTGATCACACTTCCTCTTCAAGTCACTGTGAGACGGCCACAGTGTCTGCTGACGCCAAGCTTGTGGAAGTGATAAACTGTAATTATCACAGGAAGCTCAAGCTTTTCTATGACCTTTTTTTGAATCCCTTTTATGTTGATTCCCAGGTATTTGACATGTATTACAATGCAATAATACTAACATTCTTGTGTATGTCTAGGATTTATGTTATCTTCAAAAATATAATAATTAAATAATATATAATTACAGTTCATAAATGTGTTTAAAATAATAACAGTACCATTTTAGAAAGAGGTTATTGAATTATTCAATATGTCATGTGAAAAGATAAATATTTTAATGAGCCATTGGCTCCTATTAGATTGGGCGACTGTACATAATGTTTTGTCCTGAATATCCACATAGATTACTCTACGCGTTGTATATAGCAGATTTAAATGCATCAATTAATATTTATCACACACAAACATAGGGAAAGTAGAGATTACGCATTTCAGATTATGCGAAGAACCATGTAGTGAAAGTGACATATGGCATCCATATTATGAGTCAATGTTGGCAAGAAGGTCACCCCACCACACATTCATTTCCTTGAAGACATTATCAACACCTTATCATCTTGTTTTTGCAACTGAGTTCGAGTTACTCAATTTTGAGCTTCGGCCGATACCGAGTCCTGATTACATACCATGATTATTTATTAAGGGCAGTAAAAAATGTGTGTCCCAATTTATTTATTTTTTTCAAAAATGTATAACACCTTTTATCATCCATACATTAATTTTCTGCAGCCGCTTATCCTCCTAAATATTGCATGCTTGCTGGTGCCTATCCCAGTTGATTTCGGATACCCTGAACTGGTTGCAAGCTCATTGCAGAAAGTTTAATCAAGTAGCCTAAAAATTGTAAAGGTTCTGCCTTTGGCTGTTTATGTCCACTGGTTTCCAGCTATATTGCCATGTTGCATTCAGTACATGTGGTTTGACAAAGACACAATGAACAAAGAAAACATGAACAACAAATAACAAAACAGACTCAAATCCAGAACATGAAAGGAAAAACAAAACCCCAATGCATGAAAGAAACCTAAAATCATGAAGAATACCCTAAAACAAATGTTCAATTTGCACTATATCTGAGACAAGGCACATGTTAAGTCAGTACATATATCATATATTAAATTTTGATCAATTTACAAACATGCTGTCAAAATGAAAAAAAAAAAAAGAACATGAAGTTGCTGGAACAGCTTGTGAAATGATAGCAGGTATTTTTTTTTAAACCACCCAGTATAATTCTTTACACATTCATACAATGTACTTCTCTTTGTACTTGACATTACTGTGCTTGCAAATAAAACGTTGAACCTGTAAAAATAAAGCATTTGATGGGAGGAATAAACTTTTCATTTTAAAGCTTAAGTGGGTCAGGTTGCAGCCAACCCTTTGCGAGCTCTACATTGAGCTTCACGATTAGTAGCCCGATCTCGCACGTTAAGCCTGACTGAGAAAATTAATTACCTGCAGACATTCACTCACAACTATTTGCTTTAAAAAAATTATCATATGAATTGCATGACAACTAATAATGAGCCATGAACACTTTTGACTGATCCACTTATTATTGTGATTGTTGTTTGCTGCACAAGCTCAGGCAGAATTTTGGTTATACGTGTATGAGGTGGATCAGCAATACATCTTGCAGTGTTAAAAGCTTTGATCATGCATAGTAATTATAAAAGGACTCAATTAAATGGCATGTGAGATGAAAGTGATGGCTCAGTGAGAGCTCTGAGAGGAAATGCTCAATTATTTATATAAAAGTTACATGAAAAATGTTGGAAGTTGAAAATAAAGTTCACGTGAAAACCCTTAATGTATTGTCGACGCATGCCTCAACGCAATTGAAACATTGTCCTTATTAACTAATTAATGAATTAAATGTGTGTGACAGATAGTAGAGAGTTAAAGATGTGACCCACACTGCCTTGACGCTTTGGCAAAGTCACTAATTGGTCAGACTTGAGCTGTACACTGACTGTCAATCCTCCTGTAATCTAATTTGGCCAATTTGAGGATCACCACAAGGAGGTATAAAACAACACCCAGGAAGGCATAAGCCGCTGGAGTGGGCTCGGCTTTCAGCACCACCTTAGACGACACCCTATCCGAGTTTGTACGGATCGAAGCTCCCGCAAACCAACTTGACGATGGGTTGGGAAGGACAATTTGAGCCTAATGGCACAGAGGGCAAAAACTTCTACATCCCCATGTCCAACAGGACAGGGATTGTTAGAAGTCCCTTCGAATACCCGCAATATTACATGGTGGACCCCATGATCTACAAGCTTCTGGCTTTCTACATGTTCTTCCTGATCTGCACTGGAACTCCAATCAACGGGCTGACATTGTTGGTCACGGCTCAGAACAAGAAGCTTCGGCAACCTCTCAATTACATCCTGGTCAACTTGGCTGTGGCTGGTCTCATCATGTGTGCCTTCGGGTTCACCATCACAATCACATCTGCTCTCAACGGCTACTTCATTATGGGACCGACTTTCTGTGCAATTGAGGGATTCATGGCCACGCTTGGAGGTAAGATCAGCTTGGGAGTCTTGAAGTGGCGGAAAAAGATCAATCGCTAAACAAAAATTCCTGCAGGTGAAGTTGCTCTCTGGTCTCTGGTGGTCTTGGCCGTGGAGAGATACATTGTCGTGTGCAAACCTATGGGAAGCTTCAAGTTCACTGGTACCCACGCTGCAGCTGGAGTTATTTTCACCTGGATCATGGCTATGGCGTGTGCGGCGCCCCCACTGTTCGGCTGGTCCAGGTAGAGCTTTTCCATTGCGTCCAAACGTTTTAACTAGCCTATCTGTCCAAGTTAAAATGCATTTTTGACTTGCATTAGCGGTGAATAAAAAACACTAACTGTGGATGGACCTCAATGTCCATGACCGAAGAGAGCTTCAAATGAGACAGTCCTTGAAATAGTCTGTGTGCATTTTTTTTTTGTAAAGTGGACACAAAATGAGAGCATTCATTTCCGCACTGATTGGCTCAAAATTCTAACCTTCTGGCAGTACAAAACGAGATGCCTAATACAATATGTTCACCCTCACGCAGATACCTCCCCGAGGGGATGCAGTGCTCCTGCGGACCCGACTACTACACCCTGGCTCCAGGCTTTAACAATGAATCCTACGTCATCTACATGTTTGTTGTCCACTTCTTCATTCCCGTCTTCCTTATTTTCTTCACTTACGGCAGCCTCGTGCTAACAGTCAAAGCTGTAAGTTGCGCGACACTTTTAATCATCCGTCTGTCACTGGAAAATGTGGGTCTTTAACGACATCTTATGCTTGGCTTCAAGGCTGCAGCCCAGCAGCAGGACTCTGCCTCCACCCAGAAAGCTGAGAAGGAAGTGACACGTATGTGCGTCTTGATGGTCATTGGCTTCCTGGTCGCTTGGACCCCATATGCCACATTCGCCGGCTGGATCTTCATGAACAAGGGGGCTTACTTCTCCGCTCTGACTGCTGCTATCCCTGCCTTCTTTGCAAAGAGCTCCGCCCTCTATAACCCAGTCATCTATGTGCTAATGAACAAACAGGTTGGTGCAGCATATTGTCGTTAAATCTCCATTGGTTGTTGTAAATACTGCAACTTCATTCCTGAAATGGTTCCCTTCATTCTTTTTTTTTTTTTTTCTAGTTCCGTAACTGCATGCTGAGCACTATTGGAATGGGCGGTATGGTGGAGGATGAGACATCAGTGTCCACCAGCAAGACAGAAGTGTCGTCAGTGTCTTAAATATGATGACACCTCAAAATCCATGGACGTTTTCATTATTGATTGCATCCAGATTTTTAAACGATCCCATGACAAAAACATCTTGGACTTTTGCCAAATGGAATTACGGAAAATGAATGGACAAAACACACGAACAAAAACCAACTCACCTGTCGATATGTATATAAGAGAGATACCATAACGCTGCAAAAGTTGTGCATGGTGTTGTCTGTCTTTGTGTGCATCCGCGTGCGAGTGTGAATGAACTGTGACTCACTATACAGAGACCGACAATCAAGTTCGAACCTGTTGCAGCGTGACAACACTTGGCCCATGTGCAATCACATGAGGTTATTTTCATGTAATTATGTGATGTTTCACTGGGGAAACCAGTGTGATTGTTTTTATGTATTTCACAAAAAAGAAGAAAAAAAACATAGGCTGAAGTAAATAAATGCATGCATGAAAAGATTTGTGTACTCCTTTGACTCCTGATTTGTACACGTTTTTTTTCCCTTTTTGTTCTTAATAATAGCACAAAAATAACTTAGTTGTAAATTTGAATGTAACTTCACACAGCTCGAGGGCAAGTGCAAAGCACACACTTAGACCACTTACTTAATTTAATTAACATAATATAACAAAGACAATGGTCAGCAGGAAGTGACTAAAGAACAGCATTATGGCTGTGACATCACTGCAACTCCCTAATATTGAGCCACTTTTGCAAACAGGCACGACCATGTTTTGGCCCTATTGATAAACGTACACCCCTAACATCTGAAATCAACTATCTGTTCCGCATCATCAAACAGTTCTCGTGACAGCTCCGCCCCGACAGATGCTGAGGTGATAAAACACTTTAATCACAGACACACTCCTTAACACCCAATGGTTGACGAGTAGTGTGATAATCCAGTGAGTGTGTCAACGGCTGAAAGTCCCTTCAAGCAGTCTGTTGGGAATCCTCCAAAGCAGCCATAAATCCTTTCAGGAATGGATGCGAAAACAATTTCTTTTCTTGGACTGTATCAATGTCTTCAAATGAAGCGCACAACAGAAATGACCGCGTTGTTTTCTTTTCATTGCTGTTTGGGGGTAAATGATTGAGAGTTTAGTAAAGCTAAAATATTGCATTTTATGAATATAAAGCACATAAATGACAGAACAGATAAGGGATGACAGATCAGAAGTGTGCATTCAAGAATGTATTTCTTAATTATTTTGTATTTTTTTTAATGTATTTACTATTTACTATGATGATGAAGCTTTAAATGATGATTGTGTGGTTGTGCTGTGCTGTTGAAGTTTTGCATTCTGATCTGTTAGGTTTAATGCTATACTGCCATCTAGAGGCCCACTTGGACCATTTATTCACACACGCAAACACCCACGCAAACACACACATACACACATACACATACACATACACATACACATACACATACACATACACACACGTACACGCACACGTAAATATATAGGTGATGCCTTTTGATGAAACGAGGCTTGCGTCGTCGAAACTGAAGCTGATCAAACAGAGTTATTGTACCATTCTTATGTTATGTTATGTATGGTTAAGTTAAGTTAAAGTGTGAGAACGTGTGTGGGAGCTCTATTCTGAAAATTGCCACAAAGAATTACCACCGGACTTCAATGCGCTGGCTAAAAAAAGTGATCAACAACACTGTTCTCATTAAAAAGTATGTTAACATTTTATTGCCTTTGCTCTGTTTGTATTACATGTACAGTTAACAAATGGTTGATTAAGCTATTTATTTTTTAATGCCTATTGTATCTCTTTGCCGACCAGGCCTGGCTGTCAAATTTTAAAAGGGAATGTGGCACCCGGGCCCAAAAGAATGCCCACTACTGGATTAAATCGATTATTTTTAGCATTTTTGACATTTATTTTTAACAATAATTTAATCATCAATAAACATGACAAAACCTTTTAAAAATAAAAACACATTTTTGACTAAATATACTCACCTCAATGTACCCACCAATGTATGGGTATGTTGAACAATTAACCCTGTATGGCTTCAAACACCAAACCAATCAAATGCACACAACAGTCATTCCCAGCAATATATTTTGTGCGTTCCAAATATCTGTTCAAAGCCCCATAAAAAAAAATTGGAAAATGTTTATATATATATATATATATATATATTTTATATATATATAAAACATTTTCCAATTTTTTTATGAGGCTTTGAACAGATATTTGGAACGTGTAAATTGTAAATTCATCCAATAAGATTTTTAAAATGTATGTATTTGCATTGGCTCCGTAAGCACGCATTGATGCTGAGCTCGAGCTCTTGCTTCATTGTAGATGTACTTAATACATGAGCATCGAGTGTGACATCATTCGCACTTTAGAGGTTAACACCGGGTTGTTTATAGATGAATTTCTGTACATCTTGAATAAAGTACAGTATCACAGTGTCGCAGCCATAGCAAATGTGACACAAAAGGCTGTAACACATTAGCTCAACTGGGATTCATTGTACTACACAAAACGCAGCGTGACATCTATCCCATGATGCAACCCTTTATTTCCTTCACACATACGGATCCTAATTGTCAAGCTGAGAGCACATGCACTGTAATTTACTAGTGCAGAGAGGCGGCCCCAGACACCTGCGTGCCATTAGCATCTGTGTGAGGGGCAGCACCCGCAGAGAGGAGCCTCACTTCTACCCGCCATTTAATTACTTGGAGCAGATAGAAGATCGCTGCAAACTGAGGCCTTGGTAATAAAAGTACATGTAATTCCATGCTCATATACGCCATGAGAAGCAGCCTTGGATGGACTTCACTAATTAGCTGTACCAATGGGATGCATTTTAGGATCTATTCAATTTAAACTGCAGTTTATTGAGAATCCATCACCATCCTCAACTTACTGCGATGAGTACATTTCATCATCAATATGATGTATTCTTTTCCTTGGAACGAGTGCAATCTCACCACTGGGGTTTTTGAATCTGTGTGACCGAGAAATTATTGAAAGGGACAAATGCTTTTCATAGGTTAAAACAAATGTTCAATCTCTCACAAAGAATCATAAAAAGCAAAATCAAACATCGTCCAACAGGGTGTCAGAAAATGGAACCAGTCTCAGTTGACTTTTGACAAGAGGCTGGATGGATCCTGGACTGGTCTCAAGCCAATCACAGAACACTTGTAGACAACTAACTATTTATACTCACACTAGTTAGACCTATGGACAATTTAGAGCAGGTGGATCTGACTTATTTTCCTTATTTATTATGGGTCCCTTCTGAGATGCAGACATATACACAATTGCTTCTTCATTTCATTGTCCATCCATTGCTCCAACCATTTTCTATAAATTCACTTATCCTCACTAAGGTCTCTGGCTTGCTGGTGCCTATCCCAGCTGTCTACAGACAGTAGGCAGGGGACACCCTGAATTGGTTGCCAGCCAATCACGGGACACACAGGGACAAACAACCATTCACGCACCCAATCACACCAAAAGACAATTTAGAAATATTGGCTTCATGCAACACTCATTAGGTTTGGTAGGATGATGCTAGTTTACTTTTCGGATGTTCTGGAAGTACCGTGGGCACATCATTTTAATTGAAATATAATCGCTTGTTTGCCATGGCTTTGGCCAAGCAAAGATAACTGACAAGTAATTAGTGGGAGTTTTAGGTATAACTAGGTATTATGTTAATTGTCTAAAATGGGATGAAACAGCCACCAGGAGGGATTATCCCGCTGGCCTTTGCAATGGAGATAATCCAAGGACGCAGCATGGCGCACACTTTAATGTTCTCCACAAGAAGCTTTATTCATTTAGCATTCTCTCTTTTGCTTTCCGCCTGGTGTCTTTGAATCACTGCTGATATTATTATTTCTTTTCATTTTTCATGGACACAAAGACTTTGTAAATTCTCGGCAGTCATAGCTGTGGCTGTTAACAGTAAAGGAAGGTGTGTGCAACTCACTAATATTATTGCAAAAACAATCTGACTTTTTTCACAAATATGTCTGATTTGTTTTTTTAAACACTTCATCTTTGCCGAAATATCAACTTCATAGGTGTGAAGAATACTGTATTTGAGAGAAACAGGCATTTTGTTTATTTATGTTTTAGGATCTTTAGTTTCAGTGCATAAAAAAATGAGAGCAACTGCAAAAGTCTTGCTATCATATTTTTATCCAGGATAAACAATAGAAATATTTTTATGACTTATGTTTAAGACTTTTTTTTCCCTCTATGCAAAATACTAAAGCGGCAATAAACTACCTGTGACAAGGTGAAGAATCACATCCCAATACTATATATCTTATATGGAGACAAAATTTAAATGCAGTGCAAAACAGTATATTGTATAATCTTTAGTTGATCATTTTGTGTGGGTAAGAGAAATAATGTGCGGGAACATTACCCTGTTTGCTCAGTTATTTATTCTTCAATATGGTTTGTCATACATCGATAGTACATCTATAGCAATGAATAAATAACACCTTTTGATACCAAACTTATATAACGGACCATTCATAAAATTAGTCGACAACAACAGAAATATGTACAGTAGCTGATCCAAATTACCACCACAAACATGTTCCACTTTTTTAAACCTCTTTTTGATTTTTAGTATGTTGTTAGTAATAAACTATGCGGTCAGTAAAGATGACATCAAAAGATTTAGATGTATGAAACACAGTTTTACTGTAATACATTTGCCACATGTATCCAATCAAATAAAAATAAAGCAACATATTTTTTTAGAGAAAACAATCATGGGGCCCCTCCTTTACTGTCATTAATGACTGGCTGGCCAAGAGAGGTTTGGGGGAGGCCGTGGCTCAATTGTGATTGGTTGAAGCTGCCTTGCCGGTACACCTGCATCCCGAAATCCCCTTTTGGCTGCGTGAAGTTGTTGTGTTTGGACGGCTGGGAATTCAAACTTTCCTCCTGAAGGTCAAAGCTGCTCTCACTGTAGAGCCGCTGACGCATTTCTCGTTTTCCGGAAGAGCTCCTGGTGGGATACCTCTGCCCCATCTTGTACCAGCCCGTCTCTTTAAAAACAAACCAAATGTTTCCAGCCCAAAGGATGACATTGACAAAACCAAAAACCTGTAGAAAGAAAAAAATAACGTATGATATTGTAGCTAAGAATAAATAAACATGTATGACCGCAGCAGGGGCGTCAAACATATGGCTCGTGGGCTGGATCCAGCCCGTGAGATGATTTCACCGAGCATTAAAAAAAATAAAAGGGACCGAAGCAATTTGTCTGCTGTCTAGAATACTGTAATGCTGTCTATAACACTCCAATTCCCCTGCATGTGTTGAAGTATTTACTAAGTCATGGTTCTGTCCAATTGCTTGTTTTATTAAGAAAAGAATTAGAAAAAAAAACAGTCATCAAACGCATCGTGTCAAGCTGCTGTCCTGTGCAACTTACGCTCATGCCTGATAACAACTAACTTCTTCTCAGGCTTACTCACACCTGACAACAACAAACATTAAAATACACGAATCTTTTATAACTAATGCTCAAATTGGAACAACAATTTACAAGCCGAAGTGACCATTTGCCACGCTTGTGCCTAATCGCTTGCCGATTGGTTCAGTATCAGAATGTGGAACACTCACGTTAGCATTAGCATCTAGCTTTGTCATGCTACTGCTTCAAGGTTAAATCCTTCAGTCGCCCCGAAGCGATTCACAATGTATTTGCAGAATTTATTACTTTATTTTTAGTTCCTCATATGTGTTCTATACAAAAAGATGCATTTCACAGACAAATGGAAAAAAAATGCTGGAAAAGATTTATTTATACCCACCACAGACGTGTTGAGACGAGACCAATGAGGTTCCTGGGCAGCTGTGCATTTGTTCTCCTGAGCCAAGCAAGCAGGGATGAGCAGCAGCACCTTGGTAGGCTTCGTAGCCATCTTGATTTCGGAGAGAGCTTTGGCCCAGCAACAACTACTGACGAGCCATATGAGGGAGAACATTACTGTCACCACAAAGTCCTGCACAGGAACAAAACGCATAGATCAATACAACAACTCCTAGTCTTGCCACATGGGAGGCTGAGCAGTCACTGACCACGAGTGGTCCTCTGTTGTTCTTTAAGTATTTGTTCTGGTAAAATACGTAGACCACAGTTGCCAGCAGGGAGTAGATGAACGTGATTACGCCCACACTGACAAAAAACTGAGCAGCGGAGGAAAAGTCGCCATCCAGGAAGAGAATTTCCTCCCTCTTATTTTCACATAGTGGAGCCTTGAAATGTACTTGTAGCAATCTGCAGAAGAAAAGATAATCTGCACTCAGATTTTGCTCTGGGAAAATATGTTAGTTAGTAATACAAAAAATACGCCATTACTGTTTGTGTATCCTAGATGAGTGAATTTGATCTTTGTCTCGTCACAATCAAGAAGTACTGGCGACAATAACATGTTCTCCTTCACTGGATTTTACACTCCAGCTTTATCATTGAGGACGTTATTGTTGTACGTTATTTAAGGCCGTCTATGATGTGAATATGTATGCATGCTCAAGCTCACCCGTGACCTACACTATAAGGACTCGCCTGATAGAACGCGGAGGGATGGTTTACCTTTAATTAAACTCTAAGCTCTGGAATGCTAGGAAGTCACTAAATCAATTGTAAGGCTGTTGGTTTGGTGCTGCCGCAAGCTGAACTGTTAATGAGACGCTCCGCTCAAAGTGACAGTGATTGACAGAGGAACATTCGCTGTCGCTGACGGACAAAAAAGGCCAGCTTTCACTTATAATGCACATTTCCTTGCACAAATGAATGCTCGAAATCTCGCTTTGAAACTGAGCGTGGTGTGATTTTAGTTGAATCTGTCTAACACATTGTGCATGGGCGGATTCCACAATACGTTAGAAACTATTCAAATAGTCTTCAAAGTTTCCTTCAGAATGGTCAGTAATCAAAGTCTAAAAATATTTGTGTGGGCCCGCTTGACAAGGTAATCCACTTTTTGTCTCAATGAGATGGTCTCATTTGTGATTTGACGGCAGGAAGCCAGTCCAATTTAAAAGGCCCTTTGTCTGAGATATTTCATTGCATCATTAGACCAAAATGCACTCGGAGCCAGATCAGTCAAGATTCTAACCTTAAGTGGTCCCTTTTGACGCGCCAGAATGTTTCCACTATTGATCTTGTCTAGCGGCGTGCACCCACAATGCCTTGGGGCTGTTTGCTCACAGACCGCTTCATTTAGTGACAGGATACAGAGATCATGGCTTTCTCTGCCACGCACGTGAGGAGTGTCTCAGGGAAAAGTACTAACTGAAAAAACTCAAAGTTTGAAACACCAAATGAACAAATTGTGTCATTTACGGTACAGTATACCTATTTGTAGCAGATATCCGGTACTTCTTCAACTTATTAATAATGTAACAGTTTCCCATCCACAGTTCTTTACTGGGCAACAAGTTGTTCCGAAACAGAAATAGCTGAGCAACCTATTTAAAGGGGTGATCATGAGAAAGACAATGATGCACTTAGTTAAGAATATTGACGTACATATTTCAAATTTATTGACCGTTGAAAAAAAAAACAAATGCTATCTGTGTCGGTAATACTATTTAAAAATGTTGGCAAGGAAGTAGAACCTATTCCAATTTGATAACGATGACATATTGGTGAGGGAAAGAGGTGCTTTTTCTTCTTTTTTTGATGATGTACTGTGGAATATTTTTGCAGCCATGTATCCCCTAACAAGCCTAAAACATTTTTGGATGAGGAAAACATCAGTGTAACATAATCTATTTTATTTCTGGCTCGTCTGAAGGGAAAATTGTGTCACTGGCAATGCCCATAAAGTCTAACATAACAAAGCCATACAACATTAAGCAAAGGAGTCAGTATAACACAATATAGTAATAAGTTTCTACACCTTTCATTTATCCATCTATCCATCCATCCATCATTTAGAGCCACTTATCCTCACAAAGGTCACAGGCTTGCTGGTGCCTATCCCAGCTGCCTTCGGGCACTAGGCAGGGGACACCCTGAACTGGTTGCCAGCCAATTGCAAGGCACACAGACACAAAGGACCATTTACACACCCACTCACACCAAAGGACAATTTAGTATGCTCAAGATACCTGTTTTTGGAGTGTGGGTGGAAGCAGGAGTGCCCGGAGAGAGGCTCAGGGAGAACATGCAAACTCCATACAAGAAGCACTCACAAACACACCCAAGGGCAATTTAGAGTGTCCACTATGTCCACTACTATGCATGTTTCTGGATTGTGAGTGGAATTCTGGAGAAAGCCCACAAAGGTACGGGAAGAACATGCAAGCTCCACGCAGGCATCCCAGCGCTGGATATGATCCCATGACTTCCGTCAGCCACCGTGCTGCCTCATCCCCCAATTAATTTACTCTCAATTTGAAAAGAAAAATGTACTGTTCTTGTCACGGCATTTAAAAAGCCTAAAACTGAACCTATAGAAACACGGTTCAAGGCTCAAGTATACCCGTAGGTGTAACCATTTGAGAACCGGTGCTTGACTCAACATAGGACTGTTTTACTAATAAAAGGTACAGGCGACAGATGTACACAACTTGGTTCATGTGAATATTGTTCACTGGTTTTGTCAGCACTCATGGTGTACCTGAAGGGATAGCCAAATTCAATGTTGATGCTCTTGTTACTCTGTCTACTGTCTGCGCAGTCCACTTTAACCCGGAGGTGCCCATAGTAGCCGCCGCATGTTGCAAACGCGCAAATGGCAAAAATCTGAGGAAGAGAATATGATAGCAGTCATATGAGGACAAAAGCATTCACTGGCATGAGTGCAAGGACTATCAAGGGACATGTCTGAGTGTGTGTGGCTTATTGCATAATGCATTCGCATCAATAAATCACAGGACTGATTATTACAATTTCTAATTGGTTTGAAAACAAAAGCTGAATAATTTAAAGATGGGAAGTGCTGCTCACTGTGCACTAGAGGGTGGCCGCAGCAGTACGGGTTGATTCATTTTCGCATCAAACGTTCTACAGCTGCACCTTCAGAATAATGTTCGCCTCTACAAGATTGAAAGCGCTGACTACAATACGTACTCTGAACTCCACATTTACTTAACTGCTCTCTACAAACTAATATTTAGAGAAAGATTCGTACTGATACTTCTATTTTAGGTGCGTGAAATATTAGTAATACACTGTGAAAGTGAAATGAAATCAAATCATTTCAAAATTTAAAATCAAAGAGGAAGATACTTACCGGGGCAAATATAACCATACACATTTAAAAATCCAAGAGATGGTCAAAGTCCACTTGAGTCTGCAGGGTTTGTCATCAGGCAGAGATGTGGACAATAAGAGGAGAGAATCCGGCAGAGGGGAGGGCTCACATGAGGTACACTAACTTCCCAAAGGAGGAGTCAGATATACAGTACTGTATTTCACATTTCAATATAAAGCAATGCATATTTTGCATGCATATTGAACTGGGCAGGACCTTTCAACAAGCAGTGCTATAAGATTTATGAAGAATACCCCCCCATTTTAGAGGCCTCAATGTTTTTTTTTCTCAATATCTATTTTTTCTTTATATTTTTTTAAAGAAAACTTTTAAATTTAAGGATACAACAAGTAAATATTCCAGTTTGCCATATGCATTACATTTAGTGCAACCTAATGAAGTTTCTTTACAAATGATCATTTTTATCATATCTCAATTGCGGGTTTTAGGGCAAAGATGTGGAAATTATTTGGGGCAAAAATGTGTGCTGAGGGGGCTCAAACCAGCAAGCGCCAGTTTTGTTGAGTGGATTGATAATTTAGATAGCCTCCCTCATGATGGAAATTGAGTTGAGTGCTGTTTTGTGGTTGAAAAGATGAAAGGATTCATTGCACAGAACAGTGGTAGAATAAAAAAGAAATAATTTGCTGACCTCTTCTGGCTCTAAATATGCATTACATGTTAGCAGAACATGCTTTTTTTCATTCGTACAAAAAAAAAAATCTAGAGTACATTATATACTACAATTTAGGAACATTGGACAGAATTCAATCTCTGTATATTTATCTTTCGATTGTCAATTTTACTTTTGAATTTCACTCGGTTTGGGACTAAATAGAGTCTTATTTGAGCAAAATGTATTCCATTTTGGGGGATTATTGAAAATAATTGAAGATGGCCTTCTTATAAATGCTTTTCCTAAAATGCAATATATAGTTAAATACGCTGAAAAGTGTGTTGATACTTTCATTGATGCCATGAAAAATGTAGTACAGAAAAAGATACAGGTAAACAAAAAAAAGAGGTTCCAGAACAGTGACTGACAAGTATGCATGTGGTACCTGTGGATATTAAACTCACCCGATTTACAACCACCACCATCAATACCGTACAAAAACAGCATATAATCTGCAATTTCCATTCAGTCAGAAGCTAGATGTATTCTGACACAACAAAAACATATAAAATGTAAATAAAACACCATTACTCACAGCTATAGTTTATTAAATGTATTGATGTGTGCGGATCTCAAAACACTAGTTCTGCTAGACTTTGACAACCACTTAAAGCAGGGGTGTCCAAAGTCGGTCCCCGAGGGCCGCTGTCCTGCATGTTTTCCAGGTTTCCTTTCCTGACACACCTGATTCAAATGATCGGGATCGTTATCGGGCTTCTGCTGAGCTTGCTGATGAGCTGATCATTTGAATCAGGTGTGTCAGGAAAAGAAACCTGGAAAACATGCAGGACGGCGGCCCTCGAGGACCGACTTTGGACACCCCTGAATTAAAACGAAGAAAAAAAAAAAATTCCATCATGTCCGCCTGCTCCTCTGCCCTGTGAAGGTAATTTGAAAGCTATTTGGGGTTAAAGAAACCAGTCCGAGTTACAATTACAAGTATTACACATTCCGAAAGATCTGGCTTTATTAAATTGGCATTGCAGCAAATTGAGACTAAAATCAAACTGCCGCGTAAAAACAAACAAACGTATAAATACATGAATAAACAGACACATAAATAAACAAATATATAGATAACGTACACATACTGGACAGTAGTAAAAACAAGAAAAATGACGATAGGAAAAAAGACAATAAGATTAAAGAACATATTTTAGCTGACTTCCCCTTTTAAGCACGTACTATTGTTTTAATATATTTGGGCCACAGTTTTGATAACTTTGCCTGCCTGTAGTGTCTGATAAAAAGTCATGCCAAAAAAAAAAAATCTTCATCAGCCTCCATGATAAGGTAGACCCAAAAGAGGGCAGCACCATATCATATAGATGAACACAGATCCAAAGCAATGAACCTCTTTTCTACTCTAGAATGCACGTGACAATGGTGCCCTCAAAAAGAAACATGCATATTATGCATATTATCAATATGAGTGTCCCGATGTTGGCGTCTCAAGATTTTTTATTTTTCCACCATGGTAGACTGGCAAGGCTTCATCTCGTTGCATTATTAATGATTTTTTTTCTGGCATCATCTTTCTGCTCCAGCCTGAAAAATGATAGCAAGGAGACGCACATAAATCGAGTTATTTTATTGTATTTTTTTGACACACCCCACCCTTTCTCCTGCAGGCATATGCCTCCTCTACATTTTAAAACTTCATCTTAAACTTAATCCAAAAAGCTGTGTGCTATTAAATCATGTGGGGGAACTGATAGAGTTCAGCTCTTGTTTATTACTGTAAAATGCAAGGTGTGAGGTCAAAGTTAGAAAAATATAGTGGAAAGTGAAAAACGGGTAGTAAAATGTCTCCTTTTAAACTGAGATTGGTGCAAAATTTAGAAACACCTATTCTATTTTGGGAGTAAAATGTGTAGGACCGTGTTATGTAAAAGGATTTGTCTGGAAAATGGGCTCCTCCTTGCACCAACAAGCCAATTACTGCTGTTGAAGGCACTGCAGCTTCAGCCTTGCTGAGCCGCTGCATACTTACACACACGCACGCACACGTGTGTTAGTTTTGCAAGTGTGTGGCGTCATGTTGCTGTCTGAGAAGTGCAAGGAGCTGCAACACCGACACTGACCTTATTCCATCAATCTCACATTAAAAAAGAACTCAGCATTTAAATATTTCAAAGAGCACCTTCTGAGAAGCTAAGAGGCTCTCTAAGTGTGTGTGTGGGTGTGTGTCGGTGCATGTATGTTTTTGTGTTTGTACCCTGTATTTGTGTATTTCTCCTCTAGTTTATGATTTGTGTTTTGTGCTATGTTTACAGTCTTTTTCTTTGTTATGCGTTTGGGAACACATCATTTCATTCTGTGCAAATAGCCAGTATGATCATTTACTGTATGTGTTATCTAATGTTCAAATTAATGGATTAATTTGTTTGCAGCCATGAGTGACTATTAAAGTATGTTTGGGTAGGTGTATGGAAGTACCTTCATGTTCTTATTAGGATGGATGTGTGTATTGGTTTTACGCTAGTGTATGTGTGTGTGTGTGTCTTTAATTGAGGGAAAGCTTTTTTAATGAATTTTTTTAATGAAACTGTGGATGCAAGTGTGGTAATTTGTGTGTTTTCTAGATGTTGATTTTATGGTTAGTGTGTTTAGTGCCTTACATTAGTATTTGAGTGTGCAAATGTAAGTACGCGCAGTTATTAGTTTAGATTTGTGAGATATTTTTCGCAAATCCCTCGTAACACATGATGTAAATCTGCACTCAAGCATGTTAAACCGAGTAATACATTTGCAAGCAACGTTGACCAGTCAGTGTATTCAAAAATGGGTGGTTTGCGTCATTGTGGCTGTGAACCATTTGTCAAAGTTATTCCCTTAAAAACGTGATGCACTCATACCTCACATGAAAGCATCTCTGCGCTGAAAAGGACACGGCAACCTGTGCTTGACCAGGCAATTGTCACTGCGAGTGTGTCAGCAGAGAGCAACTCAGCTTGTAATCGGACTTTATTTATCTTCTAATTGTCCAAGTCCAAATGTAACTTTAGACCAATTTTCTGCCACCAAATTGTCATTCTGCTGGATATATCTTTGTGAACATAGTGCAGGACAGTTATCAAAATCGACATTAAGGGCAGTTAGCCTTGCACCCACACAACAGCCAGAATATATCGGTTATTAAAGGGACACTGTGTAAGATTTGATAGTTTTTCATTACAGACAGCAGGAGGTGCTGCATTTACCATTATCTTTAGCTATAACAAACATGGCAGCCTCCGGAGAAGTGCCACACCCCATATAATATAATTTGATGATAACTAGACCTATAGTTACATTTAAAACACACTGTTGGTCGTTAAGAACACATTTATTTGCAAGTTTTTGACATTTATAATCATTTAATGTATTCCTTTTGTGTGAACAAAGGTCAATCTTATACAGTGTCCCTTTAAGCATCTATGAGTGGGGGTGTGAGTGCCCCTGGGGACACATGAAGGCAAATCAGGGGGTATGTGAGATTTTAACAGTATACCAGTAGTGCTCAGAAGAAAAACATGTTTACCAATAAAATCTGAAAGCCATCTTTCCTTCCATTCATATCAAAGACCTTTGTCAGTACTGGCACTGTAAAATTGTGAGATTTACTCATATTTTTTTTCAATGTGAGCAGGAAATGCTCGCATTGAAAGGGGGATAAATAACCAGTGAAACAAAAAAACACGTTGGGATGGATTTTTTTTTGGTTTTATTTTATTGCAAAACCGTATAAACTTTTCCCTTCAGAGCACCACATACACACAAATTATTTGCGCTGGTTAAGGGGTAAATCAGTGAAAAATGGTTGAGGGCCACTTGTTTAGACCATGCAGGACCTTATTCCCCCTCTCCAACAAAACTTTAAACAGACGCTGTGAATCAACAATAATGCATACGCAAATACTCTCTTAAGTCAAAAGACAAAACATTACATGGCTTCCCTACATTCTCAATCATTTCAAAAAGTGCTCAGTAACAGACATTCCCCTAAAAAATCACAATGGCTGAGGCAATCCATGAATATATTAAATATGCAGTTATTGTGTAATATTTCAGCCCCGTCGCAGTGTCAACCGCCTGTACCGCCTGTGTCAATGCTCCAAGGACGCCAGCACATCAACACACAAAATCCCACCGCATGCTTGACATAATCCGCCAATCCAATCGCTTGTTGCTTTAATTAACTCCCTATAGTTTTTCATTTATCTTTTTTCGGATAAAATCACTCAGAGAGACAGTCATGGAGGAATTCAAGGGAATGCTAAAGCCAGGCAAGTCTCTGCGACGGTTATTAATAATTGATTTATAGTGTAGGGGTGAAGGAAAGTTCAAATCTTTGATATGGTCTCGGCCCATTAATATTAGTGCAAAACCGAGGAAGCAGCCAATTTACGATCCATCTTAATCTTTGCTGCCACAGTGTTTTTTTTTTCTTTATACATTAATATTGACTCAGCAGATGTGCTGTATCTAGATTGAACCACATCTCTGGATTAATTTAAAAAAAATCTCATATTTATAAAAAAAAAAAAAAAAATAGTGCTTTCTCGCTTTAAAAACGAACGCAGTGCTCGAAGCAAGCGTCACTCATGATTTGGATACAATCAAAATAGCTCGTGAATGGATCCAAGTTGAAAGGGAATTTGAGTGTGATTGTGGTCTAAATGTTTATCTAAGGCAAAATTGTGTGTTGCCCTACCATATAGAACATCAACATTTAATGCGTACATACACTTCAGTTGAAGTATAGGCGCTGGACGGAGAACATCAGTTAATTATTCATGTTTAAAAGGCTTGGAGAATGCCGGATCTCCCTTTGGGGCTTGAATAGTGTGCAGTCGCAAAAGACCAAAGGGGATTAGTCTCACCCTGCTGGAAAAAGACAACTTATGAAGCTGACGACCATGAAGAGAGACAGAAAATCAAGCAGGAGAGCTAGTAGAAAGCACAGACGGGCAAGTAAATTAAGAGCGGCGGAAGTGTCTCTTGAAAGTGCAGTTACCTCCAGGGAATCCACTGGTCAGGTGGGCAAAGAACATGTTGGAGCAGCAGTCAGCCAGTCCAGCTGTCACCTTCACTTGAGTCTCACAGGAGAAGTGTGCTGGTCTTCAATGTATGTTGGTCTTCATTGTATGCTGAGTTTGCGCTTCACTCGTGTCTGTGTGTGTGTGTGTGTGTGTGTGTGTGTGTGTGTGTGTGTGTGTGTGTGTGTGTGTGTGTGTGTGTGGTTGCCCCCCTGGACCTGGGGGGAGGGGACGCACACAAGAGCCGAAGATCATTATCATCAATGTGAATGTTATCGCCATTTGAGAAAAGGAAGTCAATTTTCGTATTGTCAGTTACTGAACTTTATATCAGCAGATTATTTACTAAATCCTAACCGCAGGTAAGAATAGTTGAATGGATTGTTTTGGATGTATATGGTGTAGAGTTGTTCAGAGTCAGTTTGGTTCGTCCCTTAGTTTTGTGTCCGTAATGAGTTTGGTATATCAGAAGAAAGCAACAAGTCCAACGGTTGATGACACCATCCTTGTTTTTTTTTTTTTGTCTTTTCCATTTAATTCTGTGAGGCAAACTAATTTAGGTACATTACCATTTCCTGGTTTGAAGTGTAGATACTGCAAATAACTTGTGGATTTGTGTGTCCAAAAACACATGTAAAAAGAATTAATTTGCCCAAGGCTCAAGCTGTCACCAAAATAAAACCTGTAAAGCCTTTTTAAGTCATTTTCACAATTTATTTCAATATATGTTTTAATATGTTTGTAGTGTCAGTGCTATGTTGCTAAGATATAGCATCAAACTCTTTATATTTCAGTTTTGTCGGACGTGACTACAACAGGTTACATTTGCGTGCTTAGCTCTGGTGGGAGCTAGCGGCTGGCTAATGGACCAGCCGCTAGTTAGCCACTAGCTTGCCGTGCATGTGTCCATACAACATAACTTAGCTGGTGGCTAGCTCACGGGCTAGCATGTCTCTAGAAACTGTCTCCTTGATCTGTGTTATGCGTCTCTGTTGTGTTTGGTCCACAACACAGACACTTCAGGGAAAAATAACTGTGAATGAAACTGCGGCAAACAGTCCGATTTGGCCTCGCACTAGAGACCTTCTGTATGAATCAATGTAATATTTAAATGTGAGGAAAAGGCAGAGTGTGGTGTGTTTACAAGCTATTCAGCAGACATGCTCAGTGTCTAAAAGATGAGGGAAAGTCCATTTTTCACCAATTACTAATGTTCCTGTCAAGCAAGATGATAGTTGAACTACAAGCATTGTTTAACGAAAGAAAAATACTTCACACAGTTTTGTTTGAAGTAAAAATCCTACCACTTTTGTGGCATTGACTTTGAAGGTTCTACTGTAATGATTCCCATTCATGTGCTCTGCACCATAGGGAAACCGGTTGTGCACTTCTGTCATTTTAACCCACACAGGCTGACACATTGTCACTTTTTTCATATCATCTAGGCTGCAGGTCGCATCATGAAGCAAGACAGTGAAGGTGTGATGGATTTGCTGCACTCCTGTCTCGCCAAGTCTTTTAGCTAGATTGAAATAAAATCACCCCATGTTGGCTCATCTTCAGCTGATTCACAGTAGTTTCAGGATTTGCAATGTGATATCAGCACACGAGCCCTTAGGTTTGAATCTGTGTACATTACAAGAGAATATATTGACGTTTTAAAATATTTGACTGGAACACTTTGATGAACTTTATATCCATTCATGAATTTTCATATAGAGGTGGAAATGGAACCTATACTTTTGACAAATGATAACAAAAACAAGCAACATTAAAACTGAAATACTGTACACTTAAAAATGAGTAACAGACAAAATTTTGCATTCTTATAACAAACTTAACTAACCCTAGCGAAAAAGTCCTTGGATTTTGTTTTTGTTTATTGTTTTCCTTTATAAACATTCTGGGATTATTTTCAATGTATTTAAAGTATTTTTTTGTTTGTAAAACTGAACAAAAGAAGAGTTACAAAGCGAATCTTTGAATTGTAGTTTAATCCATTTTACTACAAAATATTTAGGAACTTTGTTACAACAAGTTAGGGCTCTCCCAAACCCTCGCTAACCATGGCTCAGCTTGTGAATGTCACACAACCAAACTCAGAAAATAGAACTGCGATTGGTTACCTGGGCCCCGAGCTAATGTGACTGAAACTTCACTCAACAGCAAGCGGAATAATGACCAAACCCTGAGACGGTATGCTTAGATTAATTCCACAAATACATTATTAATTGGAATTAGACTTACAGGCATTTGACAACAAAACAAAGCAATTTCAATACAAAACAAAGAAAACTAGCTGGACTTAAAATATTCTAAATATATTCTAAAATATTCACACTTTTCAGAATATTTTCTTTGGTACTCTCCTGTGAGATTTGTCTTAGGTTGGGGTAAAATAAAAGTTGAAAAACACAATTTTAGTGACTACTAAAACCATCACGAAAACTTTTTTACATTGATCGTGTCACATCACGTCATAATGAAACCTGCAGATGGTATGTGCAGCTTGTGTGTACATTAGGATCTTATTTTACGCCGGGGGAATTCAGCCAAAGAGCTGAAACGGCTTGCCCCATCCAAGCTTTTGTTTTTTGGTCATCCCGCTTCCCACCGAATAAGCCCCAGAATTTCCTACTACCATACACGCAGTGCACTGCTCTGACTCCTCCATCAAAGCATTTCCTGCATGGCAGCCATTTTAGGTGTACCGCGGCTGCCTCCAGGAAGCCGAGACGAGCATCCTTCTCCACTCTCCGTTCAGGACCAGGGACAGCTCCGCACCGCGCATGCGCGGAGTGCAACGCGTGGAGCCACATCGCCTGCTTTCTTTTCTCCCCACCGCCTTCCTTCCCCCTCGTGCGGGCCCCTCCCCTCCCCTACCCCCCCTCGCATCCGCAGCAGGGACTGGCCAATAAAAGAGAGAAAACACGTAAGCATCTACGCGGGCTCGGCGCAGGCGGAGGATGCTCAGTGTGAAGCGGCAATCATCTCTCAGCACCGCTCGCACTGCTCACTTTCCAAAGCCACCGAGCGCAACCCGGGCCTCTCCACCGACCCCGGCTTTCATTCACACTGCAGGGTGCGAGGTGAGGAGGGAGGGGGGACCTAATTTGGAAGGTCAGACTCCTTAGCAGGAAGGTCATCGCCTCAAGAGCAAGATGTTGGATCCGTCGTCCAGCGAGGAGGAGTCTGACGGGATAGTGGAGGAGGAGAGCAAGGAAGTGATGGCCCCCCAGGCCGGATCCCGCATCTCCCCGAGCAGGACCAGCGAGAGCTCTGGCGGACTGGCGCCCAGCAGCGGCCGCAGCAGTGCCCGGCCCACCAGCCCGAGCCCGTCGGCCGCCAGCGAGGAGAAGGATGACCTGGAGAAGCTGCAGCGGGAGGAAGAGGAGCGCAAGAAGAAGCTGCAGCTCTATGTTTTTGTCATGCGATGCATTGCCTATCCGTTCAACGCCAAGCAGCCCACGGACATGGCGAGGCGACAACAGAAGGTAAGCAACCCCCCACCCGCCCCTTCTCACTCTCCTCTTCCTCCTCTTATTCCTTTTCCTGCTCTGTGCAAGGGCGTCGTTAATAAGCACATGCTGCCGAGACGCCTCCTTTTTCACATCGCAGATGTTGTCAATGATGACCTACATAAGATACAGTATGGATGTGGGGGGGGAGGGGTGGGCCTACCCGGTAGCAGCAGGAAGGGAATACAGCACACCTCCAGTTTGTTTTTGGTGCAAAAAAAAAAAAAGAGTGGGAGCATGATGAAGTATTGCTCCAAATAGCGGAAAGGGAGGACACATGGTGGTGCAGAGCTACGTACAGGAGGGTTGTACATGCACAGGGCTCTCAAGTGCGATCAATTGTGCAGCCCGACAGCACATTGAGTGTGCAAGGTGCTGCTAGAAGCAGAAGAAAGCATTTGGATTGAGACTTGTTGCCTTCTGCAAATGAATGAAACCCTCCTCCTCATCAATTTTGCCTCCCAAGGTGACTTTTAGGTTCAGATCACTTGAGCTAGCTCTAATGAGCTTCCTTGCCCTCAGATGGCAAGTTACTCAACAGTCATTTCATTACAAAATATTTTGACACAGTTGAAGCGCCTTTTCAAAATATATTTATTTGTATCAGTCTTGTGGTTTCAGGTTGCTGTTACGTCCGTGATGCTTGACTGAAACCCATTGACGTAGGTCAGGATATCTTTAATGTATTCTATTAAAGGTCACCACAGATGTACCTAGTGTCCATTATACTCTAAAAAAAAAACTAAATTAAGTCCCAGTCTAAACAATGTCAAATTTCAAAGTAATTACAAATGGAAATTTGTTTACAGTGGGACCAAACATAGACAAGGAAATATACTGAGTTTATCTTGATATCTTGTGCTGACATTCACACTAATATAATACAATATCAATATAATAAAAGCAAATCCTTTGGGTGAATGAGAATGAGGGTGAATTAGCATTCATGCATTTACCTCTTTTCTAGAATTAATACAGAAATTGCACTTGTGTTTCCTGTTTGTATTTAACCAACCGTCTTTCTTTAGACACAGTATGGTCGACATTTTCTGCTGACTCATCCACAAGTGCACGTGGGAGGCTAAATCACAGCATTTCCATTTATTTTGTTTGTTTGCAGACCCATTTGGAAGAGGTTACCAACAGTCTAATGCATGCTTAGTAATGCACTTTTATATCTGGCAGCTCAGGCGGCCACAACCCTTTGGGCTGTGGGTGAATGAATACTTGAACAATGTGCATTTCAACCAAATCTCAAAGTCAGGTGGCACAATTTCATTTAGGCCACACTTCAACAATTGTCATTTTGAAGAAACAAATGGAATCAGGCAGAGGTTCTTTAAAGTGGGTAAGAGCAATTAAATTGGGACAAGAATCAACTTTTTGCTAACTCGAGCCTTCAGCAACTTTGATGTCATTTTCAAACGTAGAGCATGTCAAGTAAGTGGCAAAAAGCGGCCGCACCCGAAATGAATAACAATGCTTGGATTTCGCTACTTGATTAATATTGCACAAGTAGAATATTAATCATAATACTGTGCTTAGACAAATGGGGTAGCGTTAGAACATATGGTTAAAAAAGGCTGACTTCCTGTTGAAGCACAGGTTGTTTTTTTTTTTTTGCTGGTTGGGCAGTGCTTGACTGAAAAAATAGTTCATGTTCATGGCATCATTTAAAGAAATAATGAAAACTACTGGAATTCAGTTTCTAAAAATGTCAAATGTATACAAATGAAAATAATAGAGGCCCTTTACAATGCATGATATTAAAATTGAACTCGATTGTTTGTCATATAATTGCCAAGCAGTCATTTCAATGAAATTGAGTATTTGTCTAAAAGTAACTGCCATATTCTTAAGCACACATTCTTCACGGCCGTGCAGCCTATTACATTAAGGCTATTATGGATTAGTCACAGAAATATGATGAAGCATTTCGTTTGTAATAAAACGACTCAAAGCCAAAGCAAAACATATGGAGCGGCTCCATGATAATCTGTTATTAGAGGTTCTGGCGCACAGGCAGCAGCCCGTGATGGACTATCACAGAGAAACAGGCCGGGCATCAAAGTACGTCAGCCCCACTGCTGCGTCTTCAACATGCCGCCGTAACCTTGTGAAAGGGCGACACAAAAGGGGGGAAATGGGCTTTTGAAGGGCGAACTGTCTTTCCTCTTGGTAACTGAGTGGGAAGCTGCGGAAGCTGCGGCGTGGGACATGCTGTTGAAATGTTCGTATTTTACCAAGTATCGCTTGCTTACATGCTTGCATAATTGTCTTGGGACATCCTTCGACTAATTGTGCAATTTATACGAGAGGTTATTGATAGACATATATTGTGTTGGTGATTAATGTGATTGTGTCCTCATTATTTTATCCCAGCGGATCAAGTCCTCCATTTTTCATTAACATTAGGAAGCCCAGTGGAATAGGACAAGGTCTAAAAATAATAATAAAATATTATTGTACATTACTGGACACATGGTGCTTCTTAGCAACTACAGCATTACATTAGGATGCCTAGCAAAGTTCATCGCAGCATGATGAATACAGAACTATCTTTGCCAGGAGAAAAGCACATTGCTGTGACACCACTATAAATATCAGTCGTAAATGTCGCAATGAACGAGCAGGTAACAAACAAATCAGTCAAGTACAGGACAAGATTTTTTTATTTTTTATTTTACTGTTGAGCAAAGCATAAAATACTGATTATAATTGAACAATATTCATGAGCGTTATGATGATGGATGACATTGAGGGCGATGAGTCAGGCTCTAATCTTGAACTGAAATATCTCAATATTATTTGTACTCACTGCTGTAATATTACTGCATTGTGTTTAGCAGACATTAGTTCTAAATATTAAGTCTCGTGAATTTATGGCAATCGTGATTTTGTGCTGTCAGCAGTTTTCTATCAACCAATATTTTTAATATCGAAATAGCAAGTATATGCACTCAGTGGGCACAGCATTAAACTGCATCATACTGAGAGCTGATCCTATTATTCTGCCTTTTATTTAACACCTTATTACTGAGATTACACACAGTAAATACGGTGTTTTTTATGTGTTTGTTTATATATTTTTTTAGTAACAAATGCAAGGTCTACTTCAGCTTTATACTACACTGGAAAGTTTGATTTGACTTGCTGTTCACTCAGGTCTCCAGTGTGGTCTGACATGGGCCAAGCCTCAGCCATTTAACGCTTGTAAGGGTCCCTACATTTCCCAGGTCACATGTTTGGTAGGGGCTCTTGATGTGACAGTGCACGTGTGAATGGATGTTAAAGTAGTGTATCCTGGAGGAATTGACAGGCTCTCAGGTGGTGCCAGAGACCACCTCTCCTGTTGAATGATCGTTTGCAGCCCTTCACTAGTGCGGCTCAATCACTTTCACATCAGCCGATTTCTCTGTGCTTTGTCTTGTTGGAAAGTCCTAATTGGACAGGTTTGACATCAAATATGGAAAGCAGTATCACATTATAAAAATGACATAATACAATTACAGTTATTAAAATGATCCGTAATGTCCCAATATATTGCAAAGCCCTTGCAGAGCCCTTACTTGTTCCCTAGTCTTCTCTGCAGGTGTAACACCATTGCAGCTACCTTGCCTTCCATTATATTTCTAGCACTCAAACAGTGCCATCTTGAGATACAGTAGATCTAAAATCAGCTTTCCTTATTGAAATCAGTGTTATTCCCATTAATCTGTTCCTTTACCAAAAGTAACAAAGAGTCAAGGGTAATACCCTTTTTTTTTGTTTGTTTTTGGTTTTGTTTTGGTCCAAATGGATGTGATGGCCTCAGACTCATATGCCACTGAATGTCATAGATCACACCGTTCAGTATGAATAGATCACAGATAAATTCAGGATTTTCTTTCCTCTCGCGAGTATGATTTGTTATTCCCGAAAGTTAGCCTGACCCAATCATCTCCTAATAGAGCGCCTCTTGGCTCAGCACTTTCTAAAAGCATCCAGCCTCTCTGAGCGAGGGAGCCTCTGTGATGTGAATGTGAAGTAGAGTGAATTCAAATCAGTGCTACTCGGATGAATGTTGCCGCTGTGGTGCTGAGCGTGGAAAAAATAGACTTTGGAATTGCTTTCTAGCCAACATTTGTCATTGGCATGCTGTCATTAAGTATGAGTGATCAGCTACCATTTGAGAGAGAGAGAGAGAGAGAGAGAGAGAGAGAGAGAGAGAGAGAGAGAGAGAGAGAGAGAGAGAGAGAGAGAGAGAGAGAGAGAGAGAGAGAGAGAGAGAGAGAGAGAGAGAGAGACTATTTGCTTGTCTGTAAATTTTCAAATTTGTGGCAGAAAATATTTCACAAACCTTGTGGCTTTTGATTTGGTCTTGTTAGCCACTCAAAACTCATCAGCCAAGACATTAGTAATGCCATGCACCATTCTCTGTGCCTAACCTTCCTGAAAATAATTTGATGTTAAACCACTTTTTACCCATTACATTGTGAAAGTCATTCTAATATTCTAGTTAATGGGTATCTTTTCAAGCACAGGTTCGAAATCTGCTTCAAAAAATGAATTGAGCCTCATGGTGTATCTTTTGATGCATCAGTTAGACGAGACATCTCCATAATCTTACTGAAATGTTTCCTCAATAAATGCATCAAAGGAAAAATTCACCCACAGACATAATAGATTCATTTTTGCTGAAACATTTATCCGGTTTATGTGATGTGATATATTCATCAAGCTAAGCGTGGCATTTCGGCTAATGGATGAAAGACGGTTAATATAGTCAAAGATTGGAACTAAGTGAGACAGGGGAGATAAAACGGCCAAACAGAAAGCGGCAATGCATAATTCAATTCAATTATCAATGATTGTGTGAGCGAAACTGCAGCAGAAACAAAAATAATTGCATGAAAGTGCAATAATGTTCCTGTTCTGACTCACAGCTGAAAGGTTCTGGGTTTGAATCTTGGCTCAGGCCTCCTTGCTTTTCTGTACTTACTCCAGCTTTCTCCTACATTTCACACTCACAACCATGGTATGAATAGCTCAAGTGAAAATCCCATTCCAGCCTTGTACAACTTAATATGAGAAGACATTCTATGCTTTTTGATGTCAATAATATTATAGGGAAAGGCCACAGAACTTCTTTATGTTCATAACTGGATTTTTTGTCAAGTGACGTCACCACCGAGGTCTGAGCGCATTGTGCAACATTCCATTTTCAATCAAAACATCACAGTATTGAGAATGTAACTAAAAGTGCTTCGCACATTGAATTCCTTTATAGTCACACTCCAGGCTCATTTTATTCAACTGGAAAAAAAAAAAGTAAGTTCCTGTGCAACACGACCCCAAGAATGCATTTTGTTATTTGGAACAAAACCCCCTCCTAGAAATCTTAAATATTTGCCATCCCATTGGTCATACAGTAAGTAGGCCAAACATTTGATATTCAATTGAAATGATGTCAGGTTAGGTTCTGTCAGGTCAGATGTTAGCATATGGCGCAATACCTCTGCAACTCTTGCCAGCCTGCAACGTACGTCACAAGACTTCACTTTCGCAGGCCTCAAGGATCAACACTGCATTTTTTGTGCACCCCTTCTCAATTTCTTTTTCAACAAAATGTATTGCAAAGAAAAGACAGCTGACTTATCCATAGCACCTGCCAATCAGTTTTGATAATATCAGTAGTTCTGTAGCAATGCAAATGCTAATGGCTCACACTAGCCACAGATTCACCGGCTATTCCACTGTTAGCATAGAACGTGGCCCCCAAGAAGCAACAATATGATTGTCTTGCACACCTGGTCGGAAAATAGCTTATTTGTAATGGAACATTGTGATTTCAAAGGAATGTTGTAACTGTGAAAATGTACTCTGCTGCACAGATTTAAAGATGTTGCGTGGTGATATTTATCCTACCTTGCTAAACCGTTGTTGATAGTTATTGTGAGAAATCAGGAACATGATCAATATCTTCGTTTATGGTAATATAATTAATCCATCCATTCATTTTTTTAGATGTTTGTCCTCACAAGGGTCACTGCCTTGCTGGTGCCTATCCCAGCTGTTTTTGGTCAGCAGGGCGGAAGACCATTCACAAACACACTTAAGGGAGTATCCATGTTTTTGGGAATGCTGAAAGTAACTGGAGTGCCTGGAGATAACCCACATGGGCATGGGGAGAACATGCAAACACAGGCATGAAGGCTGGAATCAAACCTGTATTCTCCTGCAACCCTAATATGATTACTCAGTTATACTAATATTTATAAAATGTGTGTCATTATACTAACAGTTTAATTGTTTTTATAGACTCGTTCAGCTCGCCAGTAAGTTTAACAGCAATTGCATTGTATATGTGTATACAGCCCTTGCTATAAAAACTAACAACAGTCTCACAAGTTGTTTTATTAAACAACATTCTTTCTAGTCCCGGCACATTTATTATCCTTAAAAGAAGAAAGTTAGCGAGATTACATTTGGACATGTAGCCGAGGCTCATAAAGAGAGTCATTATGTGCCCAAAAGAGTCACATGGAGAGAGAGAGAGAGAGAGAGTCAGTAAAAGGGAGCTCGTGAAGAATGATTTGCATTATTAGGTAAGAGCTTTGAATTGAGTTCTGCCTGCAAAGAAGCATCCTTTGACAATACAAGAGGCTTTTCAGTCAAGGTCAATGTTAGATTTCGAACGATTTAGCATTACGACTGACACAGATTGTTCATCTGTGCTTGGGTTATGGATTTGGTTGAGTGAAAGCCTAAAAGCGGCAAGAGTTAATCTTTTACCACCAGTCCGTGCAGGCACAGCTCGCCATATGTCAGAATATAATATAAGGGTTGTTGTATTTATTGTGTAAAAAAGATTGGGCTAAACATTTAGCTCGCAACCCCGCCAGGGTTAGACACGCTTTTGCCTTCATTATTCAGATGATAAAGCAGCAGTAGCTGATGAATTGAACACACCGGGACACTGTTGTTAGTAGAAAAACAGCAATCGAAATGAAAATGTCGCCCCGAGGAGCTTTTGCAGGACAATTTAGGATTTGGTGTTTCTTTTTTCATCCCTCACACAATGTGCGAGTGAATCTGCGCGCCGGCTTGAAAGCCGCATCTCACATTCTGACGCTCGCCCCGCACCAGTTGATTTCTATTTCCGTTGTGCACGTGTTAATTAAACCTTTATGTCCCAGCAGAGTCCACGTGACCATGAATGTTAGTCGTCGACTGCAATATTTTTTTTTTTTCCCCCTGTTCAACCTTGACATGCTGATGAGAATGAAACATTTTCATGATTGAGCAAATGCATGAAGCTTAAAAGGAGCTTAAGGTTAGTTGGTGAGTCTGTCCTGACTGATTTATCCGGCACTCTCCTGCCAGTCTATCTCTACAAATTGTTACCGTTAACAAAACATAATCCCATGTTCTTAATACATGCCATACAGAGAAAATAAAAAAAAAGAAAACAGCGTTTGTCAACATGCTGCTGGCATAGGCAATGTCGTCATTTCACAGCGTTTTTCTCCGACGTTGTCTTGAGACTTTAGAAGAAGCACCAAGGTGATATAATACCCACAAATCTTGTAATCAAGTAGTTTATTAGACTATTTCATTTGATTATAGTGGATTCCTTGAATTGCTTCTGCAGAGATTTATTTTCATTGGTGTTTTTCCATTACCAGCATTATGCAAGACAGTAATTTATTTCTCTGAAACTCTGGAAGGCTGCTTCACTGCCGAAGGAAAAGTGTTGTAAATGTTTAATTCGGATCTGCATAAAACTGATTATTTTCTGGTTTTCCAACTCATTTAGATGAACTTTTTGGAAACTTGTCTTTATAATGTCTGAATGTTTGAAGAAGTCATTTACAAAAGTTAGATCTCCACCAAGCAATTGAGTGCTAATGCTAATTGGACTCGGTTGAGGTCTGCCTTTGACTCGAAGGCAATCTCGTATCTCCGCAAGGTGCAAATTATAAAATATGAAAGTCATCATTAATCTGCAACCTGTCAGAGTAAATTCTTTATGAATTTCTTTCATGATTCTCCATAAAACGTGACAAGACTACAGATGGTGTACACCTGAAGAAGAAATTACATTTGTGAACAAGATGCTTGTACTGCTAATTAATCCTTGACACAACTATGCGAAAATTAGTGTGATTATGAACAGTGCCAGAGAAGTGGCCCTCTTTCCCGCTTGAGATGATCTTTTGTCTTAGTGCAGTAATTGCTTTGATCAAATGAACTGTTCTCATGAATGTGTTTAACCCTAACGCAGAGTTTCAGCGTCATTCTTTTGTGCATTTTGCACTCACAAGCTGGGCTCATCTTTTCAACCTTTTTTTTTTTTAATTTTCCCCATTGTAATAGCTCTCAAAAGAATATGTTTTTGTACTTCTTGACGATCCAAATGGTCATTATCATGAGCGGCAAGACATTCTCCCCCCGAGCCATTTCTATGCTGTTGTGTTACATGAAACATTGCATTACTTTAGTGGGAAATAAGCAGGCCATGACGGAAGCTGTGGAGATTGTGCCCCCCCCCCCCCCCCCCACACACACACACACACCCCACCCCACACGCACACTCACATTGAAAGGCAGAGGATAGAGATGTCAGAGCTGTGCAGGAATCATTACTGCAGTCCTCTACTCCCTGGCTCAAGCCCATTGGAGGCAAAGAAACCACCTGGGGGGGCAGCATCAGCCTGCATGTCAGGTACAAACTCTGCTTCACTTTTCCCCTCTTGCATTCTCAAAAAGTTATGACACACTTCTGTGCGGACTACTTCAACTGTCACCATCACCTAACAGTAACTGTTGAGTTTGTCCTGTATGCTGAAAGCGCCGTTCATTATGCTTGGATACAAATATTTATCGAGGAGGTTAAAGTATATGTTTGAGAGATTTTATAGTTTAAGCAAACAACATGAAATCTTTTAGCCACAGTTCCAAAACACAACACTGTTAACCACAAAAAACAAAAACAACAACAAAAAAACAAACAACTGAAACATGGTGTATGGAATTTTACCGTAAATCGTTTCAAATACCATTTTGTGTTAACAAAACTTTATGCTAAAAGGCACATAAAGGTCAGAAAAAGCCTACTTGAACATCCAAAGTTGCATTTGGAATTTTCAGAAGCACTTGAAACTGTGGCAGATGTGTGCTAAGCCTCTCATTTAACATCAATTTGAATGCACTGTACTTTAGCTCAGCACATAGCATCATTCCGGTTATGAGAGTGTGCACATTGCGCATCCATATTATCATTTTAGTCATGCTTGCCCTCTCAACACTATTTCAATTAAATTGTAAAGGTCACATGAAAGGTGGAAAACGTTCTAAAATGATTTGCTACAAACATGACATTTGGATGAATCTACTATACAGTAGAACTCTACAACGAAATCATGTTTGCAACTAGAAATTTTTCACAACTGGGGACTTTAGCAAATCTATGTCTCGGACATAAACATACATGTTGTGCAATCTACAATCTGACTGACGTTAAAAACAAAAGGATCCAACATTGAAAAACAAAAAGAAAGAAAGGAATTGCCAAATCTACAATAGATTTTCACAATCATACAATCATTTTCATACATCAGTTTCTTGCATAATGTCTTTCACTTTGCTTCACCCATCTTTCATTTTTATTACTTTTATCCTGTCTTCAAGTGTTAAGCTTGGCTTCTGACACACCCATGCACATTTTTTAACTGTTTTTGGTTTGTGTTTTTCTGTGCATGCTGTATCTTACTTTTTTCTGTGTTTGGCTGTATATGTAATCAACTGTGTGGTTTTTGTGTACTAATGTGTACTAATGTGTACTAATCTGCAACATATAATTATGAACCTCTTGAGCCCCCCCCTCACCCCAGACAGATTCAATAGCTTCTTTTTGTTGCGACCTTTTCAAAGAGCCCCGCTGATTTCAGCCTGTAAACCATGTGAAGTTCACATGTCCATGCCATTTATGTCACAGTTGTGTAAGGGCTCATTTTCTGCTCGGTAACTGCATGACTGAAGACCAGGCCGAGCAGGATGGGTGCTGTGAGGGAGTGGGTGGTGTGATAATGGATGTCTGTTAGGAGAATCGGCTTAGCTGGTGGTGAACACCGTGTTCTCCTGCGTGCTTCGCTAGTGCCACAACTTGTAGTATGACAGCACAGTGGAGGTTGCCGACGCACGGCGTATTTGCTTGTGTGTCTGCGGAGCACACACCTGGCTGTTTACTGACCCCGACGAGTGCCGTTTACTCACACAATGCTGCGTTTGTGTGTCTTTTTCTGCAAATGAATGTGAACGTGTCTGCCCAGGGGGAGAAAAGCGTGAGCACCTGTCTTTGTGTTTCTGTACTTCTGTGACCACAGTGGCTTCATGGAGCTGGCTCGCCCTACTGTGTTTGACTTTGTGCAGCTGTCATGTACCCGCGCTATTTGCGCACATGTGACGTGCATTGTGACTGAAATGTGCTTTGTGTTGAAAACCAAGAAAGGAATCGAAGGCAGCACGTTTGCGAGCAGTAACGGCAGGGTGCATTTAGAAATATTATCCAAATTGCCTTCCTACCAACTTTATTCCCCTTTAGACGAAGGCGACGAGTGACCACACAACCCCATTTAGCTAGGAAAGTCCAGGTTTTGAGCCTTGTGTCCCAAGTCCAGATGCCTATTGTTTGGGCCATGTGCATGAAAAGCACACAGGTGTCATCATGATAACTATTGCTGTCGTTCACTATCAAATCTTTAAATAATGCATTACCAATTATTTTATCAAAAAATCGGGTCATCTATTTCCACAGGATTTTTTTAAAAAAAAACCTACGAAGGTTGAATGATTTTTAAAAAAATATAATTTATTAAGGTAAAACTTGAGTTGCGAGGGGATATAATTACTCATCTATACATAAGAATTTTTAGACAACAAAATGTTCAAAAATCGTTATCGCGATTAGCATATCATAAGTCTAGCAAACGCCGTTTAAGGTCAACAAACACGTACTACTATTCAGTTCGGGCAGCTATAATGTACTAGTACGTACATCACTCATGCATTAGTTCTAGGTTATATTGCGATTATAATTTAAGGACAACAAACACAAACTACCATTTAGTTCACTTTTATATGATGTTAATTGTGCAGTGCATACGTATTAGTGACAGTTAATATACGTGGATGATACAGCACTATTACTTTTTGGGAAGTTCGTTCCTTCGTTTTGGGAAGCGCCATGTGCTCATGTTGTCTTGACAGAAAGCCTGCTAACTGCTAAATCAGAAAGCATGTTTAAGAACACAAATAGAATCAGACATTTGGCCACTTGGTGGTGCACCAAAACAAGCAATGGAGTCATATGTCAAGACGGTTTTTGTGAACTTTTTTTTTCCATATCACTGCTGTGATATGCTTTTTCCATTTTGCAGATATTGAACAGGATGTTTGTCACTTGTTTTTTTTTTTAACAGGAAACGATGCCGAACTTGTGATGTACGCTGTTTTTTCAGGAAGTCTTGCGTATGTCTAAGTGAGGTCTCCTTCGGAAACGGTGGAGCAAACATGGTTCCGGTGGAACTTCGAGTTGAATCTTTTGAGTCGACCACTTTTTAAATACTTACTCGACTTGGTCGACTTTTCCCTGATTCCTACAGCAAACAAATTACCGTAAAAAGAATGTGAGCTAAATTCATTCCTTTTTTCTTTCACATCACAATTGCCACATACCAGAAAGAGAACTACTTCCTGCTTCTATGCCTATGAATAATGGAAAATATAGTCAGACCGAATGTGAGCTGAGTGTTTCTAGTAGGACTGCAAGGTATGTTTTGCAAATTGTTTTTCAGTTTTATGAAAAATAATTTAAGAAAAAAAGTGTTTTGCATTCAACAACCTCTAGCCATGTGGATAAGCAAAGAAAATGAGTGACTTGAGGTGCATTCAATGATCAGTTAAAAGAAAAGCTTCAGGTCACTAAAGTGCATAAACAATTGCATGTCATGTTACATCACTAGCATAGCACTACTTATTTATGATAGTGTACTGCATTAAACATTACTGGTTTTATGCTGTATTTGGGGGGGTTATGTACAATTAATGAAAACATAAGTAAGGTGATCATTATTTTTAAACACAGCAAACGCTGTACGGCAACTATGTTCAGGCAAATGTTTTAATACAACACTTGCTTTACATTTTATTCAGGCATATTGAATATGGTAGTGAATGATTAATCTCGCTATGAGTTTTAACTTCATTATATTTTATGTAGCAATCATATTAGTTGAAGTTGCTTGTGTATATTTTGTTGAGTTTTCTAGAAGGATTTACGGTTGTGTTTCTCACCTAGCATCCTGCTAAATTGTAGGCTTTCAATTCATGTTCTTTCCAATTTAATTTAGGAAAACACCCTCAACATTCAATGTGATGTAACTTCAAAAAGAAGCTTATTGTACATACGGTTTAGCCCCATACACTCAGGCTCGTTATACACTTTACTCATTTACGTAATTAATCCACCTGACAAAAAGCTGCAAGGACAACTATGTCATGCACTCCATGAGCCGCGGGGAACACATTTCTAAGAGATAAATTGATAAGCGTACAGGGGTGGTGCACGGGAGAGTGCACCATTCAATTTCATTTGCTTTTGCAGCCTTCGGGTGCTTACGCTCTCCTTAAGGTATGGGCTAAAATTGCGTACACAATCTAATGCAGCTGTGGGTAATTTAATTATAATGTGACTAAATGTTCAAAGTAGGTCAGGGTGACTCAGCTAATCACAGAAGCATCCGGGTTAAGGCAAAGAGTCAAGTAGTTTTGAAGAGTAATAAAGTTTTCCATGCATAATGCCCTTTCCTGGCTCCTCTATTGATACGCGGGGGTGATTAATGTTTACTTCACTGCTGCAAATGAATCACTGGGCCCTGCTGCAATCTTGATAACAGCAATAGAGAGAGAGAATCAATATGCTCCAAGTTGGAAAAATATGTCTTGGGAATGTGGAATCAGATGAAAATGTAGGCACTTTCACTGGCCCATCAATATGGTCACTAATCAGTACAGCTCTCCAATCAGCATTCTCTCGCTTTTGTGCCTGAGAGGTTGATAATGTTGATGAAGAGATTAATAGTCTGTCACCGAGCAAGCCGCAGAAGGCCCAAACCTAATGATTACATGACAAAATTCCATATTTTAAGGATTTATTTGAATGTCGTTTACACACCCCGGGGAGAACGTGAAAGCGACTCCCCAGTTCAACTGACTTCTGAACGACTCCATTGACTCACATTAGCTCACATTCGTAATTGCTTTGCACAAAAATGTTGAACTTAATTTGGAAGGGAACGACCATTAACCAGCATCCTGCTGCCTCTAAAAAAATGCATCCTGTTGCTAAGAAAAAGAGCAATGTGTCTTACACTCTGAGGCCATTAAAACAGAGGCGATGGCATTTATTCTGCCAGTTGCACCGCTAAAATCTTGAGATACAACCAACACTAAAGCCGTATTTACGGTTCAGCTCAGCCAAGTACAATTTAGAAGCCTGACTAATCAAATCTGGTTTGTTTTGCCACTGTGGTTTGTGTATTTGGGATACCATTAAATGCATGAAACTTTAATAGTGTAGGTGAGAAACACTGTCAATTTACAGTACATACACTTTAGAGCAGTGCTTCTCAACTATGCACCCCTTGTGAAATAAAAACCATTGCAAAGCATTTATAGATGAAAAAAAAATATTAAAAGAGTGTTGTGCTACCCTAGTCTGATTCATTAATCTTTGAAACTGTATTTGCAGTGGTATTTACTGATGTATTTTATTCAGCAACTTCAGGCAGTAGATTTTATAACTTTCAGTTTTATTTTTGGCATGTCTGACAAAACTCCATACAAAAACAAATAAAGTGACGAAATTGTGTATAAAGGAATTACTAAAGCACAATTTAGCAATAAGCTGCTTCATGTTCCATCTAATTTGCTCTGAATTTGAAAAGAAACTTTTTTTTTTTTTTTTTTTTTAATCATCAGCTGATTAATTGGTTATCATAATTTCATTCCGCCAAATATTAGAATCAGCATCGTCAATAAAACATTCCTATCGGTCGGGCCCAATGTTGATTCTTATCATTTTGAAAGTTTGTCTACCTGTCTCCAGCGATCAGTCAATGTTCTTGTATCCCGCCTTTCCAAAGTTAGCAGGGATAGGCTCCATCTCATGACTTTTATGAGGAAAAGCGCTTATAGAAAATGAATGGATATTGTCTGTATAATGGCAGCGTCTCTAAAATCAGTCCTATGATTAGCTTTGGTGCTGACAGATTATAGTTAATTCTCATTCATTTTCACCAGACTGAAGGAGGTTGGGGGGAGACAGGCACGCAGATGTTATCGAGATTGCCTCACAGGCACATGATATGGAATGCTTTTCCGTCTTCCTCCCACACCAAAGTCTGTCCCTTGCTAACGCATTCACATGTACACACACATATTAGTGGCTGGTCCTTGTGCTTGTATGATATACACAACAGCTTGAAGTGTAGACAACATTTGTCACAAGGAGCTGACCGCTTTATTGACTTTCAGGTCACTGACTCTGTTAGCATGTGTTAAATCAATTCAAGGACATTTCAACCTGAGTGAGGTGAAACAAAGGGGAGAAGAGATCAGAGGTGCATATTATTTTAATTAGGTTCTTTATGTGCATATAAAATATCTCAGCATTGAAGAAAATGACTTCCAAGTTAAGTGTCTGTATTCATTTGACCCCTCTTTAAATTATATGCTGCCGTTTTACCAATTGCATTATGTATCATGTTCCCAATGTACATTTATTAAAATAAAGCACATGTTTTACATCATAAAAAGCTCCAACAGAACACCAAACTAAAACAACAACAAACGTTTATACTGTATCTGAAATGATGATATTTTAACATTAGCATTCTGTTGCTAACAGATGAATGAACATGCCAATTCAAAGGTGAACAACTTTTTTGAAAGTGGGAGCTACTTCTTGGGGACTGTTTAATGCAAAGGGCTACAACTTTGATGCACAATTATGAAATAACAAATATGGTCAAATTACCATTAATGATGGTATTATTTATATGCCACTGGATAATCAATCATGTTCATTATGTGCAGGCACCACTCACTTCTCCTAATGCTTATGAAACACACAAAAATCAATATGCAACTCTTCTAGGACATTTTTAGAAAATTCGATGGTGAGCTATTTTTTTTAGAGGCCCTCTGGCTATTCATGTGTCTTTAGGGTCTTCCTGGGACCATGTTGGTGGTCACTGGGTTAATTGTACCTTCTGTCATCTAGAAAAGCAATTTATGTATTCTGCGTGACACTATAAATTGCCACCATAGACCAATGACTAAAGACTCATTATTTGACAAAATTGCCGGTGAAATCATCCAAGAAGTTTTCCTCTACTATTTCCCAATACAACTTGCCAACATGACTTTGTCTGCTCCTACACACGATGTTCTACAGAGCTCTAACTGAGGTTACGTCAACCTTTAATTATAAACAAAAATAAAATCCCTTTTTTTTGTGCAACACATTTTAGAAAAGGTTAAAAAAGGCCATCAGGTTACATTTCAGCAATATCAATGTACCATTTTCCTGTTTTTGACGGTGACCTACAATATCCACTGAAGCTACTGTCAGCTCAAGGAGATAGTTCATGTTAAGCTTGGGGGCACGGGTAGGATTCAGAGTGGCAAAAGTGCGCAACATTGGAGTTTTATTCATGAGGAGTGATAAAAACTAAAAGATTTTAAGATTGACTACTGCTGGTGAGCGTGGCTGCGCTGCTGCAGGCTTTACATCACAACAGCGGAGGAAAAGATGGAGCGGAGCCATAAAGCTAAGCTCTCCATTGAAAAGTCAATCTTTAGTTTGCACCTGAGGTCATGACCCCGGTGTGGTGCCTGAAAAAAGGAGATTGCTGATCCAATCAGCCAAAGACGCCCTGTTTTACTATCTCTTCGGGTGATGCATCTGGATGCAGAGAGATTCGGGAGCGTGTCATTGAGCCTTTTCTACTTTACGCCGGGAGCTGCCTCTTGGTGGATTTTGCGGGCCCAGAATAAGTTCTGTCTTTAAAGCTGCGTACTGGGAGATCCTGTCAGGCCAAATGAGAACGCAGTGGCGGACCACATCTCCCAGCTGGCCTCGGAGTGCTTAGCCTCCCCAAAACTAAGTTCTGGGCTGACAAGAACATTTAAAAAGTGTCCTGACAGCATTGTTTCAGTTGTTTGGAGAGTGTTGTCTAATCTAGCCTAATGCTGTCTTGTCCTCTGTTTGCCCTTGCCCCAACAGATAACAAAGCAGCAGCTTCAGCAGACCAAGGATCGCTTCCAGGCCTTCCTGAACGGAGACACACAAATTGTGGCAGATGAAGCCTTCATCAACGCTGTGCAGAGTTACTATGAGGTACCAGCCCACCATAATCACAGCAGCGCACGCTCAATCATAACCATTTTTCCGAGGAGCGGAGACTGGATGACTTTCTGAATTCATCACTGACTGAATGCGTGTCCACGAACATTTCTGCTGATTGTAGAAGTGCAAAAAAAAAAAAAAATGTTGTTGGCTGCAGCAATTTCAACTCTCTTTAAGCCAAGTCGAGCCACTCGGTTTTCGGGCCATAAATCCAAGCCCCCACGCAGAACCGCTCGAGTTTCCATGTCAAAATGCTGAAATCCATGCGGCTGAGTGATAAAATGGTGGCTGAGGTTTCTCACTGTGCAGATTATGAGTCAGACCATGTGGCTGACACAGCCGTCTTTCCGAGCTCACGCTCTTCAATCCACATAATGAAGCAAGTCATTATTACCGTGCGTGCTCGAGACATGACAGATTGTGCATATTAAAGGTCAATTCTTTAATGGAAAAAAAAACAAGCAAAGCCATAATGGAAAAACTGCAGATAAATCCTTCTACAGTCTGTAGATGGCCAGTGAGGTTAATTGGAGCTTCATCTGCGTGCGAAGAATGGATGTAATATGTTACATTGTATGTTCACGTAAATGAGGCTGACACCATACATTAAAAGGTGAAAAAAGATAAGAAAAATGATTGTCTTTTGAAAGTCTCCAATGTCATCCATCCTAACATGGGACCGATATTAACATAAAAAGGAATATTTTTATTTTGGATTAAAAATAAGTAAAAAAAAATAGTAAAGTGCTATTTGGCCGTAACATTCAGTTGTGCATATTATTGGGACACTCACATTTTGTCCTATTGGGTTTACACAGACAAATAACAACCTTTATTAGTTTGGTTTAGTGTAAAGCAACTCTGCAGTTGTGAGCTAGTGAAAAGTATGCTAAACATATTCAGCTACACAACAAGGGCAAAAGATTAGAAACATGTTTCTCAGTATGAATCAGCTAAATTTGGCACCTTTGCAAAATATAACAGATGTTAGAGTTTTTTCAACATATCGTAATGGACTGTGCAGCGGCGCTTACTCCTGTGCTACTGTTTACAATAAGAATGTGGAGTAAAGTCTTATGTTATGGTCCTCATGATCTTTTTTAATCACAAATTAAATTGCTCTGTTAATTGACAAAATTATTTAAATAGTTGTTTGTGTTCTATTTTACCACCAGAATGTGTGGGAGACACAATAATTAATTAAATCATTGATTTTCTTAAAGACTTCTGTGCCTTTAAAAGCCTCTCAGAGGCAGAAATCAATGCAACCAAAGCTTTGCTTTTCGTATATGTTCGCCGTTTACCAAATGGTATTCACGGTTGCTTTTAGCAGCATTTGACGCTTTGAACAAAATGTCACTGTCTGGATGACAAAGCAGTGGACTTCATTGTTTCCTTAGAGCTGTCATTGTGTCTGTCACTGTCAGACTGTCATTAGTAGAAGGCCATGTTGCTGAATGTCCCCGCATGCAGTCCATAAAACTGTGGGCCTTGTTAACAGCAAGAATAACTAGACGTGTAATAGAGAGTCTAGGGATGGCAAAGCCGTTATTGTTCTGAGCCACATTGTAAATATCATTTCCCTGAGAGGGAGAGTATATTATTACATAAATGCAATTACCCTTTCAATTGATTGTGATATACAGATCTATGTTGCTCTAAAATGGTTAATAAGTGAATTTTAAATCAGAAGCAATAGGAACCTGTGCCATGCAAACATTTAAGCGTTCATCGTTTAATTTATATTGAATAATAAAATAAAAAAAAGCTTGAAGTTGTAATATCTGTGAAAAGAAAAGAATGATTGCAATTTCGCAACAGAGTTTTTGCCAAAATGAAATAAACAAAGCAATAGAGAAACATGAAGTAAACACTTTCATTTCTTTAGTGAGCCACATAAAATGATGTTCCTGATTATAATACCTGTGCTGTAGATACTTGTACTCCTGGGAGTATCGGAAGTCATATGAGGGGCTATGTGAGAGCAAAATTAACTAAATGCTTTTTGCTTAGGTGCCAGAAATTGCCCCTTTTTCTTTTCAAATTAAGAGCAGATTACTTGAAACATGAAGCAATGTATTGCTAATATGTGTTATCATGACTCTCTTGCAGAGTGTTGTGTGCGTGTATCATTAGTGCCACAATTTTCAGGCGGACAAACCAAAATTGAAAAAGATTATGTTGTACAAAAACTTCTTATCTGAATAAAATATTCCTAGAGATACCACTAAAAATATAGTTCCACAGATTATTTAAGCAGACAAGAATGAAACCTCTCTTTAACAGACTGAACATTTTTACTGAATATTTATAGTACATAACATATTCTTAGAACATAGAATCTAACATATATGTAGAAAATCCTCCCCAGACATGCTGGCCATGTTTAATCAGGAGAAAGTGTTGCTTAACGTAAAGACACTTTCTCTCTTAATTGTAACTGCTACATACTAACGTTCGAGCAATCAGCCAGTCATTCCGAGGTGCATGTACCTGTATGTATACTTACATACCACCTATTTAGATTGTGTACTGTATACACTTTCATGCTTTCAAGTATATGGCTGTTCAAACATTTCTCAGAAATTAAGATGACATAACAGGATGAGGAGATAAACCATCTCCATAACAGATGGTGACCATTACAACGAATGAGGAAATATTCGGCTAACCTTAGCAATTTTCCTTTAAACACTACGGCCATTCTTGAACGCAGCTAAATGTGATGAAAAAGTCTGACTGGCGCAATGTAATGACTGTACACTCCAGTATTTAGCTCACTGCAGTAACCATTAATCCTATATCCATATCTCCTTTCTCCTACAACAAAGGTGTTCTTAAAGAGCGACCGTGTGGCTAAAATGGTCCAGAGCGGTGGCTTCTCAGCGAGCGACTTCAGGGAGGTTTTCAAAAGGCACATTGAGAAGCGCGTGCGCAGCCTCCCGGAGATCGACGGCCTGAGCAAGGAGACGGTGCTCAGCTCCTGGATGGCCAAGTTTGACACAATCTATCGCGGCGACGAGGATCCGCGCAAGGCGCAGCAGCGTATGACGGCCAGTGCCGCCTCCGAGCTCATCCTCAGCAAAGATCAACTGTATGAGATGTTCCAGAATATCCTGGGCATCAAAAAGTTTGAGCACCAACTGCTTTACCAAGCTTGCCAGGTATGTCTCAGTTCTTGCTTTAAACATCTGGAAAATGCTATTTTCCTTCCCTGATTCATTTTTGAGAAGTCCTTGCTTCTTATACACTCTCAGCAACTATTCCACCCAAGCAGATAAAAAGGGACATCCGTTCTTGCGTCTCTCTAGTTAACGTTACAGTGAGAAGGAAGATAGGCCCCGCTTCTATACCAGCCTGTGTCCAATGATTACATGGCCACATTATCTAAGCAGCCGTGCCTATTTTATACTTACGGTTTCACACCAGAGTTGGGGAGAAGAGATTTTGCACCGAGTCGCCCAAGTAAACAACAACGTTTATTTATTAGTTAAAAATGTTACTGTAGAGCATGGCGAGTGGCAAAAATGTGAGTTTGCACATGGCCGAACACCAAGAGGTGTTTGTGATCATCATTTCATGGAGGGCTGCATGGTGAAACTTTGCCAATGCAAGAGCTGACGCAATTCCCCCAAATGCACCCGAGGGAGAGGCCGTAGCCATAGGAACATGTTAGCTTTGTTTTATAACAAATGAACCATGTGCATTGGATGAATTTAGACAGCGCATTAATGCTATATAATAACTAATTATTAGTAGTATTTTTCTTCTGGTGCTAATTTCTTCCGTTTCTCAATGTGAAGTACATTTACATCCACTTTTGACTTTCTTGGTGTTTAAAATCACATAAGTTAAAATACCCCAAGTTTATGTTAGCTTTTTTTTTTTTTTTTAATCATTGTTTTGTATTATTGTTTATTGTACAAACCCACTGACACCCTTTAAAAAGAATCACATTGTTTCTTTCAACACGCCATGTAAAAGGTACTCTTTTGAGCACCTACATTTATTAGGTTGGCTTCTTTAGCTTTTGGCCATGTCTTGTCAAAGACACATACATGCTCATTTATGTATGACTGTTGATATACGGTTTCCGGGGTACATTCAAAATAGATTACACATCACTTCCAAGGAGGCCCTGAAGCAAATTAAAAAAAAAAAAAATCCCTTACCGTTGCTTTAACTTGTCAGCTATCTGTATCTGGTAATGTCCAATGCTTCACTCGGGGGGTAGATAGGTTGAGATTACAGACTGGGGGCTTGTGTCACATATAACTCTCTTATCCTGCTGTCGTTCCTGCTTTACTGCTCTCTCTGGGAATGTTAAAAGCACCACTAATGCATTCCTTCTTCAGCAGCGCGATTGAAAGTCTTATCACGGCTGTATTTGGAGGAAACCTCTGGCATGCTTGCATGTGCTTATTTAAGGCATCAAAACCTTCCTCTTGATAACACCCGGAGGCCAATGAGTTTTAAGAGTTAATAAATCACACTGTGTGTCCAACTGTGCATGTTGGTAATGCTGAAAGAAACCAAACAAATTGCTCAGTATTGTCCCAACGCCTTGTTTGGATTAGATCAATACGGGCTGCGTTCCTCAGTGGGCTTCATTAACTTCATATTTGTTATGCTGCGCTGTGATACATTTCCATAGCCTCCTTTCTAATGCCTTTGATGATGCTTAACCTAGTTTAGATGAGCTACCAGCAAAGTTGATGCTATGAGGTCACAAATCTGCATCCAGAACATCCGCAGAGGAGCCACCAGAGTAACACCACAGGCCAGTCGAAAGCAGAAAGTTGAAGTAGTAAGCACAGCTAATCCACCCCTGGATGTACTGCAGATTTCAAATCAAGAATATCAATAAATAGAAGAGAATTTGCATAGAAAACATTAAAAATATCTCCTTCCAGATGCTTACCCCAGCTGTTTTGGGTGCCCATTCTTATTTTGTTTGCAGCCGTAATGAATATATTAGAGCCGTCTAATAATGACTTTCCACATCTCCTCAGTAAGCAACCGGTCGCTATCAATTGTCCTCGCCTGCTAAATGATAAAATCCTCACTAGGAGGCAATTCTGTCAGCGCAACTCATGGCTGCTGGGTTTTAATGGAACATTTTGGGAGATTGTATGGGATTCAGAGGCCATCAGAGGTTTATTATCATTGGGGATTATGTTTTTTTTCTTTGCACCCAAATAGCAGTGAGGAAGGAGCTGTCTGGATTTCTGCAGGATGCTGAAGATAGCCAGACTGCTGTGACACCGCTGTGTCACTCTATGTGGCCCCTTGTATCTTTTCCTGTGCTGAGATTCCACCAAGGACAGCTGAACATAGACTGAAATAGACATTGTGCTCACTGGACACCCGCACAAAGTATTGATTACACAGTATGTTTATTGCTGTACTATTGTTTGAAGTAGTTTAGAATCTCACTGGATTCATCTGCACTTGGAGCAGATTCTAATGTCACTCCCTTTCAAGACTAAACTAAAATAATACTCCAAAAAAGAAAGACTCTGACTGTGTCAATCAAAACCAGGCTCATTATAATCTTTATAATCAGTGGAAATAGCAGACAGCTTCATATTGGAATGCAGATTTGTTCATTTGATCACATTTTCTACAATTATCAACTTTCATCACGGATCACATCAATGTGTTCAAACATAGCAAAATGATCTAGAGGGTTGAATTGCAATACTTTAAATGACTCTTTCTCATTTTGTTTTCTTATGTGGGCCCAGTAAAACGTTTTAAAACTGAATAGTGCCCTCCATGATGACTTATTAAACTTTGGAACTACATTTTTATCGCTATCTTTACGTGCATTTTAGTCAGCAGCCCCAGAAGATGGATCATGTGACATCATTTATTTCTGGCTCATCTGAGGGAAAATTGAGTCAAGCATGGCAATACACACACACAAGGGCACAAAAATGTTTTGCAAAGGAGTCACTATAGAAAAACTCAGAAATTATTTGCTTCGTTCCACTCAATTTGCTCTTAAATGAAAAAGAAACATGTACTGCCACAGAATTAAAGATAATTAAATGGGATTTACTAATACAGCACCTACAGAAACCCTGTTAAAATGTACGTGTACCCTCATTTGAGAACTGCCAATTACATAAAACAGGGGATAGAAAAACAAAATCATGTATTGATCATTATTAAACCATAATGACATAAAAAAATACAATGTACCACTTTTACAACTTCTACTACCAGTCATGTCAAACTAGATTATATATTTCTACGCCGTCCACCATAGAATAATCTTTCCCCATTCTTAAGGTGGTAATTAAATTAGTCAGATTTTAGAGTCGCCGTGAGGTTCATTAAAATGCACCATTTCCTCCCCGCACAGCTGTATCTCACTTTCCTCTTTAGACTCGCAAAGAACTGTCAAAAAAGGGAATTAGAAGGTTTGAATCACACTTTTAGAAGACAATAACAGAACACAGGTAGCTTTTTTGGAAGAATAAAACGAAGTCATACCAACTCAAATGACGATAATAAAGAGGGAAAAATAGCTTTTGATGAACTGACATTTTTAATGGCACCAATTTCTGTGTCATGCTTGTCAATTCACAAGAGAAGCTTGTTTTTCCACCACAGACACACGCACACGCATGCACACAATCTGCTTTGTGCAGGTCTAAATATAGAGCAGATGCTTCAACTCCTCCTGGTGCCATTCAGCTCTCAATCTGCCCGCTCCGTCCTTTGTTGTGCACATGAAAACGCCTGTGGCTGTCCTGGCTGTCTGCCGCTAATGTCCATGTATTCATCTGGGGTGGGGGGGCAGGGCTATAGGCGTGAGGGCGGGAACATCAGTCCTGATCTCATGCCTCACCTTTAACCTGCCGTTCGCCTGGCCTGCTAGTGCAACTACGCCCATCGCAACCCTGTGTTTTGCGGCCACGCCACTGTCAACTTAGCTGCGGGCAGAAGGACGTACCTTAGTCGCTGTAATTTGTCATGAGATTGCCTGTCGGGCTACGTTGCAACAGTGTGCGTGCTGACATCAGTGACCTTTTGGAGTTGGCAGCATGCGAAGATTGGGGTGCTGAGGGATCAGCGGTGGGTGCTCGTTGCTTCACGCAGGCACTGACCTCCGTCTTGACCTGCTGCTTTACTTCCATCATCTACCTGGACTGTTTGTCAGGATTTTGCAGTTTTGCAAAAAAAAAACAAAGTCTCATTTATAACTTTCACTAATCAGGAGGCAATGCAGGCACAACCCACTGACCGAATTTTCAGTATGCATTTTATGTATTTTGCATTAATAGTCCATTATAATTATAATTTTGGATGTATGTACGGATTTGTCCCCACACTTTTGTCAGAAGAACTTATTGTTTATGTTTTTTCTATTCAGTCATGCTGAATACATGTAACCGGGGCTATTTAAACCCGCAAGCAGATAGCACCTGAAAGTAAACAAGTTTGGGCAAATTGGAGACATTTTCTGCCTCATTGTTTTATTCCTCTTTCAGTGACAATAGACACATTCACCTGAAAATCTCATTTGGCATTTTTTATATATCATGTCATGTTGAACCTAGAATTGGACAAATATTAGCTTTTTTTCCATTTCCTTCAACAGTTCAGCTACACGTTAAATTTCATTTATATTTTACTCAAAAAAGCCTGTTTGGTCTTATTCTCAAAAAAGTAACATTTAAAAGTAAAATGTACACTTGGAAGAGAGTAAAATATTCGGAATAGATGCAAGTGTCAAACTGCAGCATCAGAACAGTGTAGGAAGCATTTGCTGTGTCTCTTCTCCATGTGTGGCACAAGCAGTTCATTTGGAAATGCGTGGGTCAGATTTGTACCGCGCCCCACCCGTGAGTGTAATTAGACAGGCGACGCAAGGATGGCCTCCAGAAAGGAAGGGAGACACTCCCTCAGGCAGAAAAGCGGCAGGTCAGGTCGAGTGTGGTTTTCTGATAATGGACATGACGAAGAAGACCCTCTACGACTGGATGCTTGGCCTCTTGTCCAGCAGCACTGTACTGTACTCTGCAAGTGCAGACATTTTCCTGCAGCTGGTGGCAGTGTGTGATTACGTGCTCTACTAAACAGCTATTATGAGTTATGTAGCAGTGTGCTTCTTTGCTGGCCTGCACTGTCAAAACACTCACCGTTTGACACTCACTCTCTTCCGTCGAACATGCCACCTGACAGACATGATGTCACTATGAACGCGTGTGGATAGTCTTTCTTAGTAGAGCAGAAGATGATTCTGTGGCTAAACAATCCAAACACAGGTAGCTTTGAATTTGATAGCTGGTTTTTGTTTTAAACCAATTTTGGCAACGGTTCCTCATTTTTCTCAATTTTGGGTTGTTTTTTGGGTCACTCATTTTCATCCAACTGTTTGGTATAAATTACCACCATTAAACAACCCAATTCTGTCATAAAAAGAACCGACACAATATTCAGGTCGATGCGACCACATTTTCTTGGTTGTTTTTATATAACAACCCAAATATTGAGTGTTGGGTGACCCAAAAGTTAACAGTCTGTTTTGGAATGAATTAGGGTTACTTTTTAGAATGTAGGTATATAAATAATTTTACAAAACAAAAAAATGAAATTAAAAAGCAGTACAACAAACATCATTTGGTTGGTTTGTGGGTTATTCCTTTTGACTCATCGGGAATGAGTAACGCACAAACAAACCCAATTTTTGATTGTTTTGTGGATTACTGTATTTACTTGACCCAACTTGGGGTGAATGAATAACAAATTTTGTGTCAATCTCTTTTTGTATATGTTTGGAAGTGATCTGCCAAGCCATACAAATACATTCTATATAGTAATCTTAAATTATGTTTTACAAGAATGCTTCACTATTTTTTATGTACCTGTGTTTGAAAAACGGATGCCTGTCGCCAAATGCCTGAGTAATACAGCAATACAGATGAATTTTAGGTGATACTTTACAACATACCATATGTGAATCCTCAAAATCCTATAGCGTGTCTCGATTTATGTCACAGCTCGTTGGTGCATTAAATCACTCAATGTGTCTTTTTGGAATGAAACATTTCAGATACAATGAACCTGATCATAGTAGATAGAAAATTGCAACAGCGCATTTGACAGAAACAACACCTGTCCAAATGGGTTCAGTAATGAGTACATTTTACAAAATAGTGAACAACTGTAAACAAAAGAAGGACCATATTTGTTGTCCTCCATGGATTTGCGTCTTGTCTACAATCAAATTTAAACCGCAGTTATGACAACAAGTTGGAAAAAAACAGCAACAAATGTGTAAGTGCCTCTCTTGCAAAGGAATCTTGTCAAAATGGTGAAACCTGAGCAGCAAGTCCAGTTCAAATCCATGATTTTTGCAATGTAGCGCCAAGGAAACTAAAAGTGAGGTTGTTGTTTTTTCCTTAAACCCACAACACTGCTCTGTAGAATTTTTGGGGGAGCTGTGTTGATGCCGCAAGATTTGTTTCGCTGAGCCTTATGCCCCAGTAGAAGCGACGGCGTCTGCACACAATCACATTTGGCACAAGCGGGAAGAAGTGAAGCATAAAAATCTACAGATTCAGGCAGCAAGAAAGACATCAGACCTCTCTTCTATTTCCTAGCGTCAGCTAATTTAAGATTCTCATTCATTATTGATGAGCGGGAGGCATGAATTTATCTGCTTTTCATTCCTCCGGGGCCAAAACTTGCAGCTTCTTTTAACCTTGTTTAGTCATTGAGTGCCACAGCTCTGTTTTTCATTTGAATCAAAACATCTTTTTGTTGTCTGAGCTTTACTCTCATGATTGTATTTTATGCCAGCCGCCTCTCAAATCAACAAGAAATATAACCATTCACATAGTGGTGCCTTTCATTGGTCTCTATGGTGACGGCTGCATGGTGCCTGTGAGACAGTGATGGATTTTCCTTTCATTCTCATCTATTCAATTTAAAGTGGCTATCACAACATGCTGCTATGACTACCGCCTCTTGCAACAATCTGGCCAGATATACAATCAGTCATCACCGTTTCCATGGCCGCATTTGTTTCAATCACTCACTAGTGTGGTCAATTTGGGGATTGTAGCCCTCAACTGGGTTGTAATGGGCCACATTACCTTGTTATACAGTACGAGGCATTTTGACGAGAAAATATTAATGCAATTTGATTGTACTCATGTCAAAAATTCCAGTTAGATTGAATAATATATTTTCAGGCAAGTGCATGCTTACCAACACAAAGATTTCTAGAATGACAAAAAAAAAAAAAAAAACAGAGTACTGTGCATGCATTGTCTATTTTTTTACACTTTGGAACTTTGTGTATAGTGGTTTGTCTTTAACTATTTGGAAGTAAAAAGGTATGACAAAAATAACGTAGTTTTTCTTTACTGACCTACTGACCAAATGGCATATTTCTTGAATGGGATCTCATGGCATTTCCGCATATGCTTGTCTTGCTAGCTGGACAACTTGGATGAGCAGGCCGCACAGATTAGAAGAGAACTGGATGGTCGTCTTCAGATGGCCGACCAGATTGCACGGGTGAGTTTGAAGCTGTGGGGGGCTTTGACTTTGTTACATAGCTATTATGTTGTTGAAAAGGTGTGAGCCTAACACCCACAGAAAGCAGCACTGTACTCTTTAAAGAAAACAAATGTGTCTATAGAAACACTCATGGATATATATATATATATATATATATATATATATATAATATATATATATATATATGAATTTGCCTAGTTGTTCTACAACTCATTTTCTTTATAGGGAGGGAGGTTCCCCAAATTTGTGTCAAAAGACATGGAGGCCATGTACATCGAAGAGCTGAAGTCTTCAGTGAACCAGCTGATGGCCAATTTGGAGAGCATGCCCGTGTCCAAGGGGGGCGAGTTCAAGCTCCAGAAGCTGAAGCGAGGGCACAACACCTCCATTATCGACATGGGCCAGGAGGATGAAAACACTCTGTCTAAGTCTGATGTGGTCTTGTCCTTCACTTTGGAGGTAAAGTACTTTGAGTTGCTCAATTAACATGTTCTATGGAGGTGAAGCCTTTAAGTGCGCCTTCGAAAAAATAGGTCAACCTCAGCTCGATGGGATTGTTTAAGGTTTGCGATTTCCTGATTGGATCACTTGTTAATAACCGTTGGCTTGACAATAAAATACATTGTGTTTAAATACTAGTATTATTTAAAGTCACACATACTGTAAAAGGTGAGTGATTTTTCTTGGTAGTTTTGTTGGTTGCCAAAAATACACTGGTAAAATTATCCATGAAAAAATACTCTCTGGCCGCGTCTTCTACCTTTAATTTTACGACCACAGAAAACTCACTTAGTGAGTTTGCAATTAAGGTTTATTTTAATAATTGAATAATCTGTTGATACATCGATGAATCGGATTAAAATAGAAGTAAAAAGAATTTATGATTTCCATACATTTATTCACAAGCATACAAACAAAGTGTTTGATGAAGGATGACAAATAAAGGGTAACAGCTGACATTCTAAGCATTTGGACAAAATGAAATGAAAAAAAAAGTATCTAAATAATGAATTGAAGATCATCAATAATTATTGATCAATTCGATTATGGATTTGTCATCAATTAATTGATGAATTGGATATAAAAAAGTATTTTCATACATTCCATGCATTTATTGAAAAGTATCACATTATTTCTAAATGACTGCAAGCACAAACTTAAATGGATCGTGAACACAGTACTGGTTTGGTCAGTAAACTTAGTAAAAGCAAAAAAAAATATTTTGATTCAGCACAAAGATAACCTGTCCCTTTTGAGGGACAATGACAAGAATTAGTTAATATTTAAGAGTGAGTAGCTGAAATTCTGAGCATTTAGATACGTTACTGCATCTAAACGATTCTTCGATTCTCAACAAATATTATAGATTATTTTAAGAATTGATTAGTTGTGATTTAATTGATGAATCAGATTAAAATACATTTTGGATTCCATACAATTTGAGTCTTTCTAACTGACCTCACAAAAAAAGCATAAACTTAAATTAGCTATGATTGGAACTGGTATGGGCCATGTCAGAAAATGGGCAAAAATGTGGACATTTTTTTGATGGTCAAAAACTATTATTTACTTTTTTAAACACGCTTCTATGAATGAAAGTGTACCTACTGTGTGTATATACGTGATTGCGACCTGAGGGTGTAGTCATGTCACAGGTTCACTGAAATGAAATAGAACAAATGTTTTACTTGTTTCAGCACAAATATAACAAATTCATTTTGATGGAGTATGACAGGAATTGTCATTCCTGATCAATAATCGATTATTCAATAATCAATTTATGTATTATTATTAAGAAGTTCAAAGTTGACTATTTCTGCTCTATTGGTACATTTGCAGTAATTTAATTTGATTTTAACAGACTCGACATTCCAAAAAAGAGTCTTTCGAACCGAGTTCCGTGTTATAGTAGGACTCCATATAGAAAAGCTGTGATCTTGAAGACTCGAGAATGGGAGGGATGAGTGAAGTGAGGCTACAATCTTGGTCGCAATTTAAAACAGCACTTCAGCAACTGAAATCCCAAGAGTGACAGATTTGCTTTTCAAACTCCACTCCCGCCGTAGTTGGAAATATTTTTTACCGGTGTCTAAAGAATCTTGGGAAATGGATGGCCTCCAAATAAATAATCCCGTATTGGCGGGCAATGGAAGCAGCCTTCCAACCGGGGTAGCCTTCAATGTTCAATGTTCTTGGCCTTCAAATTTAGCCTCAAACGGAAGGAGCGTGTGAGTTGATATACAGCTTAAATGTAAATGTATCCGCCTGTCTCTGCTGACTTCAGGCGGAAAGCAAGGTTCACCCAAAACAGACCACCAATAAGTTATGTAAAACCCAAGTGTAAAATCATTTTTGCATGGAACAGAAATGCAGTTGTCTCAACCAGAAGCCATGAAGACTACTTAAGTTTAGAAACAGACAGCAGACTCCTTCAGACAGATGAACAGATGCCGCATGAATAACAGGCTGACACTCTACATAAATCCCCCTTTACCTGCACTTTAGCGACAGGTATGAGTCATCTTGTTATCGGCTTGTCTGAGACCGAGCTACCGAATCAGAACGGGAAGCCATCACTGCTCGGTTTTCATGATGTGGAGCTATTTCCGCTCTGAGTGCGCCATGTGCGAGATGCAACACTTTTTTTTTTTTTTTTTCTGCAGCTCAGTGACGAAGTAGTCACATCATTGTGGTGAACGCTGCAAGAAATGAATGCGGAGCAATTCCAACGATTACGTGTGTGTTGACTGAGCGCAAATGCGCACATGCATGTTTGTGGGTGTGGGAGGGCGACAGCTCCATAGGGGCCAATTATGTTGCATGTTTACACTCTGGCTCTGCAACTTCCTAAATTCCATCTGAGATCTGTGAAGAACAACTTCAATGCATAGATTTCAAAACACCTTTGAATTCAAACATTCTCAATTTCTTAAGAGGTCAAGAATTTCAAGATGTTCACACTTGATAATGGGCAACTGTGATGTGAAAGCCATTTCAGGGCATCACGTATCATCCACATCAGAAAGCTGACAAGGACAATTCCAAAAAGTGCAAAATTGTCCAATCTTGTGCCTGATTCCAAATGATAAAATGTTCTGTTTTGATTCACATATTTTTCTTTTCCAAATAGATATATTTTCATAATATTGATGACTTAATGTATTAGGCTAAACTAAATATTTATATAATTAAAAAATGTGGAATGAGGGTGTTTTCAAAATTTTCACAGTGACTGTATCTCTGGGTTAATGCTTTATTCAGTAAGTATTTAAAAAAAAAAAATCCCTTGTGCCGGAATTGATAATTATTTTAATAATTGATTAATCTGTCGGTAAATATATTAAAAGGCAAATATAATAATTTTGCATACGTGGTGATCAACTGAAACTCGATCGTGTTCACAGTTTGAAAGGCTGAAATTTTGAGGATTCGGACCATTTTGATTTGGAATAGGTCTCCAAAGGATTATTCGAGTCTAAAAATTAACCGATCAATAAATCGTTTTAGCCGGGCAACTCTCAAACAAGGATAAATATTAGTTATTTGCTTTTGCGTTTTTTAAGCAAGATACAACTTTAGTTATTTATGTTCTGCTAAATTAACGGCAAACCTAATTAGTACACTGGTTGTAGAAAAAGACAAAGAAGGAAAAAAAAAACACTGAGATGATTGTACGATTCCAGTTGGAGAGGAAAGTGTCTTTATTTACTCTTTGCTTGATGTGTCTTTGTCCCAGATGACCTTTCACACTCACTTTCTGTTTCTCGCTGCAATAATTCTCCATTGTTAGACTGTATGTTTGCTTTAGCTTTGTGCTTGTGCATAATACCGCTCATAAACAATGAAAACCTCTTCCGAGGTAGGTAATAAATCCCAAATTTTGGTAGTAATCATATTCCCCGTCGCCTGGTCAGAATGTGCGCTGCATACAAACAGTGTTGAAGAAAGAGAAACCATTGATGGCAGGAGGTGGTGTCATCAAAATCTGAAAAGGGTTTTTTAGCTCTCATTGTCCCTTTAACATACGACTTTGCTATTTTTAACATCATAATCTCTGAGTCCTCAAAAAGCAACAATGTTTTTAACGCATTAAATGACTCCTCAAATCTGTTAGGACACATGCAAAGATACGTGTGTTCACTTTTATAGAAATGTGCTGTTTGAATTCTGGGTGGTAGATTTTCCCTTCCCCATTTGTTTTAAATGGCATTATTGGGGTAAAGATCACATGGTACGTGTTCTTACAGGTGGTGATCATGGAGGTGCAAGGGCTGAAGTCTCTGGCTCCCAATAGGATTGTTTACTGCACCATGGAAGTGGAGGGAGGAGAGAAGCTCCAGACTGACCAAGCAGAAGCATCCAAGCCAACGTAGGACATAGCACACACACAAACAGCAACTATACTCAACAACAGCAAAATTGTGGAGTCGCCACAATCTAATCTGACGCAATAATCTGAACGACCCTGTAAAGTGAATTCAGACACCCGTTTTTAAAAGCATGACGCATGTTAAAAGAAGTTTCTGAAAACATAGACGGAGAACTACAGTATGTAGAATGGAACGGTGGAGATATACACGTAAATAGAACTCTGTGAAGCATTCCTGATGAAAGTGAGAATCCTGTCAACTTTTTTTCCCCGCCACTGGCCCATTGTGGAGTGAACATTGTGAGGATAAAGTCTGAATTCTGTGAATTGACTAATGCCAATTCTTAAGTGACATTTTTGATAATAAACTCAGAAATCTGACTACAAAGTGAAGATTCTGAAAATAAAGTCTGAATTCAGTCAAACAAGTCAGAATGCTGAGAATAATGTAAGAATTCTGATAAAAGTGAGAATTTTGTCATCCTCTTTCACTGGCGCTATGCGAGACAACTGAGAGTAGTCTAAATTCTGACCTCTATCTCTCTGTTCATCGTCACAACATGGAAAAGACTAATAATGACCATTGATATTGCAATAGTCAAATGCATTACATAAATATACTATCAAAAATACTGTATATCAAACCTATTGTCATGATGAGGCATAAAAAAGATGCTAGGTCAAGGAGATTTTTTTTTTCAGGGTATAGTGTTGATATTTGATTGACAGTCAACATTCGAGCGGGGAGTGGTTTCTTCAAATTCAGCAACATCTTCTTCAAACTGTCAGATGAATCTTGCCCAAATTGACACTCAGGTGTTCCAATGAGAAAGTAACAGGAACTGTGTTCACCAATGGTCTGATAAAAGCCTTTTTATCAGTCGACTTGATCTTGAGCATCCCATGATTTTCACCTGTTGGAGGAAAGACAGACACTGTGGGAGCGGAGACTTGTCACATCCATTAATGAGCCTCAGATTGTGCCACAAGGTCACCTTCACGCTACACAATGGCGCTATTCAGGATCAATCTCTGCCGCCGCAAACCACAACCAATTTTGTTGAATTCACGCCGCTACCTCTCTGACATCGCTAATCATTACTGCAACATTATCTTTGACAACACAGGTGTTCATGCAGATTCTATATTGGATGTCATGCACTTGCGTCAAGTGGATATTGTAATATAAGTTCATTCTCGTTGAGATAATAGGCTGCAGACAGGTGTTAAAGTTCACATTTTCTCAAGTCTGTCTCGAGTCGCTCACACCTGCTGGGAATAGTGAGACACAGCGGTTGTCATCTGGGGATAAATGAAGGCATGTTGTGAAGGCAGATTTCAACAGGGTCTGATTCTAATTTAAAGCTTTTTAATCCCATGCAGGAACGGTACATTTTCAAAATAAGAAACTTATTGCTAAATTGCATTTTAGTGACTCCTTTGAAAAACATTGTACAGTATGCCTTTGTTCAATTTTATATGGATGTGCATTTTCATATATGATGTAATATATATATATATATATATATATATATATATATATATATATATATATATATATATATATATATATATATATATATATATATTACTATTGCACACATTAGTAAAATATGGCAAGGGAATCACATGACAATACAGTGATATAATTGCTTTGGCATACGTTCATTTTGAAGATGTTTCTGACACTAACAATAGAAACAACACAATGTTGTTATGAAATCACGTTCAGTCACTACTTCAGGGCGCTAAGTGCTAACAAATGACTTAATTACGTTGACGTTTACAGTGACATAAGACACCTGTTGCCAGTCTTTACCGCTGGCTTGGGTTCCTTTATAGCATAAATTAGCCACTAGATAGATGAGCTGAAGTGCCTATGTATAGGCTGGTGTGACAGATGTAAATAGCTAGACACAAATGACTAGCGTGACACAGTTGTTGTTGTTCCTACGATCACATTTTAACACAACGTGCTGAATCAAATGTATTGTTTGAGCCAGCAGGAAAGTAGTGTGCTGCTATGCACAGTAATTAAAAAAATGCTGATGTGTTAAAGTTGGTCAGTCATAATTACCGTAAATTTAGACTATAAGCCGTTGTTTTTTCTCACGCCTTAAATCCTGTGGCTTATAGTCAAATGCGGCGATCTGCATTTTTTTTTTCTTTACTAGACACCAGAAAGCAATATTTATCGAAATATAGTTTAAGTTTGAGCAACTATTTTGCTCCCCACCAGGGGGTGCTCTCCAATTGTAAACACAATCATGTTACTTTTGCATGTTACTTTTGTGTTTGCAGTACTCTAACAATTCGAGCGTGTTGGTGTAATGTTGAAATATGTGAGTGTTGCTCATATTTCTAAACATGCAGGCATAGTCAGTCTATTTTGGAGGCATAATGTTACTGTGGCAGACAATTTGAAAAAAAAAAGTTTTGAATAAAAACAAACATTTAAAAAGACTTCCATGGCACATCTTTCTGCGTTAGGGTAAGGGTTAATATCTGATTTTACAATCTGCGGCCTTTATATATAACAAATAGATTTTACATAACATTTTTGCTGTTGCACCATACAGTTAAAAAAATACAGTAAGTGACATTATGTTATTTGGTCTTCTGTGTTTAATTAGTTTTTCACCAAGCAAAAAGTATATTTTTTAATTTGATCTGAATACTCAATTTTCAATTGGAATTGTTTGTAGGATATCCGAATACCAAAACTATTCGACATAGGCAGCTCTTCTTGGATGAAAAAATATTTCACTGGGGGGGTGCATCATTGAATATAGGTTGATATCCACTGGTGTAAACGATGGACAGAAATAGACATGCAAAAAGCAAAAAGTTGTTGCAAAAGTTAGTGCTGCCAATAAAATGCACTCAATAAAAAGCACAATTCATCCGATGAGCGCTGATTCCATACTGCGCAATTTGGGGGTCAATCTGTTGTCCCTTTAAACCAAAATGAAGATAAACTGACAAGAGCATCTTGCTGTTACTGTACAGCCACTAAATCACTTTGTGTGACAGGGTGGGTGTTGTTTGTGATCTTCAAATCCTGCCAAGTTCAGCTTTTAAGATGTCTGGCATATAAACATCACAATACATTTAGGCAGCAAGAAGATGGGGTATAGGGGCTGTGTGTGTGTCTATAAACTATGAGCTGTCTGATCTTTTTTTTTTTTGGGGGGGGGGGGATTATGATGCAGATTGATTGCTATGATGACTAAAACTAGAGTGCGCCTTTTTATTAATTTGATTGCCAACCAACTGATCAGTTTGATTTACAAGACAATTGTTAAGGGGAAGAATGTGAAACCTTCTCCCATAAAGCAGTATATAAACTTCCAAGGTGATGAAGTCTCTGATGTGCAGGGATGTCATGGAAACTGACCTCTGGAGTCATCTTTGTTGTGTCTTTCAGATGGGGGACCCAAGGGGACTTCACCACCACACACCCTCTGCCTGCTGTCAAGGTGAAACTGTTCACTGAGAGCACTGGAGTTCTGGCACTGGAGGACAAAGAGCTGGGCAGGGTAACGTTCCTTTTAAAACAAAACATTCAACCAAATCATGTAGAAAGGTGAACATTAAATTCATTAATTCCACAGAGAAAAACAGTGTAAACAATTCAAGAACAAAGGATGATTTTATAGTCTTCTGAAACTGAATATATAGTATTTCCATTTTGGATTAGATGAAGTTAAACAAGAGACTCTTATCACATTTCAATAGAGACTATTAAAGCTATGCCTTTCATTAATTTTTATTAAGGAGAAAAGGCTTTATTCGAAAAAAATGTATATTCTGAGAACAAAAACAACAGAAAAAAAAACAGGAATTCATTACTATTACAAATGTTCTCAGAGTGAAATATGATCTCGTGAATAATTATTTTTATACTTCCAAGATGAAGATAGTAGTTTGAATTTAAATTTAAAAAAAGAGTTTCTTCTTATATTTTAATGACTATAAAAATATGTTTATTCTCATGAATTTTATTTAAAAAAAACTGAAATTAAATAATTAAATCTCTAAATGTATTTAAATTTAAAATAAATTACATTTTACATTTAAGAATTGAATTCTTTAGAAAATAACTACTCAAAAGACATGTTGTTAAAAACTTCATTACTTTCTGATAAATAGGTAAATAAATAAACAAAAAATACATCTTTTTTTGTTTTAACTGCCATCGTGTCAGAGAATGTCAACAACATATTTTATGCTTTCACCTGGCCCACACACAAGGAAGAGAGGCGCATATTAAATTTGTTTAGTGTTTATTTGGTTTACGTATGGGTTTACGTATGCCTAATGTTTTCAAATGTTCATATCACTGCATTGGCAAATAAAACTTAATCATGAGTCACTCACTGTTTTTGAATCAGACATTTGTGCGATCGTTGCACAATTTCTTACATTTTCTTACTTGGTCCCCCATCTGAGAAGAGTAGTATAATGTGGCTCTTTGGGTTTGGGGACCCCTGGATTAAAATGACATGCAGAATCAATTTTTTTGTCTGTGACAGACCGACAGTTAATCCATCAGTAGTAACAAACTGCCCACCTCTGTAAATGAATTCTTAGGATAATTATCGATAGCAATTTCACGATATCAAGCATGAATATCAGTGTGCAACACTTAACTTACATACATTGAAATATAAGCCAAAATGCAAACTAACAATGTCAATCATGTATTTCCCACTTCATAGAAGTTCAAGAAGCCACTAGATGTTTGCACTTTTCAAAAAATGTGTGGCTCAAAATCAGATCCTTTAAATATGTAATACAGTTAGTCCAAGCCTCCAAAAGGTTTCACAAGTACTTATAGAACAGTAAAGTGGGTTGCCCAAGGTCACCAGCGTAATGACACAGATGCTCTAGTGCTTTTTCCAAGCCACTATACCTATCTTTGAAGGGTAAATTAGTATGTAGTGGTCCTTTGGGAAAGGTAGCAATGTGGTGATGTATTGGCGATTACGCTCCGGTCCCTCAAGTAGAGGTGACCTTGGCAGTAACAAGGCCTTGTGATCTCCCTCTGCAGCAGCACTGGCAGGAAGTCACACTTTCTCAAAGCTCCTTAATGCACCAAAGAGAGATTAGACACAGGCGGCAGAGAGTGTTGGCGTGTTTCTCTGCCGCCATTCAATGTATTCATAAGATCAAGGAATAAGTCAAATGCATAGCGAAAAAGAAACGCCCATTCACCTCTTGGTTTTTGATTTGCTTAAATGCAGGTTGTCCTCCACCCGACTCCCAACAGCCCCAAGCAGTCTGAGCTTCATAAGATGACCTTGACCAAGGCTTGCCCCGACCAAGACCTGCGGATCAAACTGGCCATTCGCATGGACAAACCCCAAAACATGAAACACTGCGGGTAAGGGAGCAAGGCCTGTCTGGTCCGTGTTCGCCAAGCCTTTGTGGTAGACTTCTGGGCTCTGTGGCTTCGTTACTCGTCACGTACTGCGGAAAAATACTGGGAAGTACACACCACCCTCTGGTGGACACTAGAATGAACTATTTTTTTTTTTTTTTTTATGTTGAGCAGCTATCGATTCAACATTGAGTGAGAGCAACAAATGCCAGCACTTTGGATTGAAAAAAGATATAAGACCCTTTTTTTGTTTCTTTTATGTCTTTGTGTGTGCTGAACGTTGTGGCAGGTATCTGTGGGCTTTTGGGAAGAATGTCTGGAAGCGCTGGAAGAAGCGTTTCTTTGTTCTTGTACAAGTGAGTTTTTTTGCTGTCATATTGGGTCACAACATGGTCAAAATAATAAAAATAAATACAATTATTTTTCCCCCAAGCTAACAATACCGCATATCTTTTAAAAAAAAAGGCATCATTACATTTGTCTGATAAACCTTACAATTTTCCCTGTAAAATCATGACTTTTTATTACAACTTTTAAAAAAAAAATATTTGATTGACTTTTGCATTGAAACCACCATTACTAATCCATCCATTTGACAATACAGTATAAAAATAATTTGCCCACATGTGAATTCAACCGCACATATGCGTATATTTGAAGCAAAATCTCACGCTGTGTTTCATAGGTGAGTCAGTACACATTCGCCATGTGCAGCTACCGAGAGAAGAAGTCGGAACCACAAGAGCTTCTCCAACTGGACGGCTACACAGTGGACTACAGTGATCCACAGCCAGGTGAGCTGACATCGTTCCCCCAAATTATTTTTTGGTTCTAACTCTTTTCATGCCATTTTCCCCCCTCAAAAAATGGCCGGCATTCTCCCCATTCCTCTAAAAAAATATATATATATAAGAATGACCCGACGGTGCTCGACGGTGCTTCTTTTGCAGGTTTCCCATTGACGCGCTTTCACGTCATCGGCGCTTAACGTGTTGATTGGCAAGTCTGAATTGTTTCGCTTGTGTCAGGCTTGGATGGCGGAAGGGCTTTCTTCAACGCGGTGAAGGAGGGCGACACTGTGATCTTCGCCAGCGATGACGAGCAGGACCGCATCCTGTGGGTCCAGGCCATGTATCGCGCCACCGGCCAGTCCCACAAGCCCGTCCCACCCACTCAGGTCCAGAAACTTAACTCCAAAGGGGGTGCCTCGGCCCAAATGGACGCTCCCATCTCTCAGTTCTGTAAGTAGGCCGAGGCGCGTCACACTGACGTAAACCGTAGGTAGTTTCCATCCACGACGCAGTGACGAGTCATGAATGTGTCACGCTCATGCGCTCACAAACGTGCTGGTAGAACTAACACACAAGCACGTACACACACATGTACAAACACATGCCTTGACCTTTGGACCGGCACTCATTCACTCCGCCCACTCCCTTAAAAGTGCCAAGCCAACAGGCTGTGCCCTCAGCTCACAAGTAACGCCCGACTTAGCAAAGACGTGATCGTAGTTGCGTGAAACCACAACAAGCACCTCACTTGAGATCTGAACATTCAAGCCTGCTGGGGTGGAATTCAAGCTGATGTCAGCGTGTCCTGCTCAGGTTCCGAACTGTAGCCATGCTTTGTTCACCGCCTGGTGGCCAGATGTGATTTTTTTTGTATTTTTATACAGTATACCGCTATGCTCTAAGCACCCAACGTCAGGTAGAAAAGTCAAGGTAAGACTGTCTGCAGTCGTGTGGCATCCGTCCCCAATTTTGTTCTTATTGTCTCTCGTTTCCCAAATCGCTCTTTTGAAAGAAATCTACAGTTACTGCAAAATATATTCATAAATATAATCTGCTCATACTCAATTGGTTGAACACTTATCACTATGCATATTCCCGTTTAGTAATAGATCCTGCTATTCAGAATATTATACAAATCTTCAGTGTGCACTTTTACAGCAAACTGTGCAAAGAAAAACTTTAAAAAGAACACTCTTTGAACCCGACTCCCAGAAAACAAAAGCAATTCACAAAAATAAAGCCTCTCAAGTGTATTCTCCTTTTTCTAGCACATCATTGCATTCAAATTGCAATCAAATTTGCATAAATTGGCTCAGCTCCTCCCAACCCTATCACATAAATTATATGTTTGTTTCTCCATTGGTTTCTTTGTCCAGTATGTGATCGTTCTTGTGGTTAGTTGAGTCCTTTGACGCCAGCTGTCACCATTCAAAGCCTAGCCACGGTGACACCACCTCACCATTGCCTCGACCCCTCCCCTGAAACATTGTGGCACACTGCGCAAACATGTTTCACCCCCTGGTGGTCTTGAATGGCACTGGGATCATATCGTACATTTCGCCCACCTTACTCCGCTGCAGTGCTAAAGCAGAGAGCAGGGAAGGTTCTGGTTGCACTTTCCAAATCAAATTCTTTATGAGTAGGAGTAACCCATTTCCTTGAGATATCTTAGCAATGTAAGGAATAGTCACAAACAACACTTATAACCCCATAGACTATTGTCTGACAATTGAAAAAAAAAAAATACAGGGCGTCAACAAATAGAGTACAAGAGTAAGCCCAGAAAAAGTAGACTAAATTATTGTTACTGCAATATTTTTATCAAATGTTTTTACATGTACCATAATGCTTTAATTTAATACAAATGTAAATGCCAAAATGTACTGGCTAAAAATGACAAATATACTTATTTCAAGACCCTAGTACTCTATGAGCTTTGCACATGAGAGATAAAACACATAGTTATTTTAATGTGTTCCAAAGAATATCTATTGTAATAGGTACATAAAAAGTTTACACACCCCTGTTCAAATACCATTGTGAATCGTGAACATGACAGTTTTAGAAAGTTGACCTTTATTCAATTCATTTGCAAACTATACTAACGTGACGAACCAGTGTGACAATGCGGTTGTAGACTTGTGCACACCCTCTTGTATCTGAGGATATGATTGTATTTGGTTTTGTTCAAACACATTCAAACACATTTGCACTGTTAGCCAGCCCATCATACCATCATTTAAAGTGCCAATGAATAACCTCAAATACATTCCAGCTGTTTTAGTAGGCTTATGGTGAGGAAACCTCCTAAAAAATGGCATTTCAAAGTAAACGATGCCCTATTTAACTCCTCACAAATGTTCCCATGTCATCTAGAACCAGATTTTTTTTCAAACAAGAATATAAGAGGGACTGAAACAGGAGAGGACAAAGCGGATTCTTGATTCTCTTTGAAATTCTTTGCAGAGACTGACTTCACACATTTCAGGACACCCTTTTTCAAGGATCATATACAAATTCAATCCAAGTAATATTGCTAAAAAATGAACATTTAAACAAAGCACATTAAGATATAATGAACGGCTTTAACTGGCAACATATATATGTATATGCAGTACATATACTATTCCATCAATACTGTTCAAAACAAATGATAAACACACAATTATGCCACACATATGACCTGGAACAGTTCAGAATCATATTAAGCTAGTAACATAACATATCATGAAACATTTCAACAAAATACATCATACTCACCACAGATGCATAGTATAATATGTATGGCTATGGTTCTACTGGTCCAACTTGTCTTATTCTGACCAACCAAACGATAGGAAAATGCTGACTTTATTGTGGGCCAGCCATGTGGCCATTTTTAAATGCTTAACTAAATAGTCGAATGGCTAATATTGTTGAAATGACATGAGCCAGTACAGCAGATTAGACATGGCAACGCCCCCCCCCCCCCCCCCCAAACAAAACAAACAAAAAAAAGAATAAGAGAACAAAACAAATAACTACATACATTTATTAGGAGTACCAGCAAGAGAAATGTGTAGGATAAACTGTTGATTATGTACAAAAGTGTGGACGTGCCAAACGACTTTACCAAAACATTGGAATGAATTTGTAAATATGCTTGAACACGAATGACTTTGTAGTACGTTTGAATGTCTTTGAACTAAATTTGAGCAACGGCCAGCCAAACATGTTTACTTACAGTATTGGCATTTCTACATTTTTGTGCTTTTGATAATGTTTATGCCAGCAGAGAATCCCTGATATAAAAATAGGCCATCTTTCCACTGACGGTATCTACTCGGCTCTACTCTACGCAGTTCTACACCAAAGACCATTGCGTCTCCTCTGCCACTGCCACAACCTGGGTGCCTCACCTTACCATCGACGTCATGTGAACAGTGGCTGTACCTTAACAAAAACAATGAACAATGCTGATGGATTATCACACCTGCGTTTGTGCCTGTTTTAGAATATGGCATCAACAATAATATGATAGTCACTTCAAGTTAAGGAAGGTTGTGGAAGCGAAAACCTTTTCATTCTTTTTTGGCTCTTCATTTGTCAGTAATGGTGGCTGTTTTTGATTACTTTTGATGACAGTGATGTTGGATCAGTCTTGGACCCTACCCCTCCGAAATATTTACATAGGATTTCTCAGTGGAAACTGTTTTTTTTTGTGGAGTGGAGTAGAGTAGACACCGTCAGTTGAAACAGGGCTATATAGTTTCCTGGCTGCAGCTTGCAGTTCGAGGCGTGGCACAGCATGGGGTGGATGTTAAATATTTGACTCTGCCCACTTAACGTTTGAGTGCCCACACGGAGAATAAGTGCCTTCTTTTTCTCTTTATTTTGTTTTTGTTAAACTGTTTCCGTTTACGAAAACTAACTTCAACCTTCCGGGGAGTACGCTCTCTGCTGGGAACACGTGGTACCACACCCAACCTAGTCATTTCTACGTGGAAGACAACTTTGGAACCCGACGGCCTACGCACTCAAAACCAATAAGAGTCTCCATTTTTATTCGGAACGAGCTTCTGTTGTCCTCTATTCACCCAGAACGGACATCAAAATGGTCATTTCGACCACTTTTGCTGGGCAGGGTCAAATGTTGAGTAGGTGCTGTCAAACATTTGGTGCCTCAAACTGCTCTCCGTAGCCCAGGCTGCTTGAAAATTGCGGCGTCGCTGAAACCCCTTTGACCTTTCAAGGACCTTCCTCTCGACACACTTTAAAAGAAATGGGTGCTGCATAATCAGTAGCTCTCCACTCTTTAAGTACTGGCCCAAAATGGATAAGCAAACACTACAGTGGAGTGACGGGGCTGCTAAAGGCTCTCTTCCTCTCTATCTCTGTCCGCCTCACTCTCTCTAGAAGTCCGCCTCAGCGTCCTTTGTCACACGTCGTCCTCACATGTACTCACAAGCCACGAGGTCTCGTGTCGGTATCGGTTGTGGTTTTGTTGTTGTTGTTATTGTTGTTGTTGTTTTTTCTTCTCAGTTGTGTTTTCTTCTTCATGCTTTGCCTGTCTACCCTTCTTCAGTAATGCCGCTAGCTGCTCGGTCAGTCAGGGTCTCTCGTGATTGCTCTCCTCCAGCCTTGTTGCTAGTCTTTATGTTATTCTGGTTTGTCCCTTCTTACCCTGCTGTCTTCTAGCTGGACTCAAGGGTAAGTGCTTCCCTGTAGCCGGCACAGCTCAGATAATCCCCGCCGATTATCTGACAAATGCAACGCTCTTTCTTTCTGCCTCTCTCTCTCTCTCTCTCTCTCTCTCTCTTTCTCCTACTGCTCTTTCTCCTCACTCTGCTCCTTCTCCTTCTCATGTCTCGCTTCATGTCTTTAGATCTTAGTTGAGAACGTTTTTTTCCATTTTTTCTCCTTTTTGACAACCTCCACTCGAGGATCAAATTTTAGAAGCATCCATTCGTGCCAGTACAGGATGCATGTCTTTATTCTAAGAACGTTTTTATTTGTTTTTGTTTTTTTGGCTTAGTATTTGGTTAAAGTGGATCTGATAGTTGTTCCTGCATAATTGCCTTCTCTCTGCTCACATTGGTAACCCCATCCCTCATGAGTAAAGCAACTTGACGACTTAGAATGAAGACGGATTGGCTTGAAGTATAAAAATAATTCCATGCAATATTAATGAGATGTTAAAGAGCTGGAAACAGATCTTTCATATTCGATCAATGGGACATGCATAATTCATTTTCTCTAAGGTAGTGAGTGGAGTCAATGTGTGACATTGCAGACGTGCTTTACTATGGAGGGCTCAATTTTCTCAATGATGCTCATGTTTTGCTTCTTCTTGCCTTGACGAGAGTTGGCAAATATGTATGCGGAGTATTCTGAATGCCAAAAACAAGGAGTAGCCAAAGCCGCCCCTTCTCACGATGAAATACTCCGGAACTACCCCCTTCTACCTCCATTCCCCCAATCCTCCTGCAGTAGACGGGCCTTTAGACGTCAAGGCAAGTCCAGCGGTCCACCTCCAGAAATCCGAGATCCCACATAGCATTTGCTTTGCCTGAATAGCGGGACACTTCTGTCGTGTGTCCGTTAGTTTGTCAATCCAAGAGGTTCCATTCATTCCCCCTCCTCCCCCCATCCCCCGGAGAATGATACGGTTCTGCCTATGTTGGCTTCATGCTATTTACCCATACTTGCACTGAACTGCTACCCTGTTAGAGTTCTTTAGTAGTGATATGCCTGTTAGTCTGCTCGGTAGATGACCATGAACACACTGCAACACATTCAAGTATTGTCAACTTGCAAACGCGTAGAGAGAGAACGTGAATTCGAAGAAGGCAAAAGAAAAGGGAATGCAATTCAAAATGTCAAATGAACTTGGGGACTGCATGACATTTAAAATTTGCATCGTACGTTCCACGAGCATGTCCTCATTTTATTGCAAACATCCTCGCTTATATTCTTGCTATTACTATTTGGAAAGTGGGATTGTGCCGTGGTGTTGAGCGAGCCCAGTGCACTTAGTCATTACTGAATGGCTTCACTTATTCAAAACAAAGGACAAATGGGCCAGGCACCTTCTGCTCACACTTTTGAATGTTGTCTCACTCGCCCAACACCCTGCAATATTGCCTCTTGGTAACTGGGCCATAAGAAACTCTTTCCTTGTGGTCTTCCAATTTCCTCTATATTTTGTCTTCCTGTCAACTTCTGGTTGTCTTTTTAACCCTACCTGTGTGTGTGTCCTCCATTCTCACTTTGTGTTGTCACACTCCATGTGTCCTCTTCCTTTCACATTAGCTCACTTGTCGTAACACCTGTTTGTGCACATTCTGAATTGTCGACTCGCAAGGTTTTCCCCCTCAGATCGGGGGCTAACTAACCTTCTGTAGTTTCCCCCGTTAGAGAAAAGCAGTTGCACTCGTTCCCCAATCAGCCTTTCCCACCCAAGGTTGACAGATGTCACATGTGCTCTCTCGGCCCGGCCCCAAAATCAGACCTGCGCATTCCACCCTGCGCCCCTCCCAAGCCATCATCACCTTGTCTGTGTGTCACGGACCTGACTCCCGCCACTCACACAGAGGACATTGCCGAATCACCCGAATGAGCTCACAGCCACTTTAATAAAAAGATACTTTACTCATTTTCAACAGGAAAAAGTTCCTAGTTTTTTTCTATAACTGATTTAAAAACAATATTTCTCACGGACAAGTAATACCAAGAAAAACACATTTTCCCACGTGCTGTTGGCTGAAAATGACATCGCATGTGCTCAAGGCTCAGGACTCTTTTGGTTTCTGGGTTTTGGTAATGAGATGTTAACAAGCTGAGCGTCGATTTGTTGTTTGTCCATCACTTTTGATGTCATTTTCAGTCAAACGCAAGTGGCAACATTTCTTCTTAAAGCTATTATTTATACATGAAAATACAATTGTTATGAATTAGAGACAAAAAAAATTGAAAAACAAACTTTAACTTAAAATTAAAGTGGCAATAAATCCATTAAGGGGATACTAACTTATACCTTGAAATGAATAGCGGTAAAAAGTAAGTATTTCTTCAATATTAGCTTTATAATTAAAAACATCTTTTACGACATAATAATACCTTTACAAATACAGGTTTCAGGTCCACTGAAAATGACATCACATGTACTCTGGGCTGAGTACTCTGACCAAACCTAGAAAACAGGCACGGCTATGATTAGTTGTTACCTTAGCCTTCACTGAGAAAAAAAAATATAAACCCCATATACTAATAAAATGTATTGCAATTTCATTAGCTATTAAGTAGTTAGAACAAACATTAGTATTAAGTAGTTAGAATAACTAACTACCGGTACTTGATAATTTGATGCAAAGTGGACTGGCTCCCCTCCAAAAAATCAATGTTGAGGAGTTGATGCCACTCTCAGTTGACAACAAGTGGATAAATATGTTTTTCAAGGTATTACTTGTACAGGAAAAATAATGATCAAAATAATTAGAGAATATTGATGAATATGTAAAGTATCATTTTTAGTACACCTGCACAATCTAATGAGGTCGTAAAAGAACTGTATTTACTGTATATTTACAACATGCCAGAATTGCTCCAAGATGAGCAAAGTCATGTAATAACTGCATGTAAGAAAGGATAATGTAAAAATAACATACCATCTTGTAATTTGAACAAAATTGAAACCGTTTTTCTTCATAAAAATTCATCTCATGCCCACAACAAAGATTTTGTGGGACTTGCTCATGCATATTTTGGTTGGTTCTTCGAGCCATTTGTCAGTGAGCTGGGCTGTCTCAATGTTTTGCGTTTTAGGGTGTGGCTCTCAGGCCCTCCTTCCTGTGTGGTTCGCATGCATTTGTCTCACTAAGTACTCCAGTAGGCTCATTGAAGACTTTAAATTTTACGTGGATGTCTAAGCTGCATGCACCCTGCGATTGGATGGCGATCCGTACAAGGTGTTCTCCGCCTCTCGCCCAAATCAGATGGCTCCAGCTGACCTGTGACGCTAACATTGGATGGAGATGAATCTAAATTGACAAATTTGGGCTGACAAAAACAAAGCTCTTTTACAATGCTAACAAAAGAATAACAGCAGCGGTACGTATAAAAAATGTAAGGGTTTCTCTCTTGGCCCATGCACACAAAGTTGTGTGAAAATTGCTCATACATTGTTTTCTTTGTTTTAATATTTTAATTTGAAAGCTAATTCCTGACTCATGAGGCAAATGACCTTTCCAATACATTGTGGATGATTTTTTTTTTTTAATACCCCCTCCTGCAAGTAGTAATGTGATAATCTTCATACTGCAATATTTTCAGGTATGTCTAATATGTTACCTCTAAGTAGATTTTTTTTTTTTGTAAGACCCTTGCATTTGAACCCAGTGGATTGTGCAGGTACACCAAATGTTGTGCTGTGATGAACACAAGGAATTCAATGAAACATTTAATACTTCGTCGTCGGCCATGATCATTTCAATTCTGCACAAATAATCTCCTCATTCACTTTAACACTGTGGTGATTTGGCATCCAGAAACCTTTGATATAGTCGAATCTGTAGCAATTTTATCGAACCCAACTGTGTGACAAACTATTAGGAATGGCAGAATCTATTGATGACAATGTTAGGATTGTTTTTTCAAAGGAGACCCTGCAAAAACACGTGCATGCGCCTACACCGAAGCGCCTGTCGCTCGTAGCGTAGCTTGAACTCTCCCACCCATACATCAGATCTCTTTACGCTGTCTGACAAAATGCAAGTTGACAATGTAAGCTGTTAATGTTTATTATTTGCCCTTAGAAGACCCCCCCTCCCCTTCACCAGCAACAAAACTTAAGATATTCCCTGATGTTTCTGTGTTATGGGCAAGACTTTGCGTGCGGCTCACTGACATCCTCTCTTCTGAACCGTGTGCTTCCTCCTGTGCTGTTGGCTGGATAGATGCTGACAGAGCTCAGAAACATGGCATGGATGAGTTTATCTCGGCTAACCCGTGTAGCTTTGACCACGCCTCGCTTTTTGAGATGGTGCAGCGGCTCACTTTGGACCACAGGCTCAACGACACCTTCTGCTGCTTGGTGAGATCCTTAGCAGATTCACGTCCGGGGGGGTGGGGGTCGTGTTTTGCGTTTCTGACTGCTCTTTGTGCCACGCAGGGATGGTTCAGTCCGGGCCAGGTGTTTGTCTTGGACGAATACTGTGCCAGGAACGGTGTCCGAGGTTGCCACAGGCATCTGGGTTACCTGCGTGACCTGCTAGAGAGGGCGGAGAGTGGCGCCATTATTGACCCCACTCTTCTGCACTACAGCTTTGCGTTTTGTGCCTCGCACGTGCACGGGAACAGGTGTGCACAAATCTCTGTTTTTCGATGTTCCACTGCTTTACTGGAACACAGTTAAAAAATGACATCAAAATAGTTGTTCGCGAGCTTCAAAAGAACACATGAAGCAATCATCACATCAATTATTTTTATGTCTTTACATATCTATTATTTGTTGTATGTCATTTGATTTTAATGTTGTTCTTCAGTTTTGGTTTACGCGTCGGCTGTATTGCCAGGACTGTAATGTGTTTTTTGTGGATTATTTTGCGCTCAACCCTATCACAACTGATTCGAATGATTAACTCATTGGAAAGCTAAGCAGGAGCTTGAAAATCATCCTAATCTTTTGAATCAGGTGTGTCTAAGAGAGAAACATAAAAACATGCAGGATTCCAGCCCCCAATGACTGGAGTTTGACACCTATGCGCCTAAGCCATTTTCACATTGCACTTACATGGTGCTTTTGCCATCAAATCAGACAGTCACTTCCAATTGAGTTGAGCACAAATCAAATTTCGCTTCCTCGTTAATATGCAGGATTGTTCACACTTTTGGACAACATTTTAGAAGGCGGCATCATTTTAGAAGAGGATGATGTCCTGGGCTCTAAATTTCAACATGGTTTAATTGCGAAACACTCTGTGGAACAGCTTAAATGTTGGCTGACATGTAGTGGCGTCAAAGTGTGTTGAAAAGAGAGCAGTTTTTATAAAAAGGTGTACAGCAGCTTTCACTTTCTCTCCGTTGCGTATCCAGGTTCCGAATCTCGTGTTGCTAATTCCATGTTAAGATTTAAAGCCTACTTTGGGCCTGTTACTTGAAGTCAAGAATGTATTTTCTTTTTTTGCATTGCCATCCCTACACTTCCTATACTTGAACTTAGAATTATTGAACCTGACACCCATGCTGCATTGTGGTTAGCATGTTTTCTGCTGAAAAAGCAGTCGATAGACATGCATTACCTGCATAGAAGTTGCAATTGCTGATATGGATTTTCAGCCTCTGATCCATTTCACTTAACAAAATGAATAGAGCACATTTAGGTGGTGACGTTTTTCACTGTAAATCCCTGTCGTATAAATTATTGAACCCAGCATAGCATTTCTCAAGATTTCTCCGGGACTTTAGGAAAAATACGAACTCCTTTCACATGATTATACCCACTGAGGCTGTGGCAGATACCAAAGCAGTGGTGTTTTTCTGTAACCATTTTTTTTTAAACTAAAATGTATTTTTCCAGCAGCCAACATCCCACAATCTTCTTTTTTTTTTTTTGAACATGTGTCCAGTTTGGAAGCACAGAGCACAACGGGTGAGCTAAAATTATTGGCTGTAAATACAGTTCAGCACCTCGATTGTTAGCAGAGGTTGGCAATTTACATTTTTTTTGCTGGTCCAACATTCATCAGAGACCCATGTTTTTTAACATGTCACAGGATGTCATGACACCTACCCACATTACCAGTGCATTGAGCAGTCTTGGTATAGGATGTGTCATGCTTTTTGTTTTGTTTTCCACTGCTGCTCATCCTTCCCAAAGGAGCCACAGCTTTCGATTGCAAATACGGATGCATCTTGTTGAATGGGATCAAAAAGGGGTTATGAGTTTTTCTTTGTATGATTGGAGAGTTTAAATCGCTGAATGGACCTTGACTCAGTGTTTGACTTGATATGCAGACAAAACTGTTTACTTCCTGGCAGGCTAGCAACCGGGTCGCCTTTATTTTTCTGTGCTACCACGCAACCTCTCACACTAATCGAGTGCTGTGAGAAAAAGACTGACCTCTGCCCCACCACCCACCTCTTAATGTAAATCTTACTGATAAGTATAAATCACATCACATTTTCCTCAGTAATATAAATGTGAATTCTGTTGTGTCTAGGTATGCATTAACTATATGCAACTGTAAAAAGTGATTCTGCAATTTTTCTCCCCATCCACCTATATGAACAATGAACCCTATAATTGTTGAGCTGCCTATTGTACACACACACACACACACACGCACACACATAAAAATAACGGATGAAGAAAGATTACAAAAATCTTTAGTGCTGAATAAAGGGAAGTTAAATGCTTATATTGCTATATTATTATATAAACGCTGCATAAGGATAATAAGAATAATTAAAATGAAGAGCTTTCAATAATATCGTAAATGTTTAGGGTTGAAATGTACATTTATAAGTTAATTCCCCACCATCCTCCTGATACAGTGTATTGGCCAAAAGGAAATAAAGCCTCTGTTTTTCCCACTCCTAACCATAACCTGCAGAAAACACATTACAGCTCCATAAAAACAGTCCCTGTATTTGCTTTAAATTTGTGTTGTTAACCATTTGCATATCTCTACGTGTTTTCTTGTTTTTCTTTGTGTTATTTTCTTTCTGTCCCTCTTTTGCAATAGTTTCTTACTGTCCATATTATTCATCCTCCCATGCGTCCATTAAAGTCAGAGAGGGCCGCAGTTACTGGGGCCCGCTGGGCTACGAGGCCCTCATGAGCCCAAAGAGCTCCCAAAGGCCAAATCCTGACACTGGCTCTAAACGAGCGCAACTCATGTTCAAGTTTAGAAAAAGAAAGGATTCCAAAGTCTCGCAAGAGTCCAACAGGTGAGACATTGTCATCAAGGGGTGCGAAGGTGGTACTCAAGTAAGAGTACTTTTCGAGTCATGTGACTCGAGTTAAAGTGAAAAGAAGTCCTCCAAAATAGTGAAAGACCTGTATAAAGTTTTGGATTTATGTAATCATGTAACTATTTATTTATGAGAGAAAATACCAGGTAGGGCAAATAGATACCAAACAGGAGCAAGCACAATGCAGCTAAATGTAATAAACAAAAAAAAAAATTCAAGATGTTTTTTAATTGTGAATCAATGTAGTGCATTAAATTTCACCGCTGATGATTAAGATGTAACCTGAAGTGAACTCCTAGTTTTGCTTGAGAGGACCTCAAATTTTTCATTTACAAGGCGTCATGTGTGATGGTGTGATCTTCACAGGCCAGACGGGCTGAGCACCGTCAAAGTGGACGAGAAGGAGCGGTTTGAAGACATCAAAGAGCGGTTGCGTGTGATATTGGAAAACCAGATTGTAAATTTCAGGTGAGACGCACAACTAATGCACGCACCTTGCACTTTACTCCACTTTCAAATCAAAATGAATGTCTCTCCTCATCCCATCCATGTAGATATTGTTTCCCCTTTGGCCGTCCAGAAGGTGCGCTGAAGGCCACTTTATCTTTGCTGGAGAGGGTTTGTACATATTTCAGATATTTGTTCATAATTCTTTGTACTTCATACCGGCTACAACATTAGATAATGTTTTACAATCTTAATCAACTCTATAGAACAATAATATATGATTATTGAACCAGTGATGGCATACAGACTCCAATCACATGGTGTATGTTATAAAATGGTCTGTGAGCGTTCACATGGATAGTTTCTGAACACCAGTAGGTCACATGCTTCTCGTCAACTGCCATCCTCAGGTCCTAATGAAAGACATTGTGACACCAGTCCCTCCAGAAGAAGTTAAGGGAGTCATCCGTAGATGTTTGGAGCAGGCTGCTAATCTCAACTATCAACGGATTAAAGACTACGCTAAAATTGAAGGTAACCAAAATTACTTCTCTTTGGGAGACTATGCCATGAATGTATGCAGAAGGGAGTGCTGCCTTTTCTGTTTTTCGTCAGAGATTCCACACTAGGTCGATCCAACATTTTCTAATTTGTTGTCTCATTCATCTTAATTAAATTGTTCATTTTAAGTAAATAGATGTTAAGTATGGTGAACATGAATTTTTTTTCAGTTTTTTTTTATCAGTAAATCCAAATTTACTCAATAATTAAGTTTGTTTTGTTTATCAAACCCAAAAGTTTTACATTGTGGTGTTATTGTTGGATCAACTGAATATATTTATGATGATATCGCTGTCATTTCCTCATCTTAACGAAGGCGACAAAATATGCGGCAAAGCAGAATATGCATTTTATCCATCAACATGTAAAAGGTATTTTGTTTTGTGCATACAGTTTGCTAAAATATACTTCTCTCGGCCTGACCCCATCAACTCTGAGTTAATTGGCTGATATTGTTATAACACATTGAACGCCAATGACACTGACAATGAAAGGGTGTCAGTGGAAGCATTGACATTTCAATCGTCTTTTTTTTTTTTTTCAATGTTTGGGACAATTTGAAAAACATCAACTATAGTCTGTCAAAATGCTTGAAATTGGTTATTAGGTTCTTTTTTTTAAAGCTGGCATAAAGGAGTTGAAATAAACAAAAATCTATCATTTTTGTCTTTTTATTAACAAATGACATTACAATTCTAGACAATGACATGAAAAAAATTGCAGATTTGTGCCAGTTTTATTCTGCTAAAAATCAGAATAGGCATCTGCATCAAAATAATCCACATCGGTTGGGCCGTAAGCTTTTCTATACAAAACATTCAGCTATAAAAAAAAAAATCAGCCTGCTTGTCACTATGCGCAAGAAAAGACAGCAAGAGACTCCACTCGTTTTTCTGCCCTCTTTTGTCCCAGATAATGTGTCTTTCACACGCCGTCTGTCAGTGCAATAACTCTCTCCTTTGTTTCAGGCCCGCTTTAGCTCTGTGCTGTTCTATAGCTCAAGTTGCCCCTTGTGTAGAGGTGTGTGTGAGTAAAAATGCATTCAAACCCCCAAAAAAGCCCCGAAATCTGCCCGAGCTGGTCTGTCGTTGTGATGACTCCTCGACAATGCGGACATGGCGGTCCTCTCTGAGTCACAGCTCCCAAAGGAATCACACTGTCGTAGCCTCTACTAACCACCCCCGCAAATTTCACTCAACCTTCCCTTAACACCCCCTGCCTCAAGATACCGGCAGCTCCCCTGTCACCTCTGTCTCCCGCTATCCTCCTTGTCGACTCTGCTTACTTCTCCTCTCCCACACGGTTGCTTTACGCTCTATCGGGTGACGTTTGGTAAAGTGGCTTCCCGGGCAAAGGGATGCTGAGATTGATCGGCTATAAGCTAGCATCCGCCACCTTGCATGTGCTTTCAGACGTCATCTCGATTCACACGCAGGCTCTTGCGTGGCATAAAACCACACTGACATTGGTGTAGTGTGTACCAGCGGGGGTAGCTGGGTGCGTGTGCTTGAAGAAATATCAAGTTGCAAAATATCCGGAATTTTAACAGTGCATTTATGATTGGACTAACAATTAGCAGCCTTTTTATGTTGCCATCTTTGCTTTTGTTCTTTTGTTGCATGTTTTATGCCAGGATCCTCGTATGGACTAATGAGACCTTCTCAAAATAAAAACTGAACTTCACTGTTTGGATCAGCCAGAGTATAATTATCTCAGTAGTGTGAATCATGAGTCACAGAAGTGAGATACATTTCAAGACATTCTTTTTTTCTAAATCGGCTTTGCTTTTAATTAACAGTTGATGGTTCCGACAACATGATGCACACAAATTGAGCAACGCTCACACATATTCCTTTTAAGAGACAATGATCATTTTCTTAGCTATGAAATGTACAGATAGGAATTCTCCCAGAATTATTGGTAAAAGCATATACCACACACAATGCAACATTTTCTCAGAGGCTCTATCTCTATCGAGACCAAAAATAATGTAAGAATGCTGAAAATAAATCAATGTATTCAAGTTAGTGAGTGGTAAGATAGTCGCCATTGGCTTCACTTCTTGCTATGCTGAGTAAGCGGCATTGTTCGTCCATTCATGCTCTACGAGTCAGCGCAGGGGACTGCTGTAAGAGATTCACATAATTGTGCGTGCCAGTAGTAGGAAATCATTTTGCGACTGTACTCAGTGCTTTAGGTGGAACAGTGCGAAGACTTAAAATGACCCACCGGGTTTTAACATGATCCCACGGTATCCTCTTGTGTCACATTTGTGTTACATTTCTCTCTTGGACTTTGTGATACTCATACAGCACCAATAGTAAATTGGGTACCCCCTCTTCCCAAAAACAAACAAACAAAAAACACACAAGAGAGTAGATATCTCGCAATGTGCATGATACATGAGGAGCATGTGACTCGTACAAAAGATGGAATTGGTTTATTTATTTATTTCCTTATTTATTACCGATCATCTACTTATTATCTATCATATATTTATTCATTATTTAAATAACTTAATGACCGTCACTTATTTTTCCCCAATTAAAGCACTTAGTATATTTAGAGGTTTCAATCACGTACCTGTTCTTTAAACTACCATTTTTTGAAATTAACAGTACTAGTCAAAAGTTTGAAACACCCTCTGTTTCTTTGTTTTCTCATTATGTAAAGAGTTCCTGAATTATATATGAAGTATTGATGGAATTATTTGTTACTGGATTCGGAGCAGGAGTTTAACCAGTAATTCTACAAAAAAAGAAAGAAAAAAAAACCCTACTGGCAGAAAAAGGCTCCTGACGGTTACGAAAAGACAAGGCATGTCTTTTGCTACCGTGTGGAAGAATGGGCTTCCATAGTACTTCTACTCAAGTGTACTTTTGCCACAGAATAGAGGCCCCAGAAGCCTACTTGGCTTTGCCCCCGCCGGCTGACATCTCTCGCTACACCACTGCACACTGATGCTGTTTTATGCCTTGAAAAGAACTGCTCAGCGTGCTAAAAAGATATTAAGGAGACAGCCTTACTATCTTGCTCTGCTATGTCAGCTGACCTCCCGCTGTCCTCGTGAGGCGCCTCTTTTTTTTTTTTTACAATTACCCGGAGAACATTTGACTCCCGGTCTCACCCGGACAGCCATCCTCCCATCAGCTTCTCGCCTTCAGCATTCCCTCGTCTGATCCCGGCTCTTGCATGCACCGATCCTTTTTTGTAGGGAAAAAGAGGGAAATGTTTGAGCACCCTGTCTTCTGCTTGGCGTCTCAAGTGATGGATTTAACCATCCGTGAGTACCCTCATCCAAAACACTCTTCTCGCCTCATACACAGCTTACCCCCTCTCCCCTCTTTTCCATGCTTATTTTTTAAAATTGTTTTCTTATTATTATTTGTGCCTTTATGTGTGAGACTGAGTGTCCAAAGAAGCAGTCAGGAGATCCGAGCAGCACCACAGAATCAGCCGGGGTCCGTTTTGTTTTAATTAGAACCATCTGCTTGGGGTGAACATGAATGAACAGTCTGGTCTGTGAGCTTCTTTCTTTTGGTTTCAATGCACATTCTTTTGACTTGAATGCATTTTTACATTGCTTACATTGATATCTCCTCCAGTCATGTGGTCTGATCATGTGTCAGTGATGTGCCGTGCCCAACAGGTAGGCTTGGGATAACTGGGGTAGTCTTAATGGAATTTGAGAGGCTGTTTTCAACTGAAGCGCTTTAAATGTTTGTTCGTCCTAACTTGAACTTGGGCCAGTCGCTCAGTGTGTCTTTGTGTCTTACTGAGCTTTTGTCCGTTTGTTAACAAGCATCTTATCACTTTTTTCATTCACAGGTTACGTTACAGTGTCTCTGTTTTGATTAAGTGTTTGTGACATGTCTGTTGCCGAGACTCTCCCATTGCTGGAGGCGAACCCTTCATATGATCAGTTGGGGATGAAGAGCATCTTTAAACACCCTCCCCGTTAGAGTGAAATCCAGCTTAATAAGTGCTCTTATTCTAAACATCTGTTTATGTTCTCTCTCCCACTTTTCGCGCTCAAGTTGAGAAAGGTCAAAAGGATCAGAAGGATCCAGGTGATCTCATGTCAATGTATCTCATACATGGCAACACAAACATACACCTTTATTTACTTGCATCTCTAAACATGCACATACATTCACTGTTTATCACGGAATAACACACAAAAAAGTATTAAGTACACATTTCTGCACCTACCATACTGTGTACATATGTAAGTACATGCACATCACTAGTGTATACAGACATGCAAACACAATTGTATGTTACGATACATATTTCATACAAGATACACAAAATATATGCATGCATGCCCAGAGTTAATATTTTTGTCGCACATTTTCCATAAAGTATATTATTCAAACTGATAATATACTATATGCATGGTGTTTAGAGGGGATCTTTTAATGGAATGATTACACAGACTGGTCTCAGCCAAACAAATTTCCGTCTAAAATCATTAAAATTTCGCTTTAAAACTTGTAGGGCACTTCATATAATAGCTTTGCAAAAAATGCAGAAATAAAATCAGTAAAGAGGTTTCCAAGTCATTAAATTGTTTTTGTGACAACATTATTTTGACTGCAACCAATATAATAGGTGCACTTGTACTTTATTTGTCATCATTTATGCGTCATCGTTGTATAAACGAACAATATATTTCAATGCAATGATGACAATGCAAATTGGAGGCTCAAGTGTTTGAAATTTGTTTCAGATAATGGGTACAGTAAGACATACATGGTAGATCAATGTACTGCAAATGACATTAAATCCACATCTTGGCCCTCTATCAGATTTTCAAACAGGTCAATTGATGAATACTGTAATATTAGTGTGTGTTTGTGTGTGGGTGTTACATTCGAGTTACATGTGCACATTCAAAAATGGTGTAGATCATTCCATGGTTTCTGTGTCATGCCATCTGTCTGTTCAGCAATGAAAAAGCACATCATTTGGAACTGTTGGAACTGTTGGAATCATAAAACAAAAAGAAAACTTGTGGGAAACAAGAATATATTTCCATGGAGAGGATGAACCAATTTGCCTAATTTGTCATTTGCCGCAACTCCAAATGAAGAAGTTTCTTCATTGTGACTGTTATTTGTGCATTATCTTTTATGTAACTTTCATAATCTTCCATCTGTGCGTCTACTTTACATGTTCCTGACACTACGTCGTTGTCACGTGTTGCTAAATGTCCTGCTGCCCTACATGCCTTGAAATGACCATTAACACCACGTTAATTGGCATGACTATAACAACGCAAGTGCTTAGTTTGTTTGCCTAAGTAGGTCTTTATAATAATCATGGTCACAGAAACCATTTCCCCTTTTTTTTTTGCCTTCGTATGCTGTGTTGCGCTGAACTAACCGCTTTTTCTTCGCCTTCGTCCTTGTCTCAGAGAATGTAGGCCGTTTAGTCACACCTGCAAAAAAGCTGGAGGAAACCATTCGCCTGGCCGAGTTAGTCATTGAGGTCCTTCAACAGAACCAGGAGCACCACGCCGAGGTGAGTGATCAGCCGCTCGTCTTGCAAGCACACACGCTCTAATCTCCAAACGCTTATCTCCCTGAGTGGGGGTCTTAGATTTGCTGTAGCACTTGACGGCTAGAGGACAAAACTGCTTCCATCTATGTGGTGCCAAAAAAATAGAAAAGTCATTCCCTGAGATGAATCAAGAATAGAAGGACTGGAGTAGAATTTTAGATAAGGGTGTCCAAAGTTCGGCACAGGGACTCTTTGCAACCGATGGCATTTTTTTGTTCGGCTCCTGATAAGGTTTTAAAGTTTAGCTTAGATTTTTTTTCAGTACCGTTTCTATTTCATTTTGACTTTTTTTTTTAATTCATTTTAATATTAGCTCTAGAGGTTTGTTAGTCCCCTCCCCCCAAATAAAGTTCATGTTTGATTCCCAAATGACCGTGGAGTAATACATAAATAAATGAACCCGATAACCTCATGTATTAAGTTATTAGACAAAAATGAAAATGTACATTTTTGCCCTGAATATTGAATTTTTTTTGTTTTGTTTAGTTAGTCATCATAATTTTAGTTGAAAATTGTGCTTGCTTGTTTTTTTTTTTAACACAAGTGTATTTTTATTTTATTTTATTAGTATTCATTAACTACGGTAACCTTGCTCCCACATTTCAAAATTTACACCAAGGATGTTCACCTAACAACAAATCACAAACTCAAGAAACCCATAACTTAAGAGATAAGGGCTCAAAAGTAAATTATTATTCTATCATTACAAAAGTAAATTATTTACTCAATTTGTGACACTTCCGCAAGCTCTTAGCATTCCCAAAAAGAAGATTCCATCACAGCCAATAGCTGCAAAAGGACAAAGCATGATGATCCAGTGTGATCCTCCCACAATATGCAGATCTAGCAGATTTATTGTATCTCTTTGAATATGCTTGACAGGCGGCAGTCACAAGCTCTGCAGATCAATCGGTACAGTATTTGGATTTTCTTTCCCCCCCTTCAGTCCCTGTCACGCACAAACCCAACCCACCAACCCTTCCCCTTTTTTGTATGGCATGCGTGCCACTATGGCAAGAGGCGCCTTCTCTGTAGCTGAGGCTGTCGCGACAGGTGGGCTCGGTAACCCAAGCGAATAAGAGGAGCTTGCGCAACATGACTGTGATCATCACGCATGTTCATCGGGTCATAAGGAGCTTTCCTTGCTCTCCCAACAGCATGCTGAACCGGTATGCTCCATGTGAACCTCCGACTTTGATCCACCATAAATGTCTTCCTTCTCCATCTGACGATTAATGTCCGCTCTTTGTCCAAGCATTACTCCCCACTAAGCTCCTCCTTCTCCATCACCCCTTCTGCTGTCTAAGTTCACCACACACACGCATACACTCAAAGCGAAGTCCCTCAAAAGTACAATCTTTGTCATCTTCCTGTGTTTTCACTCTGATTGATGCCTGTCCGTGCAGGGAAAAGAGGTATGTAATTACACTGAACGAGTCATGTGCATGTCCACCTCTGGACTGATTGCATTGACCAAGCGCTGTAGAGCAACGGGTATTAGACCTCCAGGGCCGCTGCTAACTCCCGCACCATGTTTCTAAAGGTCGACTGTCCGACCACCTTTGAGTATTTGCCACTAAGCGCCCCCCGCTTATTTCTCTTTAAACATGCTGGAGAAGAGCTTGTTTGCCGCTTGTTTCTACCGCTAGTGCTTTTTTCAGCTCTCGGCGGTGAGTAAGTGGACAGGTAAGTAAGAAGTGGGTGAGCCACGCTGGGATGCCACAAAGCATTAGGGCCTATTTCGGAACGATTTCCAGGGATTCTAGAAGGCTGAATGGAAGGTCTGACTTTGCTAATCAGAGACGATGCGCATCGAAACAAAAGATCCGAGGAAGACGGCGTGCATGTAATGAGCGCAATCGGGGTTGGTGGATTGTGGCGCAGCCTATTTTTTTTCTCAGCTTGGCAGCAACGCATGTAGGGAAATTGCACAACTGCATGAGTAAACGCAGCCAATGCCACACAGTAAAAAGTGGAGGAAGCTACCAAAATGCACCCATGCTCATACACTGTGACTAGGCATGTTCTCTTACACGCATGGTGCATCGCATTAACACTATCCTACTGACAGGTGTTCCTATTGTTTTGTCCCATCACTATTCCTCTTAGTATGTTTCAATGCTGCAGTGCAAATTCTATGCTCATTAATACACCGCTATTGACAAATTCACCTATTATTATATTGATTTTGAATACACAGATTTTTAATCATTTATTATTGCTTTGGCATATCATTGAAATATTGGTTTTGGATGTTCTATTTCTAACAATAAAAAGAAAAAAAATCCTTGGTTATTTGCTAAAAAGCTCACCTACAACCTGTTTTGCCGCTTAGGCCAAGGCACTGTCTAATATTGAATTATTGCATTGCTGGCATCATTTTTGCCAAAGAACTACTCAGATAGGCTAAGTGTTTCAGTTTGGATGTATTTAATTTCAGAATCTTTTGAATGCAAATGGGACATTGTTTAAACTTTATGGATGATTTGTTTAAAAAAACTCACCCGTAGACTTGCATCACTTCAGCATACCTCTCTGACACAAATGACTTCTTTCAAAGCTTTGATGGGGCGGCACAGTGGCAGACGAGTTAGCACATCCGCCTCACGGTGTAAAGGACCCGAATTTGCATCCGGCTCTGGCTCTCCTGTGTGCAATTGCATGTTTAGTCAAAAATCTTCACATTGGTAGCACCACAGTTCCAAACTATTCCTGAACATAGGTACCACGGGAAAAAAAAAATATTAATAGGTGAATTTGTGAATAGCAAACATTCTTTGTGTATCCAAACATACAGGTGTATTCATACTGTGGTAGTCTTTAAAGCTTATTTGAGTACCTTGCAAATATGTCAGAAGCAGGCAAACAAATCTATATCCAAGTTGTGTATATTTGACACAGATATGAAAGAATAATCTGTAAACATGTTGAACAGGATCCAGGAGGTTTTCTTCCTCACAATCAGAGTGCCCGATTGCACCTCCCTCCTTTGTCCCGTTTCACCTGCTTCCTATTTCCTTTGACTGTCTCTGCAGGCGTTTGCATGGTGGACTGACCTCATGGTGGAGCATGCCGAAAACTTCCTGGCCCTCTACGCCATCGACATGGATGCCGCCCTGGAGATCCAGTCACCCGAGAGCTGGGACAGTTTCCCGCTTTTCCAGCTTCTGAACGATTTCCTCCGGACAGACTGTAAGATTTTTGCATCATATCTATCTATCTATCTATCTATCTATCTATCTATCTATCTATCTATCTATCTATCTATCTATCTATCTATCTATCTATCTATCTATCTATCTATCTATCTATCTATCTATCTATCTATCTATCTATCTATCTATCTATCTATCTATCTATCTATCTATCTATCTATCTATCTCTATCTATCTATCTATCTATCTATCTACCATCCATCCATCCATATTGAGTTACAAAGATGAGCCTTCTAAAGGATTTTTCTTTCTTTTCCCTGTCCTTCTCTATGTAGATCATCTGTGCAATGGAAAATTCCACAAGCACCTCCAGGATCTGTATGCTCCTCTGGTGGTTAGATATGTGGATCTGATGGAGTCCTCCATCGCACAGTCAATTCACAAGGGCTTTGAGCGGGAGTCCTGGGAGCCTGTAAAGTAAGAAGCCTATGTCTTTGTAGATCATCTGTAGGATTTCTTCTCTCCTGTCTCTCTAACCCCTTTTTTTATGCTAATCTGGGACAGACAGCCATTTGTGAGAGTATTTGTTAGGCTCATCCAAGCTTCTCGAACTTCATGAACAATACATGCATTTTTTTTTAACATTACAGAGAAATTCTTTATTTACTGTGAAACTCATTTGTCACCTCTGACTAATGGATGTGTCTTAGCCATTTCTCTACGGTACATTGGAGTGAGGCTGATGCCTAATATGTTTTTGTTTTGTTTTGTTTTGTGCACACTAACCTTCATAATTTTTACTTTTGACATGTTGCCAGGAACAAAAAAGGCCTCTAGTCCATTGCTCTTGTTTATCATTTGTCGTGGCTTTCACAATTTCACTTCTGTGTTTTATATTTATTTGTATTTATTTTATAGAATAAGCGTTAGAGAATGAGCATAAAAAAAATCCGTTTTTAGTACTATGACATTTGCTTCTTTTTATACTGTATGTGAGTCCAGCTGTAGGTCTTTTCATACAGTGTGCATTTGTTTACATGTGTTGTTTTCAAATCTTTACGTTGAGTAATGAGTGTCACATGGCTTTCTGCCGCTCCCACACCACTGTTATGTTCTTTTTGTTCTTGTTGTTTCTTTTTGTCTGTCTTTTCTGCAGGAGTTTAACAAGTAATCTGCCCAATGTGAATCTACCAAATGTCAACCTCCAAATTCCCAAAGTACCAAATCTGCCAGTTCCAGTAGCGGGACTGTCAGTTAACCTTCCACAAATGCCTAGCTTTTCAACCCCGTCGTGGATGGCTGCTATATATGACTCTGAGTGTGTATTCAACTAGTTCACTCTAGCTTTACTGAGCAAACGGAGAATGCCTTGGTATGAAGATGCCCACATTTGGGAATATATTGAAAAAATTTGGATTCCCCTTTTAAGCGGCATTAATGACCTACTGGTGTTCAATTTTTATACTCCACGAGTTGACCTGATGGCATAAAATAAATATGATCTGAAATTGGTCTTTTTAATAGAAATTGACTGCACTTGTTAATTACAAAGACATCATTGGCAGAAGTGGAATTCATAATATAAAACAGTACCAGTCAAAAGTTTGGAAACACCATCTAATTGAATCTCTTGTCCCCTTTGTGATTTAAAAATATCCTTGAATTAAGCCTTAGATATTATGAAATATTACATCTTAACAAAAAAGAATATATTTTATAATTCTGACTAAAGTTTAAATAGGCACATTTTCCCAATCTGCAGATTTGTACATCTTTGTATTTTCTCAGTCAATGCTGGACCTAGAAGCGGACAGGACACGGAAATGGAAAAGTAGAAAGTCTTCATACACAAAATCTAACATCTAACATAACCACAGTGACCTAAGGAAACTACACTTTGAAAACTAGACTTGGAAACTAGAGTCGGAAACATGGAAAAAAAGAACTGGAAGGAAGACTTCTTGACATGAAAACTAGACTCAGGAACTAGAATTGAAAACCTTCTCAGGCTCTAAGTTGGAAGGAATCCAGGTAGACACCTTGACTTAACTGCTTGCTGTCCTGACCATGTGTCACTGAGAACCTCAAGCTTGAATACCATGAAATCAATCTTATGTGACATAGTTAAGCAAGCTAAAGGACCATAACAACTGCATGTCAACTTATACACCAAGGAATAAGTTGCCATCACAACAGTACACACAGGACTTTACCAGCCTATTCGTTTGTGTCCACTGTTGAGATTACATGGCCACTACCACTGCATAGCAACAAATGCATAGCAGCTTTATGACCCAGAATAACTTTCAGTTCGGTGTTTGTGCAATTACAATGCGTAGGTGCTTCCAAACTTTAATTGGTACTGTACATTCTAAACACTAGGAAAATAATGTGATCTGTCAATTTACATGCCTGACTAACGTTAGCTACGAGTGCTACAGCTGTCCTATCTGGCCCAACGTTAGTTAATCTGCTTTATTACAGATTCTTAAGATGCTGCCCTTCAATTATCAGACAATTCTGCTTTGATCGTGCCATCTGATTTTACCGTCAAGCAGTTCATGTTCATGCCAAGGACTCTGAGAATAGAGAAGGTCATTTGTCTCAACATGCATGCCGTTGAGCTTGAGATGTGATGATGCAGTTGCAGGCCCCAACACTCCCAAGCCCCCTGAAATAAGTCATGTATATACTGTACATTTCTGCATGCAGTATATACACGTTGTATGTTTCCCCCAGGCTGTCTAGTGATTTATGATGCAGAAAAAAAAACAAAACAAAAACAAAAAATCACGCTTCTGAGATCATTTGCAAAACCAGACACCTCCATGTGGAGTTCAGACTTGTGTTTTAGTGGTTTTATGACCTTTGTGACTGCCTGACTGGGAATATAATTGGGTGCTGAGATGGCGGGCCGGACGGAGCGGGCAGGGCAGAGGTTGAGATGACGGTAAAAAGGGCGGCGTCTGTCTGTTTTATCACCGTCCATCCCGGCAGCACTTGCCCAACATATTCCACTGGGGCTGGCCCGAGAGGGTCTGCATGGTGTGTCTGGTAGTTCTTCCCGGGGCCCCAGCAGCTTGGGGACATGGACGCTGAGAGAGGACATGACCATTTGGGAGAATCCCACCACAAAGCACCATCTGAGATGTCCTCTCTCATGCCGCCATTCCCTTTGTGACTCAATGCTGTAGCTGCAGTAATTTGAACCCGCATGTGGCCACCTCACACCCCGATCAATAATCATACCGGAGAGCATGATTATTGATTGATTTGTTACTGTGAAGTTCCCGCTCCTCCCCACCCGTACACTGACCGTCCACACATGCACAAATTTGGACGGACCAGTCAGTGTATGTCCAAAAAGTCAAACGACTTCTCAGGTGGCGAGGAGCAGCATCGTTCAACACCTCCTTCCCTCTTACCCTGACCTTTCACCCCTCCGCCCTCTGTCTGGTCCGACCTTTGACACGTACGTGTGATTCAATGACAGCAACGGCTCCGGGACATCCGAGGACCTGTTCTGGAAGCTGGACGCCCTCCAGACCTTCATCCGGGACCTCCACTGGCCCGAGGAGGAATTTGCCAAACACCTGGAGAGTCGCATCAAGCTCATGTCCAGCAACATGATTGAGAATTGCGTCAAGCGGTATGTGATGGAGATAAAGAGAAAGATTAATGACGAGTCCTCTTGAAATGATAAGCTGAATATGCACGCATAATACTTCTAGTTCACATTTGACGTGATTAATTGTAAAGTGAGAGGTAAAACTATTAAGAAGAAAGTAATAGTAAAAAAAAGTAAGAAATGAATAAGAAGAAAGCCATGTGTATTATGTAGTGTCTTCAATATCCCGCTTGCCTTCCAAACAGAACAAGGATGGCGTTTGAGTCCAAACTGGCAAAAAGCAGTAAGTCGACAGATTTCCGCATTTCTCCGACATTGTGCACCATGTTCAATGTGATGGTGGACGCTAAAGACCAGTCCGCCAAACTGTGTGCGATGGAGATGGGCCAGGAGGTTAGCAAGGAAAAAAACAAAGTAAATCAATATTTTTACTTCAGCGGAGTACACATGTACTGATTTTAAACCTTTTTTTAAAACGTCAAAGACCCTCATGCTGTGAGTAACAATTCAGCAAGTGTGTTTTTGCTGCTCCTTACGAAACATACTCAAGATGATCGCACCCAAACAATAAAACCGGGTGTCTGTCGGAGTACTAAGATTGACCCGCGAGAGACAGCATGGGTCATATGAGGCATTCACATTGTTGGAAAATGCAAAACTAAAGACATATTTACAAGATCCTTTAATTAAAATTGTAAATCCCGCACCCCGAGCCCCCTCCCGTCACACGAGTAGCTGATTTTGGACCCAGAAGCAGACAGGACATGGAAGTGCAAAAGTAACAAGTCTTCAACAAAATTCCATTGGAACCTCATCAAAACCAAGACTCGAAAACTAGACTCGGAAACCTGGAAAAGATGGACCTGCAAAACTACACCTGGGAAAATGATCAATCCTATATGACATGATAAAGCAAATTAAAAGCCCATTAAAAACTGCAAAGCAATTGATATTTCACGAGGGATACATTTGCAAATGACCAAATTTAATTGGTATGTGTGTACCCCACTTTTTTCGAATTTTCTCCAATACAACTAAACTATCTTTGATAACTTTGTTGATGATTTTTCACTTTGCAGAAACAGTTCAGCTCACAAATAGATGAATTGATTGAGGACAGTGTGCGAGACATGATTCAGCTCCTGGTTGCAAAGGTGTGAGGTGACGTGCCGCAGTCATGACATACTTTCCACTGATTAAATGATTTATTTTTTCTTCTTTCGATTAGTTTGTCGCCATTCTGGAGGGCGTGTTGGCAAAGATTTCCAGATACGATGAAGGCACGCTGTTCTCCTCATTCCTCTCATTCACGGTAAGCTGTTTGAAAATAATACTTTGTATTGATAACAAGTCATTTTATGGATTACATTATTTTTTCCTAAAAAGATCGCCTAAACCGAGTCACTGAATATTTTATTCTCTTTTAAGTATAAATTTGACTTTTGAATGTTGTGCTCTAATAACTTATTATATACATTAAAATGATAATTTACTTTATGGTCATTAATGGGCAATTCGGTTTTAAATGAAGTGCTTTAGGTACTTTAACATTTAAAGTAAGTAATACCTAAAGTAATTGATTTATTTAGTATTTAATTAATGAAGATAATTACTTGCTACTTAATTCATTCATTTCACTGTTTACCAGACATTTTTAAGGCCCCCCTTTTGTCAAACACTTTGAAAAAAAAAATAAGTACCTTGGATTGACTGTTTGGACTCAAATTTAAACTTCAAATTTAAACTTTATATCCTAAGATAAGCACTATAGTACTTGATTACAAGACCATTTTTTCTCAATTACCCAAAGTAATCAATTGCTCGTACTTGATTACTTTATGTACTTAATTTACTAAATGCCAGCCATTTTTAGAGTCTCCTCTTGCCAAACACCTGAAAAAGAAATGTAAAAGATCTAATTATGGTGGAATGTCTGAACTCTTAAAAAAAAAAAAAACGTAAAATACATCTTCGGGATTGAATAAGTTGACGAGTTCCTTTGAAATAGTTGGCATCTTTGACTTCTTTGGTTACGTTTGCAGGTGAAAGCTGCCTCAAAGTACGTGGACGTACCTGTAAGTCACAATCTCCCTTTGCACACCGCCCGCACTCTTGACTTTTGAGCCGCCTCCCTGCTTCCGGGGCTTTACCACAGTAAGTCAGCCGGCCGCGTGCTTGTGTTGCAGAAACCCGGCATGGACGTGGCCGACGGCTACGTGACCTTCGTCCGCCACTCTCAGGACATGCTGCGTGATAAGGTCAATGAGGAGGTGTATATAGAAAGGTTATTTGATGTAAGTAAGATGCCGTCTCCTCCGCTCAAGCAGGGAGGGGGGCCTACAGAATGTGGCAAAACAACAGGGCAGAGGGGGATAAGTCCCATTTTGGTTTTCCTCGCGAGCAGGAAATGTGTTTCTTCCTGTCCTCTCTGTCCTCTTCTCTCTTTCTCTGTCAAACTCAGCCGCTGCCCTCTGCATTCCGGTCTGCATTGCCACAGTGCTTTTGGGCCTTTGTCTCTCCAAAAGAACGACAGCAAGCTTTTATTTACAAAGAGTCCATCAAAGCAAAAAGAAAAAACAAACAAACAAAGGATTATATGAAGCAGTGCTCTCTGGAAAGAACATAGTGCATGCTTAGTGAACGAGGAAGACACATGAGGAGCCTTATGGCGGAGATGCAAAACTGTAACGGCGGTGGGCTCGCAAGGCAGGTTTTCATGTGTTGGAGGGCGAAGAGAGCACTGGCTTAGTCAAACATAATCCTGACGGGATACATTGACAGCAATGTGTCCTCCATGTGTGGTTTCGACGACACATATTGCCGTGTTGTGTGTGCTTTCACGTCATTCCGAACCTATCTGTCGAGGCGCACGTTTCCGCTGCGCCGCCGCGGCCTTTGTGAGGAAGTGAGTTGGGTTGACACGTCGACGTTTTGTGCGGGAGTCGCGTGCCGGACGAATCTGTTTTTGTTCGTGTTTGATTTGATGTATGTTTGGTTTTCTTATTTTTGGAGTGGCTCGGCTTTTGTGTGCGAGGAGGCCCAAGCCGGGCTCCTCCCGTGTCTGTGTCCTCACTTCCTCCTGGTGTCCTCTGTGTGCCTCCCCTTCCTCTGTCAAAAAAAAAAAAAAAAGTCATGTTCAACTTTCTCTGGTGACTTTTTCTCAAGTCAAAGCCGCGTTTTTAGAGCGACTTTAGGTGTCATTTTGTTTTTCCATGACTTTCCTTTTTGCTTCTCATCTGAATGCATTTCCATCCATCAAATTTTGCATGCACGTCAAAGCCATCCTTCGATGTTGCGCTGACTCTACTCGATCTCTCTTATTTCAACCCTTTTGGTCTCTTCTTATTAACACCGTTCCTGCTGCCTCCTCTAGTGGAAAAAAAACTGCAGTGGCTTTATTTACGGGTTATGTAAATATTCTTTCTTCAGGCTATTTTTACAGCAGTTCCTCTTTTTTCATGTGAGTGTTTTATGGCCATGCTTATGCAAGTCATTTGTATCCGCTGCGGCATCAAAAGACCTGGAAATACGAATCAAAACACATTCATCACAGGCTGATGAATGCATGCCAGAGCAAAAGGGGGCGCTGTATGCGAAACAAGGAGGCGACTCAAAAGTCAAGAGGGCTATTTCAGCCAATCAGAGGCCTTGAAAAAGTCAGAATTACAACAATGAGGAGTCTAGGAAAAAGGCTATGCCGTAATATCACGTAAATAACAAAGTCATACATAAACTACACTATGGTTGCATGAAAAAAAGCATTTTCCTTTCATTTGGAATATACATCTACCTCAATGTATCATGATAAAGAAGACTTTATTTTGTACATTGGCTTGACCAATAAAAAAATAAGTAAATTCAACATACCATGTGTGTTTCAGTGCAGTTTACATTTTACATCGTGTATTTTGTTGTATTTTTTTCACACATGGTTTTAATCGTAGTAAAATACAATATAATATAAGATAACATAATATAGGTGGCTCAGTGGCACAGTGGTTAGCACGTCCACCTCACAGTTAAGGGACCAGGGTTCTGTTCCAGCTGGCTTCGGGTGCTCCCTCCCATGAGCTAAAAAACTTGCCTGGCAGCTATACTGGACTCGATAAATCACAAGTGTCGAAAGAACTCAAGTCTTCGAGGGCTAATCCTGCATGTTTTCAAACCTTTTCTCTCCAACACACCTGATTCAAATGATTAGGATCATTTTCAAGCTCCTGCAGAGCTTGCTAACAAGCTAATCAATTGAATATAATATAATATAATATAATATAATATAATATAATATAATATAATATAATATAATATAATAACAACATAACAATACTTTTACACAGCTGTAAAATTGAAAGACATTCCTGTTAAAGCTGTTAGCTGGGCATCAATTACCAAAACAATATAACTATCGTTTAATACTGATACAATAATGATACAACATTTACATCTAGCCATATAATGTATATGGATCCAAAGGATTTGATCGCGTGCAATCAACCACCTGACAAAATGAAATTGACTATATTCCACAGTGTTTTTTGACAGTGTAGTTTTGGCAGGTTAGGTGTCAGGTGTGAATTTTCTGTCAGGAAATGTTCACACTTGACACAGGAGGGTGGAATTGCTGTAAAAATGGAGCTCAGAAAATGTACCAAGGTCACGTCAATAGAGCCACTGGCGAGCCAAGAAGTGAAAAAAGTGGCACTTATCTCTAGTGTTGCGTTGTTTTCTCACATTATGTTGGTTGGCATGTATTTTTTTGGAGTCAAATAATCTTCCTGTGTACATCTTCTAGCATGACCCTCTTCCTCAGACTTGTGGCTCATTTTGCACACATACCCTAGAGCAGTCTCTTCCTCAGCACGCACACACCCGCAACCAGGTCTGCATGCACTGCACGCTCGACTCGACTGTCAAGTGGACAGGCGTCTGCATAAACCCGGAACCCGCTCCCCTACGCACCCCCTCTTTGAGATCCAAAAACCCTCCATCCATTCACCTTAGCAAATTCAGGTGAAAGCCGACCGGCGGACGCGACCAGCCTTATTTGATTTGGACCCAGGGAAAGCTATCGAACTTGTGGGAGGTCTGATTTCAACTTGCTGTAAGTGCTGTTCTCTTGTAGCCTCAAACGCTAACCGAGTGTGGGGAAAAAACGGGGAGAAGGTACACGACAATAGCACTGCTTCCGCCCCGCCTGCGCACCATTTACTCACGCTCATTCCTACTTTCTTTTTGCCGATAAAAGCTCACCTTTTCATTTTTTTTTTAAACCTCTAAACTCCGTGGCCACCGTTCTACTACGATTGATGGCCCATTTATGTGGTGCAATCAGCATATTCTCCTTCCTTCCGCTTAATTTGCAGTTTTGTATGCACGTGCCCGTTTTCAGCGTCTGGCAAATGAATTGACCACTTTGCACGATTAATTCTTAAATATCTTCCAAAGTGAGGAATGCCAAGTAGGCACCCTTTTTTAATTCATCTAAAGGCCCAATTGGCTTATTATGACTATGACTGCGTGCTACTAAGGCCTGCCGCATACCGAGCGATGCGGATAAACGTGACTGATGTGGGCAATAACAAAGACAGTACAGTCTGCGACTCATGCAAAACCAGCTTGGCGCAACAATATTACGGTGCATCCAAAAAGCATTCATAGTGGTTCACTTTTTGCACATTTTTTTTTTTACATTACATGTACAGTATGTAAATCTTTGTCTCATCAGACGCAAGAATTCTTGTGGTCTGAGATTACTCAAAATGCCATTTGGCACTCTATAGATGGTCTTTTTTTTTTTTAATTTTTCAAAAGTATAAATTCCATCTGGCCAGTCTAGCATACAGACCTATTTGATGGAGTTCAGTAAATATGGTTGTTTTCTGAAACTGCTGCAGCTCTGACAAAGTGGCCATCGGGTTTTTGGTAATCTCCCTGATTCAAGCCTTTCTCTTCCTATAGATCATTTTCGATCCCTCGCAGGAATCTGTAGAGAAAAATTGTTGATTCTGCAGAGAAAAGGTGCTGATTTTGCAGAGGGCATTTCTAGATCCCATGACTTGAAAGCCAATTTTCCGTCGACATTAAAAATAACTAAGATGCTCATTTACGATGCAGATGTATCAATGAAAAAAAGAGTTCTTTCACGTCTACTGAGCTGCGTACATTTGCGACTTTTGACAAAGACTGCAAATGTACGTTTACGTCAGAGATTCATGTAGGAAAAGTAAGCAAACGCCATCTTATGACATCATATCTTTCTATTTCAATAACAAATAAGCAGCGGCGGGCATCACCGCTCAGTGGATCAATCATGTTTGATAGGATGGAAAACTCACTGAGTGATAGTATGGCTGAAAGCTAACGTGGGAGTGTTAGCTTAGCTTTCACACACACACACACACACACATATATATATATATATATATATATATATATATATATATATATATATATATATATATATATATATATATATATATATATATAGATAGATAGATAGATAGATAGATGCTAATTTTCCATATTCCAAAAATATAAATACAAAAAAATGCAATTAACTGCCAAACCTAAATTTCCTATTTCCAGTGGTCCAAATTTGTTGGCCTGGCATTCGTTTTTGCTGTGAAAGTTTGATGGCATTTCTGATTGGCCGGCCTTTCCAATGGCGGCGGTGCACTCGAGATTTAAATTTCAAAGAGTTCCAAATCGAGCGATTGAGTTGCATTGCCGAGCATGCAGCCGAAATTCAAATGGGGTATTTCTTTTATGTGGGTTTGTCAGAGCTGAGATCAATATCAACAGCATTAAGACCGTCAGTCGTCGACCGGTAAGTTGCCTGACAGCATCTCTGGAACGACTCGTTGAGATGTGCTCCACACAGAAAAGCGCTCATACATTAAAACATGATGTGAATTTCCCTGTTTATGGGCCATAAAAACACTCGATGAAGTCGTTGCTGCATAATAAAAGGCACGTAAAGTGCTTCTTGTTGCAGCTGTTGTAGTCCTCACTAAAATAATCATTCAGTACATTAGAATAGGGTAATAACCCACTTCTGGGAAACACAAAAATAAAAAGGGGTGCAAGCTAAATTGCTTCATGTCTAGTCCGTTTTAACTGTCCAATATAAGTGATTTCTTTTTTTTTCTCTGTTTTGATATCACCATTTATTGAACAATTTTGTCAACAAGATCTTACCCAAAAATGATTGCTGAGAGTGGAGCGCTTCTCCGCATTTGCTGCTTTGTGAAAATCCAAAAACACTTTTGTAACTTTTTTGCACCACTGCTTGTCTTGTAGAATTACAACTTTTAATATTTTGATGTCCAGTAATGGTTCCTTAGCTTGTTATAGCCATTCTATCGCTTTAAAAACTTTTTTTTCCCCTTGTGTTGTGGTGTAATAGTAATATAAATTTATTCACAATTCTGTTATCTTAATTGTGGAAAAACTATTTGAAATCCTTGCATTTGTTTCATAATTTTATATGTTTGTTGTAACACAGAACCTTTTTCAGCTTTTCCTGATAATATGTCATTAATATTACATTTTTTTTTCCTCCAAACTGAACGTTTTTGTGAATTGCAGCTTTAAAACGTTTTCGTAAAATTGAGTTTAGTACTGAACAATGATTACGTTTATCTTCATAATTCAACTATCTTCATGTACATATTACATTAGGGTTATTCTTTGACTTTTTTCCAAACTATATTTTGTATGTTTTTGTCACAAAATATGCAACATATAATTTATTTGATATATAGTATTTTTTTCTGGTATCTCTCATTGAATGTCCTCTTTTGTTTTATCGTTATTACTTTTTTGGTGTAGTTTTATCTTGTGGTAGAAGGACCTCACGTAGAAATACGAGTTAAATGTCTTTTTCCAGTGCGGGGCACTCAGCGGTTGGCGATTGTTGTTTTTCAAGACATCTGGTGCCACACGTGCGTCCGTCCTTGCTGGAGAGAGTTTTGTTTGTCTTTCAGCAATGGTACACTGCCACCATGAACCTGCTGGGCACCTGGCTCACCGAGCGCATGGACCAGCAGCTGCACGTCTACCAGCTCAAGATCCTCATCAGGATCACCAAGGTGACAAGGCTTAGGTTTGGACTGGCAAACTCGCTCGGACGTCGTTGGAAATATGTTCAAACGTGTTTGAATGTTACAAATTATGGAAATTCATTTGATTTTTGGATGAGATCCTTAAAAAAATCAATCGGAAAACAAAAACACTACTGAGCTAAAATTTCCAGCAGATGATCAAAATGCGGAATTAAAAAATGCAATGATTGTGACACTTCTATGTGACTGCAGCTGGATGTGCGAGATTATGTGTACCAAAATAATCATTGTCCAAATTTTGGACCATATAAAACCATTATCATCACAACTTTCGACAGAACTTGTTAACGTTTATGACATTGGTTTTCCTGCCATTCTTTGCAACATTCTGCTACGCGGCGGTCAAACTATGTTAGCAAACAGAAAATTATTTGTTGACTTGTGTTTCACCTCATGACAGTAGGTGGCGGTAGAGACCAGTTAATGGCTATGTCTTAAAGTGGGTGTTAATAAATGCAAAGTTAGAACTGATGCCACACACATTTGAGTGGTTGAAGGAAAAAAATATATTCATAAATAAAATATAAAATATATTCATAAATGACTAATTATTACGCCTTTAAAAGATTTACAAAATTAGGAAAAAATGCAATGTGTCTAGTTTGCAAAGTGTATGCACAAGGGTTCAATCAATTAACCTTTTTTTTTCTTTTTTAATTGTTTTATGGCCTTTGCCTGCATTATTGTCAGCGCTACATAATTTCCATTTGCCATCTTTGTCAAAACATAATTTCAAAACATCATTTACTCCATTTTCAAACATACAGGTATTAAGGTAGGCCAAATGATAAGAAATATATACAGTGTATTGTTTTTACTTGCAAGTCTATACCCAACAACATTATGAGAGAAGTGCAATGTGCGCAACAGTTTACATGACATAAATAAAAAAAACAATCATCTGAGATAGAAGAACCAGGGAATTTAGTCATATGAGACAGAATGAACTTTATTCCAAATTTTCCTTGGACTACAAGTACGATTTGAAAGTTTGTTCAAACATATTTATGAATTCATACACGAATACATACCTCCCTACAAATATGCATTTGAAGGTATTTGTGCCAGTTCAAAATATTCACTTCACATTTGCGTCTCCCCACTTCGGAAAAATAGAGTGTGTCTTTGCCGAATGCTGACCTCTGCCCTCCCCCGCTCTTGCCCCTTGCAGAAAAAATACCGCGACTTTCGCCTGCAGGGCGTCCTGGACTCGACGCTGAACAGCAAGATGTACGACACGGTCCGCAACCGGCTGACCGTGGAGGAGGCCACGGCCTCGGTGAGGGAAGGAGGCATGCAGGGCATCTCCATGAAGGACAGCGATGAGGAAGACGAGGAGGACGACTAGAGCCCACGCGGCGCACCCCCGTCCCCGCCCTCTTAAACACACTTTTGACTTTAGCCTGGTTAACCGATGCATGTACCAACTCAGATAGCCACTCTAGGACCTCTTTGTCAGCTCGAAATGCCTATGAAGGAACTATAAACTAATAATATTCATAATGGAAAAATAGTGCTTATAACAGAAGAAACACAATAAAGGTGTGAAAAAAATAACCACTGATTGGCAGTTTAGCTGTGTCATAATAAAGATAGCACCGATTCATTCATTTCTAAATTCATTTCTATGTGTTACTAAGCAATATGGAGAATCATTTGTTTGAGTGAGATTAAATAGTGTGCCCCCCCCCAACCCCCACCTCCCCCGCCCCTGTCCAATGCAAACTACGTACGTATATGGCGCTTCTTTGTCGTACTCCATTCATTCATGGTACATTGTCGTGACAACGAGTGTGCGTGTGTGCGTGGAGCCTTTTTCTTTGTCTGTTTTCAAGTGAACACCAACTGCTTCGGGAGTGCCAAGAACCCTCCGTGTTTTGTTGACGGCTCGTCCGAGACGCGCTTTGACCTTCGACCTTCGGCCTCAGCACGAGGGGATGCAATAGTCTCCATTCTCGCTCCATTTTGATAACTCGGGAGATTCTATTTTTATTTCCACATTCAAAGAGGAAAAAAAAAAAACGATGTCTTGAAAACAGGTTCTATTTTAATTGAGTTGCATTTTTACAGAGAAAAAAGAAAAAAATGTTTTTTTTTTTTTAAAGAATGACAAAAAAAAAAAGTTGGTCCGTCTTTGTTGTGTAACTGTGTGGAATGAAATGTCTGGCATTTGTTTGGGTCTCACTGTTGTTCTGTATATATGATATAAATATATATAAATATAAAATGCTGTACATTGCATTCTGAGCCATCGCTGCATGCCTGTGGGTTCCAACCCTTCCCAAACACTTTTTATTTTCTCTCTCTCCAGTTTTCTGTGTCATTTAGCTGGTGGATTCATAATTGCTTTTCTTTTTCTTTTCTTTTTGCCTTCTGAACGCTAACAGTTGTAATATGCAAGAGCTGTGGCCTCCGAATAAAATTTATTGTAAATGTGTCACATACGCCTGTTTATTCGATACATGGATCAAATGACTGCAGTGGGTGAAAGGAAGATAGATTGATGAGTGATGGGTAATTTATTGAGCAAAATTTGTTACCGTCTTCCATTCTTCTTCTATGCTGCTGCAGCAGCACCGGGCATAGAGAAGGTGCCAAAAACTAGGTCAAGAGAAACAAATTATGGACCCGCGTGAAGCTGACCCTGCTCCCCACGCAAAAAAAAAGGGGGAAATAGCCTGTGGCGATGGTGCTTCATCTTTGCTGGTTTGCTTGTTTTTGTTCGCTATATTTGAGGTCATCCAGGGTCCACACAGCCCACGACCATGGACGCTTGTACAGTAAGGCATTTTTCTTTTTGCTTTTCTTTTAATGATCAAGTACAATGCAATAAGGGGACCTCAACACAAAACAAAAGGTTAAAAGGGTGACGTCATGTGAGCCTTGAAGAAACAATGGCTATAGTAAGGAACTTAAAAAAAATGACTTCATTAAAAAAAAAAAAAACATTCAGGTAAGCTGTATGTGGTTAGTATGCCTTTTTTAAATTAAAAAAATAAAATAAACCATACTATTGCATACTAAGGCATTCCTTTTCTAAGTAATGTGAAACAATATTAATATTGGAGTAAATACAATACAAGGAGTAGGATTAGATATGTTTTATACCTCTTCCTACTTCCTTGTGAACATATACAGAAAATCTTATTGAACCCCTAACCCTGGATATAAACTGACAATTTCTTTTCTTTGCTGTTTTTATTTGTTCTCATTTTTGAAATATGTTTATTATACATGCAATAAAATCACTCCATAAATGTATCATTTGAAAAAAAAGCCTTTCTCCAAATGATATAAATATGGGTAATATTTAAGCCAAGTTTGAACGTTCTGACACGATACTCTGATCTGTCAAACAGCCTTAGTGTAGCGCCAACTACTGGCAAGGAGGACTTACCAAGTCAGATTTTTTGGGGGGCCGTAAGTATCAATGTCTGTTATCGGCATCCTTCGCGACTACCCAATACTTTGAAATACCCCTTTATCTTCTCAAGGTCAATACCAGGTTTCGATATTTGCCCATTCCTGGCAAAATAAAAATTCAAAAGTGCCCTTATGACAAATAAAAAGGCAGAAAGCAGCTAAAGCGTGGACCATTTAATGTTTCGTATATTTAAGAAGGCTGAGTCACAGTAGACAAGGTGAACCAACAATAGTGATTAACAAAACAAAAAAGTGCCAAAGTGAATAGTAATTATCCGTCAACAGAAATTAAGAACAAACCATCCGTTAAGACATTCAATCGATATGAGAGAGGAAGAAAAATGAAAACCTAAAGAAGCGATGGTTCAAAGGAGAGCTCAATGTCTTCATCGTTCTAAAACGGTTAAAAGTCGTGAGACAGAAAAGGAAGTCCTTTAAGAAAGAAGAATATAGCCACTGTTGAGGTTACCTGTTGACCGGTGGCAAATTTTATTTCCACTGGAGACAAAACACAATTCACAGGGAAGTAGTTTAAAAAAAAAGAAAGGAAAAAAAAAAATCTCTTAAACGGCCAATTTGAGCGCTGACCTCAAACCAGTAAAAAGTACAACATCTTCACAATCCTCATGCATTTCTTAACAACCTTTTTTTTATTTTGTATATTCATCTGCATATAGTCGAGGAAATGTATCTGCACTTTGACAATTGAAACTTTTTTTTTTTTTTACTTTTTTTGTTAGTTTTTGGCTGATCAGCGTCCCTTTGTTGAAATGTTTCACAATAATAACATTTGGCAAAGCTGTGCGAACATGTTCCAAACCCACAGCACTAAAACAGCCAGTCCACAAATAGGCAAAGAGTGATTGGCTATTAAGGATATAATATATAGAGATATATATTACAAAACAGTATAACAATATAAATCCCTGTAAAAAGCAATAAATGTTCACATCGGATGCCGTGAGGAGCAAAAGAAGCCATTTTGTTTTGTTCGCATGAGATCTTGAAGTGGATGCTCACGTGACCTTTCACGTGACCGGCAGCCTCAGAATTTGCAGACAAGTTTGATGTCGAGCTGAAGCCCACGTTCCCTGTCTTTATGCGTCGGTTCCGCATTCCTGCGGCGCGCTCGGGTCCGAGCTGAATGCGCGACGTCCTTTTGTGGTTAGGCAGTAACACTGATAGTTGAGTGCAAAGTGGCCGAGGGCTGCTTGCTCCTTCTTTTTTTTCCTCGTTTCTTCATGTTAACGGCACGCAAACGCTCAGCAGGATTTGAAGACGAAAAATGATTTGAAAAAAAAAAGAGGGGGGGCGGGCGAAAACATAAATATCACAAAAATGTTTGTCAGTATAAAAAAGTAATAGTATGTATTTTTTTGTTTAATTATTTAATCAATAGTCTGGCAAAAAAGGCCTCTCAGGGGGAGAAGAAGAAGAAGTTCTTGTAGAAACGAAGTGCCTGGACGCCGCTCCTCAAACGAGTGACTCCATGCTCTCGGCGGGGTCGCACTGGTCCGCCATCACAGCCACCCCGTTAATGTCCGTGTGCATGGGGCCGCACTCTCCGCTAGCCGCCAGGCTCAGCATGGCTTTGTAAAGGTACTGGTACTGATCCTGCGTCGCGCACATAAACACGCAACCGACATGTTAAACGGAACCTGAAGCACGGGCACAGTAACGGTCTTAAATTTTACTGCATTGGAAATAGTGAAGTGGTTTGTAATAGTTGTAATGTTTGGATAAAAACAGGACATAATTCTGCACAGTAAATATGTGATTGCCCTCTGGTGGACAAAACGCGTACTTGCCATTAATGACCACCTATTAAAAGTAAACTATATCAATGATGTTAATACAGTACATGACTTCTGGGTGCAAGTAGCATCATGAAGCATATTTTCTCAGCCTACGTGGGACCTTTTTTCTCCCCCAGATTCCGCAATATGTGATGTGACTTGTAAACATTAAAATTAGAGCTCAGACTTGCAGCCAAAATCCCCATTCCCTAATTGTGTGGACTTACTTTTGGAAGTTTGCAAATACTTGCCGCATTACCGTTGGTGATCAAAGGGTGGGGGTAACGCATCAAAAGTATTTGCCGACTGCCAATAGAAAGCAGCAGAGGAAATGGAAGCAAACGAGAAAGTAGCAGTAGTACAACTGCCTATAATCATTGACTGACCCGCAAGTGCACCGACGTATAAAATGTTTTGCTCTTTCAAACTCACGTTCAACATTCACATGTGCATTCGCATGTGGTGCAGGATCAAATCTTTTGAAAATCGATTATCCTATTGATTATTCCATCAAATAATCATTAAAATGGATGATTTTTTTATAATCTACTAAGGTTAAGCACGAGTTGGAGTGACGATAGCTACTGCTTCTTGTTATTAAGCACTGGCTTATGCTAAGTGGTTAGCCTTTGTGGTTTGTAGTGTATTAAACACTAACAGATAGTTACGCTAGCTCCCACATACATATTTTTATATGAACTATGAATAGTGCTCTTAAAGTGACTTCCAAACACTGCTTCAACAATATTCCATGAGAAAACTTGAGAGTGGAGCTGCCTCTTAATATCCTATTTGTTGTCGATTTCTTTTTTCTTTTTATTTTTTTGGGTGAAAATTTGAACACCTAAAACTGAGCTACGATACAGCAGGTTGTTTGTATTGATATTCTAATACAGCATTCTTGCCTTTCGGGAAGTTCGCAGCTTTCTGTCCCTTACGTTTTTGTCCTGTATGCGCCGGTATTGTCTTTGTTCAGCCATTTGGCCACTAGGTGGTAGACCAAGACAACATATGGAGCCGGTCTTTGCATACGAGTGTGTTTGCAGTTTCAGTGCGGCGACAGTCTAAATAAATGTCCCATACACTATGAAAATAACGTACATTTACCATTTTATACTGATTTTTAGCACCATCTAGTGGCATCTCGGCGTTATAAAGATAGCATGAACGCAGAAAATGGAGGGGTTTTTTTTAAGTTCATTTACAAAAAGCCAACTGCACATATGAGTGTGATTACTTTAGCTAATGACATTAAACCCTGATTAGCTTCACTAAACAGTCGGTTGAACTCATTAAGATCATTGGGAGTATTATTGCGGTTTCCCGCTCCGCTTACAATATCGGTGAAGACTCCAGGCCTCATGAGGTTGATCATCTTGGCCACCTGATAGATGTCGACGACGCCTTCGTTCTCCAGCTGCTGCGACAGCGTGGTGAGAGCGCACAGCATCCCCGCTGACACCGCGCCGTACCTGCGGGGAGGCGGAACAATCAATCACACGCAGCTGCAGGAGACGTATTCACCAGGGAGGAAGGTGATGTTTCAAACGGTGCGGGAAGAATCAGTCTTGTATAAACGACATAGAAGTGAAATTCAAGTATAAGTACAAGTAACTTAACAGAAAATACCCTTGGTCCAAGTTAGTCACCCTGAACTATTTTATCTCAAGTATCTGACATTTGGAGAAGAGTGGCGCTGCCATTGCAGAATAAACATTTTCGATTGGCAAACTATATGTGCTAATGTACTTTTAGGCTAAATGTTTTAATTCTTCTAAGGAAGTCAGCTTTCTATCAATGGTGAGATCATTTTAGAACAGACGTGACAAATGCCCATCGTGACATTGATGGGAAAATGTTGTTTCCAAACATATTTAAATGTAATTGAACATACTGGGAAATATCTTTAAATTCACTTATTAATACAATCTTGCTAATACCTTCAGAAACACAATACATTTGGACCCATTTGCAAATCTTAACTTAAGTGCAAATGCATTCATATGAATTTGCTAATGAAATCGAACGCATACATTAGCACCTTTTTGCAAGTATGTTCAAACATATTTGACTGTATACAAACACACATGCAAATAGCTCCATGCTTACAGACATTTTTTGTCCTTAATTATAACGATTTTTTCAGACATACAATTAAATTAATCCTTGAAAGTAAGCACATTCCAAAAAAAATGTAGCATTTAGAATTGATTTTTATTTAGCAATGATGGAAAGACAAAATGCAGTCCAGTAAATTATATATTTTAGTAAGACTTCGTAATAAAAGTATGAATTAAGATTCCGAGAGTACGACAACCATGATCAAAAATAGTGTGGTGTGGATTACAGTTCTTTGTGGAAATATTAAGTAAGTAAAAAGAGCATTTTTTTCCAATGAACATTTTTTTCATATTTTGTTTTTTAAAAGAATATTGGATACTTGCAACCTAAAGAAATGTGCACCATGTTGAGTTTAAACAAAAACATAAATACACATAGGTAGATACATTCTTAATGTTTTAATTCTCCTTTGCAAGTCACAGTGTTCTATCATTGCTGAGCTACTTTTAGAGCAGACCTGTCCCCCCTTTGCTTGTGCCAAAAATGAGAAAGGAAAAAAAAAGGGAATGCGGCCTAATTAACTTTAAAGTGCCAGCTTATTGACATAACTCTGTAAGCAACCAATCATATTGTGCCCTGTTTAGAAGTGTTTTTTCAAAAAAAAGGAAAACAACTTCTAACTGGTGACAAACAGTATTATATACATAGTAAAAATGTTAACATTCTGTTTTAGTACTATAATGTAGAATTTGCACTGTGCTGCATTGAAAACGTTTGGGGGGAAACATACTCGTCGTGCACAATGGTGGGGCCGTCTCGCGCCATGGCCTCCTCCTTGATGACCCTGATGAGCTCGAAGGCGCTGCTGAGAGGAGCGTCGGGGTTAGGCCACTTGGGGCACTGAAAGTGTCTCACTTCCAGAACGTAGTCGTCCTGACGCACAGCAGAAAGAAAAAAAAAAAAAAAGTGTTACGCGCACAAGGCGGGCGGGCGGGGGGATATCACGAGAGAACCCTGAAGAACAACATGAACGGCTACCTGGGTGGCTTCCAGGATGAAGTCATGGATGATGATCTGCTCCTCATTGGAGAGGCACAGCCTGTCCTTACTTATGAGCGTGACGGTGAAGGCGATGCAGTTCATGGCCTCCTCGCGACTGGGCCAGTACACAAACTCATCCTCAGCCTGGACACGCACACACAAAAATACAATACAGCCAAACTTAGCCTTAAAAAGAAATTGTCTCCGGGTTTAAATGGGTCATACCCTTTTAAAAAACATTAGGGGCGACTCGACGGCATTTCACTTCTGATCCGATACCACTAATGAAATGCTTAAAAAAAAAAATAAGACCAAATTCCTGTGATCAAGCCAGTGACCCTAGTGATAAGTGGCTAAAACAAAATGAATGGATGGATGGCCAAACCGTAAGTGCTCACACCCCCTTTGCCCCTTGTGATTTTGTTGTCACAATAATTACAGACAAAATATCAAAATTCTATGACTGGAAACAGTTAAATGACTCAAGTATTCCTTAAAGTTGGAATAGCATTAAAATATATATTATTAACATTTATGGCAGCAGTGTCAGTTAGCACAACTTCGCGAGCAAGTTGTTTACAATTTGCGAGTTGGTTTAACTTATCCTTAATTTGGGCACGATACAAGTTCTGTAAAGTCATTTTTTGTGTAAAATGTAGGTCAATTTTCACAACAGCAAATTTTAGAATATTTTGTTAAATTGGCCATCAAATTTGAGTAGTTGTTAAGCATGTTATGACCCTCATCACGGATGATTCTATTCTCATTAGAATTGATGTCATCTTTTTCTTAACAAAGTAGCTTTCCTTTTTTGGTTTCTTTTGATTTTCTAACAGTAGAAAATCCATTAAATATTAAGGTTACTGAGAATTTGTTGACTTTCCTTATTTATTGAAATTGAAGCTCGAGCATCAGACTTTTAATTTGATAGAAGAATTGGAATAAAGCTCATTTAAAAAAAAAAAAGGTAGAGGTAAGAAAGCCCCTAATGTTACAGAAGTTTTACAATTCTTGCACTCATTAAACTTGAATTTTACTGCAGGGTGTCAAAACGGCCTCCCAGTGGTGGCCGTTTGTTGTGGATACATATTTGGAACAGTGCATTTTTTTTCATTTATTTATTATTAGTTATCACAGGGAGGTATGTTCTAAAACATTATGAAATCAGAGAACAATATTGCACAACGATTCGGAACGGGGCGTCGTTCTTTTTTGAGAATCGGCGACTCCCTGTACAACACGGCGTCCGTTTAACATTGTTGTCCACACGCTGGCTTCCAGTTTTGACTTGATTACGGCGTCCCGGCGGGCAAGCAAGGGCTCAATGTTTACAGGCCGCTTACCAGGCCCTGGTTGTCAGGCAACATGACGATAATTTGCGCGTTATGGTCCCAAATCATCCGCCAAAAGTCAGTGGTGGTGTGAGGCAAAGGATGCTGGGTAATGATGAACTCATTACTCCTGTAGTAACCCTGAGGAGACAAAAGAGCAAGCTTTCGAAAGCTCATCGGAGTGCGGCCAGCGTTCGGACAGCCCGCGTACAAATGGCATAGGCGGGGCTGAAGAGGCGGCGAGGTCGTACCATTATGTAGGACGCATTAATGTAATCGGTTCCTTTCATGCCAGGCAGAGTGGTGAGACCCACTCTCGCTCGCTCAGCTGCGGAGGCAGAAACACACACTTGAGTCAGAACCCGGACCGCTGTAATCACACTGGCTGATAGCGCGCGTTCATTACCATTCCTCACTGTTGCTATAGCAACAACAACCTCCATTTCCCCTGGCCGAGCGCCACCAATGCATCGAGCGATTAACTTACGGGATTATGGAAATAGATTCTAATTTTGGACGACGAATTGTCTTTAATAATGTACAGCCCGGGTACTAGATCGACGAGATGAGGAAAACGCTGCGGCGCTGTTTGTTCGCGCGAGACGGTCGTTATTTTGGCTTGATGAACAAACGAGCGAGAATTGACCGGGCACTCACATGGAACCACGGAAGAGTTGCGGTTCTTCTCCTTGTTGCAGTCTTTGTGAGCGCTGAAACACTCCACAAAGCGAGTGTTGCATTGAGTCAGCAGCTGGTGACGGGGAAGGGAAAAGTCAATCACACGGTGTTAAAAATCAATCAAACACGCACATCGGGAAATTCACACTGGCCCTTTTTTAATTAGGAAAATAGACGCGCTGCTTTGGGACCAAGTGCACCAATGGACAACAATAGAGAACCGCTCTATGTACAGCCTTGGAAAGAACAATTCATTATAGGGATTTCATCTTATTTGGAAAGAAGTAATTACTTTTGTTTGTAAAGTGTTGCCAATCACAAAACTTTAAATAAAAAGATTCACTCTCATGGTTGAAACATTGGCAAAAAAAAAAAAAAAGGTGTAAGTTTAGGACTGTTTTCTGGTGCTATTTGACAGATTTTGGAATATATTTACAAGTTTTGGATGAAAAGAAACAAAATATTTTTGTGTTTTTTTTTTAATGCCTAAAATGCCAAAAGATGGCGCCATAGTCCTTTCTAATAGGAAACTAATACATGAGTGTTCAACTATAAGGGAAATAACACAATAAAAAGAGCTGACGTGTTTATACATTTACATTGTAGAATGTCGATTAATGTGCAGATACAAATACATGAATAAAATACCAAGCTTTAATAGCTATTTTTAGGAATGAAATAATATTTTGTCCAGAATTTATTTCACAATTATTTTTCAGTTCGAATTAATACCTATAAAACACAATGTTCACTTGGTGTCGGCAGAAGACTAAACTGCATCTGCTCAAGGCTCAGGTAACGACCAATCACGGCTCACCACTTTTCTGCGTTTGGATATGTGCCATTCCCAAGCTGAGCTGTGATTGGTTCTTGCCTGCCTTAGTACCAGTACATAAGATGTCATGTTCAGGTGACAGCAAGTGGGAAAAATGTGTTTTTATAGGTATTAATTGCACGTGAAAACCTACTTTGTTATCAAACTAAGAATAGACAAAATATTAACTTTGTACAACTGAACATGGCTAAATAAGTTTGGTAACTCTTTTAAGACAAGCTTTTTAACTCATTAAGTTAGTAAATAAGTAAGTCAAGAGTGCATTTCTTCCAAATCAAATCATCTGTAATCCATCTGTTTTTCAGTATAACTTATAAAATGGGTTTAAAATTACACTGGTCTAGAGAGATTTTGGTACCAGGAATGTCATGTTTTAATGCGGTGTCACTGAATGCAAAAAATCATATTGTATTTTTGGTAAATTGCTTCTAGTTTCTGACATATGACATTGAAATTGGTCATTTAAAACAAAAAAAACAAAAAAAAAAACATCCACATCGTCCAAGACAATCAACCAATTCCAGAAATTAAGCAAATTTAGCAGTCAAAGGCAAAAAACACACTATATTTCATAACAAATAAAATTACGAAACCTGTCAAAGCACATTAACTATCAATCAAGTATCAGAAATATCAACATATCAAAAACTAGATCCAATTCAAAGACCTAAAATTATCCAAAACCATTAAAATACATGACATATTTTAAACTACCCTTGTTATCAACTATTACGGGATGAATGCCTTTTGTATATGTACAGTTGAAACTATTACTTTATTCAATTACAAAACATTTTTAGAGGACCATCAACTACTGCGCTGCACTCACAGTTATTTGCTCTTACGCGGCAGGGCATGCTCTCTATCCCTCGCGAACCAAATGGGATTACGGCTGTTCCCGTACACGGTTTTAACAAGCTTCCGATCAAGAGACCTCCTCCTTTCCGAAGCATGATGCCATTAGGGATAGAGTGACAATAGCATAAGGTTGTAAACTCACCCTGAACTGCTTCTCCAGACGAGTGCGGCCTGCCGAGTTGGGCGTGAGGATGCCGTTGACGTAGCCGTGCAGCTGCCAGGCGGGCACCTCCGTCTCTCGGCTGAAAATGGCCTCCATCAGGGCATCGTGGATGAACACATACTGCTCCTGAAGAAGTAGAAGTGTGAACACATAAAAGAATTGAGTGGGACACCCAAACAAGCTGTTGAAACTAAGGCTGGGAAAAAGTCGACCAAGTCGGGTGTGTCCACAATCGTACTAGGTTGATTGTAAATAGCCGGAAAAATGGTGACGAAGAAGTAGAAAAAGAAGAACAAATCAAGTGAAAGAAGAAGGACGACTACAGGAAATTCTTGGCCAACTGTAAATAAAAATTTATACAAATTTATATTTATTTATTTAAACAAATACAAATAGCGCGCTAATACTAATCACCTTTGTTAACCTGTCGCAAAGGCAAATTATGTTGGGTGTCTAAAAATTCATAAGCGCAGAAGATAATAAATATGAGTTGTTGCATCTACTCCAATTCACGTTCGACTTTAGCTGGGGCTTGATTACTTGATGGAATAGTCGACTGGATAATTGATTGTAAAAGCATCAGTAATTAATTGATGCTTAGTTAAAATGTTGACGAATGTAAAGAAATGACAAGTGTATGAAACTAGTGATAGCGCAAGAGTTTAGAGAAAATATTCCACAAAAGAGAAAATATCTATCAAACTGAATTTTTGATGTAGTTTGATGGTGGCGGAGGTCAGACTGTTTGGATCTGGCGGAAAAACATCAGTTTCACCTCAAATAACTACTTGACGCTACACCAGGTGAAATTGAGGTTACAGTATGCCCGCGTTTACCAAATTGCACACTAGAAGATTAGAAATAAACGCCTACGCTGATGAGTCTGCTTTTGGCTGACATTTCGACGGTGGTGTCACAATTTAGTCTTCATCCTGACTTGCATCAACATTTAAGTATGCTAGTGTTGTTGAAAACGTGTGGGGGATAATTTATTAAAACCCTTCAGGCCACTTTGTAGCGAAAGAGGCCGCCGTGTCAAAAACGCTACAATAATGATTTTGCACTGACTTTTCAGACTCGACGGAGTTGCATACTTTTAAATAACGTGAACATCTTTCAAAAATCCGATATACTGCGCCACAAAGGTGAAATAAGAAAGCCGTCCTTCCACTGGCCCAAAATAAGACTTGACTCAGCTCAAAGTGTGATCTAAGTAAACATTAAGTATTTAAGCTTTTTCCTCTATAAGCATTTTAAAGCATGGATTAGCTTTGTCATCCGGAGTTTTATTTTTTTACGGGTAGGGGAGGTGGGGCTTACCTCTGTCTGGACCAGGTAGTTGCGCTGTGTGCGGATATGTTTAAGAAAGTCCAGGATGCTGACTGTGCTTTTGTCCTTGATTTGTTGCAGCATGCTGTCAATGACAATGTACGTTCCGGTGCGCCCAACCCCTGCACTGAGGCCAGCACAAAGCAATATGAGCACGCCGCTAGGCCCGTCAGCACATTTCCGACGTCTAACGCTCATAATTAATGTTCATTTAAGTAATGGATTGTACCTGCAGTGCACCAGGACCGGGCCCATGTCTGCAGTGCGGGCCGCTGATGAGCGGCTGATGAAGGTGAGGACGGGGAGGGTGTACTCGGGCACGCCCATGTCAGGCCACTGCGTGTAGTGGTACTGGATTACGGTACGCTCGTTCAGCTTCCCCTTAGGGTTCCCCTTCTGACCCTGGAAAATCCAACGCCTTTTAGAACACAGCGTCGAGTATCGTAGCGCCGATCGGTCATAATCAACTAAACGGCTTTCATTTATTGACCTTTTTGACTTTCGTGTTCCGGATGAGGAAATGGCGCAGGGTGTAGCAGGCGTGCACTTTGGTGCTTTTCAGCGTCACAATGATGTTTCCGTACTGCTCGCTGTTCTCTGTAGGCCAGTATTGGTCGCATTTTCTCTGTAAAAAAACAAAAGAAACAGCGATTGATACTTGGTGTGGCCTTAGCTACGACATCATAAATTGACTATCAAGAGCACCATGCTAAACCTAACCCAAGTACTTTTTTTTTCAAATATTTGTGTAAAAGACTGTCTGACAATAGCTGGCTGGCACATTCAATACAAATGACTTAACTATACGTCTTGTGTACTTATTTACAGTACCTAAACCTAACCCTTTTTTCAAATCTTACTGGGAGTGAGTGTTTGAAACTAACATGGCATATTGAATAAGATTCAGTTTATGGAATATAATTTAAGCTGCAAAATCAAAGCGTGTTTACCCACCTCAGCAGGTGGCCATTTTGCTACTTGCTGTCGACTTACAATGATATCACAGTTATTCACAGTTACGGTTCATCTGCTTAGTTTTTTTTTTTTCTTGGGTAGGGGGGTGGGGTCATGTCATTTTGCATGTTTGCAGAATAGCCATGATTGGCTAGCTCTTACCAACTATGATGTTATTTTCAGTCGACAGCAGGTGGCAAAATAGCCACCCCACGAGTTGGATAAAATGGGGTGGATTTAACTGCTTAAATCACGTTCCACAAGTGCAATAAAAATCAGAATGCTCCAGTTAAACTAGTGGGGGTACGGAGATTATTTTGTAAGTAATTTTTTGTTTTTGACAAATTGTCTTGAAAAATTAGGAATATATGTATTACTACTTTCAGAAAAAAAATACTTAAAACAATTGATTTCATTTACTTTAAAAAGGTCAATACGAATAGATAGTCTCACAATACACCACTGATGTCTTAAAGGGACAGTGTGTAAGATTTAGAGTGATTTTCATTGAAAAGGAATACATTAAATGCTGGTAAATTTCAAAAACTCGCAAATGGATGTGTTCTTAAGGTTCTATAGTATGTTTTAAATGCAATCATGGGTCTAGTTATCATCAAATGATATTACACAGGGGGTGGCACTTCTCCGGAGGTGGCCATGTTTGTTATAGCTAAGAACAATGGTAAATGCACCACCAGCAGCACCTCCTGCTGTCCCTAGTGAAAAACGGTCTAAATCTTACACACTATCCCTTGAAAACCACAGTATTTATATAACATACACATAACGAATTACGGTATTTATTTTCAGAGGAACCTACTTATAGCCAGTAATAAAATATCAATATCAATAAGTATTGATTCGTTAAGATTTCTAACCTACATTACTTAACATTACATTACCACAATAACATTTAAATTATTTATTTCCAAACTTTTGACTTATATTGCATGAGTTTACCGCTGACATTTTTGTTTTTGTTCCTTTATCTCCTTCATGGATTTGATTACTTTCTACCAATACCAAACAAGACTTGAAACTTTCCCCGCATTAATGTGCATCAACACACAGACAAAAATAAATATCTTGGTAAGAAAAAGAACAAGCTTGAGTTTTTCCTTTTTCTTTTATGTTGGGTCAGTCGAGTTTTCGCAGCATTTTAACGACTCATGTGCGGTGACCCACCCGTCCTTTCTCAACGAGGTTTGTAATCATGACAATGATTCCGGTATTCTGCTCCCACACCATCCTCCAGAAGTCTTCAAATGTGGACTTGAGTGGACCCTGGGCAGCTATGTACGCCCTGGGCTGGTTATATCCCTGACACAAGTCAAATAATTCCAAATTAAGACGATGCTGAGAAGAGGCGGGCAAAACATGAAGCATTTCAACTCACATCCACGTAGTTGGCATTGATGTAATCGGAATGTTTGGCGTCTTTCCCAGCCAGCGCTCGCAATTTCACCCGGCTATGGTCATCTGTGGGTGAATCATCGATATATTTGAGCAAATGATTGTGAAAGGGAGGAAAGTAGGTTAAGAAAACATAAGAGGATTCCTCCGCAGTAGACATCTTCTCTAATCTCATTTCATAGCAGACTCACATGCTACAATGTTGATGTATCTGTTTTTGTGCTTGTTGTCAGGATGATTGGAGTGTTCCGCAGTGATTTTCAGGTCGGCTGTGGAGCGTTGGACCTCCTGGGGTGAGACGGCGAGAAAAACAAAAGAAAAATATAGGATTGAATCCTTCCCTATTGCAATTTACTAAACTGTAAAATTTAATTTAATGCATAATGAATCTCGGTATTAAAATGTGTTATTAAAAGGGACATTTGCTTTTCCTATTGATTGAAACACCATGCTAATTATTTTGGAGAAAACAAATATGGGCATGTCATTGTGTAGAAGCATCAGAGAGAAAAAAAAAAAAAAAAGGCTCCAAATCTGCGGGTATGTATTGATGCACTAATTTTGCAATCCTAAGAACCTCATTCGGTTTCACTTTCCACTAGCCTGCACTGTAAGGAGCACTATTTACAACAAATTGCGGTTCTAAACGGTCCTGCAGTGAACTTCACTCATTTCCAGTACACTTTCCGTTACAATTTCAAACCAGTCACAGCTTCATTAATTGTGCTCTCTCCTGGCTGCGGCAAAGTAGGCAAAAAAAAAAAAAAAAAAAAAAGACGCCTCCACTGGTGCAAGGCACACATAACAACATCACTGTATGGGGAAAAAAAAAAAAAAAAAAAAAATCATCCCAGATTCTTGAATCCTGCGTTTACAGCTCAGGGAAAAGGGCAAAGTAAAAATCAAGCAGCGATTTGGTTCATGTTTCAGAACAGCCAATGCTATTAGCGCTTGAACTCAAACAACCTTCCTTCTCCTTCCCTGTGTTGTATTTACATGACAAATGAGCATAAGAGCCCGACGCCAAACGACCCAATTAAAGAGCACCCTTCAGGAGTCAAGCTTTCGTCTTGTTCCTTAACCTGCTTTCACCCTAATTAACTCACAGTCGGTCTGTGTGTCTTCCACCAAACATCTATCCAAAAAGAGCAAAGTTGAAGGGGAACATGGCACCATGCTGAATAGTCTGCTTCACTCGGCTCAGGCTGAATGCTCTGATGCATTAAAGCTCATGTCGGTTCGTTGGGAGCTGCAGCCAAAGCGGACGCAGCCAGATGTTTTTCGTACATTTGTGAAAAACACAAAAATATCGTGTGGGATTTCTGTAAAGACGTGTTAACACATTTTGATGATTAGATTTGATTTGTTTTCTCGTGACATCCCACCGTGCTCTGTTGGAGGCCGACGCGCAGTTTAGTTCTGAGGCTTAATGAATGTTTCAATAACAAATCCCCCAGATGTCAACACAGCAGACAGACACTGACTGACAGGAGGTGCCATCAAAGCTAGGGCAGCTAGTAAAGTATACAGAATGAGTTTACCTCAAACTCCTCAGAAAAGCCTTGCAGGTTGTTCTTGTAGAGCTCCATAATGTGTTTGACAAATTGCTTGACAGGAATGGCCTCCATGTCATCTATACAGGTGCAAAAGACAGAAAGAAATCTGTTGGAACAACTCGCCCAAAATGAAGAATTAAACAAAAAAATAGGTGGTTAATTAAAGTCCCCTGTCAGAGGTGCAATGATTAAATGACAGCTAATCGATTGTCAAATTATTTGATAACAGATGAAGCGATTTCTGGAGCAATTGTGAGTGAAAGATGAATGAATACTTACAGAAACTAGTGCAATGATGTGGTTTGCTTTGGAGTTATGGAATATATTAGAAATATTCTGAATTGTATGGATTCATATTGAACAATGTAAAATACAGTGGGGGATGATTTGGGAAAAAAATACGGAAAAATGATTACAGGGCATTGACTAAGCTGAAAATTTAGAATTTGCAAATGGGAACAAACTTTTTAATTCCTCTGCGCTGTTAAAGTCAGGAATGAGGAAAAATAACAGCCCAGGAAGTGTGAAGTTTTGGAGCATGTTCAATTTGACGTGGTTTGAAATTGGATGGCAAATTATGGTGGAATAAATTATTTTAATAAGAATGATGATAATAATGACAACAATAACAATAATAAGCATTATTATTACATAACACCTAACATTGTCTCAATGCTCAGAATTTCAGACACTTGAATGGAATTATTCTCACATTTCTTTAGTCCTGTACACACACTGATTATCATTGTCTTGAATCAAACTACAATAGTTACAATTTTTTTTCAAATTTTATGATATATGACAGACCCAACAAGCAACCAAATCAATAATCAATCATCTTTGACTGAGTAGAAAAAAGCCTAGTATAAAAATCAGCCTTTAGAAATGAAAAACTAAGACATTTCCTCACATTTCAGATGCTGTGGGCGGGATTGGAGGCTTACAATGCTAGCTAATGACATGTTGCAGTGACAAAAATGGGTCTTGTAAAAAAAAAACAAGAAGAAAAAAATACTCAAAATTGTAGAGGAAAACTGCTGTGAAAATATGCTCAAGTCCTCAGTAAATTTTACAGAGTACATTTTACTTCCTGAGACTAAACCTAAAAAAAAAAAGATATGACTTTAATTTCAGTCCAAAATCTAAAAGTATATTTTGCACTTTGAATAGAGTACAGTAAACACTGTTGTAAATTTTACTGTTTGGACTGGGCTCAACCATGGTATTTCTAGTAAATTTTCTAGTCAAATTTCAAGTAAATTGTACTCAGTGAAATTACCGTGCAGTGGGGGAGGGCCAACTCTGTTTTGGCCACAGCCCCCAAAATACAGACAACTGAAACGGCGAACACGAATTTACCATTGCATATGTTTTCAGGAGTGATTTTGAAAGACACAATATGTTTGGAAATCATATCTTTAATTCGCTTTACGATGCTTTCCTTTAGCTACATAGATAATTAAAAACAGTTGAGAGAAAACAACAAAAAAGGAAGAACTGCTCTAACTGCTATCATAAATCTGTTATTTTGAGCATTTACGGTGAGAGCATCTGCCTCAGAGGGGTCCTATCATCTTGAGGTCACACACGAGGGATCTTTGATAAGGCTGGTGGAGCGGCCACACAGGGACAATAGAGCCGGGGCCCCAGCTGTCACGGCTACTGATGTTGGCTAATGTATAAACGAACGCGGCAGTGCACCTGGGACCAAGGGGGGGTAACCTGGTCACGTAGTAAAAGGCGATTCTTCTTTGCTAAGCTATCCATTTATCAAAATGTCCTTCAGCTTATAGGATGGTCTCCTTGCCTAGTGTAAACATTTCAACATATATCAATTACTACTACATTTTAGTGGCCCACTAAGGTCACAGCTCTTCGAGCTTGCCTTTGATTGAACTTATTTGACTCAATTCCATTGCCTGTTCATTTATTCTGACAATATATGCTATGGGAACATTACAATGCAAATAAAAGGAAGAAAGGAGGCGACAAGCAATGAAAGCGGAATTTTAATGCGGAGTCGATGGCGACATCAGCTGCGCTTTGTGACTACGATATCGCGTCTTCAAATGTCACAGAGCTTTGTGACAGAGAAACTTAAGCCTGATATCAACTAGCAGCCAGCCAGCGCTCGGCTGCCGGGAACATTAAAAGCGAAGGGAAGAAAAAAAAGCCAGTCAGCCCCAGTGCTCGGCTGCAAAGGGACTCCCAAAGTCATTTCACATGTAAATGAACTTAAATTGTGCAAATATGCATATCAAGGTAACAGAAAGCCATTTGAGAAATGTTTATGGTGATTTGAGAATACCTCTTGAATTAGCGGTGTTATTTTGAATTAGTTCCCCACCTAAATAATGCAATTTAAACATGCCAACTCATAACAACACATTCAAAAACAGACATTAAGCGAACAAATATATGGAAGCCCAGTTTGAAGAAAGCGAGGATAAATACATACCAGCGCTGTCAAAGGTAATGTATTAACTGGAGATTAAAGTGCTAAAAATATATGACAAGGTTCACTCAGATCTAATTCATGTGGCTGCCGACGACTGTTAACTTTGCAATCAAACTCTGTGAGTCTGTGATTGATTGAAGCCACTAACTGCCTGCCCCCCCAAAACACCCCACTGGTGAAAAAAAAAAAAAAAAAAAAAAAAAAAAAAATATATATATATATATATATATATATATATATATATATATATATATACACACACACACACATATACATATATATATATATATATATATATATATATATATATATATATATATATATATATATTTTTTTTTTTTTTTTTTTTTTTTTTTTTTTTGGAATGGCCTTTCGAACAAGAGAACGCCATAGTGTTAAGTCTATTTTGCTAGCAGGGAGCCACGCTGTTTACCTGGTATCGGGATGAAGGGGATGCTCTCATTGGCCACCACCCGAGGAGAGCTGCTCTCCTCAACATAGAAGTGAGCTGTCTGGAAAAACCTCCTGCGGTGACAAAAAGAAGACATGTCGAGTGAGACGGCATCCAAAAACACCGACGTCTAAATATTATCTTGAATGACACACAAATACACTGCGTCGGACAATTTTGCCAAAGACTACAGGTAACATGTAAACAGCTAAGAAGTGTCATCTCAAACAGCCACTCCTCGGGGACAAAATGTGCTCCATTCAAAGGATCCGCCCTGCTTTGAAAGCAACATAATAGGAGCATATTGGCGAACAAAAGTGCATGTGAAAACAGCCATGCCGCGTAAAAACTTATTTCATATTAAGAGTCTGCAAGCTCATCCATTTCGGTAACATACATCCAATTTTCCAAAGCGTCTCGTAAAAAATGATAAATGTGTTAATTATATTTGGAGTGCCACCAAATTAATCTCCGACAATGAATTGTGCGTGCATTCAAAATGTCCTGCACAATGGATAGAAATGAATGGATGGCGAGAGAGAATAACAATTAGAATTTATGGAAGCCCTTAAAAGACACAGTGGAGTGAGTCTTAGAAGTCCTCTTCAGCCAGCACCGAGTCACTCATAGTGACACAAAGTTTACCAATGACTTCACAAACAAAAGAGCCATTGCCAACTAAAAAGGTGCCCCAGGTGTGATCCTACCTGTACTTGCAGAGAAGGGTGCAGATGCTGGTCATTTTTTCAGATGGACAGACAACCAAAACAACAAAGCTGGATTGAAGGACAAAGGTATGGAAAGAGAGGGATGGAGCTGAGGAATGATGAGGGGAGGGAGGGGGAAAAAAACAGCGGGGGTGACGAGGGGGCCTTCCTAGCTTGCGTCACAGCCTCCAATTTCCAATCAATCTCCAAACGGGCGCAGATGCGTTGCGGCTAACTAAGCAGCGAGGTCCGCACATCCTCCGCACCTTGCCTCCCAACGGCTTGCTAACAGGGAATAGAAACTGAGATGAATGTGGCTTTTCTGACAGTTGGAAAAAAATAAAACGGGAGCCAGGCGTCGACGCGGACGCGCCGAGATGCCGGCGCCGTACGGGATTTGTTCCGGCCTCCAACATCTGTGAGCTTTCAACAAACAGCTCGAGCCTCAGAGGCGTCCAGATGTGTGTTGCAATTAAGCCCGTCGGAGTTCTGCTCGTGACCTTAACTTTGACAAGCGAGGAGGAGCAAACACATTAGACAAATAACTTCCACAGACGTCGGGCTGATTACATCTTTTTGTACTAACACCCATCATGTATATATAAGAGGAATTGCGCTATTACGTCGTTAACGAGCGCGGAATGCTAACGAGCGGCTCAAACGGAAAGAGCGCGAATGGTTTGATTTCATCTTTCATCATGGCCACTTCCCTTCAGGGAGCTGACATTGTCTGAACTGTGAGAGTTGTCATAACAACCGCTGGGATGGTCAGCCCGACCGCGGTCTGCAAGCCTGCCCTGCTCTCGCATCAAAGTCTTCAGCCGCTAAACTCTCCGACGGCTTTTCGCATCGTTAACAAGACATTTATAGGAAAGTCAATTTAGCTTTATCCTCTCATTTCAATTGACATTAGGTAAAGACAAACACAATGAATCCCCATTTGAATCTGCTAAATTAAGAATGTCTTACACAAACACAAGATTCGATTCCCGCAAAGTTTCTATGTCCGCCGTCTTCTTCGCATAACTTATTTTGCAATGCTGGTTCGATACTTCCATTAAATTGTGAAACTCTAAGCTCCAGCGGAAAGCACACATGGCTTTCTCTTGACAATTTTTGGCATTTCAGTTGTACTGCGCGTTATCTTTTTTTTCCAGCTATCTACCGCCGTGGTTCTTAACCTTTTTTTCAGTGACTCACTCCTTATCAGCCAAGCAGCTCCTAATGAGGGAAACACATTTTTTGTTGGGAGGGGGAATTAAAGCAACACTCCAAGGGTTTGTATCATGGAAAATAAACATGTTAGAGCTATTAACTGTGTTACAATGTTAATTTCTCAACCTAAACAGCTCAAGGTATTATTTTCTTTAATTGAAAATAAGAATTCCTTGCTTATTTGCGCTCTCAGCATCCGCCCCGCCCGAGGAGATAAAAATGGCTTGCCAGAGTTAATATGACGATAACCGGTCCTTGCACAGCCTCTACACCGCCCCTGCAAGATTAAATCAGGCTCAACCAAGGAGACATTCACTTTTTTTTTACTTTCGGTTTCATTCCAGGGTCGGTGGGTAGAGGTTTTTGCACCGGGTCAGTCACGTGAACGACGTCGTTTTGTTGATTACTTTTTTTACTTACATACTAGAGTCCAGATCGCCTGCAATCGGACTGAATTACTTTTCTGCTTCCAGTGGCTATGCGGGATAGCGATCAGGCAATCAATGTAAAAAAAATATCAAACTTCTACAGGGACAATCGGGTCATTGTGGGCCGTGGAATTGCAAAATATCACGCCCATTGGTATTTACTGTAAATTTCCGATGGGTAACAGCGTTATCGTTGTTATTTCAGCATCGATGGCTATTTACTAGTCGGTCAGGAAGAGAATCGGGCCAGCGTCATTTGGAAAGCCTTCGTCTTTGAGGTCACTCTGCAAAGGAAAGTCTGGTCAGTGTTAATCCTTGACTCTATGGACTGCCTCCCTTTTCTTTGTGAGCCTCCTCTGATTGAACTTTTCGTTTTTCTGGTTGCGGTTCCAGCTTCTTCCATGACAGCAGTAATTGCACAGACGTTTGTATCGATTTCCATCTTTGTAAAAAACGGGGAAAGGAGGACGTGATGTATGCCGTATAGCAGCCACCATGTATGTAACATTTTTGGGGGGGAATTAATTAATGGCACCCTTCTTGAAATGGTTTAGTGCCATTGAAAGCAATACAGTCCCCCTCACACCATAACAAAAGTCCCATTGTAAGGTGAAGAGCTATTCAAATATTTTATGAAGGTTGAAAAGTTCATGAGAGTTGCTTGAAAGCAGCGCTGTAATTAATATACTTTGAAACTCCATCCATACAATAGTCTCTACTCAACTAAAGAGATATAACAAAAATAAATAATCCACTTCATTAATAATAAATATTACTGCTGTCAAAAAAGATCAACAGCATGAAGTGTCCTATGGGATCATAGTACAGATTTGTGCTGAAAAAGAGCTCATTAACCTTTTAAATTTTCAAGTGACTGACAGGAGATGCTAAGCTGCATATTACAGCTACTACTTTGGTTGGCGGTTGTGGGGGCTCCTGGGTTTTTAGGGTAATGAAATTTAATAATCTTCCCAATATAAAATTCATCTTATGAACTAATATTTCCCTGAAATATTCCCAAAATGTAGTAATTATTTTTTAAAGACTTTTGCATGCATTGTTACTTTTTAAATGAGTTTGAAACCTACCCCCCGGACTGCCTTCATGCACCTCCATTTAAGAACCACTGGTCCACCACATGAGGATATTTGCATCTAAATATAGTGTGTTTCCAAGTTTTGTATTTTTTAATTAAAGAAGGCGGATCCACTTGAGATCCCAAGTTCTATTATACATACCCAAATAGTGCACATATAAATAAATAAACCAGTGACCTGGACACCGCATTAAAAAAAAAAAAGTCCTCAGTTGACAAGTGTATTCGAATCTGCAGAGAACTTTCTCCTCTACATATTCATTACAAGTCTTTAATTGGGCAAAAGTCATTTTGATGACCAGATTAATCAATAGAATAATTATGAGAATACCTAATTAAAAAAACTACAGATAAAATAATAATGCAGAATCTTTAGGGGAATAAATAAATATGCATGAGAGCAGCTGAGGAAATAGCCAGTAGTGCTATTTGTAACTCATTAACTATCCCACATGTGCCAGTGGCTTGGCCTGTGTAATTACTGGATCTTCACTTGCGTGGCTGGAAATTAGCCGAGCAGATGAAAACACAGCTGGGGCCGCTGTTGGTACGGCGGGGCCTAAGGGGCTCCTGCCTGGAGCCCGGCACGGTGACGGCCTTCAATTGTGCAGCGAGGGGGCGCACAAAGAAATCATTGAATAAATTAAAGAAGTGATAGAAAGCCTGTTTGAAAAAAAAAAAAAAAAAGAATGTTCATGTGTTGGTCCGGGAAAAAAAAAAAAAAGAGAAAAAAACCCCTACAACGACAAATACAAGGTGTGTGGTGCTCAGGGTGACAGGGAGTGATCATAACCCCCAAATGCTGAGCGCAAATAAATATCTGACACCCAAAAGCCCAAAAGGGAGGAAAGGCTGTTATTCCTGCAGCAGGTGATGCTGTTCACGCCCGCACCTGATGCAAGCACCATCTTTGTTCCAACCTGTCATTGGCGTGTATACAAGTCTCACCTCCAGTAGACCATTACGATGAGCAGCATGATGAGGCAGAGCAGGGTCAGAGCTGACACGACCACCAACGGGACAATCCACACCATCCTGCCCATGCCGGGGTGAGGCGTTCGGGTCACGTTGGACAAGGTGGTCCTTTCTACAACGAGGCACAAATACACTTTCAGTACCTACAACTTAAGTATGCTATATAAAGCAATAGCAGTACCATATTATTATGACAATAATGACAAAACTCAAATGGCAAAATAACAGGTCGAGAATCTTATGTTTATATTTGTGGGTTCGCTTTGACGTGCATTGAAATAACCATTTTATGGCTGTAATGTTACAAATTAAATCTTAAAATTGCTGATTTCGCAACACACTATTTGCTTATATTTGGACTTTTTTCACAGGCATATTGTAAGCATATCTTTTTACTTGAACTTTTATAGATTTAAGTAAGGCGATCGGGAACACAATCTCATTTGCAGTGCCAACCTGGTAGCAGACAGCAGAGTAAAACATATTGGGATTAATGAGCTGAAGTTTGTTGAAGTGTTACAGTTTGGGGCAGACGTTTGGGGAAAAAAAATATCCAAAGTAGTGCAGAGAGCAAAGATAGGGTGTGTTTTTTCCAATAAAAACATCTCAAAATGAATATTGTCAGCTTTGAAAAATAATGGCGTGAGTAAGTTGTATTTTGACTATATTTTTTGAAACCAGTGTTGCCAAGAGATTATGAAATGAGATTAATTACTTACAATCTGTATTTAATCTCATCAAAATTTTCTGATAACAACGCAAGATATATATTTTTTTAATTTAGATACATTATGGTATCGTGGCAAAACAATAGACTGATACCAAACAACAAAACAGTGCCTTTAGTCACTTATTTTTTTCAACAGATGCAGTTGTAACCATTTACCATCTAACGCTTTTAAAACTTGTCCTAAGTGCAGGCTGCAACCTTCAGTTTCCACCATCAAGAGGAATGATGCTGTTTTCTTTTGTCAATGGCCAAATAATTAGAAGTTAACATACAACTACGTCTGTAGCAGACTTGGCCAAACACAGGGGAGGGGTTCTTGAGTTTTTCCAGAATTTATTATTTACCATTTTCACATCTTCTTTCTGCCCTTCCACCCACAAGAGCCTACACAATTACACAAAATCAGTCTGCTCTTCACGATGTGATTGACCTTTGCTTTCCAAACCCCAACAACTCGAGAACAAGAAGACCAATGAATAAAAAAAAAAAAGGATCTAGTCAGTATACAGAAAGCATAAATTTAGAGATAAAAACAGAAGGCACTGAAAATGACAAATAATGATTACACTCCTATGATTTGCATTCTATTCTATTCTTTCTTTATATATTCTTTAATTCATTTCTTGGTCATATTAATAACATTCGCCAATCGGTGCAAACATGCCTGTGCACAATGACAGTATTCTATTCTATTCTATTAATGTGATTAAAAATAATGCTTTAACTATGAATATAATGAATTCATCACAAATAATCTGTTAACCTTCCATTCCTACTTAAAACATCTAAGGATGCTATCCGTCTCTTACAGATCTATCATCAACAGATCATTGCCTGAAAAAAAGAAGATGAATAAATAACATTAAGAATGTGATTCATATTTTCATGTGTTCAATTATATTTGAAAGCAATTATTTTGAAGGCTGATGAGATAAAAGTATCTTTCATTAAATCGTTTTCAATACACAATAACCTACAAATGTTTTTTTCCCTTTTCATATTAGGAATTTATTCTCATACTGTGAGGGTTGAATTCCATTACTATATAATATTTTGCTTTCAAGGCATTCAGTACCGGCTTCTTAAAAATCTTTTGCCTAATCTTTGAAAACAATTAAACTATATAAATAATTTAAATATATAAAAAATCCGTCTTTGAGATTGAACCAATTTTTGACATATTTCCCTATGGAGTATGGCAAATTTTTGCAGTGGTAAAATTCCTTTAGCATCGCACCAATGCGTATATTGGTAAAGTTAGGCATGCTACCTACAACGCCGTAGGATAAAAATGAAAGGAAAAGATCTTAATGAGCTTTCCCGTGAAGCAAACCCTTTAAAAACAGCCCTAAAAAGAAAACCTTGAGGCAGAACAACAAGAGCAGGCATCTCCCCTCTGGCTTCCGCGTTGTTGGGAAACAAAAGCCTACAGTAGTGCTTTTGACTTGAATCAAGATTTGTTAGGCCCAAAAAGTTTGTGGGGCCACCGAGCATGTTCACACTTTTGAAGGGAAAATCTCACCGGTATGGATGGAGAAAGGCCATAGACTCTTGCCGTCACCGCTGATCTTTGGTGAGAGCGTGGAGCTCTGTGGAATCTGCATCTCGGCGCTGTTGTTGCGTGGCTCCTGAGTGGTGACTGCACCGACGTCGGTGAGGTTTCCCTGTGAGGGGGTCGGGTGGCTGTCCGCTGTGCTAGCGGGCGCTGCGCTGCCTTGGACTGTGGCTTTCTCTTTGGCTGTGGACGCGGGTGTGGGGGGGACGGATTCTTTGGCTGCTGTGCTGTTGGCTCGCGTTTCCTCATAGGTGGGAGGCATCTTGTTCTTTTTCTTCTTCTCCGCACCCTTATCTTCCTGATCCCCCTCTCCGTCCCCCTCGTCGTCTTCCTCTTCCTCTCCCTCGGGGGTGGCCGGGTTCTCCTCGGCAGGAGTATCGGGATCGGCGGTCTGCGGCACCACCTGTTCCGTATTCGGCTTTGCGGGGGGAGTGGATGAGTGAGGGGGACTCTGCGTGGCTTGAGGTACCCGCGTTGGCCAAACGGAACTGGGCAAAGAAGAGATGACCCCCCCACTGACGCCCAAGCCTGCCAGGAAGGTGCTCGTAACCACCGACGCTACTGTGGCCTGGCTGCCACTAGAGGAGGGGCCCAGGCCTGTTGCCATGGAGACAATGGAGAAGTGGATGCCAGAGGATGTCCACGTGGAGGAACCAGAGCTTATAGGAGCCATGTCAGCTGATGACACCGGAGATACTGTAGGCTGAAAGAGACAAAATATACAAGGTTACCTAAGGCAGTGCTTCTCGACCTTTTTTCATTTCCCGGTGAAATATATTTTTCAGCCATTTATCAGTCGACCAGTGCAACCCATTTATGAATGAAAAAATAAGACTTAAAAAAAGTGCTGTGCCACTCATATCCATTAAACTTTGGAATTATATTTGTAGTGCTATCTTTAGGCGTATTTTATTCAGCAACTCCAGAAAATAGATAGAGTATCTGTTTTTTCATATATCTGTTTTATTCCTCACTTTTCAGATAATTACGTCACCAAAGACAATATGCATCTGAATAAATCCTAACAAAATAAAGGCGAGAGAAATTTTTGCAAAGTAGTCACAGCATCAAATAGGCAATTAAGTTGCTTCATGGTCCATTTAATTTGCTATTAATTTGAAAAACAACATACTCTTCCCGATAAAATTTTCAGATACCCGCAGAAACATGTAAAATCTCCCATACACCCTGATGTAAGGGTACTTGTCTCCCCATTTGAGAACCACTGATTGAAAGGATTTAAACATAAATGTCACATGTAGGACCAGCTAGTCAACTTACCATACCGGTCTTCACGATACGAGAACCTTCAAATATCCTTGTGGTATTGGCTGGAATACAAAAAATGAGAAAAAAATGTCATGTTTACGTATATTGCAACGACAGTACCACATTTCCGACAATAAGGCGCACTTAAATCATTATCAGGTGCTTCTTATGTATGGATGTCAAATTTAAGATGAATAAATTGATATAGGATACAGTTTCAATCATTTGCTGCACTGGTTTAGAGGAAACTAATGCATCTAACCATCCAGTGGAATATAGATGGAATTTTCCCCAGCTGTGCCTTTTAGTCAGAAAAATATGAGATAAAAATGGTATTAATAAGATACATCTTATCATAACAATAAATAATGCACAGTTCACAGTTAATACTGCAAATAGAGAAGTTGCTGCTGTTGTCTAATTTGTGAAGCACTCTGACTCTTTCACTTTTGAAGCCCTTTGAGTCTCTTGTGATTAAGGGCTGTATAAATATATTTGAGAAAAATGTAATAGAGCAGGATGTTTAAACTTAAATCTGTCCATCAATTAATCATAATGAAAAAAAGATTAATCAATTATTCAAATAATTGTGAGTGAGTAGCTCTAGCATTGAAGATATGCAGCTAATGCACGCGATCGCTGGTGGAATCAGGGACGTTTGATATTGGAATCTGCAAAATTAAACAACCCTAGTTTAAAATGTAAATATACTGTACGATAAAGGATACTGCACAATAAACTAGGATTCCAAATGTATTCAGTAACATTTTAAATAATTCTTAAAAAAACATTTAGTAGCAATGGGCTAGTTCCGATGTCAGGTATTTATTATCAGGCCTTATTTCAAGGTTACGGTTTCGCAATGACAGCCCATGCTAGGATCGGCCACACTCTTGGAGGAGTTTTTCCATCAAGAGCAGAAATTATAAAATGATCGAAAAATACCATTGAATTAAATGAAATCCTGAGAGATATGATATACTGGAATATGCAGTTTGTTTTCTCTAAAATTCAGATTTTTTATTGCTAGAAATTCTTGTATATGTATATGTCCACGGTATCTGTATCTAAAGTGTTGAGTACATCCTTATTATTTAGCTATCGACGTATTTGCTTTAAAAAACAGAATGCAAACAGGTGAATTTGTGAACTATGACTACGCAGGGGCAGTACCGTACCTCTGAAGAGTAGCGTTAGGCTAAAGTCGCTGCGCAGGTCACGCTGACAGACCGCCTGCACTCGGAACAGGTACAGGACATCTGGGGACACATTAGTGATAACCGCTTTCTGCAAGGAGACACACAAGAAACGCACATTTAGGGCTAACGATCATATTGGCAATCCAATTGTGCATCAATACGTTTCTTGTCTCATATAGTGAATTTGCTCAATTAGTTTGACTTGCGTATACAACTCGGGAGCTGGAGAAACTTTCAAAAGGCAGCTGCCTGTATTTCTCCAAGACAATTCAGATGAAAGGTGTACAGATATAGAAACTGAGACTCGAAATGGATATTAAGAGCGTGTAATAAGAAGGACTGACAGCCGAGAGGGAACTTGAGAGACCGCTCTCAGTAAAGTGACAGCATTAATGTATCAGTGGCGTGTGACGCCGCTGACAGCCGAATTAAGTGTCAGCGCTATAAATGTACAATCACATGAAATTAATTAAAGCGAATAAAGGCTAAGAGACAATCCACAGAAATCCCGTTTAAAAAAAAAAAACAGACAACATTGAGGTTGTTTCGAAGGCAAAGCTCCAGAGAAAGTTCAATACAAGTTTTAAAAAATAATAAAGTCTTCATATCAAGAAAGTGTGCTCCTCAAAATGAGGACAGCTACAGTTTATCTAAGTATTCATCACAATCTGTTCTGTATTCTCTCTCTTCCAAGTTCTGGGAAACTTCTGTCCCATGTGTTTTCTCAACATGAAAAAATAAGTTTAATTATATACATTTCAGGAAAGTTCTGATAAGAAAGATGAATTGTTTTAAACACAACACAGACTAAAAACTAATAGAAATGAAATCTTTCCCGCACCCTGTGAAAGTACAAGCTGTGTGTTTTTGCACTTCTTGTTTACACTCCATCTGCACTTTGCAGCGGGGAACAGGGGTGGGGCAAATCACAGCAGACAAGCGGGCAAATAAAAAAAACAAAAAAAAAGCAGTAGTGCACAGTGCGAACAAGCTGGGGGGGTCAGCCGGCTTTAAAGCGAGACGCAGCTGGCTGTCGGATTCCCGCAAAACAGAAGACGGCACGAGCCCAGAGCGGAATATTTAGTGTGGGGAAGAACATGCCTGTAGGTATAAGCCCTGCAGGATAGATTGCAGTGGAGACGTCGAATGTTGGAAAGACCAAAGAATGATCTGAAGTTAAGAGTGAACATGACTGGGGCCAAAAGCTGTACTGGGGGCTTGGAAATTAGACTTCAACCAGAGACATTGTGCTTGAACAAGACGGCTGGAAAACGAGTGGCTGGATTTGACAAATTTGAAGTTTTTTTTTTTTACTTTTCACATTTTCATCCTGTGTATTTTTTCTTTCATGATATTCAAGTATTTTTTCTCCCATCTATAATGTTTCTTTCATCAGTTGGCACAGATAACTTACATCAATCTTCGTTCTTTTTATTTAGGTCATCTTGTTCCTTTTTTCCGAAATGGCAATTTTCTCTTTATATAAAAAAGGAGGCTGTGATGAATTCTTTCACCTTTTTCCAACAATACGGTGACCTAAAACCTGAACAACGTGGTTGTATAAGCCAGCTGAATTGTTTATAAGTGGGGCTGTGTTTAAAAGTAACTTAGTTACATTCAAATTCATCTTAAATGGGAGGCACCACACAACCTGAGATTGAGCGCCTCTAATTAACACAAAATAAAGTTTAGCTCTTCTGGCAGGAATGTCCTTTTTTTTTTCCTTTTGTCATATGTTTTTGATGACAAAAAGTACTGTATTTCTCTGTATTTCTTTCTATATTTTTTTCCTCTTTAGGAAACCCCAGATGAGGGGGGTCGACATATAACCGCATAACTCAAAAGAAACCAATTTTCTCCACATCTGTGTTTGAATAACATTAATTTGAATGTGAAATAAGTAATATTATGTCATTTACAAGGCGTAAAATGATTATATATACCTCTAATTTGATATAGTTTGCATCGGTTTTAGAGAGTTTGCACAGAACATTGCTAAGAGCGCTTTCATCAAGCGTTGCCCAATTGCTTCTTTGGTGTCAGCAAGAAGGCTGTATGAATATTTTTGACGCATTATGAAGCGGAAAATATGGCTTGACTTGTCTTCTTCAGCCCTTAGACGAGTGCTTGAACAAGCCGGCATGGATGGTGGCAGGTGAGGGGAGAAACAGCATGCTTTTATCTCACAGCTGTTGTCACTTGGGTAAAGAATGTCCCAAGTAAAACGATCAGCAAATCATCTCAGAAGACCTTCATTTCAAACAAATGGATGAGTCCAAAGATGACTACTCATGGAAGAGTAATGAGGATGTTTGAACAACGAGGAAATAGGAGAGGATGTTCGGGTGACTGTAAAAGGGAGGAGCTATTTGGCATGCCAGATAATGATGATGACTTTAAGGGTTTTTCGACAAACAAAAAAATAAAGCATTTGAAACTTCAAATCATTTATTCGTTGCAACATTAGTTTCAGCATTTGCGTCTCCTTACTCCTTATCTCCCACTTGTCTCCATTCCGCCCCACACAGCCCCTCCATAACCGCAACAGCATGCTATTCGATATAGGATAAATAAATGCGTCTAAAAGTATCGGAATTTATTTCTGCATTTTCTTAACACACAATGTGTTATAATTGGACAGCCATCATCTATGTAATAACTAAAGTAAGGGGAAGACTTACAATCGCGTTTTTGTAAAATTCTAACACAATGAAGTAAAAATGGGGGGGGGTCGACTTGTAATTTGAGAAATACGGTAACTACAGTGAAACATGGTAGAGTAAGTTATGAACATGATCCATCCCATTTCATTGAACATCGGTAGGGTGATCTGTGCACAAGAAATGCTCTCACAAACTGACAGATTTGGAGCATTTTGCAGAGAAGAGCTGGGAAATATCATCGCACCAATATGTGCCAAGAACAAAGGTACACCAGAATATAAGTTTGAGGGTGAGCAAAAAAAAAAAAAAAAAATATATATATATATATATATATATATATATATATATATAAAATATATATATATATATATATATAGAACATTTGTGCTTTTACATGTCTTTGAAATCGGAAAAGCCCCTGTATGTGTCCCGGTGTATAATTAATAAGTTTCTATAGATTACTGCACCCCTTCACCTTATGACCATTAAATTTGAGATGAACTAGAACATTGTGATGCCGGCCTGCTCACCAAGGCAATCCCAGAGACAATTTCTACCATCTTGTAGAAAGTCATTCCAGAAGAGTAATGTAGAGGTTGACTTAGGGAAAATTCTATGTTATCTTCCATTTTGTTTAGCTTCATTGGCCAGGTACTTGTCCCCGAACTAGTCTAAATGTTAAGCACGACTGATGGAAATGTAATAGATCATACTAAAAGAGAGAGACCCCGGGTGGACACAGACATGCATTATGGATAAATCTGTCAGTGAATGTGACAGGCCTGTGCATCTGCTCTCCCAAATTTGAGTGACAGGGTGGGAGGCGAGGGAGGCGGGTAGGTGGTGGTCTGGGCTTTGATATCAACCACTGGCTCCATGCAGACTTTTTCATAACCTGTCACCTCTTACATTTACACTGACTCATCCTGTTAGTAACATCCATGTTGCAAAAATCCATTGAGGTGGTTTATTCTCTTGTGGAGATGTCAGTTGTATGTTATCTAAGGTTCCCTCACCATGCTTTGATCTCCTGTCTTGGTGAAGGTCTCTTCATCAGCCACATCGCGCTTCACCCAGCTGTAGGACACCATGTAGCTGGTGATGGGCGGGTGGTACACGGTGAGCGGGCGTTCCCAGCTCACCATCAGAGCCGTCTGGTTCAGTGGTTGGATTTTCATACTCACTGGGGCACTGCTGCACACTGCATGAGAAAGAAGGCTTTCAGTATCTCGATGCAGAGAGAAGATAAAAGGCTAGACCGTAATTATTAACCCTTGGTATCGAAACAACAGTGCCTGAGTTCTAAAAGCTCCAACAATACAAGAGTTCTATTGTTACCATGAAAAAAAATCTCTACATGATTCAGGGGTGGTGGGGGGGAGGGGGGTGATGCAAAGCCACCTCAAGGTGGCAGTATAGGCTGCACCGTAGATGCTAAGAGAGAGAGGGAGAGAGGGGGCGAGAGAGAGGGAGAGTGCTGACTGCCACTTTGACAATCTGGACATTCTCCCCAAGCACAATGGTGCCACAGCAATCAGAGAACAACATTAGCTAATCATGTGCACACAGGATCTGTGACAAATTGAGATTGTTACATTCATTTACACAGTCGGGGAACAGTGTAAAAAAAAAAAAAAAAAAAGTAACGCGGGAGGGGGGCATAATTATATACCGGTATGTATGCATGCACACCTACACACACTCAAACATAAACATAGAGTACATAAACATGGACATAAACATGTATACATATACTATCTATCTATCTATCTATCTATCTATCTATCTATCTATCTATCTATCTATCTATCTATCTATCTATCTATCTATCTATCTATCTATCTATCTATCTATCTATCTATCTATCTATCTATCTATCTATCTATCTATTTAATCTAATCTAATGTAACCTAATCTAATCTTGCTAATTAGTTAGATAGCTGTCTTTCAAGCAATCTAGATAGCTAGCTAGCTCTTTCTTTGTCTATGATTAATAGTCAAAGAGTGACTGGGGAAAAACAGATAAATTCTGGCAGTGTTGATGAAGTGTGACAAGTGTGTGAATTGTATTTGAACCTGTCGGATGTTGGGTGTCAGAATCTTAATGTATGATGAAAGACGAATACCTCAAAATGTTTTGCTTTCTGGGGCGACATTCATTACTTATGCTGTAAGACACCTCTATTTTGATTGTGATTTGTTTGAGAATACGGAAAAACAATTTTACATTAGTTTAGAATTGTCATTGATTTAATATAGTTATTAACATTTTGCAAAGTTCCCAATGAAGTTTCACCTCAAATAGGCAAATTTAAAAGCTTTCTTAGCTTTAAAGATTTAAGAATTATTTGAGTGAACGCTTACATTTGTTGATCTCTTTTTGATTCATTGATAAATCAGATAAAACACATTTAAATTCCCATTATTTTATAAACACATAACATAAAAAAACAATCAAAATAATTATTGATCCAGTTACAGTATTATGCCAGAAACGAGGCAAAGACAAGTAAAAGCAAATATTTTTTAATTCAATACAAAAAAGTCCGCTTTCATAAAGAGGATTGTAGAGCAATTGACATTTGAGCATTTGGACAGTTTTCAATCAAAAAGGCATCTGAATTATTTGTGGATAATCTAATGATTTTTGATTCATTTGATAACCGAGCAGGAATCGATTAAACATACAGTAGCGCTTCTAGTATCTAGCCGCCGTGTTCGCTGCCACTCGGCATTGTCAACCAATCGCTATTGTGTTCCTATGAACACACGGAAGACAGAGCCTTGACAACCGCTTGATGACAAACCATCTGCATTGTTGGCTCTCAATATGCTTTCTTTTATTGCTGCCAAAACAAAAAGCAAATGGGAGCGTGCTAACCAGAAAGTGAGTCAGCCGGAGCATGTGGAGGGCGGAAGGTGCGGCCAGTGCATTTTGTAGAGAATGAAAGGACATTGGGCCACAATCATTCTGCACACTGACCTAATGCCACAAAAGCAATTTCACAACTTCATTTGTATGCCTCGATTTTAGCCGTGCCACGTATTAACGATGGCGGCTGATTGGCCTCGTTAGAGAACTCCAACTTCATCACGACCGTTCCCAATCAATTTTCTCCGACAACACCGCTTTACAGTCTTTCTCATTAATCTTCATCGGCCCTGCGCGCAAGGCGGCTTATTATTTTCAGTTCTACGTAAAAAAAAAATAGTTTCCAAACGCTGGATGTACATACGGAGTCCACGAAAGGGAGGCGACGGTACAGAAAATATATAATGTGTGATAAACAACACTGCCTCAGGGAGTGCATGCTCACAAAATAACAGAAAGCCCCCCCCCCCCCCGAAGGCTCCGAGGCGAGGGCCAATCAGAAGAAAGTGGGCTTTGGGGATGAAAGCCTTACAGAGAGACGCAAGCCAAAAGGGTGAACAGAGGGGCAACTGGTAGAACTGAAATGATTTTAAAGTGACATTGGACTCCCTGAATGTAAATCCAGGGCTGGAAATGAGTACAATCGTTTTAGGAAGGTACTGCGCAGTGAATTCTTACAAAAGAAATATGGGCAAAAACAAGGCACACTTCTGAGGAGGATAGACAACAAAGCCATCAAGCCCTACAGCGCCGTCCTTGATATTATTACCGCCCGTGATATATATAGTACGGATGCATGAGTTCTCACTATGAGACAATATCACACACAGCCGTTATTGATTTGATGTAATCATATTTTGCACTGTCGATAGTTTTTACTTTAACAAAGAAGTGATATACGCTATTGATCGATTTCTCTCCCGATTTTACCTCCTGAAGATTTTTCATATGAATGATAAGGTTAAACAGAAATTCACTAACGGCGCATGAAGTACTAAAGTAAAAAGTTAGATATATGGACATATCTCTCACAAAACTAAGGATTAAAATAAAAAGAGCTGCTTATCCCCGCAGGAGTCGCAGGCTTGCTGGCGCCTATCTCGGCTGCCTTGGGTAATCCGAAGGATATACAGTATAAAGGACAACTAGAATCAAATCCCCTTTGCAACACTTCCAAATGTCAAGCTATATTATTTTGACACGTTCCTTTTGCATGCACGAAAGCACACAGCAGTCATAGTGACACATTAATTCAGGGTACACACACGTGTAATTAATGACATTAAATATGGCCTTGTTGTTCCATTTAGGTGGGCCAGGGCTGTAATTGTGCATGGGAGGTAGACTGAAATGGCAGTGACACATTGAATAGATGAGAGCCCTGCTGAATTTGATCAATTACGCCTGTGTTTACCTTGCTATTATACTGCATGTCAAAAACGTGTGTTGAAAAATGGCCTATTAGGATAACCTTTGAGCGTACATTTGCAATAATTTTAGATGATTAGTGTTGTGATCGGAGCATCCGATTTGTCGTTTCGTTGAGCTTTAAGAATCTTGGTGATTGGCTTATCTTTTTCTGGGCAACATGACAAACGACAATCCCGCGTGCATTTATGTGTACGGAAAAGTCTTTTTTTTTATCGTAATCGATTCAAGGAAAAATTTGGCTGATTGCGTAGAAGTGAATGCTAGTTACGTAATACTGTAACTATTTTAGATGCAAGCAGTAGAGGCACTGTGTCAACTAGCTTAAACTACACCTGCTATATTACAGCAAAGTGTTTGCACGACTGCTGCCGCTGACCACTAGACCCCGCCCCCCCAAAAAAATATGCATGAATCCAATGCACAGATGTGTAAACAGTATTTTCTGTATTCGTTGTTGCATTCAAATACAGTTATAGTGTATTTATAGTGCAGTGTAAACTAACAATCAACCAATTATAGATGGAAAAAATAAGATGTTTAAGTTATATTGATGGGCAGTTTATCAAATTGGTTCTCAAACTGGGGTGCAAGAATCCCTGGCGTATGTGAAGAGACTTCAGAAAGTATGTGTCACGTTCCCTGCTCACTGTGCTTTGCCTTTCAGGCAGGGTTCTCCTTCCGCCACGAGGGGGCGGAGTCACCGGTCGTACACCTGACGGCAATTTGTCATCAAGGGCTTTTTCAGAGCGGTCGCAGCAAGAGCACAATGCCGGGTGAGTACTTCCCCACTCTTTGATTGCTTTCGAGTGAATTTTGGTTTGTACTTTGTCTTTTTATCTTTTCTCCACGTTTGACCATTTTTGTTGGTACTTTGTTTTCTAGTCGTTTTTCTGCTGACTTGTTGCCTTGCGCTTATTGGACTGTAGACTCTAGACATGTTTGTTCTCACTTTGTGGTTTTGATCGTGCTTTCCATTTTTGGATTTTTTGTTCCATGCTTGGCGTGCGCCTTTTGTTTAATAAACCTTTTGCTACTGAACTCTAGTCGAGTGTCTGGTTGGGGTCCTTATTCTGCTCGTATCCAGCGGTTATTCTTGACAGTGTGACATTTTTAACAGGGTTTCTGCATGTATCAGACAATCTAATTTAATGATTTTGAAAGTTGTGACAGGAACAGTAGATTTTTCTTTTCAAATTAAGAACAAATCATTTGGAATGTGAATCAACGTTGCTAAATTATGTTGCAGTGAATGCTTTGCAAAATGATGTTAAGTTTTATATAGATTCACATTGCCATCGAGAATAAGGTCCTTCCCCAATTGGTGGCACTCAAGTATATTGGGGTTTTGTGTAGGATTTAACGGAAGATCGACAAGCGCATCGGTGCAGCGTCTGCTGTAATGCAGACTACAGTTTGCACTGTACCTGTCTGTCAAAGAGAAAAAAAAAAACGTTTCGTTTTAATGATGTTTAAAGCTTGTGAGAAAGATAATACTTGGGATAAATCTCGTCATCTTCATTTCATTGCGTTTTTGTCAACTAAAATGAACTCAACTTTTCACCTATTGCAGATCGATCAGCAAAAGAAATGAGAGAGAAAGTAAATGAACAGAGACTGAATTTCCCCACAACGGATCAAACAGACAACACGGGCAGCTTGAGTTCAAAGTGAAATAAATAACATCTAATGGCATTTATATTTACAGCTGATGGTGATGTACAGTGTATCGTAGCTCACCTCTCGACGCCTCAGTGCCGTGGCTGCCTCCGTGAATGTCAGTCAAGTCTTTTTGCCAAGCATCCCTCACTGCCGACTTGAACACTTTCCTGTTATCAAGGTCCTGCAGGGGACGGAAGTTGTTCCTCAAATACTCCACAGACTTGACGTGGTCCTGTTGCTCGGTCGTAAATATGGAATAGAAGGCATCCAGCTGCACGGGGGAAAAGAATACCAGTATTTTTCTCCTGTTTGCCTGAGGAGCAAATGTGACTGAGGTTGCTCATCATTGACTGTTGACTATTCAGGGTGGCGCAGACACATTACTAGCCAGAAACCTTCCTAACCCTCAGGATCAGCGGGCACGCACCTTCATAATTACCATGACCACCTATGAAGCTCTAATTTCTCAATAGGGTAAATTTGCAGCCATTGATTGGCATGACTGATATGTTAGCATAAGCAATAATGTCTACAGGGCATAGATAGCGTGGAATCAATGTGCCCGATGCCTGCTTGCAGAGGTGAATTAAAGGTTCATAAAAGACTGCCACCAACATTGTAGCTGTGGTCAATACTGCTGCTGGAAAGCAAAATTCCACTGAGCCCCACACATTTCTACAGCACAGAGGACTCTAGAGGATATTAGGCTGGCTAACACAGGAATTATGGCAAAATGCCCGTGCAGGGGATCAGTAAAACGTGCAAGACATGATTTGGAATGCATTACCTTGCAAAATAAAAACAAGGCAAAAGCAGCCTGAGGTGGGTTAAGAAAGAAAAATACTTTATGGACATTCACAGCATGACATCCAATAATACCGTGTTAAATATACTTTTAATAATACATTGATACCTTGACTTACACCTGACACGAAATACAAGCCGTTGCTCAGACGATTATTTTTACAGTTATTTTTTTTGGGGGGGGGGGTCTTGAGCTGCTACTAAAAATCTGATCGTAGTAATTGAAAGCCATTAATCAACGTTAATGACCTTTGTTTTCCAACCCTTAACAACGCAAGCGCAGGAAGTCCGATGCATACAAACGCCATAAAGAAAACATAGTTAGACATGAAAATGCAATTTGAAAATAAAAAAATAACTACCGCTATACGTAATTGATCACAGTTAGTTATTTCGACAGCCCTAATAACGTGTACACGTTACAGAAGCCCAGTGTGGCAAATGGTAGTCTCTTAAAAGAAGGTCATGAACTGAACGTTCACCATATAATGACACTCCCCAGAATGATAAGGCGCAGCACTGTTCGACTTAACGGTTATTTCTCAGCAGGAGCACAATTCCGAATTGTGACTAAAATCGTCCCCCAAGGATTGCGACAGTAAAAGCATTGGTTTCCTATGCAAAAGACTTGCGGGAGAGACAGACAAAGAGGCGGAAAGATGAGAGGAAGTGCCGCATGCGCCTTCGACGGCATCCACTGGCAGTGTGCAAATGGGATCCGACCGCGCGTGGAGAATAATCTGTCTGGGCATGTGAGCGTGTGCGCTAAACGAACCTGCGAGTGGGACAGATATACGGGCCTGGAGAAGATGATCCACTCCACCACCTTGCTGCAGGGCGGCATGGTCAGAGAGCCGGTGTATCGGTAATAGCTATCCACCGACGATGGCAGCAGGTCCCTCAGGATGAACGACCTGAGGTTGGTCTCCTTTTCTGGGTGCGACACAAGGAGAGCACAGAGTTGTTTACCAGCCCAAACAGCTTATCTTTAATAGCATGCACGTCTGGAGTTAAATGTATGCCTATTTTCATCTGATTTCATCTCGCTCGCCCTCATTTGAAAGCAGCTCCATCACCAGAGAGCCGTGCGTTCAGATGGCAGAGGGAGATGAGCAGAGGGAGCTCAGTCAGGTAAAATTGTACGCTCTGGCACTGATCTGAGGCTGGGTGCTAGCCTGTTCTGCACCACGGAACAACTGTGGACACGGGGATTAGGAGAGATACCGGCGATTTCTAGATGGACTCTATCTGATCAGGACCAGGCTAGGCAAACCAAACAAACAAGAATCGCTTTGTGACACACGGGGAGATCCCTTTATCTCGTGCAAATACCATGTGTGCAGATATGCCAGTGGGTTTGTCCTACCCTCTGAAATCATACAAGGAGCGTGTTTATGTCACATCTATTTGCTCGTGACCTTATCATAAAAGCGGTTTGGGGTCTGGTGGACTGCATTTGATAGGAAGCGTGGTCAAATTTTCACTGCACCCCCCACCACCACCACCACTGTGTTCAGGCAGCGTACGTGCCCTATCGTTCATGGGCCTCTCCGATGCTGATAGATGGATGACTGTGGGATAATGAGCGAGTGGAACGTTGCCTTAGCAGGGGAGGAGGCACGGAGTGCTTAGTAGCCAGCAGGAAGTGAGGCTAAAAACGCCACACCCACACTTTGACAGCTAGAGGACAAACAGTATGGAGTGAAACAGGAACATCTGTTGTTGAGCTGCATAATCTGGCAAAAATTATATCGTACGATCATAACTACAGTTATGTACACTAAGTGTCTCTGTGAAGCTCGAGCTACTGTACATACTGATAGGAAAATCTTTTATTCACAAGCAATTAACCTTAAAAGGGAAGGTTGCAATGAAAAAAAATCCCCTTGTCGTATTCATCAAAATGAATCAGGGAGTAACTCATTAGTAACATTATCTGCTAAAAGAAAAAGAAAAATCTCAATAAATCACCCTTTCATGGCTTTATCTTGTGTACCTAATTTGTGCTGCTACCTTGGCTTTCAGGAGTTTGGCATGAAAAGATACTCTACTTATTTGGAAATTTTTTTGTCATTAATTTGATCATATATATTTTTCATGTACATGTAAAACCTTTGAAGACATTTTTTCAACTTGCTATCAATTGCAAATGACATCCCATGTGCTTAAGCCATAGGAACCGACCACACCCACCATGTGACTACCAGTACGTTCTGCCTTGACTATTACTAGTACAGTACTTTGATTAAACATGAAAAAGAAATATATTTTACATAGATATGTTACATTCCCACCATCAATTGTTTTTTTTTTTCTGCATTTGTAGTGCGCCAGTCATCTTAGCCATAAACGATGGAGCAACTTCACAATTGATGTATCTTTGCAATCAGGTTTAAAAAGAACAATAGCTAAGAAAAAAAGAAAAAGAAAAAAAAATGCAACTGTGAAAGGAAAATCATAGTCATAGCCAAAGTGAACTGGGAGCAACTTCTATCTCCCGTGATTACTTAGATGGAGTTTTAAGTGCCGAAATTTCATCGGAACAAAACGGACCCATTTCTGATTCTGAAGACAACTCGCTGAAGCTTTTATAAAAGTTATTTATCCCGTGTGTGTGCATTTGGTATGAGTGTGTTCATTCTCGACTTGAGGTGTATTAAGTAGTAAACAACTGCGCCCGAAGTCCCCCCCTGCAAGATTACATTTCCAACAGACTCGATGACTCTAGCAATAATTACTTCACACGTGTTCATTGGTGTACATGCATCCATGATGGCGTATAATTGTACCGACACAAAGACAATCACCGGGTGTCAAACAAGCCGTATGCGTCGATGCAAACATGTCACGCTAACACATCTGCCGGTGGTTCTCATAATTCATGCATAAAGTCAAGATGACAGGGGAGCAATAATTTAAGAGTATGTTTAAGTAGCATTCAAGGCCACACAAGTAATGAATCCTTAACGGTGAATATGAGCCTCTACAGGACGTAGCGTGCACAGTACATGAGAGATGAGTGCCCGTTAATTGAAGGCCATAAGTAATAAATAGTTCCACCTCTGCATGGGGAGCCGACTATGTCCCAACTAGTGGAAGGCAAAATAGCCAAGGCAGAGGCGGTATTTTTTTTTTGCCTCCTTTTGATGTTAATCGTGACTCAAATCTTCACAGTCTAATTTGGGACACGGAATATGTGCGCAAATGTCTGAGAAGATGAAAATAAGAGCAGCGTCCTTTGTTTCTCTGGAGGTAAGTCAGTGTTGCATACAAGGCATATTTTTTTAAGTCTTAATTACTTACCATGATGTACTACTCCTTTCAGGCCCTGGATGATGGGCTCCACAGCTGGGTTATCTTTTTGCCCGAGCTGCAAGAAACGGTCAGACACAGGAGATAATAAATGATAACAACACTAGGACAGTAAATGATGGAAGTGGGTTCATAATTTAAAAAAACAAAACAAAAACAAACTAAACAAATAAAAAACTTTAAAGATTATTCATAAGCTATATTGCTTCGGAACACACTGTCATTATAATTTTCCGCACGATAAGGCGCACCTAAAAGCCTTAATTTTTTGAAAAAGCTGATGGTGCGCCTTATAATCAGGTGCGCCTTATATACGGATCAATATTGAGATTGGGGTTCGTAGATGGGGAATGAATAAAGTGGATAAATATGGATAAAGTAAGCTTTATCTGTTTCTTTTGTGTGTTTACTGTTGAACAAGGCTGGTCATATTGTGCTATTGAGAGTTTAGAGTTATTATTTGAGGTTTTGTTATTGCTTTGAGTATTACTATATTTTGATTGAAAAAGTTTTAAAATATGTCATTAATTCAGGGTGCGCCTTATAATCCGGTGCGCAAGTACTCAAAAACTTTGTCATGTCAAAGACAACTGATAAAATTAGCAAAATCCACAAAAGAAAGTGCATTTAACCCTTGAGCTGTATTTTGACAATTTGTGCGTCATTTTCTTCCGTATCATTTTCACAATATTTTAGTCAAGAGATGTCATACTCCCGGTAATGTGATAAGCGGTCATCCCATGTTCAACTTTGACATTATGTCACTATCTTGGTGAAATTTCGTCTCCCTACCGTCTTCTTTGAATGCTTTCCTAGCTTTTAATTATTGTGCGGAATTGTGTCCAATCCTTTGATCTTTCCATCCTATCCATTCATCCATCCATCACTAATCCGCATTTAGAATGCCATTTATTACATCGCTTTTTACGCGTACCGGCATCAGAGACGGCGTCATAAACGCCGCTCTCGATGTCGAGGAGCGACCAATGTTTATTTTGAAAAATGCCAGATGGCATTTGGAACATTAACATTAACCATCAGCAAGGAAACGCCAGTCGGCGTTAAGTGAAAAAAGGGCCGTTGCAAACGTCGTCTGGTGTTTTTCAGCGTGATTGTCGGTCACCACTTGCCATCCAAAGTGCTGTTTCAGTAGTGGTCTTAGACACGTACTATTAATTGATACACATAGTGGTTGAATCATTGATTTGATCAATTATTCCAATTTTGTCATTTCATACTAAGTGCCCATATTTCAGTTAGAATTGCATGTGTACAATCAGAAGTAATTCATTAGTTAGTTTTGATTTTTGTGACATTTATTTTCATTTAGCATGTTGAATGTTTGTTGTTGTAACAAATTCTGTATTATATATTTTGTTTGAAAAAAGAACTTTTTATAAGAAAAGCAATTTTTAGCAATAAAGAAAAATGGCAATTTATCAAAAAAAGATTTTAAAACGATATGCTTTGGAGTGATATCGTCCCAACCCTAGTCTACAGGTATAAATCGTATAATCTGAAGACATTAATTGTATAATATGACTTACACTCAGACAGCAGCAAATCATGACACAAGTCAATTCAATCAAATGAAAAACAGTATGCTGCATTTTAGTACTGACAAAAATGAAAACAAATAAATATTACAACCTGTCGATGACCCAGTTTTGAGTTCTGACCCACCGGTTGAGAATAACTGTTCTAATGAGTACATAGCATCTTCCGGAGTCTTGTTCCACTTTCTCGTGTCATCAATAAAAATTCACTTCAACTCAAGGGTATGAATGTTTTTTTATTTTATCTACGCTCCCTTGGAGACATCTGATTATTTCATGGGATTTATGAGGCTTCTTTGGTTGCTTGTTCAATGTGACTTTTGTAATTCAACAACCAAGTAGGAATACAAAATCTCACCAGCACAAACAGCATTTACCCTTTCTTTATGGTCACAATTTCTGGCCACGAGTGCTCAAATGCACTTTGTGCAACATTATCTATGTCCTACATAGGGCGATGAGAATAGACTCAAAAAAAGTGTTGGGAAGCAGGTACTGATCTTCCCGTGCTTAACATTAATTCAGGTCAGTCTACAGAGAATAATTACGTGGAAGTGAATGCTGAATGTGGATAATACACACACCTTAGAGGCCATTAATAGGCCTTTAGGGACTTCAAGAAGACTCCTCTCATTGATTAGAAATGGTAAATCTGAGCCCTCGCGTATGTATGTGTGTGTACCTGCACTAATACCCCTCGCTGTGTAAAATGCTACTCAGCGGATCGTGTATGCGGGTGCTAATTGCAGTAAGCAATAGGGCTGTCAGGACCCAACAGCGGCATTTAGGTCCTGCTCCATACACGGTCCATCACTGTGTGATGGCAGACCCACATTCAAAACACCTGTGTCCCCATTCCAGCCGACCCTCCCCTCTCCCCCCAACCTCCTCCGCCTAGTTCAGTGACCCTTGTCTGTGTGCCATTAGGCGGAACGTTATAGCACATTGATCACCTACCATCAATTGCACAAATACCGCTAATAGAAATTAGTGTGTAACACCGCTGTAGACCCTGAAGCTGTCAGTCCTTGTGAATGCTTTTCCAAGGTACATAAATCTCTGGGGTGTTCTTACAGTAAGTAGAAATTAGGACCGCTGTTATATATCAAGAGCCGGTGTGCTCAGACCTGGAGGGAACAATTTATAGCGTCTCTGGAAGTAAGCAACACACCGGTGGGCCACTTTTCTTTTGGAACATAATGCAATATTTTTATTGAGTTTGTGTATTTCCTTTCGGCCGCTAATTGATTTCATGTATTTGTTTACAATCACAAAAATTAGGACTGCCTTATTTCTACAAAAAAATATTTATCCGTTATTTAAAAATGTAAAAAAATAATTAAAAAAAATATGCCCTTTCATTCACTGGCATAAGATGACAAAACATGAGCTGTATCATAATACATGATTTTAAGGCACTACATTTTTACATTTCATGAAAGATGTGCTAGAAAAAAAACAAAAAACTAACATACTGTATTTTTTTCCAGTGCAAAGGGCTGTCTTACATTAAATATCAAGGAAAGCACAACGATGCTGAAGCAACCAATATGAATATTGTACATTTACATGGTGTAAGCACAATTCAGATGTCTTCTATCTAGTGTGTATTGGTGATTCACACCTTAAAATTCTAGTTAACACCTGGATTTTTTTTTGCAAATATATTTTTGTTATATATTTAAGACAGGATCATCATTACGTCGACATTCATTCTTTATGATATTTTTGTTTGGTGGTGTTCTTAAATTGCCTCAATAAAGGATGTGAAACTGCGCTACAGGCCATGTAGATGCGATGGCGAGAACTGCGTCATCGGAAAAGTTTTACCGCCAATTACTTTAGGCCAGGGAAATGTGATAGCATAAACAGATACGTAGGGACATCCGGCATTTTGCAGGGCCCCAATTGATGGGCTGCAGCCTTCAGATCCAACCAATGCAATTTACGGGGGAACCTCTTAAAGCTTTGCCAATGCTTGTTAAATGAGAGCGCGTAGTCTATGTATCATATATTGGCACAGTTACCCTGATTGTCACTATGTTATGGAAAACCAGGGCGCATTCAAAGCAGCTTTTGAATTTGGAGAGTGACATTCACCGGCGCGCAAACGCAGCCTGCGAATGATGCAGCCCCAAAATTGGAACGCGGCTATTTGCTCGCTTCCCTCTCGGCGCCCGGGCTGTTTATTTCAAGCTTTTTGTGTTGTGCGCATTGTGGTCTTGTTGGGTACTTTACCTCAAAGAAGACCGACATGGCGGCGATGATGCGTCTCTCCTTGATGGCCGCGTTGAGGCTGTCAAAGTCGTCGGAATTGTAAAGGTAGATCTGCATCTGGGGTGGGAGACAGAGCATACATCGCTTGAGGAGTGGACACGATCTAACTGTCCTCTCATAAATCCCTCTTCGCACATACTACACACTGCTGGGAAGCTGATGAAAGGCGTTTTTTTTTTTTTTAGGTGTATAAAAGAGGGTGTATTTATCTCTTCCATAAATCTCCTATAATGTGTGCCATTCCTTTTTGTGTTCTGCCACTGCTGGAGGATGCTTAAGAAATACCGCGTCCCCTTCCTCAGGGCTACAGTGCTTACACAGACAGGCAAGACTGTAGGAATGTGCTCTTTCCTGCAGGGAGATCTAAGAGAATAAAAACGCTTCTCATCAGTGCTCCCAATTACCTTAAATCACCCGCAACACTGTTTCTGGTTCCACAACAAAGCTTAAAAAGTGTGGCTGTAACGTGAAAACCATCATAGAAAAAGTACGGAACACCTGTCAAGCCTCCATTTGCTATCAAAAAGAATTTGATTGCTTTCATTTCCGAGCAGACACATAATGACACGTGGTGATGATCAAAATCAGCAAATGATTCTAAAGGTAGTAATTGGACCTATCCATCATCACAGTCGAGAGACTCTTTAATTTGAAAAAGCCTTTCATGTCAGTGAACCAAGTTAATTGCCAATAAGAAAAAGGTCCTAGATGTTGATTTAATTTAAGAGCATGGCTTTCGAAGGAAAACTTTGAGAATGCTGAAAGTGGCCGTACTGACAATACGCCAAAAAAAAGGGGAGGAGACATAAATATAAAAACACCTTTGGATCCACGGTTGAGTAAACGGGACAGAATAATGAGAGAGTAACCGAATTTTGATGATTTACATCCGTTGCTTTAACGGCAGCCTTAAGTGCAACTAATTTGTTCTCTGGGAACGCAGCAAGAAGGAGTGCTAGCCATTCTTGAGCTGTCACATGGTATTAACTACATCACACAATTAAATGGGCCCCCTTGGGTTTTCATTTCGTCTGAGAGATGGGCTTTTGTGACCCGCACTTGTTCCCGGAGTACTTTGGAAAACAGGGTATTCAATGACAAAACTCTTTCAAAGCAGGCCCTAAAAGTAAATGTTGCTGAAAGCGCATCGCTTGACTTGCATGACGGCATGCTTCGTTTCACCCTACGTCTTCAAGATCTGATGCTAATTTCCCGTTCAACTTAAGGCGTTGATTTGAAGCCGCGCAGACAGGTGGTCTATCCAAACTCAAACGTTATCGGCATAGCGCTTCTGTGTTTCATCTGTGCATTCACCACACTGCAGCAGTGGGAAGAATACAGATTTTTTTTTTTTTTTAACATAATATTGTAACTTGTGATATGTGCCAGGCAGAACAGGCGGAAACTGAAAGCCTCAGAAAATATTTGAGCTCAATTATTTACCTCCAGCTCACCTTCACTCCATGGAACAGTTCATGATGTCCACATTTTATGAGTTATTCTTTGGTCTATATTTGGCCATTACACCCCCCCCCCCCCCCCCCACACACACACACACACACACACACATTTCCTTTCCTCAGCTCAAAGTGTGTGCACAACCGCATTCTACATTCCAATTTAAGTGGAAATGGATGAAAAGCTTCTCATGCTTGGCATCATTTCCCATGATAGGGAGGTATTGAGGCACGAGAAGAAGACAATAAGAAATAAGTGTGTGGGAGGCAAGGTCTCCAATTCTTTGTAACTCTTGCTACCAGAGCTGTTTGTTGGTAAATGTTTTTGTCTTAAACACAGTATGAATCTCTCACTTCAATCCCACGCAAGTATCTTACTTCGCATCCAACTGGCCAGCGCAGTCAGTGGCTTCAATTCTCACCAAGAATTTCGTGTCACATAATACCTTCTGTACATACAGCTACACCAACATGAAATTAATTTATTTGATTAACCTAAAAAGCACTCCGGCATTAAGAAAAAAAAAACATGCTGTAGTGACAGTATACTACAAGCAAACAATAGGTACGGTACATGTAGAATAAGCGAATATATGGAAGCGAGGAGCTGCTAAGGTAAGTAAACATATTTGACTGGCAAATTCATTTGGGTGCATATACAAGTATGTTTGTACCAGTTTAAATGTTGAAACGTATTTTTGAATACATTCCAAATGTTCAAATCTATCAAAATGTATTTTTAAATACATGTTAATGTATTCGGATGCTAAAAGCAAAAACCTTTTATTTTCCCGTAATGCTACAGGGTATGCTCACCAATACTCCATGGCATTATGGGACCAAATATATTTGTGACACTATATTTGTGAGTACGTTTACATATTTGAGAAGTAGTTGAAAGTACGGTCATTGAAAATATGTTTAATTGTTTAGACTAGGGTTTGAGAACTCCGGGTCCTCGTGCGCGGTATACGTATTTGGTATGCATTTCGGAAACTATGCAAGAGTTGCGTACTCATACTGGCATCCATCTGAAAAGAAATTGTAGTCAACATCCCTCTCTGCAATTATAAAATGCATTCCATATTCCTCATAATATCATATAAGCTTTTGCTTTAGTTCAATGAAAAGAAAGCAGACACTGTTACTTTCACTTTGACAGTGTATTATCGTCGCCGTGAGACAAAACAAGATGTCTGTGTTTGGGGGCGGGGGGTGCCAGTTGCGTGAAGGCGAACCACACGATAGCTGCTTGTTCATGTGTGTGCAAACCTTGCCCAAGGAGAAATAGACTAAACGCTTCTTACAGCAGCTATCAGGTTGTATTTTTATTAAAGCGTATGTCTCATTCTCAGACCGTTTGTCCTGTTTCTTGTCTATTAAGGGAAAATAATTTTCCTAAGACAGTACATTATTAAAAAAAGTGACATTAAAGATTCGCAGAGTTAACTTTTAAATTGAAAAAAAAAATGTTACGCAGTTGCTTGCTGCTCAATTGTCTTGACACTCACATAGAAAGAGGAGTTTGGAATATTCCGAGAAAACTACTACAGTCAATCAATGACATTTTGTCAAATGTCCATACTGTGCGGCATACAAAATAAGATAAGAATACAGTGACTTTATATCATGATTATAGTATACCATAACACTACAATTTAACTTCACATATTAGCTCTTGCATTGATGTAGCTGAATGGCTGTTGTCGTAATATAACCACAAACATAATACAAATACAGAGTATCCAACTCATAAAAACACAAGACGCAATCAGTCTTGTGCTCCACTGATGAATGCTGATACACTGTCAGACATGGACTGATTATAAGTCCATCTTGACTATATAATGCATGACTTGAAATATATTCACAGCCATTCTTATTGTACTCCATTACATGTATGATATACGCGCAGTATATATGTACACGCAAGTACATTTCTGAGATACCATTTGAAATCTATGTAAAATTATTCCAAGCAGCGTGACACGTTAATACAGTATATTATATGAAAAGATCTCCCAATGGAACCCTCGGGGAAAAACAAATCAAGCGATTCATTTTTCATTGTGCTGTTGGAGCAAACAGGTGGGCCGTCTATCGATTTGTCCACTCGACTCTCATGTAAGAGCCTGTGCACTTATATTAATGTCAAGCTCAGGAGCCACCAGCCATGCAACCCCTTTGTTTATTTTACTACATGACCATGTTACAAAAGCCAGTGGGGTCCATATAGTACAGCGATGTAATTTGCTTTGCCCGCAGAGCCTAGTGGATGCATGTACATGTGGTTATATGCTTGGGGTGGCAGGTAAGAGAAACGTCTGAAAGCTTTTTACAGGATGAGATATGCAACTCAGATCTGGAGGTTGGCGCCCTGCAACTCAACATTCAAGGTGTTGTGAGCCAAAAAGTACAAAACGAACGCGATGCTCAGTGTGTATGAGATACAAATGTTAACCCTTTTACTGGGCACAGCTGTACACATTTGTATGCATGAGAGCCACTGATGAGTAGGCCAAGTAACGTGTTTATATTGCAGTTATCCGATTCAATGCAGTAAACTAATACACACCTACACATGATAAATTACAGATACACTTGATTTGGTTTGATAGTTCTTATTCAGAAATGTCTCAATTATATTAAATGAAATGTATATTATTATTCTTTTTTTTTGCTGTTAATGCTAGTAATTGGATGACATTTGGTCATGTTAAACACCATAACAGCATGTCGAAGAAACTACTGTGTTTTATGGACAAGTAGCACATGTTCACAAAATTAATGAGGTTTTTAATATACTCGCACATTATGAACTTGATAAAACGTAAAATATGAGTTTCACATTAAACGCGTGCCGTTCTTTTAAGCCTGTCCCCATCAAGCAGAAATGCTCATCTAAGCAAAAACACCATGTGCCAAAAACTCTCTATTTGAAATTAAGTATCTAATTTATGATCATTTTTAGCTTTTTCTAACAGCAGCCCATCCACTTATTTGGAGACACATGATCAAAAGAGCTGCGCTCTATACTATCTCGGCATGCTGAATGCAAAATGGCAATGCAAAAATTCATCTAATTATAGAGGCATTCAGGATCAAAAGCTGTGTGTGCACAGACGCCAAAGAAAGACACACACAAGGACTCCAGCAATGCAGCTGCACACGAAAGGGACACGCACTAACCACTGCTTTCACGCCCTGTTATTTACAAGTAATTACTCAAGCAATATTTTTTGTAAGCACTGTAAAATACTCAATATTTAAAACATCGGAAAGGTATTTTAAATGCAATAAACACATAAATAAAAAGCCGCAAACACACGTTGGTCTTCTTGCGCATAGTCTCTCGAGATTGAATCAACAGCACCAGTGCGAGATGTGAATTAGTGGACCGCAATTTGCCTAAATGCAATAAGGCAGGATTAATCCACATTCAAATGCAAACAATTGACAGAATTTTCAATTAACAAAGCAGTTAGCTAAACAATACCCCCTAACATAGTTGTTTGCTAGTTTTATAATTGTTTAAATCATAAATAATGTACTAAAAACTATGGTCCCGAAACACTTTATTATTTCAAAGTCATCCTAGCCCTACCCTTACAAATTGACGAGTGATTGTAACTTCCACTAACTAACCGGGCTAAACTTGACACACAAAGCTTGTCTCTCAGTTAAGATGTGTCATTGCAACACACTTATTTAACACCAATTATTGTACTTTGTTCCTATTTAGACAAACAGCATCTTTTAGACCCTTGGGGACTACCAGAGAGCACATGAAAAACAAACACAAACAAAAGCACAAAATGTATTTTTTTTTGGGGGGTTGTTAGGGATTAGTTCATTTTCTGTCTAGTCATACAGTAATTTGCTGAGTTTCCTTGTACACTCTACCTCATGGTGCTGTACATTTGTCATGGTAGTACACTGACAGGATGCTTTACCTCAACAGGAAACCGTCTGCCGTTGATGCTATGCTCCGAACCCGCTGATGCATTACTCTGGCCCCAGTGAAACTCCATCTTCTCGGCCTTAAAGCGGCCTGGTAGCCCACCACCTCGCACAAAGTAGTCATTCTTCAGGAGAACAGCAACTAAGGACAGCAAAGACACCAACAAATTGAAACACTATTAATGAAAAATGAAGCACTCAAAGAACGCATTTCGCCTGGTAAGGTTATTTGGCAAAATCATGGCAATAGAATTCATTTGGACAATTCCTTATCATTTTATGGGCGTGTACGATCCATCGATATGAAGGTACTACCTTAAAGAATTAGAGAGGTAAATAAAAATGCGACTCTTAAAACGCGGTGTAACCCGAATTTCAGAGTAAGTCGGAACACCGTACAAATAATAACAAAAAAATTGATTAATAAATAAGCAATGAAATAGCTCAACACGTACTGTACTGTAAAATATTGTACTATTGTTCTGCCCCTTTTTGCCCCCGTTTCGGCGGATAAACTTTGTTCTTGCACGAGATTTTATTTTGTAGAGAACTCCTGCTTCGAAGGGCCTTTTTCACCTCTTTTACAAGGTTTGCGGACGTGCCGCGGCCGGCAGGAACGGCAGGCCGTGAGGTCGGAACCACTGATTTAGCAAACATAATACTGTAATTAGGCACAAACAGCTTGCAAAATTTTAAGCTTTTGTGTTCGCTAGCATCAATTTGCATATCAATTTTCAGCACCGAGTTGAAAAAAGTACTATTTTATTTTGGTGAGGTCATTCAAAAGGAATGAGAGGGGCATTCAATTTGTTTTGAATTCTCAATATTTGAGGCGAACGGAGTCACCATGACAATATAATAACGGCGTCGGATTCGGCGGGGATAAAATACACTAACGCAAAAATCCTTTGCGGTTTTATTATGATGGCAATAAAAGCATTTCTGTATCTAAAGCCCTTTAGTTTGTCTGCACTTGATATCATTAGCCAGATTAGGCCTTGTGTTGTGTCGGCTGATCCCCTGTTACAGGGGGATTTAGACAGCTTCTCGGCCCACTTGTAATCATATCACAAAGGCGCACACGGACCCCAAGTCAATACAGAGGACAGGAAGAACACGCTGTGCACAGAGACTAGGTGAAATCATGATAAATGAAACGGATCACCCCGTGATGGAAAGCAGGAAGGCATTTGAAAAACGGTGACATTCAGGGAAAATAGGAGTGAAGAGCAGAGAAGAGCATCAGGTGATGAAGGATGAGCTGAGCCCCTGTCGCGAGGCTCCAAAGAAATCTGCCGGCAGCATTAACATGCCAGTGCTGCTTAAGATTATGGCACGGCTCACAGAAAAAAGGGTTTTAGATGCGGGAGATTTTCCAAGAATCAAAGCATGAGGGGTCAGGCTGCGAGCGGATGGGCCGCCAATCACACCCGCGTAATTGTGCAACTCATTTGCAAAGATGCATAAATATTGACAGAGATGATAAATCCCTTCAACTGCTGCTGTCGAAGCACCGTAATCCTGCGCTCAACGCAGGGAAAGTCAAGGAGCGGCAGAGCTAGCCGGCCCTGGGAGTTTCATTAGAAATGCGCTACCGGGTGTATTTGAACCCTCCAACAGCAGAGCTGGAATTAGAAGCTAAGCCAAAAAGACCTTGAATCACAGCCTGCGAAAGGAGGGGAGCGTGTGTGAAAGTAAATCCTTGATCAATGCAAATGTCTCTGGGGCCATCCGATCCGCCGTGAATTTGGTGCAAAGTTGTTTGAAATTTGACTCAGAAATGTTTTTGTTGCCGAGCGCTTTGACTGGCGGCCAATCGGTTTGATCTCAAAGCCGGCACATGGGAGTATCGGGAAATCAATGGCGGGGAACTTTTGAGACTGACTTCTTGATTACAGTATTGACTTCTGAAATGGCGTAGTTTTAAGGACTCTGTGTTTCGAATACTTTTTAATGAACAGAATTCTTGCAAAAGAAGCGAAATGTAAAATGATGTTACTGTAATATTAGGAGTATTTTTTTGTATTAAGTGCAGCCTCCTCCATTGAACACACAATTGATGTCCTTACTTTCGCTCGCTCTTTGCGAGGCCTTGGGTGCGATTTACTCTCTCTCTCTCTTCCTTTTTTTTTTTTTTTAATTAAGTAAAATTCCGATTCGGGGCTTAAAACATCTGAGGCTTAAGCTGAAGTAGGAGAGACCCTCTAACTCCCCAGCTGGTCGCCATGGTAAATGGGCTTTCACTTGTACAACGGTTTTCAACCTTCAGGGCATTCAAAAGTGCTTTCACACTGTCTACTCGTTTACTGATGACATAGCATCTGGCGCAATTGCAGGGGTTCAGTATTTAGCTCAAGGGCACTTCGGCAGTCACTGGTTCAGGATTGTACCCCTCCGGTGGAAAAAGATTCTATTGGAGCCTGAAAAATATGGATTTTTTTGTGGCCGATGCAGAATTTTGCCATGAAAAATTCTGAAAACCATTATTCACCGTGCCAAACTAAATGTATCGTTAAAAAAATGAAAATCCTTTTTGCTCCACGATTAATCCCACTATAGCAGCTATCTTAAAAAAAAAGCATGAAAGCTTATGTCTATCTGTTAAGAAAAAATTGAATAGACATGATAAAATCAAAAACACAAATAAGCAGTGACAGTAGGAACATCAATTAAATATGTTATAAGAATAGTTTTATATATATATATATATATATATATATATATATATATATATATATATATAGTGTGTGCGTAAAATAGAACAAGATAGAATGCCTTTTTGCCATTGTATAGCAGGTATACAATGACATTGGGAGTACTTCTGATGCCGACTAAATAAGTATGAACAATAAATAAATATTATTGAATAACAATCATAATTTCACAGAGGGCGGTTGGTAAATTATAAAAAAACAATATTTCATTTTTAACAGTATTTACATATGTTAGGATACAAGGTTATGGTATACAATTTTCAATAACAAGACCACTGTAGATTATTAGCATATGTAAAGACGAAAATCAACAATTGACCGATGTTTGAAAGGCCATAAATCAGCAAATTTAATCAGTCAGGCCCTATTACTCTATCATCTGAGCCATGCAGCAAAAAGGTAAAAGCATAATTTGGATGGCACACCATTTATCAGGAAAAACATGATTTGGATTAAATTCCCCAAAAGCCAAGCAATTTCTACAAAAGCATTTTCTAACTCAACCGTTTCCAGAGTTTGCACTGTACAAAGCAACCTAAAAAAAAAAAAAAATCCCTCAGCAAGGCAAGTGTTAAAAAGCTGTTATTTCCATCTGTGTAAATAAGCAGCCCAAAGCATAGCTCAGCTGTCCCAGTGGCCTTGGTTGTCATGGAGGCTAACAACTCTCATTATGATCAAATGCAAAAGATGACACCACTCTCAGAGAGACACTGCCAAAAGCACAAGATATCAATTCAGGTCAGGGTTTGCACATCACTGGTCCCCGGATTTAGTGAAGAAGGAGGGTGGGGGTGGGGGGCGGCGGCGGCTTCAAGTTGTATCGGGGTAAGCTTCCAAATGTGTCTGTACATGATTCATGGAGGCTGTAAAAGGACGACGTGAAAGGCTGGACTTGTGTTTATAAAGGGATTTACAAGAATAACAAGGGATTACAATTGGAGGTGATTGTTTCTCGCTTGACTGAAACAAGTAAATGATTCAGATTTTGCCGTTGTTGGCACACAAAAGCAGTCTGTTTATAGGAAGGACATTTAGATGTAACACTCTAGCCTGCTTTTTTGTCGCATGTTGAAATATAATTGTATGTCATCACGCTTTTGTATTTTCATTTGCGGTACATCTATTGTGAAAGAATGAATGAGGGAAGACATTGGTCGATCATGTGCAATTGCTTATTGAGAGGAATCGTAAAGTAATTGAGTGCAGTCGCAGCTAAAACTAGCCTCAAGTCAACCCTACTTAATTCATAGACTGCTTTCAAAAGCAACCCCAGCTGGAAAAAATATGTACAAAGATTGACGATCAAACGAACAAACAAAAAAGGGGAAAATAACAATAATAAAACGGATCAAAAAAAAACAACCAAACAAATTCAAAAAAAAAAAATCGTTAAAACCATAAAATGACGTGCCAACACTCCTGCAGAGCCTCATCTGTCTTCAGAACAAAACATCACATGTTGGCCACCTGCTGTTCAGCCAGCATCCGGGTGGCGGTCTCAAGGTGAACGAACTTGTGGATTTCCCAGAGGAGGGAGAGAAGAAGAGCCATACGTAACCTTCACATTGCCATACAGGAAGATTTTTTTTTCTTCTCATCACTTACATTGTCTCCTGCTTCTAAAGGTTGAATGCAAACAATCAACTACTGTTGATAGCAGCGGTGACTCAAGCTCATTAATAGAAATCCATGAATTGGCAGCGCCAAATTATACATGTGTTTATCAGGGATCTATCAAGGAAGCTATTCGAAGGTGCTCACCTGTTTTCCCGGTGTTTTTCATGGTGGTCTGGTTGGACGACTCAATGTTGAATTTGTCAAGCTCCAGCTCCTGGTATTCATTTGAAACCAGAGCTTGTTCATCAGCAATGTCCACGGGCGATTGGTTCTTTGCAGCACATTCTGGGTAGAGCGTCGACCAGCCCCGTGGTCCATGGCTTCCTATGGAAACACAAATTACAAGAGCTTTTGAAAACTGCTGATATAGTCACCACAATCCGTCTCTGTCTGAGGATGTTGGATGACGCGGCATTTCAAACGACGCGGCAATATCCCTGCTAACAGACAGCTAGGTTTTCAATATGCCCCGAAAACAACCTGCCAGAAGTAGAGCAACGCAATTTTATTCATGCAGCTATATCGTCCTTCAATAAAAAAATATTACATGTACAAGCGGCCCTTCTGTTATTTTCCTACAGGACCACACCTAGTTGAAGCAAACCCAGAATACACAATTGAGCCCGTTTACAGCCCGAGCAAACTAAGAGAAAAGACTCCACTTAAACAATTCAGTGAGTACAGCAAACTAACTTCCTGTGGAATCCCTATCCACTGTCTGCTCTTTTAATCCTCTATCCCCTGCAGTGGCACTTTTACAAAGAAATAATCCAAAACCGACAGGGGTCCCCTTGATCTCTTCTCGGATACAATAGGCCGATGCAACAATAAAAAGCTGAAGGATCAGGGGAACAAGGAAGCATGCACGCAGTGTAACTTTTTCTGGGTTAACACAATATTCATGATCCCATTCCCTACAGATATAGGGCAACTTTGCAGCTTTCTCCTGAAAAAGACATGAGAATCCCTCTCGATCCAGAATGGATTTACTTCTTGCTAAGTTTAAACACCTTACAGCCAGAGACCTTGTCCTTGAGTCTCCCGAAACAACAGCATGATCCAGGATTATTTGGGAATTATCAATTGTTTAACCAACCGGAACAATCCCGCCGATCCCGATGTCAGTTGCTGGCAGGCATAACATGAACAATCTCATTCTTTTCCAATTACTCTGGAAAGAAAAGAATGACAAAAAAAAACACACACACACACAACGTGCACAACAAATATGTATTACTAGGATTAAAGCAGAGGTTTCGGACACTGGTTGTGTGCGTGCCAGAACCAGGCTATAAGACCTTTTGCAGAGCAAGGCAAACATTTATACAAACCAAAGTTATACTGTTTTTTTTTCTTTATTCTATTGTTTTACATATATGTATGCATATTAGAAATCTACTGTAGAAGTGAAAAAAATATCGGTAATCATTCTCTCAAAAACTAACCAATTATCAAATTAATTGATCACCTTTTTTGGTAATCAAGTAATGTTTTGAGGCATATTTCAATTTAACCCTTGTGTACACACTTTGCAAACTATACACAGCGCATTTTTTTATGAACTTTGTAAATGCTCTTAAAAGCGTAATGATTAAAGATATTTATGAATCATGTGTTTCCTAAACCGCTCAAATTGTTCAGTGGCATCAGTTCTATCCATACATATGCAGGTTAAATTTATTAACACCAACAAAAAAAAAGAAACATGGTCTGGTCTGTCTTTGCAGTCAAAGCCATTAACTGGTCTCTACCGCCACCTACTGTCTTGAGGTGAAACACAAGTCAAAGAATTTCCTGTTTGCTGACATAGTTTGACCACCTCTCAGCGGATTGTTGCAAAATTAGCAGGAAAATGAATGTCATAAATGGCATGAAAATGCATCTCAAAAACATTATTTATAATGGTTTTATATGGTCCAAAATGTGGACGATGATTATTTTTGTACACAAAATCTCGCGCGTCCAGTTGCAATCACATAGAAAAATCACAATTGTTGCATTTTAAAATTGTTCATGTTTTAATCATCCGCTGGAAATTTCAGCTCCCTGGTGTTTTCCTCATCGATTCTATTTATGATACAAAAAAAGAAAAAAAAGAATTTGTAACAGAAAAAAGTTGTATTCTGGAATTACAACTTCTCTTTTTTGAATAGAGGTATGAAAATTTACGATTGTTTAATTTTACATTTTATTTTATCTGACTCATCAACCGACAAAACCCTAATCAGATTAAATGATAATTAAAATAATCATTAGTTGCAGCCCTCACCAACAATCATATTTTACTCAACACCCGAGGGGACAAGGGAATCTCTTGGTTGGGCCTGACTTTGGCAACAAAAACAACCAGGAAAGAAATATTCAAGGCCTAGTTTATGAATACATAAACTATTTGGCAAACTGGACACTAATCCGGAGCTATCACATGCGTGCGATGGACAATGAACTTAACTATGAACATGTTCTTCATGAAACACCGACTGAGAGCTAGTGTTTCTGGTGAGTGAGTTGAATATAATACATTTATATGAGAGTATAACATTAGCATGAGGTCATGTGAACACTTATCCGAGGTTAGACATTTGCTTAACTGGTCCTTTTACTCAAAAAGGTTTGGACATTGTCATTGAAATGAGAAGAAACTGTCATGTAAACATGGAAGATTCTAGTCAGGACTCCACAGAAATAAATCATGCCTGCTTTAGTGACAAGGACTACATTTGTTATTCATAGATTTATGGTAAATGATATGACTGCACCAATACACAAGACATAGCTCCCACATCCCATAAAACTGCACAGCTCATTTCAATTTCATACCAAGCAAGAAAAAAAAAAAACTGCTTATCAAACATATTTATACAGAGGATTTTCAGAAAACAGAGTGATTATTTAAATATAGGTTTTCTAAGGGAACAAAAAAAAAAAAAAACTTTACTGGCTACTAAGATGTGGTAGCAGAAAAGTGTATTTTTAACAAGTTGAGATAAAACAGCTTTTTTTTTTTATTTAAAAAAATAAAAATGTCAATATCAAGCAGACATAAACATAACATATCGATTGTTTGGTATAAGTAAAAATATAGTTTTCATATTTTGGACTTGTTTATAGGCCAAGGACTGGTGCATATTGGCTCTAGATGTAGAATATTGAACCTAGACATCACAGTTATGTGGCCCCAGAATTTATTGTTTACAGACACGGCTAAAGGGATAGTCCACCAATTTTAAGCAGTAAAGATGTTTTTTTTTTTCATCTATAATTAATTTGATGACTTTTCATGGACAATATCTATCTTTAAAAAGACATTTTTTCACTTGTTGACTGAAAATGAATGACGTCACCTGTGTCCAGGTAGCAGGGACGAGATTTTATACTATGACATTGAGCGAGATTAAAATGAGATTAAAACACCAAACGATATCTTGTCAATGCACTGTATGAGATTTTTTTTTTTTTTTAATTAGTTGGGCCAGAAGTGCAATAGAGTAAAAAGTGATAATGCTCTGCTAACTGATGCTCTGCATGCCAGTAAAGTACACTGCCAATATGATGAGAGGTCAACTTTACAATAAAACATAAAATGGCGTACTGAACAATATAGGGACAGAAAATGCATTGATTAAATGGGATGCATTTTTTTTAAGTTATTCGCGCCATCACGCTGCGGCACATTAGCTGATTTAACTCATCTTTCTACTGTCGTGCCATCAAAAAAAGAGGAATGTTGTTCTGAAGTCACATTCAATTACTTGTTAAGGGTGTGAAAAAATGACTTAAGATGACAACGTAGCCTGGCGCCAGATTACTTTTCAAAGGCAGTTAAATAGATGTAAATGACCTTACACTTTGATGCTGAGAGCGTGACACGATTGCCATTCCTACTGATCATTATTTCACAAAACAGGCTCATTGAAATGTACTGTTTCAGCCGGTTCTGACCTCACTTCAAGCACATTTACTACAATTTATGGGGTGATGTTTGTGTAAAATCTCATTCTTGTTTCTAGAGAAGACATTAGTGCGCTAGAGAGGAACATAGTGTGTTGAAAGAGTTAAGGTAATTAAAAAAAAAAAATACCGTATCTTCCGCATTATAACGTGAACCTAAAAGCCTTAATTTTTTTAAAAAGCGGATTGTGCGCCTTATAATCAGGTGCGCCTTATATTTGGATCAATATTGAGATTGAGATTCGTAGACGGGGAATGAAGTGAAGTTTTAAAATACGTCATTAATTGAGGGTGCGCCTTATAATCCGGTGCGCCTTATAGTGCGGAAAATACGGTAGTTAAAAAATACAATTCAAATACAACATTCAATTTGTATTTGTACTTTAGAGCTTTTTTTTTATAGTCTGCTCAATTAAAAATAGAACATTTTGAATATTGGATATTATTATTTTATGGAACACATTCATCTTGTTCTTGTGGACGTAATCTCGAGAGACATCTACTCCTGTAGGATTTGTGTCCAATCCCATCCCTAATAACAGTCAATCCTGGATCACGTTTTGGTCATGTGATGTTTACAAGATGAGCTATGATTGGTCATTACCTTAGCATTAAGCACAAGTTATGTCATTTTTATTCAGAACCAACTGGAGAAATGTGTTTTTAATTTTTTAAATTGTGTATTAACAATTATTTAGTCATTAAATACAAAATAACAACATGTTAGTGTTAAAAATGTACAAATAAGTGGACGACCCCTTTAACGTTTAGGAACTTTTGAGTTGTGTCACTCTTCCATCTGATAGGTGTTTCATGAACACACGACAAAGGCAAATCAAAAGTCACAATTCTCTTTGGCTGTGTGAAGTCTAATGCCTCCAGTCGCTTTGAACATGCACCATTTTCTCAACCAACAAAGTGTTCTATGTGGGCTGCAAGAACAAAAGGACTATTCTATTGCTTGTCTGTTTTTCTCCATTCAACAGTGCTAAGAAAAAAAAGAATTAAGATGCACAAGCGATAAAGGACTGACTCAGACTTTTGTGAACAGATAGGTGAAGCTAAAGAAATATACATGAGGTAAAAAATGACAAACAAATGGTCTTATACAAAGATATATATATATATATATATATATATATATATATATATATATATATATATATATATATATATATATATATATTAGGCGCACCTAAAAGCCTTTTTTTTAAAAAAAAAAAAAAAGCTGATGGTGCGCCTTATAATCAGGTGCGCCTTATAATCAGGTGCGCCTTATATATGGATCAATATTGAGATTGGGATTCGTAGGGATTTGTAGATGGGGAATTAACTGATAAAGTAAGCAGTAAGCTTTACCTGTTTCTTTTCTGTGTTAACATTTGAAGGTTGGTCATATTGAGAGTTTAGAGTTATTATTTGAGTTATTATTGTTATTACTTGTATTGAGTATTGCTCTATAGTGATTGAAAAAGTTTTAAAATGTGTCATTAATTGAAGATGCGCCTTATAATCCGGTGCGCCTTATAGTGCGCAAAGTACGGTGTGTGTGTGTGTGTGTGTATATATATATATATATATATATATATATATATATATATATATATATATATATATATATATATATATATATATATATTCCAGCCATCTCTGTCCCACAAATTGTAACAAAAGAGAACGGTAGTCATTTAGCTAATTTGCTATCCAAACACACATTAGATACCAATGACTGCTAGTAAGATAATTCTGCTTTCACAATGCGAAAGGGAGGAGCAGCAAAACAATCAGATAATAGAGGGCTGCACTGCACTCAATTCATTTATCTCTCTGCAATCCATCAGCACAGCTACAATAAACCTTGTGGCCACAACACTCTGAAGCTACGGTGAGAAATTTTTACATAATCTAATTTAACATACTGATTTTTCCCTAACACCTTATCTTGGCCAGCATCCTAATGCATCAACATGGAGATCAGATGACATGTGGTCTGATTCAACACTTGTATGAACACATAATGTTGATTAAATATGTTAACGCCCACTATCATCATGCTATTTACCCAGATGCTCACAGGTAACCCTTTACGGCATTATATTTTTTTCAAAGCGGATTTAAAAAGCAGATTAACGGTTCAAATCCAAAAGTAGGATGTGTTTATCTGTGAGCCTTCAGAGAGCAAACTAATCTGCATTGTCTGCGTCGCGCCAACTCAAAGCCATTGAACATGTAATACGTCCAGATAACTACAGTGAATGAAAAACACAAAATAATACCTTGAAACAAATAATGCCTTTATGCACTACTCCATCTATTTAAAAATCCATCCATTTTATATGTATTATGAATAATGTATTATCCATCCATTTACTATCGCTCATATAGGGTCGGGTAGCGGGGCAGCAGCTTTAGCAGGGAAGCCCAGAGATCCCTCTACCCAGCCACTTCGTCAATCTCCTCTAGGTGGGGATCCCAGGTGTTTTCCAGGACTTGTACGGAACACTTTACCAGGGAGGTCTTTGGGATACTTACTTACCGGATGCACTCATATAAATTGAAATGATATGTGCTCACTTTTAATTGTAATTTGTTTCAATGGTGAAATAAAGTGCACTGTTACTAGGGATGCATATAATTGCATATAATATGATAATTGCATATATACATCCAGGAGACTCTTCAAACTCCACTATGCAGCTGAAATGAGTCCTCGACTGTTTTGAGTATTCTGATTAAAAAAAAATGCTAGAGGCAGTTTTTCTTATCCTGCATACCTACTTATTAATGTGCAAATGATAAACCAATGGCAAGAATATTTGTTGATACTCTGCATGTCACTTGAAAGGCTTGACTAGTGTTTACTAGTCCTCTATTTTTGTCTATCAGGTGTCCCAAACGTAGTAGCATCAGATAGCCCGCGAGGATCAAATGAGTAACCTGCAAATAGTCCACAAGTGATAGAACAGCGTAATTTTCTCTGAATATTACAAACAATAATACATTTATTACATGTACATAACATTTTTCGCTTGGTTTACCTATTTACTGCAGCTGTACCATAATTATTGCGAGAAATCATTAACATGATCGATTTTTTGGGGAGAAAGAGTGTATCACTGTATTAAATTATCTGCTCAACTAGTGTATACGAGAGAGAAAACAAAAATCTTCTAGTTATTAGAAAAAAAAAATGTGGCATGGCTCAGTTGGTAGAGTAGCTGTTCTCCAGCCCGGAGGACTTTGGAGGTTTCGATCCTGAGCCTGTGACCATGTTGAAGTGTACTTAAGGAAGATGCTGAACCGCCAGTTGCTCCTGATGCTGCGTCATCAGTAGGTGAATGAGAAGGCAGTGTTTAAGCACTTTAAAGTATCTCAAAGGGAGAAAAAGTGCTAATAAGCACATTTATCTTTTACAGTAAACGCACGTATCGAAAGTTGTGTTTTCAAGTTTTTTTGGTCGTCAAATTGGATGCCCTGCAGCTTGTTATGCATGCCTAACAAATCAACACTTCAACTTGTCCTCTCTATCTGTGTTTACATTATCTTGTTCAGTGTAGTAAATCTTTTGCTGTCAACATTGGCTTGAGTTGATGGAGTTCTGTAGATAGGGCCACATTTTTCTCCTTGACATGACACAACATTGTTGAACAAGACGCCTGCTGTCAGGTACAAAACGCTGACCTGACAACAGATGGTGGACGCACAGTTTGCAACAATGAGGGGTGTCAAATGTCCATGTTGGACAAACAATGATGACAACCGCATTTGTCTTCACTCACTCAATGACTTATGGGATGTTGTAATTTTAGAATACAACGGACTGCGACGGAAATTGATGTTTGTTATATTTAGAAGAAAACAAATATTGTATTGTTACCACGATATTTTAAAGTACGACAACCTGAATACAGTTTGAAAGCTTTGGTATCATTTCGTGATCCAGAGAGAATGCTTGGAACTATTTTCTCGGTAAACATCTCTAGTTATGCGAGAAACAAACATGGGTCAATACATGACCACCTGCTTCGCATAGCACCAGCTCCAACTATTTACAGAATACTTATTTATCAAGGTCTACATAAAATATGTTGAACTGAATTTCTTGTGTACATTTTCTGGCTGCCGCGGACAAATTAGAAAAAACAACCACTAAGTCATATGGTTTGTTGTCATGCATTTTGGTTTGCTTGGCGCGTCTACCATATAAAGACATTTGAGCTCTAAAGATGGGAGACACAAACCAGCAGCAGAAATAATGAATAACAAAGACTCTGAAATATAAATGACACGAATGTACATCGGCACAGCATCCAATTTATTTTACTGTAAGACCAAGTGCAGAGTGCGGTCCCACATCACTATTATAAATAGACTATTTTCCATGCAATGCCATTTTGTCATGTGTCTTAATAAATAGGAAAATAATGTCTTCACATTAGGGGTGTGCCAAAAAAATCAATTTTCATCAGAATCACGACATCATTTACTACGATTTAAATCGATACAAAATGCCCGTTTGAGATCAAGCTTGCGCTGCTTAAAAGCAGTTTAGGTGCTTATCACACGGCTGAGAATTTAAATGTCAGAAATATTGAAACCACAGGTGTCGAACTCCAGTCCTCGAGGGCCGCTATCCTGCATGTTTTTCAACCTTCTCTCTCCAACACACCCGATTCAAATGACCAGGATGATTTTCAAGCTTCTGCGGCGCTTGATAATAATCTAATCATTTGAATCCGGTGTTTTGGAAAACATGCAGGATTTAAATTTTAAACTCTCGGACGTGATTAAACTCAGTTTCAGTTCATTTGTTCTAGCTGACTCTTCTTTTGAAGCCATGCTTTTATTTTGCTGCAAGTCGTGTAAACAGGAAGTGTGGTGAACAGTTGGGGAAGAATGAAAAGAACGTGCTTCGAATTCGAGCACAGCGAGACGCATGTTAAACTCGCATGGGGCAACACCTGTATGTATGATGTTATTTGTTAAATTGTGAAGGTGATATTTGTTTGGGTGATCTTTACTCAAAGGTTTGACCGGTGCACATAAAACTGGTTCTCAATGAAGGTAATGATACCCACTTCAACAGTCAAAACAAACAAATACCTGCCCACAGAGTTGACATGAGACCATTGACCCCCCCGAAAAAAAAAGGCTTAAGATGTGCCTTGGCTTTGAATTCCAGCTGGCAAACGTGGTTGAAGATCACTATTGCGGTCTTAGACTGCATTGAACAAGAATCATAGTGAGGAAAATCACTCTGGCAAAATGGGGGCAGCCAATTTTGATGAGTGACTGTAACCAAGTCTAAATAGGGTCATGCTGCCAAAACGACACACCGTCATAGAAATCAAAGCAGAGTTAAAATCGTGACAACGTCACTGCGCCCGCCGTCTTTTGAGACATAACTGGCAGGGCTGCATAAGTGACCTACAACGGCTAACATGCCTGTGAGCCCTCAACCATTACATAGATGTGAAAGTATCAATTTCAACAATATGTAAGTCGAGTGTGTTTTAATATTCCTATAGAACTTCCAAAAGAGCTCCTTAGCAAATTATTTTTACCAGGCTGCCGAGAATGACATAACACTCCCAGTGGGTGTCAGTGGGCTTCAAAGGCAAGTGATATCATTCTGAGGTACAGTAATCTATGAAGCTTTTAGAGCAACAAAACGGTTACTTCCGTGCTTTCGCTTATATTTTTAAACAGCGTAGCACATGCATTTCGAAAAGAATATTCATGGACATGGATGTACAACACATCAAGTGTGGCCTAAAAAAAGTAAGCGGCTACGTCAGTGTATAGCATGTCAGCAATAACGTTGGTACTGACTAACCACTGGAGACCCAATGGAATTAGAAAGTCAAAGCAAGAACACTCTCACGTTTTAAATAGCCCACTTAATTGTCAACTAGCCAAATCAGAAAATGGTTTTAACTCTATTCCCTGCTTAACATGTTTACATAAAAGCATCCTAGAATAAAGGCACTTCAATGTGGATTCTATTTTAAAAATGGGGAGTTTATTTTGTATTAGAGACAAATTTGATGCGGCCGAGAAGTTTCTTTGAGAAGTCAAAATGAATCAAGCACAACAATCAGCAAAAAAAAAATGTTTTGGTCTTGTTAATGCCTTCTGAAAATTTTGGACTATAAGCCACTACTTTTTTTCTCCCGCTTTGAGTCCTGCTGTTTATGGTCAAATGTGGATTGTGTGCAGTTTTTTTTTTTAAACAAGCCACCAGGAGGCAATCTACTGGTAAACCAAGGCAGACAAAAGAAGACACTATTAAATATGCTTAAAACTGCTATATTAGTTGCCACCAGGGGGCACTCTCCAGTAGTAAATACAAGTGGTCCTTATTGTTGTGTTGGTGCAGTATTCTAACAATTCAAGTGTCGGTTGTTGAAAAAAGGTTGGTGGTGGTCTGATTTGGAAACGTGCAGGTGTGTTAAATATGTGTTGAAGGTGTGATGTTTGAAGTTAGAAAAACAAAAATAGAAAAAACTTCCATCTGCCATATTTCTCAGTGAATATATGCTGTTACAACCTGTGGCTTATAGTCCGGTGTGGCCTATATGTGACAAAAAAAGATTTTCAGTTATTTTTTGTTGGTGTTGGTTTTATAATCTGCTGCAGCTCATATCCTGTATAACATGGTATAATTTTCAATCAACATTTAAGGGATGGGGGCAGTATACTTGAAAATGTATGGATAAGAACAATCACAATTTAGCCTTATACTACATTTTATACTACAGAAAATAATTAAGTCAGTGATGTTCACTTTGTCCAACTCTTATTTGGATATGACATGATTTTGTCAGTGCACAATTTCCTAAAGATGAAACTACATTAAAGTTTTGCTACTCGCTGTACTTGTGGTCCAAATGACAGTCCTACAAAGAGAGTAAAATGATGAAATAGAGGGCTTTGAAGGTGAACATGAAAACACTAAAATAAAACATCTTTCAAAAAAACAAAAGAGATAAGAGACCTGTTTTAAAAAACATCTTTATCTTTGGTCTCCTGCATACGAGTTGAGCCTGGCAACACATGCATTTGATCTTCAAATATTCCCAGACAACATTAAAGCAGCAAGAAGACGGCATCCAAAGCGAAGCATGCTTTAATTTCCTGAGGAAAAGAACGAAAACTATGACCAACACAGAGGACCGAACCAGAAAGAAACTGAAATGTTATAATCAAATTCAGTTCAACTATAACAGTTACATAAGCATCTCTTTGAGGCGTTACTTAACCCTGACTTATTCCATTACACAATTTAACACTATGACCTAATAGCATTTGCTCGGCCTTTCAAGATCCGGCCGCCACTTCCAGCTAATGTCTCCAGGAGAGGGTGGAGCAAAAGATAAACAATCCATTCGTCTAATGCAGTGGGTTCTCAGCATATTTTTCATGAAGTGTCCCGTGTGAAATATGTTTCAAGCCAAGTACAACCGAAGCAGTGCAAAATATTTGGGGAGTAAAAACAAAACAAAATACTTCTAACAGTGCTGTCCGTCTGTGTCGAATTCATTAAACTTTGAAACAACATTTCAAGTGCGATCTGCAGGCGCATTTTCTTCAGCAACTCTAGAAGATAGATTGTGCAACATCGTCATTATTTTTTGTAATTAACAATTATTATTATCATGATCAATTTATGTCTATTTTGTGTCAATGTCTGTGCTGTGTTTCACGAACATAAATGCATATGCACACAATCGTGCTCAGCACATTCCTTTTACAGACCTTAAGTCAAAAATAACGTTTAGTTATAGAGTAAACATATGTTTATTTTGCTCTTTAAACACAATTTGAATGAATAAATCACTTGCACAGTTGAGCAAAGCATTCTGGGATGCCTTTCCATTCAACTAAGCAATGCACACATTGCAATCTCACTCTGATTGGCTCTAAGCCAGAAAATGCAAGATACTGTAGCTGTTTTGACTTTTACTTGTAATATATGCGCAGATGGCATGCGGTCAAATTTGAATTTTGTTTCAAGTAACTGTCAATTAAATTGTTTTTTCAAGAGGTTAAAATGGATCCCTCCCTTGTGGAAATGACTGCTTATCACAGTCTAGTGCCAGGACAACTCATTAAGTCATTGTACAGTAGTGCATGCAGGCTTAACATTGTGGTGTGGTTTTAGTGAGTTTTGTCATAAATTTACAGACATTATTAAGATGATTGAGTGATTGAAAGGAAGAGTTATTCGATTGATGAGAACGCCACCTACTGTACGTCATGTGTTCCAAACAGGGCCTGCATATTTTCTTTTTGGTTTGTTGTCATCTTTATTAATTTTCATCTTGAATTGTAAACTATAGATTGGGGTTTGGTATCACTGGTGAAGAAACTGTTAATGTCTACAGTCAATTGATTAACTTAGTCAAACCAACTTGAATGTTAAAATTATTTTTCTTGTTTCATAAGGTCACTGAAATGTATTTTTCTTTTCTCTAAAGTACATTTTTAAATCACCAAATCACTTAGCAAAAACTAACATGAAAATGTACTTCAAAGTCAACCTGATGGAATGGAAAACAGATTTGATGTGCTACATTTGTTTGATTTATGAACCGTCTACTAGAAAATTCGGTCACAAATGTCAATGCACAACAATTTAAAATTTAACAAAAAACAGCCACAAAGGTTTAACAAAGGAATGCAATTTAGTAATGCGTTGCTTTATGCTCCACTAAATTTGCCTTTAATTTGAAAAAAAAAGGAACCGTTTCTGTCATGACATTAAAAAAACCTTTATTTAGATTATCTGCAGAAACACTGCAGATATTCCTCTATTTGAGAAACACTGGTTTTGGTCTCACTTCCTCACTCCAAGTAAAAAAAAAAAAAAAGGCCAATTGTTTTTTGAAGCTTCTGAATGCTTTAATGCACAATAGACTGGCAAGGGAAGTGTTTAATCATTGTTCAATAATTCGATTGAGTCGCTTTTAAATCAAGACATTTAATTATGTAGAGTTTCTACAAACGTTTTGGAATTCATATGTGAATGATGTTCAAAATCGCCTTGAATAAGCCTGCTATTCATCTCACAAAAATCTAAATATTCTTGCCATCTGAGCGAAGGTTAAACCGGATGCAACCATTGATTTCAAGTTGCATTGCCGCGTCCTGAAAAGTAGGCATCTGATAAGAATGGCGCCAAGGCTGTCTCCGAGTGCGAGCTCAATCTTTAATCAGGGGTCATTGTGTTCCAAACAGCAGGCCCGACACATAAAAGCAAGCAGAGGAAGCGCTAAATCATACAGGCCTCAGAGTCTAATTGGCCTGCAGAATGAGCCCTAGCCAAAATATTGTTTTCCCTCTGCGCTATCTGCTTCCATCTCGTGGACTTCCATAGAAACTGTGGCTTCCTGTTCATGGGTGTTGCCCGCTGCGTAAGTACAACATCCCTTGGTCTGTAAAAATAATCTCCAGGACCTTGGGTGAAGAAAGGAGAGGGACAGAAATACACGCCGTCCCACAAGGAAGTGCTTCCCCACAACTGAAAAATGTTAACAGTTTCCCCTTGGAACATGGCAGCGGGCCAACGTGTCAAAACCAAATCTTAACTCCACTGCTTAGCACGAGTGCATAACCTTGTCAAGTGAACTTCAAGAGGAAAGTTTCTACTCCAAAGTTGAGCGTCAGTGAGATGAAACGGGACAGTTCGTTGTTATTTAAATATCGTAACACTCAGGCGGAATAATGCAATACCCTCGGGAGCCCTTAGACTTTTTCTGAACTTTGTCTTTCTTTAACCATTTGGGTGTTACACAAGCAACTCGGATGCGCATGCTTTGTGAGCCATCACCAGCGACATGTCCTGGTTTGTTCTGCTCCACAGCACAGCTGCTGTTATGCCGCTGACGCGTAGTGCAGGTGATCAGAGAGGAAGCGGACAGCTCGCTCTGTCAGAAGCAACGGCGATAAACTGTACTCCGGCTCACAAGAAGTTATACAAAACTTGGCATCATCTTGAATGATCAATAACTAGAATTCCTCTGTATGCTGGAATTGAATGAAGTTTTCGCCTTTGAATTCTTACAGAAAAAAACAACTAATTTATTGCATTTCAGATTCCTCAGCCCACATATGTAGCATTTTTTTTTCATAAATATTCCAATATCCCATTGTTCTTTTCAGTACTTGAAGCAGAATTAATAAAACACAAACATGGCCTTTGTTGACACAGGTGATTTGGAAGTAGCTTCTTCCGTTATAAGTCCACAATGGATTCCGATCATTGTTGAGAATGCCAGGCAATTTCAAGTTTGTGATGGTAATTGCGGTGTTACGCAGACAAATGCGCTCATTATTTTTGTGCATCCACTGTGCCTAAAGATGGGCCCCACAAATCCAGCTAAACATCTCCAAAAGCACACAGTTAAATCAAGATTCAATTATATAATCACATTATCAAGTGTAGCAGAGTAAAACTGACCTGTAATTGCACTGGGCCAAAACTAAGATGCATGAATATTGTATGCTTCGTGGGAGAACAACACCGAAAAGTCAACACGGCATTTATCTTTTCGGTTATGTAATTCACATGAATTATCAAAATGACAATGATGAGTATATGTGGAGTTTGCATACATTAGCAGACGGTTTATCGAATCTTTTTCAAAATCGAATTTTCAAATCGACTAACGGGCACCCCACCTGTTATCCGCCCCAAAAATGATTACAATTACAAAAAAAAAAAAAAAAGTTGGATGGGAGTTCAAATGACCGGGTATAACAACTCATTATTAGGTTGTTGTTATGAGCGTACATAACCACACATTATGTGTTATTTTCTATCAGCTAGCGATCGTGAATAACATTAGCGCTAGATTAGATAGACAAACACTAACTACACACATACAGTGCATATAATTCTATACACATTAAACATGTGACAGCATCTTTAAAGTGACTTACAGACAACGCTTGAACAATATTCCATCATTAAACTTGCAAGTGTGGCGTCTGTTAGCTACTATGAAATTAATAACTTCCTATGCTTTTATGTCTTCTTCTTCTGCTTCTTGAAGATCAGAATGAGGACCTGTTATGTCTGCATGTTAGATTCATTCAAGACTCTATAGGTGTCAATGGTTATTTCACTGCAAATGTCAGAGTTTCTAACACAGCTGTGGCTAAATAATGTAGTTTACCACCATTGGTGTCTGAGTGCATTTGGTTAATGAGTTGTCGGTGTAAATAGTTTGAGTACCTGATGTATGTAGCGCAAAGACCATTTACCATCCTATTTTCCAATATTATCGAAAAATCAGCCTTGGGCCTGGATGTGAAAATTTGTCTTGAAGATTTTTCTTTTTTTTTTTTTTTTTTTTAAGTTTGAAAAATCCTTCATAAAATGTAAGAACTCCGAGACATTTCAAAAGAAGAAACTTGCCTGATAAGTAATTCAGACCCTCAGGCAAGGTTACTTTTTTTTTTATAACCTATTTTCCTGCTTTCATGGAAATATAATTTCAAACTCATGACTTTATTTTCACAGTGGCTTAAAGCACATATCAGCCTAATTTCATTATTACTTTAACTCGCACAAAGAACAGTGTAATCAAACAATAAAATGCATTCACTAAAAGAGGACCCATTGTCCAATGAGTGAATGTAACATCTATGTTTTTAGCTAACCATTTTCAAAAAATAAAAGCTTCATAACCACTGTGTGTCTGAGATTGGATGAGAGATTCAAATACCAGAAACTATATGCCTACAATGCATTAGAAGTCCAAGTTTAATAGAATATTTCTTGGCGATGACTGTTCACAAACGTCCGACAAGGAAGTCATTTCAAGTAATTGATTTGTATGATCTTATCTGATCAAAATTAGAGTCATCTTAGACTTACCCTCACAATTTGCTCAGTCTCAAACATATTCTCATCCATAAAAGTGCAGATGCGTCATCCACACATAACTGGGTGGAGAGGTAATGTTTATCCCTGGAAGTACTGCGGATTTAATAGCGGGAAATGTACAGTAAAAAGTGGCTCTCTGTGCATTAGTCTTTTCATGGCATCATCATTTTTCTCATACGGCTGATCACTAGAACTGGAGAGCAGTGGTGGATGGATACCTGCAGGGGGGCCCTCATTTCCAAAACGGAGGGAATTCACTGTATCCTAGAGACCAGCAGGAGAGGTATAGAAACAGACTTTCTGCTGTCATCTGGGGGACAGAGGTTGTCACAAGGTTATCTCTTATGGTGCTCTCACAGAAGAAGGTCACCACTAAGCAGACCATTAGCGACAGTCAGCACGACTGAAAAATGTACTCTCCTTCCATTATCATTATGTGGAATTTTATTTTATCGGCTTGAACGTGATAGTTTGCAAAAACTGATATTTTCGAGCAAACTAAAAAAAAAGCAGAGCAAAAACGCTCCTACCTAAAACCGAATATACCTTGGAGTTTCGAACAAATGGTTGATTTATTCCAGATAAGCTTTCAACTCTGGCGACATTGGCCTATAGGCACATTAGGATAAAGGGGTACATAGGAAAACAACCCTCTTAAACAGAGGTCGGCAACCTGCAGCTTTAGCGTCACTCAAGTGGATTCTTGGAGTTTTTTCTAATTTGTATGAAAATGGAAAAAGATGAGAAGAAGGAGGTATATTTTCTCTTATAATACACTTAACAATCATGCCACAAACATTCTTAGCATTTTCCAATGCTGTAAAAATGTGTAGAGTGAATACAGTATTAAGTTTAAAAAAAAAAAAATCTGTCAACAGAGATTTGTGTGAACCAGAGATTCAACAGTGCTTGGACCAAATCATTTGTTTTCATTGCCAACGCGGAGGAATGCTTGCCTGAATTTTTGCTTTGTAATGAGATGTTGTCAAGTGATGGCCAAAAACGGAAGTGACATTTCTCGGGTAAGAACACAGTCCTGTCATAAGCACATATTTTGTAAGAAATTGGCTGTTAATCCAAAATAATTTCAGATGTTTGTCAGTATGTATTCAGAATGACACGGTGGTATTATTACGTTTTGTTGCTCAGGTCTGAGAATGCCATTCAATTTTGCTGCTATTTTTTCGAATCCTAAAAAATAAAATTGACAACAGAATCTGTTTTCTATAATGCATTTCTAATATTTCATCAATGCAACGTCGCATGACATTAATATTGTAAGGTAAGTTAAACTTAAACCACCATTGTAGAGGAGTGTAATTATGAGGTGTGTGTGATGCTGAAAATAAACATCATGAAGTAATCATGAAGGCTCATTATTGTAGCCTACTAAGTCATTTTGATTGTAGCCCAATATTTCTAATATAGCTATAATATAGCTCCAGACAAAGTATTGTTATTATTTTTTTTTGGTTCATTATGTCTTTTGCAACATTTTGATTTCTTTGCCAGGTCTGATATACGCGTGAAGTTTTATGCATATTTTCTCCGGTTTAGACCCCCAAAAACAGAATAATTTTTGTTGCAAACAGCGTATTGCCGCAGCAATAGATATGATGAAATGAAAAGCATTCAATAAGTTTTCATTCACAACATCTTCTGATGAAGCACCAAAGTTTGAAAACAATTACTAATATTCACTAGGAGGAATTTGCTCAACTGAATTCTGTAAAAACGATAAAATGGTGGCAAATTCCAATTTAAAATCTAAATAGCGGACTTGCTGTTACGATTAGCATATTGCTCCAAAAATGTTTTTGTTGGTTTTGGCAAGTTACATGTGCCACACAATACAACCAACAATACTTTGTTTAAAAAAAAAAATAAAAAAAAATAGTGGGCACTCCTGAAGCATTTGTTGAAAATGGCAGGAAAAAAAAAAAAAACGTTTGTCGTCTTGATTTTTATGCAAGGCAAATCAGTTTTTGGGCAAGGGATGGGCGAGTACTAAAACCAAATATACCTGGCCTTATTTTAAGAAATCAGCACTGGCGATGGCAGCCGACATGAGTATCAATTTTACAACCACATACACATTACAAATTAGAAGAATCGAAAACTGCATACATTTCATGAAGTGTTAAGGAAAACGCAATTAGAATAGGTAGGTCGTTACTTAAAAAAAAAAGCTTTCACTTAACCTAAACATCTTTGGAAGAAACAAAGTTTGAAGACAAGATAGATTTGCAGCAGCCACTGCAAGAAAAAAAAAAGCTGAATACATAACCTCACATGAGTTACCGTGTACTGTGAAGAAGCAAGGTATGTAGGTGTCAAGCGTATTGTTCTCCTAGTCCTAGGAAATTCGTTCATAAACAGAAGTCACTGGCTAGCGAAGAGGACTGTCTGAATGGTGCTCGTACACTGGCGAAGGTTTTTTATTCCTGAATTAAATGGAAACCTCGTGGTAGTGAATTCAATGAGAGCGTAAAACTCCATATGAAGTGTGTATTGAGGCTGAATTCTTTTCTACGTGCTCTAATGCACCATGCTTTGAGTTTATCTGGCGTACGTGTATCGAGTCTCACTATATTGACTATCTACCAGTCAATGTCATAGTCTGACATTTTAGTGTTATTTCTCACTAATAGTCGCATATATGACATATGTTTATCAGTGGGTGCCCATAACCCCAATTCAGCTAGAGCCACAGGATAACACACACCACTATAACCTCTAGATGTGCATTGAGCAGAGCGCTGCAAGCAGCCATTTTAAATCAAGACTTAATGCAATTGGTGCCGTGCTGTCTTCACTACCCCCATAGCGTCCACATCCAATGCTCAGAATTGAGATGCAGCCAGCATTAAGAAAGATAAATGAGGAGGAAACGTAACGAGGGAGGGAGGAGGGAGCTCACACAGAGAAAATGTATTCAAAAGAGAAGTTAATGTCGGTCTGTTAAATTCATATTATAATTAAAGTTGCTGTAGGCCAGTCTCAACGATGCAGGCATAAAATTCCAAATAAAACTTCCATGAAAAACAGAATTGTAAACTCCTCCACTGACTCCCTCGGTCACACGTCTGCACCGCCTACATACAGACGCATGCATATCCTCTACGTAAGTGAACCAAATTAAATGATTATATGCGCTTGGTGATGTTAACAAGGCAGCAAACTTAGTGAAATGGTGGAGGTGTAGAAAGAAAAGAATCATATAGACTTTATGAAGACATCCAAAAGAATGTCTCTATTGATATTCCCAACAATTTAGGCCCTATTAGCACGCAGCCCTGTTAAAATTGTATTTTTTTGTGGTATACAAAAATTAAGACCAAGAGAAATTGTAATACTTTTTGCCCCATTAGTGTGCTCCATAAGCTGTAAAACATAGAGAACTACAGCATTAGTGACAGCATTGTTCAATAGGTAGGAACAAAATAATTTCCAAGGCATTGAATACACTATTATTACACACTATCATTATCAAGTACAAAAAAATATGACTCAACAGTCACATTACCAAGAACTAGACGTCCCCCAGAAGTTGATGTGGAGATTATATTATATATTGGTCGAAGGAACTGCCAGAGGAACACTGAGTGAGATGCTCAAGTTGCTGTTTGGTACAGCAATATGATCTTCTTGAAACCTTTCTGACAATGGCTATGGATTTTATTAATGACATTTTCGGAGGTATCAGGCATAAGGCGGGGTAAGTTGTTTTGTAAAGCAGGCACCGACGATATTTTGATCATCGCAACATTTATCAGAATGTATATTACAATGACACTTTTTCTGTCTCTCACCGATTACAGAAAATCAACACCTTAAGTCTAAAACCATGAAAGTTAATCAGTATTATCCTCCTAATCAGCAACAATATCGCCCACGCCAAACTACAGTGCCTTAAGCTCGGTCTCCCCCCTCAGAAGCCATTACTTCTCCGTGTTGTAGTTTTTCTGCAAGCTAAGCAGCGACAACAATGGCCAACACCAATGTTTACGTAGCAAGTGTCCAAATAATTTAGACTCCAGACAGGAATCAATAGTTAGCCGTGTAATTCACTAAACTCCAGATAGTAGCACAGGATAAACGGCCTAACAAGCAGGGAATGTGTATGAACTGGAAGTGATGTAGTGCCGTATACATTCATTTGCTTGGACTTGCAACTCTTGAGGCTTTCCAGTTCTCCTCTTTTTTATGTCAACTTGGCGTCATCCATCAACCGCCGCTTGAGAAGTCAAGCAAAGCCCCACCCGGCGTCCACCTTGCCGCTATCTAAGCCCTGCCTCCCGCAGTGGAGTCCATACCTCTCGGCGGACGTGTGCTCGTTGCGGACTAAATTATTATGATCAGGAGTTTGAAAATTTGCTGAGCCGCTCGCCAGCTCTTTCCAGCTCATCACCATAACCGCATTACAGAGCAAACTAGTGCAGCGGCAATCTAACACTTCCTTTATATTGCAATCCCAGCAGGCAAAGCTTGTCCACATCTATTAAGATGAACCCGAGCCACCAACGAGGCCTAATATCCGTCCTCAAGGCGCGACGGCGCCATGTGATACCTGAAATTAAATTACGTTTACATAGCAAACCTGCGCGCCCAACGCATCAATCCCGTCTAAATGGGAAAAGCAAAAGTCGTCAGAGTGCGCTTTGGGCGCTGGCTTCCTGTATCCTTGAGGCACGAGGGCATGCCAATGTGACAATACAAGCAATCAACTTCAATAAAAACTCACTGATACACTCTCGGCTCAAGGCTCAGTAACCCCTAATTTATTTCCATCCTTAATATATTTACCTCATCGAGAGAAAGGAAACAGATTGCCAGAGGCAGTGGGAAGTAAGATGATTTGGAACTCAATTCTCTTCATTGCTTGCTGCCAGCATGATACATCATGGAGAATTAAGATGCCCCCCCTCCCGCACTAACACCCAACGCCGAACTTGGGTAGCCATATTGGCACATCTGTCAAGGCCCCATCTCCGACAGAGACAAATGGATCCATTCTGGCACACGTAGGCTGAGCCAAACGGGTAGCAATAACCTCGATGAATAATGAGTCAACACGGACCCCCGCTAAATTCATTTTTAACAATTAGTGCTGCAGCATCTCTCATTTTTCTTTGGGAATACGGGCAGATACAATTAGATGTTGGAGAAAAATGCACGTCAGCAAATGTAGAGGAAATACAGCAGCTATTGTGTGGGAGCATTTCATCAACAGGTCTAGGCAAACTACAAAATAATATACGTTTTACATTTGCTACTTTGAAGGAAATATCGGGAGCTGGTGGACAGAGATAAGCAGTATATTGCAGTTTCTGGGTCAAGTTCAAATAAACCGCCGAGTGCTCGATTAAGGGGCTTTGGCTTTGCCTCCACAAACTGCTGCTGGCAATTAAAACCTCTACTTGCTCATAAAAAAATATGCCTCACATTTGTTTCTTCCATTCTTGATAATTGTGGTGGTTTATTGTTTCTTTATGGCATATTTTTATGTTTATTAATATTTAAGTGAAGCGCCATCATCTAATGTGCTAATTTCAGTTCAATCAACATGCTCTTGGAAAATATGATTGAAAAGATGTACCGCCAGGATGGTGGTCAAAGAAGTCGTGCCTGATGTAAGAAACCTGAGATTAGTGACCATCTAAAGCATAGGTTTCAAGCTCCAGTCCTCCAAACCTGCGTGTTTTTGACGCTGCTCTCTTAAAGGGACAGTGTGTAAGATCCGGACCGTTTTTCATTACAGACCGCAGGAGGTGCTGCAGGTGCTGCATTTACCGTTGTCCGTAGCTATGAAAAACATGGCCGCCCCCGGAGAAGTGCCACCCACCCCATGTAACATAATGTAATGATTACTAGACCTACAATTATATTTAAAACACACTGTTGTTCGAACACATTACTTTGCAAGTTTTTGATTGTGCAATCATTTAATGTATTCATTTTTAAAGAAAAAACGTCTAAATCTTACACACTGTCCCTTTAAAACACACCCGATTCAAATGAGTAGGATCATTTTCGAGTTCCTGCTGAGCTTGCTGATGAGGTAATAATGTAATGTAATAATGATTCCCGTGCGTTTATGACAGAAGCGTCGAAAACATGCAGGATTGCGGCCCTCGAGGACTGGAGTGCGAGACCTATAATCTAAAACACTGGTGTCAAAAATAAGGAACGGGAGCCACAGCTGGCCCCTCATTTCATTTTATGTGGCCCTTAAAAGCAAATCCCGTGTCAACTTCCATGATCCTCGCTGGACAAAAATTTCAAATTGTCACATGCAATAAATAGTGTTGACAATTTATAATATGTTTTTGTTCCTCAATTTGCATTAACTTGACGAATAATTAAACAATTTCTTCACTCCTGATTTCAAAATTAGCCATCATTTTATTCTATTAACATTATGTGAATAATACTACGAAACATATATTATACGCTTATATTGTTATAATACTGATCAGATGATTACACATTTACCGTATTTAGTTTAGGGCTGTCACTTTCAAATATTTTTTAAAGCTGATTATGCTATCGATTATTCCATAAAATAATTGAGCTGTTGCCAAACGACACTACCCTACAGCAAATTACCAAGAAGCGTGATTTGTTTTATTTAATTTATTTTTTTTAATAATCTACTAACATTTCGTGTGAGTTGTGTTGAAGTAAGTAGATACAACTAATCATACTTTGATTGCGATTGCAAGTGGATTTATTATCTTCTAATAACTGTGCTTATGTTAGCGGGTTAGCAATCACTAGCATTAGCCTGCTAGCAATTACATTTGCAGTCAACAAACACTACCTAGTAGCTAGTTTACATGTACTTCACACATGAAATGAAAGACATGAGGAAACTGCAAAGAGCTGCATTTTAGCTGCTATCAGATTAATAACTTGACTGGGCATGTTTTGTATTTGACTGCCCCCTACTGGTTAACATTTGAAAGCTAAAAATGAAGCATTAAGTCATTTTCTTGGATGATAAAGCCTTCATGCATTTTAGGAAATTCACATTTTTGGAAGCGCCGTGTGCTGCTAAGATCGATTTTGAAGAAAGCCCACTAAGTACTAAATTAATAAGTCTTTCTCAGCACGTAAATGATATTAGTCATTTGGCCACCAGGTGGTGCAGCAAGACAAGAAATGGAGCAGGGAAATGGAGACAGTCTTTGACTTCATAGGCGCTGCAACATCGTCAAAGAACAGTTCCACTTTTTTCCCATTTTTTTTTCTGTGTATAATATCACTGCATGTGTCATCAAGAAACATGTGTAGAAAGCAATGGCGTAAACATGGCCTATCTCTAATTTAGTTTCAACATCATAGCGGCCTTCTGTGGGATGCCATTAACTACAAAATGGCACACGACAAAAATAAGTTTGACATTTCCGATCGAAAGGAAGCACTTTGCTTTTTCTATAGGGTACAAGTAATGATGCGTGTCAAGCGATGATGAACACAAATGCATGGTTCTTTTTTTTTTAAGAATCCTTCAAGTCCAAAATGATGGTGTAGCATGGCGATGGCCAGTGTTGAAATGTCCTTGAGGGAGGTAGTGAACTCATAATTTCTCTTGATGCTCTGTCATTTGCGTAAATGACAAGATGGGTGAGCCGTAATTGCCCTTGATGAGCTGCATGGTACCTTGGATGGCAGCAAGAGCTGACATTGATTGTTTTTTTTTTCTTGTTTTGTTTCTGCCTTGAGGATTACATAAAAAGCCTCTTTTGTAAAGATGACAGTAATATATACGTTTGACTTTATCTTCCTTGTCAGACATGCTGTGAAAAAAAAAAAGAAAAAAAAAAGAAAAATGGACTCAGAGGATATTTAGACGCTGGATATCTTTATCCCTGAGGAGCATCTCCTGGGTTCCTTATAAAGAATGCCACACAGTAGGTCGGACTTGCTTTAAAGTCAAGTGCTACTAAATACACAGGGGTCTACCGGGAGCAATTTTTCTCTCAAAGCATTAACTTCTAAAAGGCAGCAATACCTCTGTCGGGCACCATGACGACATGATATTGCTCTTTTGCCTTTGTTGAGGGTGTCAAAGAACAGGAGACAAAGTGCGTTGAATTCCCATACAGCCAGCCATTTTCAGATTTAGACTCAGGTGAGAGGCAGACACACACAAAAAAAATACCTAAACAGTTGGGATTGTAGAGATATATTGGCTGTAGATTAATAGATTTCATTGATAGCTTTTTAATTTTTTGTTGACTACCGTATTTCTCAGAGTACAAGTCGACCTAGTTTATAAATCAACCCCCCCCCCCCCTTTTTTTTTTTTTACTTCAATTTGGGTTAATTTTACAGAAACATGAGTAAAAGTCTACCCCTGACTTTACATTGTCAAATATCATGGCTGTCCAATGAAAACACATGGTGTGTGTTATTAAATTGACATTTCGACATTATATATCGATGTGGTCAGGGCGTGGGGCGGAAACGAGACAAGACTGCAGTGTGTGCCTGCGTGTAGACGCAAATGCTGAAACTAATGCTGCAACAATAAAATGATTTCAGGTTCAATGTTTATTTTTTGTCACAGCTTCATTATCATCATCACTATCTGACAAGCCAAATAGCTCCTCCCATTTAAAATTCCGGACGTTTGTTCAAAAACCCTCATTACTTTTCCATGGGTAGTCATCTTTGCAATTTGTTTGAAATGAAGGTCTTCAGAAATAATTTGCTGATCATCTTATTTGAGATATTATCCTAAGCTTTCTTTACCCAAGTGATGACTGTTGTGAGATCATAGCGTGGAACCCTTAGCTGTTTTGCCCCCCCACTTGATGACAGGTTTGTTCAAACACATGTTCATGGGCTGAAGGAGACAAGTCAAGCCGTGTTTTCCTCTTCATAATGCATCAAAGTCTGTCGAGATAATTCCTCACAAAGCCTCGTTGTCAAAAACAAAGAAGCAGTTAGGCGACACTTGACATAAATGCATTCTGGGATGTCCTGTACGAGTACTCTAAAACGGATGAATATTATATAGAATTACATACATATATATGAAAACCATTTTACACCTCATGACATTACTTATTTCACATTCAAATGAATGCTATTCAAACACAGATATGTGGGAAAAAAAGGTCTGTTTTGAGTTATGCTGTTAAAAGTCGACCCCTCTAATATGGGGGTTGAAAATGAGAAAAAACTCAACTTGCACTTGGAGTAATACGGTATATAAAATAATTTTAAGCCTTGTAAATGACATGACATTGCTTATTTTGCATTTAAATTAATGTTATTCAAACGCAGACAATTGGAAAAAAATGTTTTAAGTTTTACAGTTATAAGTCGCCACCACTAACTAATATGGCGGTTGAAAATGTGGAAAAAAAACTCAACTTGTACTTGGAGTAATACGGTATATAATCTTTGGCCTTGTTAATGACTGACTTTGCAATCAAATTAATGCTATTCAAACACAGATATGTGGGAAAAAAAAGGGTCTGTTTTGAGTTATGCGGTTATAAGTCGACCCCCCTAATATGGGGGTCAAAAATGAGAGGAAAAAACTTGACTTGTACTCAGAGAAATACGGTATATCACAAAATGAGCAGCAAAAAGTAGAAGTAGAATTAGCACAACCACATTATTTCAGCATTTTAAACAGAGGTGCAAATGTTGGTACTACCCGCTGAAAAAGAGTGAGCAGAATCATTTTACATTGTTTTATGTATGACAATAAAAGAGCTCAGTAGAAGGCAATCACTGAGTCGATCGCGCTAATCATTGTCAGACGCCGCCAGTTTATACCTTACAAAAGCAGTTCTTTTTTATCCACATACTGATTGATATTGATCCACTTCAATGGTAGCTGCAGCAGGTTTAATAAACTACATGCAATCCGGTCTATAGCTTTTCCTAATTAATTGTGCACTTCACCTGGGGTCTCCTGACAAGTATAGAACTCTTAATTTGTCAAGTCACGAAATATTTCATTTTAGTCCTGTTGATGTGACTCCACAATGCTTTATGTATCTTTGTATTTGTGTCTTCTTTTTATTAAGGGATGATAATTTTGGGATGATGATTTTTTTGCCCAAGGCCATTTCACTCAGCCCTCGAATCTGTTGAAATATCCAAATCAGGAGACAGATTCACCAGAACTGCACAGAAAAAGCAACGAAGGAAATGAGATGCAGCCATGAAACGACAGGTTTATTCAAAGCCAAAACAAACAATCCTGGCAGTCGAGAGCAGCAGGTTAGCTAATCTTGCTTTGTATCCTCTAAAGTACTAATTAAGTTGGATCAACGCTGCGATTGATTGAAAATGACATTCACTTCATTATGTGAGCCATGAGTGTAAAGATTGCGAATGATCACGAGCTACCTGACTGAAGTGGAATAAAACAGCCAGACCAAGGGAAATAGAATCCACACGTCTCCCACAATTACAGACTCTCGGCAGCCCAAACAGCTTGTCAAAGTGGCTTCAATCCAAACATCTATAACTGATGCTTTGCAAACATACTGACACTTGGAGAGCGGCGGATAAGCGGCTCGGAGCTCACAGTCATTTACAAGTGAGACGAGTGCTTTAATCAATAGTTATTTTATTCATCTCATTGTGAACACGGAAGGAACACAAATAATTTTACTCAGCATGCCTATGCGTGACTTCTATCTACCACCGATTGCCATGAATTTCATTTAGGGGACAGTCAAAAATGTAGAATGTAGTCCCTGAGGGTGCTACTCTACTGAAGAGAGTATTAGGCGTCTAATGGGGTGAGGCAATTATTAGGCAGCATTCTGGTAATTGGAAAAAAATAATTCAACTATCAATATTTACTATTGATTTACCTCTGTGGAATACGTTTTCACCTAAGTGCCCCTTTACCAGTGCAAATGATGTTTTAGGTTTAAAATTAAAAGACTTAAAACATGACATCAGTGTCTGATTTAATAACATTTAGAACCTATTAAACTTCTTTTGTATTGGTCCACAAAATAAATAAGTAAATAAATCAACCTAAAATGTCCTCTTTTGGATCATGGAAGAGATCTGTTATCTCAAAGAAATAACTTAATTTCTAATAATATTTGTCAACAAAAAATAATCAACATAAAATGTCAGACCTGCTCTCAAAAGGAAATTATACATAATGTTTTGGTCCACAGAAAGATATTAACATAACGTGCCCTCTTTTGGGATCTGTTCAAAAAAGTAAATCATTAACTTCAATTGTGTTAAATATTTGCCCACAAAATAAAAAAACAGCAAAAATTGTCAGACCTGTACTCAAAAAGAATTAATTATAAATTAATACTTGCCCACAGAAAAATATTAAACTTAAATCATCTTCTTTTGGGATTAAAATTCTGTTCACAAAAATACATATTTAAATTAATTATTAATAAATATTCAACCACAAAATATAATCAACATAAAGTATCAGACATGTCTCAAAAAGAAATAAGTATTAATAAATATGTGCTGTATGAATATATATTTTCCTGAAATATTTAATGAATTAAAGAATTATTTTTAAATGATTTTTGCAGGTTTGTTTATTTAAAATCTTGAGTACCCCTTGGCGTTCCTTCAAGGACCCCCAAGGGTACCCGTACCCCCATTTGAGAACTACTGTTATATTGTATGCTGTTGGTGTGTTGAATCCAACACAAGCTAACTTTGGATGAGTTTAGATACATTCAGGAGCACTCGCCAGTAAGCTTTAATTCTCACATTTATGCCTGTGGACAAATTTCAAGTCCTAAAAAAACCCCTCAAATGATTGTTTTTGAAAAACAGGAAGCTCAGTCAGATTATATTGAGCCAACATTCAAACCCCAAACCACAGCTGTGAGGCAAAGGTGTTAACAGGGAAGTCAAATTGAATATTTTCTTTACGATGCGTTCTATGGGCTCCCACTAGTCTACAAATGTCAGTTGGATTATTATTGCGATTGTGGAATATTAATCGTTAGGCAACAAAGTCCACTCATTTTTATCAACCACAGGGGCGGCCATTTTGCCGCTTGCTGTCGACTGAAAAAGACAGACTCCACAGTTGCTCAGGTCTGTGCTAAGAAAACAGGCAAGCCATGATAAGACACATTTTAACTCCTATCCCTCTATTTATGAAGAAAATGTGTTATAATATATTCTATTTCTTCTTAATGTTGCTAGTTTGGGCCATAATATGCCAGAATATTGTCAAAAATGTGGATAATTATTCCTCAAAGTAAAAGTCGATGTTTTCAAATGTCTTATTCTGATTCAGCAATGCAAATCTTCATAAAGGACAAAAATGGTGAACATTTAGACTTCTAAACATTTTTCTAAGTTTAGGTTCCCCAAATTACTAATCACTTTATTTATTGATTAACTAGAGTAATCTAATTGTTGAGTTATTCAAATAATCACCGCATAACTGATCTGGATGCTGATGAGGGCGTATAGAACATAACATTTCGACAAACATGTTTGACTTTGACTTAAAACTATATCGCTAAACATCAGCCTTACGACTAAGTGTCTATTATGAAGGTGGCATCAGCCATAGCAGATACAATAATAGCAAACACCAGATGGTGAAAAAAACGGCCTTCTAATTCAGGTTTAGCATTTTTTTTTGTTCAATTGTCGCATGGTGTCTATTAGAGGAGGTCAATGCTTTACAAAAGAACAAGAACTACATATATGCATAAAGTACTATACATTTTGCTCTCAATGCCACAGCATGGAAAATAAGATAAGGTATAAGGGCACAGCACACAATCCATTGCCCTTGTGTAAATAAAATAAAACAAATGTGCAGAGTTAAAAATGAAACCATTGCTGAAACATTAAACAAATCATAAAGTAAGACAGGAGAAATAACTAACAGGGAAGACGTAAAAGCTGCAGAGATAAAAGGAAAAAATGATGCATAGCTTTGTTCCTGTGGGAGTCTTTTGGTGAGTATGATATCATCCCTCTTATGAAAAATGCTTCTATCCCACACTCACACACACACACATGCCTTAAATAACTTTTAATCAAATTTCATAGTGTGGGTTTTGAGGCTACTTACATGAAGGTTCATAAGCAATGCACACAGGAAAGTGACATGTTAGATAAGAGCTCTCATTGCAATCATTGCCTCATCCTCTGAGGGAGGGCGATATCGTTTTTAATAACTGGGTATTTTTTTTTGCCTTCATGAACAATGTTTGTATTTATTTATATAATGCTCAGCTTGAATCCATGATTGCATTGCCGTGTCTTGGTAGCACCTGCAAACAAGAGCTGACGGTGCTCTACCGCAACAAATCCGACACAAGGCGACTGGACGGAAAAGACACTTTATATTAACACGTTTGAAATTCAGATCTTATAATACACGGTGTCCCAATTAAGCATCAGCTATCTAGCTAGTAGCGCGCTGCATGTTTGCGTCCATAGCTCAGCACTGAAGTCTTGTCTTGTCCTCGGTACCTTCCAGCTTCGGGCTCAGCCAGCTGTCTGCATTTCCTTTTCCACTCACTTGCACAGAGCAAATGCCCTTAATAACCATTTAGCTGCTGAGGCACGCTTGTCCGTCCGCCATTCACAGCCTTAGCTGCTAATTACCTTTTCAAGGCAATGGACATTTCTATGTTGCCTCAATGCCTTCCTTTTCTTTCACTGAGCGGTCAAGCCAGCTGACTGGTGAAGGATTAGCAAGGCCGTACAATTCCTCACAAACATCATCTTTGTTCCTATTACAGGATCATTTGCGTCGAAAATAATTCCGCTATCAGCAAGGTGTCAAGAAGATAATTCCGATTAATGGGTTTGGTCTTCGTTAAGATGGATTGAAATATAAATCACAGGATCAACGATCCACACGCAATTGAAATATGTCAAATGGTGTTGCTGCTGCTACAAATATAGGATTTCCTGCACAGTGGAGGCGGGTTGGAATTATTCTCATCATTAAAAATTAATGGCTTTTTATTACATATAACATTAACTTTTATAGAGGAGATGCGTGATTTCACATAGTAATTCCTACAGAGGCGGTCATCTACTAATTAATTTAATGTTACCGCGTCATTTATATTAAAACAAAGGCTTCTAATCTAGTTTCCATAATTGGACGAATATTTAAAAATCTTTATATCATCATGCCTTTCACTGTCGCAGCCACTCACCTCTAGTTTATAAAATTACAAAAAAGCTGATTTAAAATCTCCTAGCACTTTTAATCGTTTGCCTATGCTTAAGAGAGATGGCTCAGGAAAAACAAGGTCATGTTTCAAGTGATTACAGCCCCATCAAACGTGTTACATATTGTCAAAATTGAAGCAGCAGTCATGTTGGAGAGGTATTAACTTCCTGTGTTGGTTAACTGGGAGACATATAACCTGTATTGGAGGTATGCATTCTAGAGGTGTGAATCTTGGACTGCCACCGTTCTATTTGATTCCAAATTCGGTCGAAAATCTATGATTAAATGCAGAATCGATTTTCAATCCAAAAAGGTTCTTGATTTTTTATTTATGAGTTTATTTAATGTTTTACATTTAAAAAGTTTTGAATTGTTCTTCTTATATCAAATTTTATGGACTGATAGAAATCACTCATTGTTTATATGTTTGTAGTAATTAACATTTAATCCACAGTGGGACCTTTCATCTGTTTGAGTTTGAAATATTCAACTGCATGTGAATGCTCCATGTAGTTAGCAGCTAACGCTAGTTGCTTGTCAGGGTCATCGATTGATGGTTTCTTAGCCTGTTGAATGTCTTTTAATGGTTACGGGTTGATGTTGGTAGAGACGTGATGCGATGGCAATACAGTCTCGAGAAGAGTGACGGCAACTGCTAGCGACCACCGCTTCGGAAACCTACTTCAAAATAAAAGCATGCGATGGCCATTGCATGGGCACTCCTATATTATTTGGTGTGTTTATTTTGAAGTCAGCCTTCGCAGAACGCCGTTGGCATGTGGCAAGATGGCATTGGTGGGGTACCTGCACAAAAGCAGACGGGATTGATTTTCTGAATTCTGAATAAAACTAAATGCTAATCTTGATTTTTTTTGTCATTTTTGGCACACCTCTAATACATACCAAAAGCACACTTGCACTCTCACTTACTTCCTACATATGAGTGCAGACCTCTTGTGCAATTGTTTTAACAAATCAAACTGCCCCCTCAAGCCAATCATTCACAAAAATGCATTACATTTTGAGGGCAAGTTAGTTATTTTTCCGGAAGCTGTTTTTGGACCTTGGAAGGTGTAAATACAATTTAACAGAGTGCTTCTCGCCTCCTGGGCCCATCTAGTGAGGTGCCCTTTACCAAAGCACATAACCTCTATTTCCCGCTGGACAGCTTTGTTTGCGCGGGGGCCTCAGGTGTCTGCTGCAAATGTGTATGGCTGAACATGAAGCAGAAAAAAATGAGGGAAAAAAGATAAATGTGTTCTTAGCAGAACTGTGCTATTAAATGATTCCAAGTATTCCAGCAAGCATGGGGGGGGGGGGGGGGGGGGTGCCTCACAAGCTGATGTTCAGTTTCACCAGGAACCTCAAAATGTCGGACTGGTCGGTGGATAACCTATATATAGTAAATGTCATGGTTGTGTGTGTGTGTTTTTTTGTGTGAAATAAGAAAACAAAAACACAACATACAAAAAACAGGTGTTGCTGTTGTTTACGTCCCCAACAGTTTACACTGTGACGCATGGTGTTAATATATTTTGATATCTTTGTCCGCCAATCATTCTTTGAACTCAACATCAGTTATTGCCCTTTAAAGGCTGTGAAGAAGAACGTTTCAGCGTCCACTGTCCACACCTTGAAGCTTGAGTCAAAATATGCCTTAAATGTCATACACACATTCAACTGTTCTAAATGTGAGCGTTCATTTCAGCCAGCGTCAAAGTGTTACATCTATGTGTGTGTGTGTGTTTCTCTTTTTGGTTTTTCCTCTATGCAATAGTGACGTACGCAGACACCTGACAATGTAGGAAGATTCCTGAAGAATTGGAGTACTTACAGTATGTCCATTATAGTTCTTCTGTAGCATGATAGCTGGAGAGGAATGCCGGAAGCCATGAGGATGAATAGGCAAGCTGTGTTGCTTTTCTTAAAGGACTATATTTGACTTATTTAGACATTTTTGATAGAAAACATGTTTTTTTTTTTTTAATGAAGTTTAAAACCTTTTTTTTTTCCATGTACAATTGAAAATGACACCACATGTGTTCGAGGCTCAGGTAACAACCCATCATAGCTCACCGGATTTCTGGTTGTGGTCATGTGAGGTTATTTGGTCCAAAATTAATTTGATACCTAAATATTTTACTACATGCAAATAATAACTGTAAAACATATTTTCCCCCTTGCTGTGGAATGAAAATAAAATAACATGTACTCAGGGCTTTGGAAACATCCAATCAGGTCTCAGTTTGGAACGTCACATGACCAAAGCCAGAAAACAGGTGAACTGTAAATGGTCTTTTAACTGAGCCTTGAGCACATGTGAAGTCATTTTTAATCAACAGAAAATAGGAAAATGTTTGTCTTGATTATGAGTGAAAAATAAATTAATTTGAAAAATATATATATACAGTACAGTAAAATAAACGTTTAATCCTGAAAATGGCTAAGTAGGTTTTTTATCCCTTTGACGGTATTAACTGAAAATTGAAAGCAATGAGGTTATTAAATGTATTATAAACAAGATAGGAACTTTTTACTGCTGAAAAGGACCAAAAGAGTATCCTTTTAAACAACATTTTAGTTACTGCTTTGATTACTAGTACATTTCTACTGCTTGGTTTTATCCATTTCTCAATGTTAACATTGCCAGCACAGTAAACAAATTTTTTATTAGAATAATTACAATTACTATCAAATCAATCCAAATAGATAAACCTATAGATGCATGGGAAATGTTTTCAAACGTTGAAAAAAAATATCCAAATTCCACTTGTAAAACTGATAGCAGCTGCATCCTCAATGCACACGATAAAAACAAAGTACAAGGACAATATGAGTGGTCACTTTGGGCCGCAGTGTTTTTTGTAGCGTGCGGGAGATATAGAGGAGGCAAGTCTTGATTTCCCCAAAGCACTTTGTTTGGCATTAAAAGCATGTATGTTAACAATAATGAGAAGCAGGAGGGAGGCCAAGAAATACAGCTGTTTACTCATCTGGGCCAACTGTTGCTTTTGCATCTGATGAAAACATTCGCCAGGAACGGAGATAAATCTTAAAGTGTTATATCTTAGTGCAGTGGCTTTGACTTTCTGTTAAACTAGAGGGGGGTTTGGAGGAGATGGAACGTGTTTAAAAAAAAAAAAATCCCCCCCACACACACTTATACAAATCACACAATTTCCCTCACAGGGACCAATAAAGTGAGAAAGACAAACAACTGTGATTCCGGAATGAGATTTACCTGAGTAGGACCAGTAGAAGTCCCCAGCTGCCCTCCTTTCCCTTATTAAACCTGCGCTCCCATGATGCTTTGCTCCAGCACGGTGAGGCTGGCCATCTGATGCAACTGTGAGGAGAAGAGAACATTTAGGGATGCTGCCAAAATAGGATTGCCAAATGTTAATGTTGCGCTAGGCCTGTGGGTTGTAAATATGACACATTCATCGAATTTCCATGCTTGGAATTTTCTATTACCGCTTAAGTATCTTATCAGATGGAAGTTGTGGCAACTCCCAGCGTGGTGGTAACCCCAGAGGGAGATGATGATCAAAATACACTTCGGCGGTATCTTCCACCCCGATGTCTTATCCTTCCAAGCAATAACAAGAAACGTGTGCCAAGAAAAACCTCTCGCTTCCAGTCCAGTAAGCATCGTTTGACACAAAGCCTGAACGACTGGCAATGATCATCACCATCAAGACCTGCAGACAACAAGATTTGCCAGCCTGCAGAGCCTGTGATGTGTTGTGCACTCCAACAGTTACCAACAATTACATCCATTTCTGCAGCAGCTGGCCTGGAACTCAACTGCACCACTGATGCGCACAAGTGTGACTGCCACAAGCAGTGACACTGTCAACCGCACGGGATTAAATCACACATTTCCTTGTTGTACTTTGACAACCGTCAAACGGATTTTGCAGTGCCTCAGACTTCAAAAAATAAACACGCCACCCCATGTGAAATACGGTGACACGGCTAGTAAGTTACGACACTGAATCGCACCTTGGAATTTTAAATTTGAAACAAATATTTTGGTAAAACATGGCCAACGTTATTTATGTGCCAGCATTTGAAGAACATTCCGTTTGCCGTGGGCCGATGACCACTTTGGCGGTTTAAGGGTGGTTTTGAAAAGTCAAAATATCAATTAGGGTTAGACGAGCATGGGCCGGGACGATCATCGGCGCCGATATTGCCATTTTGATGAATATCAGCATGGGCTGCTTTTAAAAATCTGACGACTGACTTTAGAGACTTATTTATATAAATGTTGAGTTAACTTTGTCAGAGAAGTGCACCAATTGTTTTCATTTGAATATATAAACAACAACAATTTCTGTTATTTTCAAATTTTGAGGAAGCTTATTTACTGGAGGAAACTATAAGGAGCTATTCAATCGTAACTAAATTTCCCTGTGTTGACCAATTTTAAAAAGTCAATATTTCAATTAGGGACAGACTACTCAGCAGGCCGATTATGTCGTCCGATATTTGACATTTTGACAACTTTTATTGTTTCACCATTTTAAATCTGACTGCAAATAATAAATACATTTAAAAAAGTATCAAATTCAAGAAACAATTTGTTTAAACTTTCACTAAACTCGCAAAAAGACTCTGCTGAACCTGGGGAAACCACATTTGTTCAAAACAAAGTTAAGTGACATTTTAATATCGGCTACTTTGGAAATTTGGAGAAGCAATATTTTCCTTTTTACTGAAAATTAATATCCCCTCCAAATATTGGTTAACAGCCTCTTAGACTACTAATTATTTTGTAGGTATTAAATCATGGGTCTAGTTTTAGTAACAGATAATAGGCTACTGGTCATAAATTAAATCACTGGTAATGAGCTTTTGGTGGACTTTTAAAGCATGGCACAATATGAATGTTTTTTTTTTTTTTGCAAAGTTACGAACACAAGCCGCCTCTTTGAAGTTAAACCTACAATGAAGTCTCTTGCAAGCAGAGAGGGGAGCGGTTAGCAAAATGAAAGAGAATACAACATGGACACCGACTCTGAATAATGTTGACTACGAAAAAAAAACAAAGAACAATAAAATAAAAGTCAATATCGGGAATGAATATTAGCGGTCATAAAAAAAAACGACTTTTTAAAACCGCCGCATACCTTGAAAACAGGAACCAGACCATTTTTAATTACCATTACACGCTACAATTTATAAAACAACTTGTTTGATTGTACAAACAAATGAATGATGCAATAATACATATCGGCAATTTAACCAAGAAGCCAATGAGTTAAAAGTCACTGACTTGTATTTGCGTATTTCAGCACCCCATACCATCTCTCACCCCTCTAGCCACTTAAAATAATCTTGGCTGTTACTAATAGTTGCATCATTACTGGGGATTAATTAAACAGCGCCACAGCAAGCCAAGTTCTCCCTTGCACTTTAAGTCAGCACATTGATGCCTCCAAAAATGACATTCGCTCCGACGTGAGCGTATTCTAAATGGAACGCGGCGTACTCGGAAGAAGGTCAAACAGGCTACAGTGGAAACGTCATAAATAGCCGCTTTGTGATCACATCTATCAACTCGCGGTGGATTAAAATGATGCGTGTGAAACAGAGAGCGAGGCTGCATCTGCGGCAGAGACTCCGAGCATATTTGAAGGCAGGTTGTGAAGCAGGAGGGCCGCGCGGGCTTTGATCAGAGAGCATAGGAGACAGCTCCATGTCAACAGTTTACTCTCATCCATGTCAGCTGTCCCCCGAGGGCAAAGGATTAAAGCCACAGCATCGCTGATTGAGCCGAGCAGAAAATGCATTTTGTGCCGGGCCCTGAGACGTTGAAGGGCCATGCTGCACTTAAACCTTTCTATATGCAAAATGAGAGGAACTCGGGGAAATTAAAATCATAGTCCCGCCATTATTTTGGAAGTTTTTACCTCCTATTATTTTAGGAAAAAGCAAGTGTTCAATGGCCATACGGATCAAAACAGCATGTAATGTCTCGGCGTACAAACTCCTTTCCCCCCTTTTCATCGCCCTGAGGGCAATCTCCTCTGCTGCTCTACTGAGCTATTTGTTCCATAATATCACACTCAACAACAAGCCAAGAACCCCCGAGAGCCTTGGGGAAAAAAACAACAACAGCCTAACAACCACCATAGGAGCGTTTCACCTGTATTAGACGTCCGGGAGTCAAGTTAAAATATCATTGTATCAAGTGCATAGAGTGGACAAGTGCGTTAAATTACTCAGTCACAGAGGACCGAGGCGATTAGCGAAGGGCCACCGGGGAAAAAAAGAAGAAAAAAAAAGTCCTTTGAATGTATTTAAATTTAACATGTGTATTGGTTGCACATGATTAAAACGCAATTAACTGATGCAATTTTCACCTCCACTCTTTCGTTAAATGCTTATGAAACCAACACAGAGATTCCTCTGTGGAAATGTTACACTGTGTCAGTTGATGTTACACCTTAAGATCTATCACATCCAGGCTACCTGTCTTTGACAGTCTCTAATTTGATGTTTTAATGTTAATAACAACTATTTAAGTTATTGAGTCTATGACACAAGACTACTAGATTTGAGCATGTACACCAGTTGTAATTTAATAAAATGTGACAGGGTTCTGCGTTAAGTTTAAGGGGGTGGCCCCTTGGCCAAATTGTGATGGCCCTGCCAGAACCAACACTAGCCCTGCTTTGCTATCACGAGAATTGGGCCAATGCCCCATGTGTCACCATTAATTATTTCTTTGAAATTCTATACCAATAGTCATTATTAGGGTTGGGCAAAACAAAAATTCATTTTTATTCCTGTATTTTGATTTGATTGAGATCACTAACAATTCTCAATATGATAATAATAATAATAATAATAATAATAATAATAATAATAATAATGATGATGATAATAATAACACATGTGAAGTAAATATTTTTAAAGGGGAGCTCACCAGCGATTTTTTGAACGAAATCTCATTGTTCTTTAACTCCATGAGCTTTTAAATGGTTGTGACCTTCTCCCTCATAAAGCAATTTTTAATGAGTATATTGATTTTATCAGCTTTGGTTTTGAGATCCTCAAAAAAAAAAAACAACAATATTAATAATACAGGACAGCAGTTAGGGTAAAAAAAATACATGATCAACACAAACCAGCTCAAAGAGCAAACAAGGAAGTGTATCCCGCCAGTCTGTATCTTGGCAGTCCATGTAATCATATCATCATATTTTTTATTAAAATGTCTTGTAGACACGCATGTCTGATTTGCATTAAATACAGAAACTCAATAGTCTTTTTAGTTGTTCTTAAATATTTTAAAATTTTAAACATCTTTAGATTTCTCTTTGAATGAACATTTTTTAGAACACGATTAAATAAAAAAACACAGTGTGACAAACAAAATATCATGTATGGTACAAATACTGCATGACAATCAATCTGGGGTTCAAAACAACAAAACACTTGCATCCCTGATGCTGTGACTGGAGTGCTAATCACTGGAAACGCCACTCACTACATAATATATGTTTGCCACGCGTTGAGTGCTAGCCAGTAAAGTCGTCCTCGTTTGAGAGTCCGTTTATCTGTCAATAATGTCCGTGTGTGAAGAGTAATGCCTATGAAAGATTACCAGACACTTTACCTGAGAGGAAAAACATACGTTGGGTAACCCGGGGGCAAACAAGTCCGAGATGAGGGATCAGACAAAGCACGGTTCACGACCCCCTCTAAATATTATTCGATGTTTTATTTCGCCTCGGCTCAGGTTCCAACTAGTTCTCATTGGGAATTGCCTTCATACACGGCTTGGGCTCTGAAACAAGCCGTCGTGAAAGTGGTTGGACTCTGCGCCACTTCGGAGTTGGCCACAAAGACAAGACTCCCTGATATGGGCTTTTGTGTCCGAGAAAGTCCCACTTGTTTTCAGTGAAGAGTAGACTCCACCGAGGTTGCCCTTTGTCATCGATTCTGTTGATAACTTTTATGGACAGAATTTTTAGGCGCAGCGGAGGCGGGTTCTGCTTTAGTGGCCTGAGCACCGCGTCTCTGCTTTTAGCAGACAATGATGTCCTATTGGCTTCATCAAGACGAGACCTTTTAACTCTCACTGGAGCGCTTCACTGCTGAGTGTAAAGCAGTTGGGATGAAAAGCATCACCTCCAAATGCGAAGCCATGATGCGCTGCCAGGAAAAGGGTCGAGTGCCCTCTATGGGTCAGGAATGAGATCCTGCATCAAGCGGAGGAGTTCAAGTATTTGGGGGGTCTTTTTCACATGTGAAAAAAGAATGGAGCAGGTGATTGACAGGCAGATTGGTAATGGTGGAGAGGGAGCCGAGTCAAAAGGTGATGTCTTCAATCTACGTTCCCACCTTCAACCGTGGTCGCACGCTTTGGGTCGTGACTGACGGAACAAGATCACAGATACACGCGGCCGAAATGTGTTTCCTCGACAGGGTGTCCAGGCTCTTCCTTCCTTTGCCTGCTTCCAGTGTAATCTGACCTCACAATAATAAAAAAAATAATAATAATAATAAAACAAAATGAATGGACATCTGGATATTTAGTTTTGATTAACTGTAAAATGTATAGATTAATTTTGTTTAAATATTAGGGAATATTCAGAACCACTATTTTTTTATCCTATACGAGTAGATCCTATTGAGTAGTGAGCAGGTCTAGGTACAGATACCACATATACTTTTGAGACACAAAATTTCCCCCACAAAACAGAGATCATTTAAATGGGGGGGAAACAAAAAAGACGAACTCCAATATACCATTTTCCTTAAAGTTTAATTCATTATACTTTTCTGTTTTTTCAATTTTGTAATTTCTAGTTGGTGACCGTAAAACTGCTACAAGAGAACGTTCCATACTAGCATCGGCTGCCATTGTGAAATTCGATACCTTGAAATAAGGCCAGGGATACTAATACTTGGTATCACTAGTTCAGCAATGTACTGTACTTACGAATGTTAGTGCCAAACTGTGTTACTGGTCATTTCGGATGAGTTTCAGTATGCCATAAGTTTATTCTAAATACTGCTGCACTAAATACTGCACTTTATATCAGTGAATACTTTGTAAAAATGACAACCACCCATCTCGACTGATCAAAGGTATGCCGTACATTTTTGAAAAATATTCAATTCACCTATATGTCACTTTAAATGTTTTGGTTTTATGGCAGCAATTGCCTAACAGTGATTATGGCTTTTCTATCAAAAAGAAGAACACTTGTCTTGTTTTCTTGTGGTTTCACCTTTGAATAATAACCAAAGCTACATTCTCAGGCAGCCAAATGCACACAACTTTCACTTTGCTTCTTCTGCTGCAGCTGCTACAGCGTGAAAGTTCACCGCACCCCCCGAGGCTCCCCACAGGTCCCAAGAGCAGATAAGTCATAGCAGCTCCAAACACTGCGTATTGACTGATTCAGTAGAGCAAGTAAGATGGCACATTGGGCAACAAACACATTTGCAAATATGACTCTTTGAACCAATGTGGGATGAAGGTAGCAAATTAAAAATGTTCCTTGAATTGATGATTATTGAATGATACTTTAAATCACATTTCTACTAAATAGTATGTCATTTCCTAGATGTCTCTCTTCCAACCTGAACGCCTGATTTTCAGAATCCACGTGTTCCAAAGATTGAATCTTTTAGTCCTTGAGACAATGATGTAATCTGGACTGGCGAACGACAACCACGAACCAAGTGGCGACACAACCTTGACTAGAAAAGACAGATCACCTCCACTATTACGGTCCAACATTCATTTTTTTTGGCTAGTCATCATGTCACACTTGGGTTTCACGTTAATTAGCAGAAGCAGTTATGACCTCCTGCCTTGAAAGCTTCTACCTGAATGCCATTGCGGCTAATTACAATAATAATTAGTAGCACAGACAAGGTGAATCTGTGCCAACGTGACTGTCGGAAACGAGCGACGCTCGCCCAAAATCATTTTCACATTTGTTAACTTGAGACCATTTCCAGGCACAAATTGCGCGAGTAATTATAACAGGATGAAGATGCGATATTCAGATCATGCCAGCCTTGTCGCCTAATGATGCAGAATCTGAAATGGCCACCGATTCCAAGTGTTAACTTCTGTGCCATATAGATATTAATTGCATCAAGTAGTTTCTGGTTTCACCAAAAGGATGTCAAAAATAATACGCGGTAAATATAAGGGAGAACTTCAAAATCCAAATGGCACAAAGGTCGTGCGATTTAGAAACCTTAAAAGAATAAATAATTAAAATACTAAAACATAAAGATGCATAAACACAATGTTTCCCTTCTAATCTATGTTTTTGAACCCCCCCCCCCCCACACACACACACACACACACACACAAAACAGTGTCTGTCAAAAATTTCCGATTATTGTATTTCTATTTTTTTATGAGTCACACAAATAAGGCAATATTCAATATTGCAAAATTGAAAAGGTATTTCATATTAGTACTTTGGGTGGGAAAAAAGACACATATTTCTTGTCTTGTTCCACTACATCGTGGCTGAATGCCTGGTGCTATTTGGGTGCTTAGAAACAGCCATTAAAGCTAATATTCACACATGGAGCTTCCAAAAATCACTTCCCATAAAGGAGTAGGTCGGTGCGATCCGAGAATAGAATCTGTCATTCAAATTTTAACCAGTTGGGGGCAGTCAAGCATGAAACATGCCCAGTTTGGTTATCAAGAAGAAGAAGATAACAAACAACAACAAAAAAGGAGGAAGTTATTTTTTTATGTTAATGGTAATGTTGACTAAGAGGCGATTACTAGTGCGCTAATGCTAATCATCACTGCTAACTGGATAGCGAAGGCTAATCTCGTTGAAGAAAATTCTGGTATATCACAAATTGATACGTTATGTCTGCACAATCAGAGTCGTGTTCAACCTTTGTAGATTATGCAAAAGATGGGGAGGGCACGATTACTCAACTATTCCACGGCGTAATCAAAAGGACAATCGATTTTATAAAGATTCGATAAGCGTCAGCCCTAAATCCAGCAGTAGCTTGGTGTAATCCATAAATACAGAACATACATAACATAATATCTTTGTGTTCAGGCTGCTCAGCACAATAAGTCACAATTAATAATACAACAAAACAGAACGCACACAACAAGATGAGCTTTCGTCTTAATGTGAAGAGTCATCCTTCCACTGCACATCAGATAGGGATAATGCTCGGCACACAACTTACTAATTTTAAGATATGGTAAATTTGTATTGTTGGATTTCTTATCTCTTCTTCAGGATAATTTCACTAAGTATTACACATGTCGCCATGATTTTGTTACTGGTCACTTTCCCCCTAAATAACTGAGAAAGCTGACACGTTTTATCTTTGTCAACAGATACATACAACACAGTGTATAAATTGCAAGCAATTACCGCCAAGTCAAAATGGTGTGGCTTTGGAAGTAAATGGCTTGCACCAGGTTCTGGAAGGGTAATAGTGTGATGTATAGCGTCTTTCACCTTGATAGCAGCATGAATGAAATGGCTGCAAAAAAAAGCGACAATGTCTTATTGCCGTTACTGGGTGATGTCACCACCCATTATTTTGAAAGTGCTCAGAGCATTTCAGATTCATTTACAGAACTAAAGTCAACGTGTGGCAATATAGCATGTGCCCTGACATCATTTCATCTCGTTAGGTGAACACCTTCACTCCAAAAGGGTGAAAATTAAACACCAGCTTGCAGCAACCATGTGCGAGCATTTTATACTGCACTTGTCCCGCATTTGCCTAAAAAGGGTGATGTCAGATGGAGCATCTGGAAAAAATGCAATCTTTTCTCACATGTCAATCAGTATTTCTGCCCCGCGACCTGCTTTACATTCATCGGCTAACACACACTTCGGACATGTTGACGAAATGGGAAGCGAACTTCATTCCGCTTTAAACTATTTCCACATTTTCAGTTGGAGGCAGAGAAAAGGCTTACCATTAAATTGACTAATTAAGACAGAAAAAAGACCCATTATTTTGTCTGAATTTTCACCAAACAGAAGTGAGCTTGAGGGTGGTTTCACAGCCATCACAAGTGTGTAACGGCTCCCGATTTAAATTGCTTTGCATATGAAGCATAAAAAAAAAAAAAAAATGCACACTGAGAGAGACAGCTGCTGTCTGTACAATCTCATCAGCAAAGCATTGAGGCAACTGTCAAATGACATCTGCTTCTCTTGAACAGTTTTTTTAGTGAAGCACTAAAACACACGCAAGTTTTTGACAAATGCCTAACGCAGGCTTTCCGGCGATTTTATTCACTTTCAATTAGGCATTTGTGGTTCTCCATTTTTACATGTGAAACTGGGCCTACACTGTGAATGGAGCCAGATTCCAAGTCAACCGACTTACTTTTGAATGAGGGCCAATTTCAAGTCTGCTCGGCCGTCGCAAGTCATAGAGTGTAGCGGGGAAATGAGAAATGATTGGCTGCCGCCGAGCAGTCGTATGGAATTTGGATGGATTTCTAGCGTGTCTGAAATTTGCTCGGCTGCGACTGTGATCACGCACAGATGAATCAGAGTTAGGCGTTAGATATCCCAATTTTCAAGTCTTGCAAACTGGATGAGGAGCCAGCAAAAATCAAGTTAGTAAGCGCGTTATTTTATGTATTTACTTTGTGTGCCTGGCATGTTTCGCTCTATGGGTTTTCCAGTGCTCATGGAACCACTTGCAGTGGCGTATTACCTTGTGGTAGGTAGGATTGGAGTTGTCAAAATTTATGGATTAATCAACAACTAATCAATGATCAAATTCATCAGCAGCTACCAGTACTTAAATAATCACGTTGTGGTTTAGAAACAATAACTTAAAAACGTCTAAATCTTCTGATTTATTTCCACAGTAATGAATAATTATTGTTTGTGAAATAATCAGAAAATGCTAGATCAGTTTAGCATCGATCTCTAATTGTTTACGTGTAGTTTTAAAATCACTAAACAATATCAGACGATCAACAATAATTTTTAAGATAAATAAATACATGAGACTGAGAAAAATTCCATTTAAAAACAAAAAACAGATTACTCGATGGAATAATTAAGTCTAAAAATGTTCAATAGTGATAGCACTAGTTAGAATCGGGCACTTTAAGCATCAAAAGGAAAATAAATGTATTCAGGAACTTCAGCAAGAGGATATATTTGACCTCAGAGCATCTAATAGGCAGCTGCTCCCTCAGGGTTACTCACGGAGTATTGTTGAAGCATTGTCTGCATGACCTTAAGGACACCATTGCATGTTTAATATACATATAACAAAAAATATGTATGTGCGAACTAAATCATAGTTAGTGTTTCCTTACCTTGAATGGTAATCACTAATCAGCACACTCATTCTAATTGTGATTGCTAACTGGTTATCATAGGCAAATATTTTTGGTGTCCAAAAATTCATGTATACAGTAGATGATTTTAAAAATTGAGCAATTGAATCCACTCCGACTCACATTCAACCTCAATAGCTTATGAATAACAACAAAAAACACGTAATAAATTCATATTAATATTTCAGGGGGATAACTTGATGGAATAAGATGTTTGACAGTGAAATCCCAAATCATTAATGTAATTATTATCATTATTATGAATTAATTTTACATTAAATATAATGGAGTTACCAAATTAATTAAACAGAAAATCTTTTTACTGCCGAATATGGTGGGATATGTTTCACATCCCTTCAACAATGCGTGTCAGCAAACATTGATAAGACATTCTCGATCAGTTTAGGGAATTGTCAAGAATCAAATTCATGCATTTGATGTCTATAAGGCTGAAGCATACTGTAACAGAAACAAATCGAATAACAGAGGGAACACTTTAATTATACGGTCTTGACTTGGAATGTAAGATTTTCAAAATGTAACAGTACGTGCCTAGCTGAAGGAAGCGTGTAGAAAAAAAAATGCGGATTTTGGAGTGAGAAGCGCATGTGTTTCTCATTCCTGGGGAAGTGGGCGATGTGGCTCGATATCCCCGAAAGTGTTGAAGTCACACTAGGGAACCCGCCAAACATGAGAAATGCCAAGATCAGCCAAAGATCAGGCGCAGAGAGACCTGCCTTTGGGGCCGGAACGTCAAGCTCACAAATACTAAAACAACTATTCAAATCCCAAACGAAGAAAATTTGGCCTACACAGCTAAAAGCAAACAAGCCCGTTCAGCAAAGAGTACACAAGAAGCCCTCGGCCGGAGAAATGAAGCCATATTACAGTACAATTAAGCCCAGCGGCCTGGCATTAAAACAGCTCCTTGGGGGGTGAAACCGTCCGATAGTTCGTTTCGAAATTTACCTTAACACCTTGTCATGTCTTTTCCAAGCCTGACGCCCTATTGGGGCCAGTCTGGCTTTTTATTCATCATGTTAATTGACAGGTGGTGCTACTGCAAACACTGGCGAGATGTTTGTTTCAACTCCTTGCTGGGCGCTGGGAACCTCAAACACAACTTCCTGGACAGACACTGAGAAAATAAGTAGAAATAGTGCCAGATTGAGCGGCACCAACTTTGAAATACGTCCAGAACGCGCGCGCACATACACACCCTCTTGGGCATTGTGTGTATTCCGGCCTTGGACTGCCGTCCAAACACAAAACAATTTAGCTTGAGATTCATCAGGGAACTTGAACAACAAAGCAAGCAAAATGGGAGGAAGGGCAAAGAAGGAACACTCATCTTGCTCATTAGGCTGCACTTTGCAGTCTGTTCGGGTATGAAGTAGATAAGGTCTTCTAATTAAAATCTCATCTAAGCATGTCATCAACCGACAACCTGACAAAATCACAATTTCCTGCAAGGTGTTCCAAAAGCGAAATATTTTTGGGCCACGCCGCCTGACCGTGCTGAATTGTTGGCAGGGATGGACAAGATTGTGGAAAAAACAGACTACCGTAACGTTAGGAATGATGTCGGCTGCGTGGAGCTCGATTGCTGATTTGTCGTGTCAATTAAGACAAAATGGAGTACACTACTTAAGAGGTACTGTTGATTCAGTTGACGTGACCAAACTGAACTACCTCTGGCACAATCCCTCCTGGCAATGTTATTCTGCTAAATAAAACAAGCAATATTAAATATTAAGAGAGGCTCTCGCATCACATTACAAATAACATTCAAAAAATACTTATCTGTAGTCAGAATCAGTTTTTGTACTCTCATTACTCCATCCCCACTGATTCTCTTGTTAGTGAATTACATTTTTAAGCACCTGGACTTACAGTCACAGGGAAGTCGCGTCTAAAAGGTTCTTCACATAAAAGATGTTCTGGGCTGCTTAATGCTACTAAGCATTGGGTTTTTATGAATACTATGCTGGCCAAATATGACCCAAACAACAAATTCTACCAGTTTTTTTGGGACACAACCAAAAATAATCTGCTAAATGGTCGATACACCACGATTGTTTACACTAACCTACCTATATATATATATATATATATATATATATATATATATATATATATATATATATATATATATATATTGTGTGAAATTGAATGCTTCCCACAGCAGCAGTAGTGATCTCCCACAGCTCATTGTGCCAACGCACACTGGTTGTGAGCTACTTAATTAAAATGATTAAGAACTTGGTAAGGCTTTATTATTGGCCCAAGTATAATAGCGCTTAAATTAGTCAAAGCGACATGGAAATCGTTAAGTCTAAAAGCAAGCCAAATGATCAGAATGGAGAGGTAGAAGTGTTGGTGCTGTGTGTCAAAAGGCACCATGCAGTTTTGTTTTGTCGGGAAACGAGCGCTGAAGACTGACTCTCGCCAAAAGATCACTGGCCAAAACTGCCCGAGATGTCGCTGCCATGGGGGGGTGTACACGTAATGCCACAAAGCTGAAACACGAATGGAGAGACCTTCGGAGCAACATGAAAAACAAAATGCTCAGGACTTGGAGGTGGCCCATGAGCGCCTCGGCTTAATTTAACTGCAATGAAGGAAGGAGTGGCATGCATGCATGCTTTCTACGTTGGACGTGCTTAGAGAGCAAAGGGGAGTAGTGGAGTAGATCCAAATGAAGGTCAGTAGCTATGGTAACAATTACTTTTCAAATCCGAGTATACAATGTGTAACATTAATAAAAAGATGAACCGACAATCTCTTTCAAAAATGTTCACTGTACATTTTGCATTTAAAACTAGCGCAATGAATACATGTAGTAGCTTGCTAGAAGTCTCTTTTTAGACTATTATTATTTCCGGTACATGTGGCGTGATTTATAACTGAATCTATACTTAAATGCAATGAAGTCTCATCTTTCCTGGGGGGGTTGACCTTATAAAAGCACTTAATCGATGGCAGAATACACAAAAGGCCAGATTTTAGGGTTGCTCCAATCACAGCGTGTATTCGACAAAATGCTTTCATAAGTTAAGTTGATGGAAGCAAAAAGTTGATGTTTATGAATATTTTCTTTTTTTTTCCATAATTCTACTCAAAGATAATTTGCTTTCATGGAAATTGGAGAATATTTACAGCTTGAACAATATTAAAGGAAAAGTCAAACTATATCCACCGCAGGGGAGGCCATTTTGCCACTTGGTTTTGACAGGAAAACAAATCACAGTTACTCAACAACCAATCACTGCAGATCTGAGTTTTATCGTATGACATTCGCAAGCAGAGCCGTGGAAAAGTCGTCACCTGAAACCTGGCATTTATAATGCCGTTTTCAGTTGACAGCTAGTGGCAAAACGAGCTGAGATGGATACAAATAGGGAAACCTTCCCGCTTGTATTTACACATATATATGTCACAATCCACAAACACAATAATAAGAATCGCTCGATTAGACAAGTGGGCCGCATAGGACACAATTGTTAAGAAAATCTTTGACTTGACTTTTAACCCCCTTAAGATAAGCAATGTCTCTAAACAAATAAATCAATGCGGTCATTGGTGGAGCAACATCTTTGACGGGCAAGGATTTTGCTGACGAATTATGAGAACAAAAATAAAAGAAACGGTGAGAAAAAAGACAAACTAAGCATTGACGAAAAGTTGACGCAAACGAACGAAGGGAACGGCAAAAATGTGTATGGAGATGAAGTGCTGATGGAAGTGTGGGAAAAAAAAAAAAACAACAACAACACATTTACGATTACAGTTTGGTTCCGCTTGAAAAAAGGTGGCTTGGCAATGACTGACAGGTGACCAGTGTCAAGGAATGATGGACAGACCACCAGAAATTTTTTAAATGCCCACCTTTATCACTGATATGATATTTGATTAATTCTTGATTTATAGTTCCACCCCTAGAAAATAACTGTTTTCTAATAGTCCTTAGCCATTATTTGTATATGTGGAAGGTACATCATTTCACATAAGTAATCTATGTTAGTCCGTGCAACACAAAAATGAACAAAAAGTAATTTTCAGCTCTATAGAGAGAAAACTCAAGTGTGTGAGAGCAGTGAAAGAACAAGAGCTCGGATGGATTGTTGCCGCTCATCAAGATCACTCACACCTCTTCTACCTGCCTGCTGGCTTCTAGCTGAAAATCAATTAATCGGAGTGTCAATCGTTCCCAGACAGTCCTGCGCGACTTGCTCATCGACCCACGGGATCTCCAGATTACAGCGACCCGTAAACACCGCACGATGTTGGGTTAGATGTGTGTGCATGTTCATCTTGCGGGCTGGTTAGCATTGTGGAAGCTGAAGGCCCTTATGGATCATCAGGCATTTACATCTATTCGTTGCATTCTCTTATTTGGCCACTTCAACACTTAAAACATGTACAAACCTTTTTTGTTGATTTTGATCTGATAAAAAAGGTCAACCGTTAAGGTCACGTCCACATTGGCAAAGGTATTTTTAGAATAGGGTACTGCTATTTCAATGTGTTTGTTTACTGCGTTAAATCATGCTTAAAACTATAATAATTGAACGTTCTTAACCAAGGTTAAGAATCTCAAATTGTAGTTTTTAGTACACTTGAGTCTATCGATGAAGATTGTCTCATGGTTTGTTGTTGTGTTAAAAATAGAGCTGACCAAAGAGAAATGTGACTACATTTCACCATCAATCCATGCATACAGTATGAGTTCCCTTTTCCTTGATTAGCCTTTCTTTGGCTTTTGCCAAAAGGGGGGAAAAAAAAATCCCTCTTGGGGCTTATGCTTGGCTAAACAAAACACAATGCAAATGTGGCTAGGGTATATAGCAGTATGTGTATTTTTTTTTATTAAAATGTTGCCGGACTGTGACTATAGCTTACATTGCAATTCAATTCTGTGTGATGGGACCTGAACATTGCATTTATGTGAGCAGCACACATCAAAGTCTTCAGTGCATTCAAGTCAGGCTTGAATTTGGAAAAAATGAGGTGGAGGAGGTGGGGCACATCCTGGTATTTAGTCTATATTGATAAGATGTTGATAAAGAACCATTGTTCCATTGTCTGACTCGAACCAAGTCTTATGAATGAAAATGTACCGACTTCCTGTAAGGAAATGGTGAACATTTGCAAAAGTGGCTGCATTTCCAGTACAGGAACACGCCTCAAGAACGGCCGAAATGATTCAGTAAATCTGAATTGTGTCAATCTGCTGTCGACTGCACTTCAAGGGCAACACTCCTACAGTGAATTAAGTGCATTAAATAGCCGCAGTGCCCGCTGATTAAGTGCATCAGGGACTCTGATGAAAACCATTAACAAGATTAAACAAATTCAAGGGTATTGACCTCGTCGGTAGACCTGTTCCTTTCAGGGAATACAATCAAGAATCTTGAACATATCTCAACACAGTGGCATATCAAACTAACCGGCCGCAATTTTATTACCCTTTTCACCACCAAATGATGATCCATAGCGAGGACTGTATCAACAATTCTGCCTTAACAAAGATAATTCTTCTCAATTTTGATTGACGGAGGCAGAGACGCGTTAATATATTACGAGTGTACTTTACAAGGGGTTAGAACTTCACTGCGGCATACTGGCAATTTCAGATATAGTCATTGGATTAGGAGTGAAGTAGCACACACTCTCAAGGTCATTCCTCTGAACACAATGGTTATTGGAGGAAAAAAACAAAAGCACCCATCTGGTAGTCAATTACACCTCCAGATTTTACTTGATAGATAAATCTCACTCCATCTGACTTAACGCTCATTTGTGCTCTACATTAGATATGCATAAAGTTAAAGTCCCTGTTAAATTAAAATAAATGTCTACTGCATTTGATACATTATGGAGAAGAGCGTTATTGACAGCCTTGTTTTTTTTTAAGTATATCAAACGAGGGCGCAAAATCAAGCCATGCTCTTCGCTCTCAAACTGCAATAAAACCGCACCCGCTCGTCTGTCAACCGAATATCACACGTCGTTCTTCTGAATACATTTATTTAAATTTTTGGGCCGTGAAAACGTACAGACTGCAATAAATCCTGCGGAGTTGCCGCAGGGCTTTCTCCAGACACAAATCCCACAGGAACGGATACCTCACAAGATTGAGCCTACCAGAATGAGATGATATACAAAAAAATAAATACATAAAAGAACAATAAAAGACTTATATATTACAACATTAGTTATATGAAATAATGCCCAACATACATTTTCCAGTTTTAGTGTGCAAATGAAAATATAAAAGATGAGCCTGGCTCATTTCTCAGCTCCAGTTGAGACCTTTCCCAAAACTGAATAGTTTAACAAAATCATACAGATTCAAAGACATCTTTGTCATATCTGCCAATATTTTACCAGTTTTTCTTCAACTGGAATATCAATATATCGCCACAAGTCATTTGAAAGTAATCAGAGCACCCTGTCTTTCTCTTGTCGAGCTTCAAGTATTGAGACTGGGTATTAATCAAATGATCAATAACATTTTATTCTGCTTAGTGATTCATTTCCCATGTATTTCGTCTGAGACGAAGTGACGTCAGAACCACAGAACACACATTTGAGGCAGCCTGGTTTGTGCAAATCTTTGCTCAAGAATTCGAATGACAATTGTCAGGCAGTCTGCCTCAAAAAGCATGCTCTCATTTTTCGTTTCTCAAACTACCTCTGAAAGATACCCCGACTGCTCTCGCCAGACGATATAGAGCATTTGAGCGCAGCTAACGAGCAGCTAATTTACGCCAGAGACTGCATTGAACGCTGGTAACAGGTCCCGTGCAATAAAATCACAATTGGTGATATTTTCTTGTCAGTGCAGTAGCAAGGAGTGCATTCTCCTGTGTGCTTCATGGCCAAAAAACAGCCAAATGAAAAAAGGAACTCTTGCTATGCAGGGACAAGAATTCAGGTGGCATCCTAATCTCACAAGATCTCGTTGCATGAGGTCTCGTCTCTTCCCTATTACGCACTTAACAGGGTTTTTCAGCAAGGAGCCTTCCTTCTGTACATTTGTATTTCTGTGCCAGCAGAGCTGGGCTACACAGCATTGCACCACAAGAACCCATGAAGCAATGTTTGGAAAATGAAAAACATTAAACTTTAGGTTCATGGACAATTTATGTCATTGGAAAAAAAAAAACCTCTCAACAATGTCTTTGTCCTTTCTATACGTAGTGTTCCAACGTAACAGTGCAGTGACGCTTATACCGATTAAAACGAAGATGTTTATTTTGGTACGCAAGGTGAGCATAAATGAGCCATAGCAGCTGGTGCATGACAGACACGCATACAAATGTTGCATTTATTCATAAGGAAGCATCTAAAAAGCTTTGTAACATCAGGTGAGAGTCAACTGTGAACACTTTAGGTTTTAATACCCCAAAAGACGAGGCAAAAAAATACAATAAACAAGTATAAATATATCTAACCTGAAGCTCACAAGCCAAATGACTCAGTTTTAGCCATAAATAATAATGGGTGCTGGAGGACTTCTTTGCATGCATCACTTCCAAACAGGATCTTCACGCATGCCTAGGGCCATACAAGCAGTCAGAACTCTTTGCTTCCTCTTTAAGTGCTCTTTGATGCTTGCTCTCAGATCAATACTTGAATGCTGCATTTAGAAATGATAAATAAAACCAAGGCAAGCAACATGATACTCTAGCCACATAATTGTCATGATTGTATGCTGTTCAGAATCAGGACTGGATCGGGCATGCTGTATTTGTTTCAAATTAACCAACTTGAAAGCAACATTCTAAAGATACATTTCTAAAAATGTCAATGCAATGGAGCTATTAGTATTGTTATCTGAGCTTAAAGCGCTGACCATCGATAGTACAATGCAAAGCTGAGATGTCATACCGCACATTATGATTCCTTCTGCGTGTTTGTGATTTTTTATTTTTTTGAAGGTCACCCAGAGCTTGCATGCATTCATTCTCCCTCTTATACTGCCATAGCCTGTAAATGTTAAGAATGGAATACATTCTTTTCTCCAACTGGCAATACTTCCTAAATAACTGATTCATACACCATAAAACATGTTCTATTTTCTTTGGAAACGTGCAACAGTACCATCATGGTTTCCTCTTAATAGACATTTATTTATCATTTTGTTCCAATGTTTTCTTACAGAAGACAGAATGTAAAAGTATTTTTTTTTCTAATCCTAACGTGTTTTATGTATTGCAATAAAAAGGGTATTACCATTCTACATAATGAAACATATCATGTATTAAATCAAAACAATACGACATATAGCTCCTAAATGAGCACAGGCTCAGGTACGCCGATCGTGTTTTTAATAAATGGCTTTCGCTTACATAGTTTTAAGTCGCATTTACAGATGTAGCGTTAAAGTGTATTTACTGGCAGCGGTTTTCCGAAGCCAATGCGGTGCTATTTTATCCACATTGTTGTTAGATATTGATGCAATGCCGTCTGAGTGATCGAAGGTCATGGATCATTCAGTGTTGTGTTTTGGCCTTGCTACTCACGTGCAGTGGTTTCTACAGATGCGTTGAACCTTTTGATAATATTAATGACCAAAGATAATAAAATGCCTAATTTTCTTGCATTTGTGCATGAAGAAAGACTGTTCTAAAACTGTTTGTTGTTGCCTGTGCCCTAATGTTTGTAAAGAAAAAACAAAGTTTACCGGTTTGAACGTTACATATTTTGTCTTTGTGGTCTATTCAATTGAATATAGGTTGAAAAACAATGTGCCAAATGTTTTCTTCTGTTTTTATTTGTGATTCACTCATCATTCTAATTTAATCGGAATTTAGTTTGCAGGTTTACTGTAATGACATTTTCATCTAAGGGGAAGAAAAAAAAAACATCTTAGTGTTGTGGCAATAGCTCTTCTGTGGAGGCCACTGTCATTTTCTGTTTTCAAAGTGAGTTTTTTAATAGAATAGGAAATGTTTTCATCTTCACTTACCGTATACCATGAATTGAATTTGGTTTTCATGATTGCTGGACAAAGAAAACAAAGTAGAAAACGCACTCAGATGGCTGCTGACCTCTTGACAGTTGATTAATTTTTTTTTATGGATTCAACATTCAAACTCCCAGCCCACGGGCCACAGACGGCCCGTTAAGCAATTAGATCAGGCCCGCGGAACCATTTGTTAAATAGTGTGGAAACGACCCGTGCAGCAAGCTTGAGTGAATAAAGACCAACTCTCCCGTTCTCAGTGACACCTATTTTTTTATCTGTCACTGAGCCATATATGTGTTTCGCTTAAGCTGTTAGAGACCAGAATGTTGTTAATTGCATTCACGTTGTAGGATGTCAGAATCAACACTACCACCACCAAACATAGCAATACAATCAGTGTGTCTTGGCACACTAGTTGTCGTTACAGATAATCAGAGGTGCTAGAGGAAATATCCAGTTTCATTTCATTGCTTTGAAGATTATAATTCACTAATTACAAATATATATTTTTCATCTATCAATCCATGCCAACTAAACCTATCATAAAAATTGCAATATTGAAATATTGGTTGATAAATCATAAGACCATGATAGTAATATATCCCCACCAGACTAGATAAATAGTCATTATGTTTGTTTAAACGCGTCATCAGCAGTCCATTGCGCCGATTTGTTCCCTGCCCTGTCAGTAATCTTGCTTGCCACTGTGTGAGTTGGCACTGAAACGCACACATTCCACACGAAGCGTAGAACTGATTTTGAAAACGGTTTAAAGTATTACATTTTATTTTGTCACTTCGGTCAGCACAGTATGTGTTCCGTCTGTTCATAAACGCATGTGACTGTGTATGTAAAGCAGTGCAAATGGTAGCCAAGTAACACTAATGTTCACTTTGGCTAAAATCTATATTCTGTGTAGCTCTTTTTGTACAGGTACTGCCGGTATTTAATTGCTTATTTTTTTTTTGCATCGATTCTGTGAATATCCGCTATGCCCAAAAGTAATTTAAAGAGACTGGCAAATAGCACTCACGCAATATGTCCAGTGTATAGAGATTTTACAATGGAGACTGTACAGCTAGGTTGAAATTGCTATACTGTCATACAAATACACTACGTCGGTCTAGAGTGTTATTTAATTAGTTTTTATTCAGGAGAGTAAATATTAAATTTGTGTTTTCCAAATTTTATTGAGCCTATGTGAAAAAAAAAATAGTTTGGGGAACCAACCACCTGAAACAAAAATGTTATTAAAAAAAATGATGAAAACTAAAATGATTGCGCTGATTTTGTTTGAGTATGAAATCTGATCTTAAATTTACATAAAGCTAATATATCTGCAAGGATGACTCATGACTTATTCTGTCGGACGAATGGTTATAGTTGGATACAAAAAAAGATTGTACCTTGTTCCGTCCGATGAAATATGTGATTATTCTGCCTGTCTCAAGGCATTCCTGGAATTACACCATGCATGTACATAATAACACATCTTAGAGGCATGATAACACCTAAACATAATAATAATAGTAAATACAGCAAAGCATGCTGGGAATGCCTCCTCCACCGATTTCCTAAACCGCCGCTATTTCATTTACACCACAACTGCCTTATTTAATAAGCTACTCACAGGCAAGCTGTAGCTACATCTACATATACATGCAGCCTTGAATAATATTTATCTCTCTGTATGCGCATGGACATTCTCTGATGTTCTCTAAAAATTCACAAAGCATTACATCTTGAGAATCTAAGATGCCAAGTACCCCCAGAGCTGACAAAATTATAAAAGATGAGGGAAAATTTAAATTCTAACAATTTTTATTTATAAGCTTTATTGAAGAGCACCTCTTATTGATATAGTCAGCTTTCATACGTAAAAATCATAATTCGAACTGTTTAAATTTGAGTTTTTTTTTATTAAAGTTTAAGTAGTCTGTTAAAAAGTATTCTGGCTCATGCTGTGAATGAGTTTGACACCCTGAAACTTGTGCCTGCGTACGCTGATGAGCAGAATTCAATTGAATATTGCTGCAAATTATTCAAGTCATGCAACACAAGTCCACAACATAGCAGAGCGTCAGAGTGCAAGTCGATATTAGGGGGTGTTAACAAAAGCCCCTTAAACTGTATTTGGACTTAACTTAAAAAGGCAAAATGTCTAACAGTCATATGATCAATGCAAGCAATCTTAATATCTGATCCTGCTTCTATTACAAAAGCTTGAAAGGCAAAGGCAGTTTGTGACCTTTCAGAGATGCCGTGGAATGTTTTTCAAAAAGGTTTCGCAGCCTAAACAAAAGTTAGCCACGGTTATTTGTTTGTGCACCAGCCCTCCCACTCAACTCTACTCAAGCTCTTTTTTGTGTGTGCAAATGTGGAAGCTCACAGCAACCCGCCCTCCAACATTCAAAAAGATCCTGAGAGTAGAGTCATTTTCTGCACAAATGCTTGGTAATTATTCACTTTTTATTTTCGTGTCTTTTCTTCTTAAGCCTCCACATGCAGGCTTTAGTTTTTGTTTTTTTTTTGTATTAGGAAATGTTCACCTTGGATATGGAATGAAAAAAAACAAAAAAACATTTCATATAACCAGAGATAATCCCTCATCTATCCTATCAAATACGAGTCAAAGAGATTTATCCCCAAACTCGTTTTATCCTGTTTATTGCTTTCTGTCTTTTTCCATTTTCTAGGAATGCATGTACAGTATTTATTTTAGTATTAGTAGCATCAGCAAGGAATTTACTGTCATTTCCATTTGCTGTAATCTGTTGATCTACAATTCGACTTTGGTCAACATACACTGTAGACAGCATTCATAAAGCATACAAAGAAAACGCTTACGTACCCAAAAATGAGATGTTATAGGGAGAAAGACAAAGGGAATTTCAATGAAGGTTGGACGAAAAAGTGGCAGGCGAGCAGACAAACTGCCAGCGATGAAAAGTGGACAGGTACTGATGGAATGACTCCATCTCTCAACGTTTGAGGTGAGGCAGGGTTAGCAAGTAAGCAAAATATCTACAGGAGTTTTGATTGCATGCCCGTAGCTGAGAACCTTCACAAACTGCCAAACAAAACAATGGATGGTTTGATTGTCAACCTCTAAACTTCCATTTTCAAAGCAATTAACTGGTCGGATGAAAGCTGTATTCAGACCAAGTAAGATCAAACGTATTTGCCAGTCTTAAAATGATTCTTCCACATTGGCAGCTCCAAGCTCACATAGGTTTGCAATTCAAAGCACAATCAACCAAAAATATACCTTATCGCAAAGTAGCGGCTATGCTAAATGATTGTCTCATTTTGTCAGGATGGCATTACGGTGTCACCCGTGTCATCAACTCAACCAAAACCTTTTAATTGGACCAATCATCCATAACATTGAGTTGTCCTGAGAGCTTTGCGGCTGTTCGGGCAGAGCCGCTGCCTTCCACCGCCTGTTCCATGCCGACTATTAAGCGTGGGACAGATGATGTGTTGAATCCCTGAGTGATTAGCCGTTACCTGGGGATAGGTCTCTTCGCTCTGGTAAACACTTGGGTTGGGGTTTAAATTGGCTGTGACAATAACATGCAGCAGCTGTCACGGCTTCGATGTGCAATAGTGTTTGACAGATGAGCAAACTCGCAGGTATTGCGATGACATTTTGAAAAAAAAAAAGAGAGAGGGAAAAAAAAAAACAGGGATTATGATTTTTTTCCTCACAATTAGCAAATTCAACAGTTGGGGCTGGTGTCACACTATCTCTTGTCACAGCGGCTTACAAATAGAAGGGTGGTCATTGCTCAGCAAGTGTGAAACTATTTGTTTCTGGAAAATTAAATTGCCAGAGGAAAAGGCCGTGATATTCAAATCCCTCGATAATTAAGGTTCTCCAACCAGGAGGGTTTGGATGTGTGTAAAGGAAGTGAAACATTTGCATTCCCCCAGGGGGAACATGCCAACAGGATCGATAGGGCAGTCTTTAAACTCCCTCCTAAAACCATCCAACTCAGCACATTTCCCTCCACTCTTGAAATCCTCTGAAATTAACTCGCACCAGATTTCCTCTGCAGCCGCACCATTTTACATCAAGCAATCACGCTGCCCTCCCGCTGTAAAGCGCACAACGTCACTTAAAGTTCTTTGATTGCTTTGTCAAAGCACGGATAAAAAAAAAAAAAACCACACACACACACACAATGACCCCTTCCTATTGAGGCTTTACCGCTTTCTCATGGCTGTCAGAGGGAAAAGCATGTGGGAGAAACAAACGAAATGTCAGTCTCTTTGTGAAAGCGTAGAAAGAACATCTGCATGTTTGCTTGTGGAAACAGGAAAAAACACTATAATGTACTTTGGCAGTAAATTATAACATTTTGTGCTGACCGACGACTGAAAAACGCAATAAATTGTCCAGCTGCTTTGAGCCAAATAATTAACTTGACTCTCTTACTGATCACATATGTTTGTATAGTTTCCACTCAAATAGCTTTTTAGGCTAAAACTGGTATTAGCAAACTATGTGATGTCAAAAAAAAGAACCATCTTTTGAAGCTCAAACATCATTTATCAACTCCATAGTAGAAATAGGTTTTTATTAAAGACAGTGAATAAACTTACATTTTAAAGTCATTAAAAAAGTCAGTCCGATGAAAGTCAGTTTCAGAAATTATATAATCAACTTGAGCTATATATATATTATATATATATTATATATTATATATATATTATATATATATATATATATATATATATATATATATATATATATATATATATATATATATATATATATATATATATATATATATATATAGCTCAAGCTGATTATATAATTATTAAAGCCTAAAAGTTCTCCCAAAAATGATCAGAAAAATCTGCTTATAAAAAAAAAGAATAAAAAACTTGGCAAACCAATATTGCATAAAATACAAACTATTGTATCTGTTGATCTGATCCATCCAGTTGATCATATCTGAATGAAATCTAATCTGTTAGTGCTATAAATCGTAATGTGCCAGAGGCTTTTTTAGGTCTATGCTTGTGAACTGTTTAGAAGATTAAGGTGAATTTTTCCAAAACAAAAGTAGGCTCCTCTTTTGTCAACATGATTTTCTTTAAATGTACCCTATGCTGGGGTTACACCGCTCTGTATACAGAATACTGATGTGAGATCTCACTAAACTTGATTTAAAAAAAAAAAAAAAAAAAAAACTTTCCTAAAATCACGCAACGTAGTCATAACATTCCCTATACATACAGTTCGCTATTTTATTTTTAAACTAAGCTCCCGGTGGTCGTAAATCTCAGGGGGAACTGCGCCACACCCACCAGCCGGCTACAATACCTTTTTTTAACCATATGCACAGGCTTCTGCTTCTACATGAACTGTATCCATGGGGTGTTCCTCAAAAATCAAATAAAATACAAAAAGAACATATCGGATCTGCTTTAATTGCGACCGCGGTGCAGGAGCGCTTTGCGATTCCATCCGTCAATCAGAGCTGAAGATGATAAAACAGCCAGCTGTGTCTGCTGCAGGGTGACATTTCCCCAAAGACAACAGCCAGGTGTTCGTAGGACTTCGCTTGGGTGTTTTTGCAGGTACAGTATACATTTTGAGGAAAATGCATAAGCAAGTTAAAAATGCCTTTCGCCTCAAACCCAGAAACCGCTTTAGGATGTTTTATGTATTTGTTTTGTTGCTTCTTGGCAGGATGACAGTGAAAGCCAAAAGATCTGAGGATTAACAACTGCGAAGCATCATTTCCAAGTTCATTTTGTATTCTGTAAATACAGCAGCTGTCTGCCGTGACGCCGAAGTGCCGGTTTTGTTTTGTTTTGCTTAAACAAAACAACTGTAAGAAAAAGTGAAACTTGCGGGAAGTTCAATTCATAATGACTCAACCTAATGAGAGTAAAGGTGCACTTTCATCGTTTTTCTACAGCTGCCCAAAATGATCTAATCTATGCAAAGGTTAATATCCAGCTCATCAAATGCAACCGTAAGCCCCAGCGCATCATTTCATGACTGAGTTTGAGGCACACCACTTATGCAAATCATACGTGTGGTGCAAAGGTGTGAAACTCAAGGAGCTAAATCTCATCGACAACATTATGTCTACTGCAAGGCTCTTGCTACATTGATCCGTTCCTTTATTTTGCCGGGAAATCTGTATCAGGTTTTTTTTTTCTTTCTATTAACAAATCTGCTCAATACAAACTGGAAAAATAGTTATAATATTTTTTTTAGATTATTCTTATTGACTTTTAGCTTCAGATTTAATGGATCCAAATCGGTAGCAAAGGTTTATTCGTTTATTTATTTATTTTTTTTTTAATTTGGTTACTGGTTTGGCCTGTAACGTCAGAGAATAGGCAAGAATGTTGATCGTTGTTGACTAAACTAAAAGCAGATTTTTGCAAATGTTTCATCTTGATTCAGCAGAGTGAGTCAGTCTGTTATAGAAAGTACAAAATGAACATTTAAGTCTTGGATGGATTATCAAAATTGTTATTAATCATTTTGAGTATTGATAAGTTGTCGATTAACTGTTGCACCAGCAAAATTAAATACTTGGACAGGTCTGAAAAAATAGGTATTGAAGATCCCTACTTGTGAACGGCATAAATTTAGATTAAAGAAAAATTAGCAGACCCTAAAAAAACAATTCCGCTCAACACAAATGGAATTACAGTGCGGCATTTGGTTGACAACACTTTTATGACTTTTTCTATAGAAATATAAATATTTTTTTTCCCAATGGTGTCTAATATGCTGGAGTATTTACACAATCGTACAATTTCAAAGCAATAACAGCCCACTGCGAGAAAGCAAAACCACAAAGCGGACGGCGCCAAAAAACGACTTCGACCCGGTCATATATACATCGAGGGATCGAGTTCTAATTTCATCGTCCACGACAGGGGAAATTAGACTCATGAACGGGGAACGTCTACTGTCAGGCCGCGGTGAATGTAGCCCGAAAGAACGAAAACAACAATGAGCACAAAGCAAACACATGCTCTGTTGATGCACAACAAGACAATGCAGGAAGAAGGAGCCTGAAGGTTCCATTGTTTCCACTCTCCATGGGGCAACGCTGACTGACAGCTCAGCTGTAAGCAAAGCTGACACGGTATCGCATCACGGCAAGATTGTTTAAGGGGAAAGAGGATGTGGGGACTGAAGGACACAGGACATTTATTGATATGGCCAAGTCCTTGAGTGCAGCACTATATGTCCTTTAGTGACACTGCCTCACAGCCTGGACATTCATCACATTTGTCAAGAAGCGCAGGAAATAAGTGCATTGGATATCCCAGCAGTGTTTTCCCTTTGTTTTAGAGCAAGCCTCGTCCAATCCAGATCAAGCGTGCGCACGCGCGTGGCGCAGTGTCTTTTGTGGCTAGGACAGATGAAATGATTTGGAGTGAAGTGGCAGTGACTCATTTCTAATTGATTAAAAAGCTACAGTGACCAGCAGTCTCTTGGCTAAAACACCGAGTGAGATCCACCACACGGATTGCCTGGGGTTTTCAGCGAGCTAAACAATGTCAGGAATCACGAACAGCTAGTCAATTCGCGCAAAGATTGCATTTATTTTTTTAATTAAACGCTAAGGTCTGATGTGCTACTTTACCGCAGATGGCAAACTCCCCACTTGTGTCCACTGGCCATTTCGGCCATTTGTCACATTAAGCCAGAAATGGTGCACTGCCATGCAAGACAATTTGATTTTGATCAAATCGAGTGGCCTCTGGCACATTTCTCTAATGCCTTTTTCTTTTCTTTTTTTTTTTTTTTTTTTTTATCCATTAAGCCGATGTGCTGTACGGATGGGAATCGAGCAACGCTTCCAATTTGTCCGATCTAACCGGACTTGTGTGCCTCCGAGCTTATCGATTCCTATTATCAACAGCAGCCAGATTTTTCTGACAGTCGCGCAGTGAAATTCACAAACTGCTAAATTTGTGTTTGCACGGTACGAAGATGAAACACAGAAGCAACTCAATATACAATAGCATGTTTCCCAGCATAATGTTTTTTGCATTTGCCCAATGGCAGAGACGACAAGGACATTCCTATAATATTTAATATGATATACATGGTACTTCACACATTTATTAGACCGCCACTCAGTGAAAGGTTTATGTCACAGCTGCCCAAAGTTAACAGCCTTGGTAATTACCAAAATCACATCCTTTGTGTGACTGTATATAGACAAGTAGAAGGATCCAGAAACAATGTGATATTTCTATGCTGAAAAATATATTTTTATTGTAAAGAATAAATGTTGTTTTACAATTAAGCTGAACAAAGGGGAAAGCGCAAGATTATTTTTTAAATTGCTCATTGCCATTGATGGTTATTGATATCAAAAATCCATTTTAACAGGGCTGGCAAAGAATGAGTTAAAATGTTGTAAGGTTATAGTTATTGTAGTGCTGTCAGGAGATTAAAGAACTGAGAAATTATTTAAGATCAGTAATTAATTTAACCAATTAGCCTCATTTAAATCTTACCTAAATTATTCTGAGAAAACTACACACTTAAAAAAAGTGTTTTAATTAATGACTTTGTGTTATTTTGAAAGATCACAAGATTGATATACAACAATATAAAAACTGGCTTCAGTCATTCATTTTCTTCAACTGATACAGTAGTAACCATTTGATTTCTGCTGTATTTGAGGCCAGTCCCTGTTGTCGGTTGCAACCTTTAGTTTTGACCATCAAATGGAATTGTGTCATTTTGTCAAATTGGCAAATAATGAGAAAATATTGACATTAAAATAAAACAACGTCCATCTTGTCCATCACGGACTAGCTAAAACAAGTTGTGTTCTCGGGTTTAGTTTGGCAAAAAGCGTTGACCTTGCTCGCTACATTAGCATCTGGGGCTATTGTTGGCGGTGTGGTTATGTGGCGGGCTAATCTTGAAACGCTTCGATGGTAAGCAAGCGCCTTCTCCATAAAGAATGCATGTTACTCTACCTTCACTGAAGGTGCCATCGGGCTGTTTTTTGTTGTTAAATTTACCACTCAACAGACAGACAATTCTCACATTCTCCTGCATTTTCACATCTTGCTTTTGCCCCTGAACCTGCCCTCCCACCCACAACGGGAGCTTATCAGGTTATGCCAAACACACTGTGTCCACTTCAGGGTGTGATTGACCTTTGTGTTCCAAACCCAACAGCGTGGCCCAAGAAGCCTGATAAATAAAATATCGGCATGCAGAAAAGTTAGAGATTAAAAATTAGATTAACGCAATCATGACATGGCATGTTTGTATAATTTGGGTTAAAAAAATATGGATTAAGTTTAGATCTCCCCACTCTTGATAAAATAATAAATAAATAAATGCTCATTGAAAATAGAAGAGTTATAAAAAAAATTGAATGGTCTCTTCTCTTATTTGAATGGTGTTAAACATGCTTTAAGCACTGTACTGTAAAATACCAGTCAAAGGACCTGGCATAGCGTTTGTGACAGAAAGCAAAAGTGTGTACACATTTTGAGTGGTAACGTTTTTTTTGCCCACACCCACTAATACATAACATCTAGGCTAACCAAGGCAGGCTGGGCAGAGGCAGACGAGGCAGAACTAATCACCAGGCATGTAGCTTCGAACAACATAAACAATGCATGTCCACAACACTAGCCAAAGCATGGAGGAGACTCGAATGTTAAATGAAAAAGACACCAACATCCCGTGGGAAGGGAACGTTTACGTGCGTCGGTAGGTGCTGCTTATTTGATTAGCAAGAACATTTGAAAGCGTTTGATTGGAGGGTGGCGCTAATTTGTTTCAAGTGGCTAAAACATCACATTAATTAAGCTGCAGACAGAGGTCATTGCTCCAGGAAATCTGGTATGCAGTTTTTCTTTTTTAGAGCAAACACAAAGCAGGCATCTAGCTGTTGCACAAGACTGTGCTCAAAACCTGAAATAATAGCGCAGCCAATAAACATGAACGTTGCAAGCCAGCATTATTATAGTTTCTACCATGAGAGACACCCACCATAAGTTTTTTTTTTTCCTTCCATCTAATGGACCAGCTATACGGTCACTGCAAGGAAATAAGCAAACTAAATTATATGCGCCAGTAAAAAGTGCTCAAAGTTGCAATGTTTCTCCCAATTGACCATTTAGCGAGTTGTACAAGCAGCTGGTCAAGAGACACCACACAAAGTGCTGAGTCTAGATGGAGACTTATAGCATATGGTCCTAATGCCACTTTTATCATCATGAGGCAGCAAGATGTGCTGTCCTACATTATACATATTGGACCAATTATCCAGAGAAATTCCAGAAGGAGTTTTTAACCACGCAGCTGCAAACATCACAAATGCATCAAAATTAAACCCTCATGAATGACATTATATTTTTTTACACCCTCAGATTGGTACTGAGTACTAAGATGATCGCTACAACCCTCAGTGACCAGGATAAAATTGCCACGAGTATAATTAAAGGACCTGTTTTTTTGGTATTTTAAACTTAAAAACGATAAAGACCTGATATCATGATATTTTAAATTTCTACAGTGAAATATAGTCGTATAAATGACATTTGACACATTGGCCGTTTTGGTTTTATAGTCCCAATATTTCAAAATAGGATGTGAAATGTCCTGTTTACCGAAGCCGCAACTCTCACCACCTTCATGACGTCATTCAATGCTGGCCAGCAATGAAATGTCAATCAATACATCATCTCTACCGCTTATCTTTACAAGGGTCACAGAAGGTGCCAAAACAGGTGTTTTATGGACATTAAAATGCATAAGTGCTAAGACCAGTATTCATAACAACAGTCCCGCACTCAGATGGATTATTTAGTACCGACGTTGATTTTCCGACCGTCTGCTCCCGAACCTACATTATATTTTCTTCAGTAAAACATTGTAACTAATAAATAAAGTGTTGCTGATCACTTGGCCGACTTATGCTAAATCTCTCTTCCTCAACTTCGGAACTAAAACGAAACTAAAAGGCGGAAGAGGTCGGCACGCGTTTACTCTTGCACAGGTGGTACAAGAGCCTGCTATCATCATCAGCCCGGCCTCTCGCGAGACATGTTTATTTGCTCAGGCGGGCCCGGTGCTGAGATCACAGAATAATCAAGGAATGCTTGGAAATGCATCAGTTCAGGGAATTAACACTTTCAGGGAGTTTATGGTGAGAAATCAACATTGTAACGTGGTCAAAATAATCGAAAAGCTGAACGCCCATAGTATGGCCGCTATAAATGTGTGTATATAAGTGATGAAATCTTACCTTTGAGACATTGGAGATTTAGTTTCTTATAAAATATGATTTTTTTTGGTAATGACATTTCTAACCAGGAAGTGTCCCCTTGTAGACTGAAACCACGCCTCTCAACGTGTGGCTGTGGCGCCCCCTTCATGAAGTTGTTGTAAAGCGTACCGGCCAAGAAAAAAAATGAAGAAAAAAGCTAACATAACCTTGGGGTATGTAAACATATGTGTGTGACTGTGATTTTACACCATCCAAAAACTCAAAAGTAGATTTAAACAGTACTTCACATAGAGAAACAAGAAGTTAGTAGAAGAAAAAAAAATACTCCATTTTGGAGCAGTCTTCCAACATACATGGTTCATACTTGGTTCTTTTCTATACGACAAAACCAATGGTTACCTAGAAGCACAGCCGAGTGCAATTGTGCGAAAGGTGCCAACTTTTGTTCAAATCCAAATCTTGTATTGGCAAAGGTTCGCCATTAGGATCTCTATGAAATTGTGACGATCAGAAAGGTCTGGTGGTTGTTCGTCCATGTGCTCCCAAACACACACAGACATTTCTACAGTAAAACATTGCAACTAATTAATAAAACGTTGATGTTTACTTGGCCAACTCAGTGCAAAATCTCCAGAATCAAAACCCATGTCGGGGCCGGAATTAGCAAGAATCTTCAGTAATGGATCAAATAAATAAAATAACACTTTGGAGCTGTTCAGGGTGAGTAATTAACAACATAACACAGTGAAATCCTCAAAAAAAAGTTGCATTTCTACGATAGGGGCCCTTTAAATGAACTGAGACAATGTGCCAAAATAAGTGCAGATAAATTGTGTCATTAACGCTAACCAGCACAATCGTGATGATTTTACTGCGATTTTCTTTGTTCTCTCACGTTCTGTGTTTAATCTGTGAAAATGTGTCAGAATGTGTCTTCATTTGTTGCCAGAACTGTCTTTCAAAGCGTACTCGTTCTCCACACCACACCTCGCCCACTCGCTTTGTTGTGAAGAGAAGTATGCCTTACTTGAGATAGTAATGACAAGAACAAATTACCAATGGTCATCCATGTAAGATTTGCCAACTTGGCCAAAAGGAGGGAATGTACTGTAATCACTCTGGGCCCACCGCAGCAGAACTGTGGAGTGCTTGCAAAAAATCATGGATCTCTTCATGTGTGCTTGAATGATTCACTCCTCTGCTTCCACTTTGATATTGTGAAAAATAAAAATACATTTTGTTTGAGGTTGGAGTTTCTTCTTTTTTTTATCAATTTTATTCCTCACAGTCATCTGTTGCTGCAAGCACTCCTCAAGCCAAAACACGTTATTAGTAGATAATCGATGTTATGCTCTTTAAGTCATTGTGGCTTACTGAAGGTGAGTAGTCTATAGTAAACTATTTCAGACTTATCATTTCATAAATGTCTAGCTAAATGTACACTCATGTATTAAACACTTTTTTTTTTCTTGCTACTAAAGAAAATCTGAAAGGAGACAGCCTGTCACAATACGCTGACTGCAAGAGACTATGAATAAGAAAAAACACCGTCATAATTGAGACTTTTTGATCGACTATAGAGTAATAATACATTTTAATTAATCTTGAATATTATGAATTCGTAATGCACCTGTGTCACATTTAGTGGGCCAACACGACCAAGTTGAGATGTCCTCTCTTGTCTAATAATCATTTTAATCTTCTTCACATCAAAAATAGGCATAGGCCAGTATCAGATTTTTGAGGTATAACTATGAACAAAAATACTGCAGACTCACAAAATTGAAGTGTGAGGAATTAAAAGTTTTTATTTTTTTATTGCTCGCGATCCAAAGGTGTCCACATGAAAAGAAATGACAAAAAAATTCTCTAAAGCAATTTATTATGACCTTAATTTGTTTATCTTTTTTTTTTTAAATCTCTCTTCAACCCCAATTGATATCTTCAAATTTGTTAAAAAGTGACAGTTAATGTTTTAAATGTGATATCTGGAAATATATTGTCACACTTCATAAAAATGTTTACCACATCCTTCCTCAGCCAAGATGCAGGGCATGAAAAATCCCCCAAAAGAGGCACAAATGGTCAAAAATGTTCAAATGAGACAAATCCGACTGTGGGTTCTTATCCGCCAGTTTATTTTTCTGATGTAAAGTTGAAAGATGTATTCACACAAAAATTAAAAAGGATCGGAGCATGGAACACGGCAAAGAAACGAGCAATGGAATCTGACGTAACAGCTGCTACCTGCAGGCAAGGTAAGAAGATATGGGATTAATGGAGCCATTAACATTGATTAAATCTCGATGTTAAATAGCGCAACTTAAGTGGCTAGCAACTAAAGTGAAGAATAGCCTTTGATTGACAGATAAAACTGAGTGCATACCATTACCTCGGTGACAAGCTTTCAGAGTATTCCAGAGCGATAAAACAGTGAAAAGACTGAGAGACGGCTAGCTAAATATATTCTCCATTTAGGATATTCTCACTTCAAACCCTTAAAAAACGCTGGCGATGAATACAAAAGCCTCGTGCACGACGCTAGCCGAGTACCATTTCGTGAACAGAGAACTGGATTTTTCGACCGGCGACCTTTCCTTCGTCCGGCAGTCGGCCTTTCTGCCGCGTGTCAGAGGTCCACTGAGGTATGCAATATGAAATAAGTCTGCTGTGTTCACAGCTTGTAAGGGGACAAGTCAATAAAACGGCAGGCTGAGGGCAGGGAAGCAGGGAACTCGGGAGCATTGGGGGCTGAGAGGGTTGCGATTAAGACAGAGGCATTCTTCTGTTGCATCACCGCTACTGATATGGAGGATAATTGGTGCCACACACCAGTAGCAACAACATCAATCTGGGATAGAACTGCATTTAACGTTCTAGCAATGCTATCAACAGTGAAGGATGACATTTGGGGATTTTAATTATATGGCTGAATAATAAATTGAGGGGGTAGCACTAATTTCAGGCTATTCCAGCTCACTAGAAGTACAATCATTCACTTATGTCCTCACTGTGTTGCGAGATGAAACAGAATACGCATGTTTGGCTCTCGGCTTTTGATTAAGTGGCAATGCGGGCAAGCTGATGGATTGTGTTTGGGGGGGCGCTCCGAAAAAGTTACATAAAAAACAATTCTCACCCAATTGTCACACTCACAGAGCTTAGTGGCCTATTTTTAAGCAATCGTGTTATTTGTTTGGAATGAGAGTGGACAAAAGGTAGCCTTAATGGAGTCTTTTAAGAAATTGACGCTTAATTTTAATTTGCTAAGCTGGTGTGCGCATCAGAATTCCACTGATATAAACTATGAAAAAATGACGAATGTGTGTCGTCATGTGGGAACTCTGTTCAGTGAACATCTCAACAAGTTGAAAAACTTTTTTGAGTTGCAGGGGGATTCAGTCCTACTTATATATTTAACTAATAATGTTGCAATGACAATTGTACATTGTAAATATACTGTAACAAATAAATTCCCTCATATTGGTCATATATTGGTCCAACTGGATGCATATTGCTACAACCTGAATCGTTTAGTTTGTAGCTGATACAAACTCAAAATAGTGACTGCACTTGCAAGCCCTACTTGCATTTTGAAAACACTCAGACAATGTTGATTTAAACAGTCGTTCAATTATATGTAAATACATGATAAGTCAACAATGTTGTTGTCAACATGCTGAGAAAATATGCCCACACAGCTAGTAAAAATTGTAGATGTGAATGCAGGGCTCATTATCAATGATGATACGTAAACCCATTTTACCTCAGAACATACATAAAGTTGTCATCAAATCCGGGTACGGTCAAATCTGTAATCCATTTGATTCTCTAAAATAAACCTTTAAACGTGTACATCTCCAAGGTCTGCTAACCGCTAAATCCGACTTCTCCACAGAAATATTGTTATAAAAGGATAAGCATAACATTTTCCATAACAACATTTTGTGTAAAATTGTAAACACGATGGGAAGTAACACCGAGACTCTACGGTAGCCCGTTACAATGGCGCTGACATCCTGAGACATCAGTGAATAGCCGAGTGGCAAGATTGACTCTTTCCTTATTTCTCAGCAACAGCAAAATAGCTTAAGCGACAACAAATAAACTTCACCAACAAAGAAAAAAATGTATGTCACGTTGTGAGCTGCACTCAGAAATCATACGCAGTACTCGGTCGCAGCATTTAGAAGTCTATCACTCATGAACTTTTAACTTCTCTTATGACTACTACAGCTAAAGGAAAAGGTGATTAAAAAAAAAAAAGTACATATATATATATATATATATATATATATATATATATATATATATATATATATATATATATATATATATATATATATATATGTGATGGTGACAGTTTGACCCTGTCCAATACTAGTATTAGACCTAAGGTCACTTTGTAAGCGACCATTATAATTTTTTCAAATTGTCCAAACAGTTTTTTTTTTTTTTTTTCTGAAATAGTAGCTCATAAGTACATTAGTTAAATTAACGATATTTCCCTCATGGTAAACGTGCCCTGACTGTAAGCAAACTAAATTAATTAGAGAACTACCCTTTGTATTTATAAATAAAGCCTGTTTAAAATGTAGTACAAGAATGGTTTGAATGTGAACAGTAGCAGATAGAAATCAAAAAAGAGTATGCAAGTGTTTTGGGGGAAAATGGACCAGCAACAGTGATCAGAGGCTTGTAAAGTTGGGAAAAATAAATGAGCGCAGTTTAGGCCACACAGTGACAACACCAACAAATAATTACACTCTCTGAATTATGTTCCAACTGGAAAATGTTTGGCTGTTGGAATGCATCACTGCTGCTTTTAACTTGCAAATAAATATTGGGGATTAGACTATGGGAGAACAAATTTGCTGGTAATGACCGACAACCACTGCCAGTTGGTTTTCTTTTCTATTATTTTTCCTGATTTGATGGTTGTTGTTATCCAAATACACAAAATGTTGTTTAACTGCTAAGGAACATCAGAGCAAAAACGAACACTTTCTAAATCTGCCAGATTTATGACCTCTGATCAAAACTGGACTCGGCTGCCCATTATGATAATACGTGTACAAATGTTGTTGCAGCGTTGATCAAATGCTGTTTTTTTTTTTTTTTTTTTTACAAACTGTGCCAACATTACAAATTTTCTCTGTTATTGAGAATCTTCAGGCATACAAATTAGACACCCATATGGGGTAAAATTTAAACAAATCACAATGTCACATTGCTGCACATGGGTGGGGAAACTGCAGCCGATGGGTTGAGGATTTAATCCCTCCCACCATTCAATTGCAGAAACAATGGTGCACAAAAAACAAAACAAAACAAAACAATCAATGACAATCATTTGTTCAATTGTTGCATCAGAGATTTTTTGAAATATATATGAATTCAATAGCCAAATACAACATTTTATAACATCAGTATCAGTATGTAGTATAAATAAAAGTCCTTCAAGTGACATTCAAGTATGCCTGCCAATAAGGTACCAGTTTTAGGGTGTGAGTTTTAAAAACAAGTTTGTCTTTTTTTTTTTTTTTGTAGAGCCTGTTTTAATCGACTGTAGTGTCTTAGTCTGGACACTAGAGGCACTGTGTAAATGATGTGCAATAATGAAATAAAGAATAAAGGACACATAGTTGTGCAACAATTAACTGAATACTAATCAATCACAATGTTAATCAAAAAAAAAAAATTACAATCAAGTGATCATTTAGAGACCTAAAAAAATGACCAAATACTAAGAATTTCAGGTTCTTCTCGGGAAAAATTCCCAGATTTATTTAGTCTTCTATGAAAACCGACTGATTAGCATTGTGTTGAATTAGAACAAACATTTACTTTTCCTTTGGAAAACAATTACTAATATTTTATTTGTTTTTAATGATGGCCCAAGGAAGGCATAAAAAAGTTAGTGTTTTTTTTTTAAATGTCAAGTCAAAAACAAAAAAAACTGCGACAAAAGGATGGAAAACTACTTTTAATAATCAAGTCAATCCATTACTCAAAAAAAAAAAAAAAAATCGACAGATTAACTGATGAAAGAAATCCATAGTTGCAGGCCTTAGTAGATACTTGCATCCAGATACCACGTGTTAGTTCTGTGTGGAACACCAGAAATCGAATGAATTCGAAATAAATACAAGGCTGATTGTTGAGAATACCGCACCGACCGGCTCGTGGCCTTGATAATCGATACCTCCAACGCACTTCTACAGCTGGTGGTGGCTGCCCCCTCCCACAAGAAGTATGCATTTTAATTAAGCAGAGGAAAAACTACAGAATATTTTCAATAGCAGAGGAAGAAATACAAAATAAATAAAGAAACGATGGAGGGTAAAACCATACAGTTAACATTTTAGTATAATACTATGGTTTATTTCATTATATCACACAACTCTACCCCGATTCGATCTCGACTGAATCACAGGGCACAGATCTTTCCACACCATCCCTGAGTGGAAATTGAACCCGTGCTGCCTGCACAGACATCAACTGAGTCAACAGCTAAACCGTCAAAAAGAGATCCTGACAAAATCTGTCAAAAAAAAAAAAAAAAAGCCAAGATTAATGGACACTGTCTTGAGAAATATTTAATAACGATAGTGCAGAACTGGAACATCAAAGAGTGGGACCTAAACCTTTGCAGCCTTCATCTGAGTGAACCGCTGCATCGTCAGTGACCCTGATGTTAGACATAATCTAACATCCAAATCAGATCTGTCAAAATGAAAAAACAGCAAAAGACAATACCGCTGTTTTGAGGGACACTGTCAGAAAAATGTTTCTTATATTATTGCATACTGGAACCGCAGCTAGTGTATTGAATTAGTTTTTTTACACAATTCAATTGATGATCAATGAATACAAGAGAATATCACAAAGCAATGTGCATTTGCACACTTGCCTCAAGCTACTGATCAAGGAAAAAACTATATTTCCATATATTTCTGATTGATGCTGTCATAGAACTATTTTTCCTGCAATGCTCAATTCATGTCATACTGATTGCTACACAAAATTGGCATCCTAACACAGCTCCAAAGTGTACCTAATAAACTGCCCTGTGGGTGTTCATATGAGTCTTATACTGCCTCCTCGTTGAGGAGCATGGGGGGGGGGGGGGGGGGGGGGGGGGTCCTCGCCCTCATCATGACAAGTAGCATGACATACATACGAACGCACAAAAAACAGTTTTAATCAAAGTTCAGTTCAAAGAAACGAAACGACGATGGGGTAGCTGTCGCAAAAGTGGCGCCTACAACACAAAGGTACGTCTTGCATCCATACCAGCACTTTGGCAATTTGTGAAACGTCAAAGGGTGCTCGAAGGACGTTGCAAAAAGTTAAAAAAAAAAATACAATAAAAAAAAGTGTTGCATTTAAAACGTTAGTGTGACGTATATTTTGCGCCATGGTGCAGCTGAATGATGAACGTGCAGACTAAATAGCAAACGAGCTTCAGGACGTTTTGTTCATCATCATCATCATCATCGCCTTTTTGAAGACGTTTAATGTCGACATGACAATACTCGCGTGCAGCGATATGATTAGAGAAGCAAACATCAATTCGAGACACATCGATCTCTAGTCGGGGTTTGCAAAAAATGAGAGCTAGCCTGTGTGCCGCAAAGTAAGCGCCGCTACTTACCAGGATGACAGTCGCCGTGTTCGGGCAAGGTTAGAAGAAGCAGAACGGATAAAATCCACCAGCGATTCGGTTCCCGTCTCCTCTGCATGTTAGACTACTCATGGAGAGCAATGAAGAGGCGATGGGTAACAAAAGTTTCTGTGTATGTGTGTGTTTTTTTTAAGTCTTTTAGCTTGTTATAGGAAAAGAGGGGGAGAAAATCCCACGCGTGCGAGCGAAGCCTTTCCCCTCAAAATGAAGTTGGCCACGCAAGCATCAAAAAGAAAATGTCTTGTATTCCCCCTTTAGAAAATAGTCCGGGTTGGTCCAAGCCGGGGCTCCTTGAGCTTCGAGGAATGACACGCCACGGCTGTGTGCAAACACTTCCAAGCAGGGTTTCTTGTGACTCCACCGCGGGCTTCCGCGGAGCCACATTCCCGGAGAGTAGAAGGGGGTCAGGCGGCGATCAATGGCTGTCTTTAACTACACACAAGAAGGAGAGGAGAGGGGGAGCAAAGTGGTCCGATAATATCGATTCGAAGTGGCGATCACTCGTCGTTTATCCGTGACTGGGAAACGACGCACAATGCGAAGAAAAACTGCAGCTGGATTTGTCCCATTCTTCCATCCAGGAAGTGGACTAACGGTCACGCATGCATGCATGCATTGGGTATCAGGCGGCTGCTGGTCCCATCCTGGCCGACAGGCTGCCTGTGCGCGGGGCGGAGGAACCGCGGGGAGGCGGTGCTCGGATTTGTTGAATGCAACCGGAGAGAGGAGAGAGGAAAGAGGCGGGGGAGAGCTAAGACGCTGGTTTGTTTCTGCAAGCAGTGGCGGTCCGAGCTTGAAAGGCAGCCCGTGGGGTCATTCCTTTTGCGCTCTCCATCCCATAAACAAAACTGATGGGAAAAAAAAAAAAAAAAAACAGGAGTTGACCTTCATTTTCATCAGACATTGAATTGGAATAAATGTGAAGAAACGGCAACGAAATCTGCATTAGCTAAACATGTGATGACTTTTGGCTCATTCGAGAAATGTTAATCATTTACTGCAGCGGTGTCCATAAACTAGGGCCTGAGAGCCTTTTAGCGGCCCGCGATATGTCCTGAAATTATATTTTGAAATGCCCACCAATGCAATGCAAAAAAAAAAAAAAAAAGTGAAAAGGTTTGAAAAACTGTCAGAAATTGTGTACAGTAGTTGACGCCACCCCCTTTAAAGGACCTATACCACGTTTTTTTTTCAACCCTAACCCAATTTCCAGTTAAATGTGTGCATGTACATGACATTTGGCACATTGGTGATTTAATTTCTTATTAAATATTAGTTTCATGGAGATGACATTTGTAACCAGTGAAACATCTTGAAGGCAGCTGTGCTTCTTACCGAGTGGCTGCCACGCCTCCTTTATGGTGTCACTGAATACCAGCGGCCACGAAACATCCGTCCAGCCATCATCTTGGCCGCTTATTCTCACGGGGGGTCGCTGAGTGAATGGAGCCAAAATCAGTCATTTTACTGAAATAAAAATGAAAAACAATCTTTATAGATTGCACTCACTGACAAGCGTACTTTCTACCAAATCGGTCCCAGTGGGAACCCAGTTTTCATAAAAGTTCCACCCACTCATGGCTGACACTGAATGTCCGACTGTGTGCTCCCAAGTACACATTTTCACCTCTTTGGCATTTTCTACACTCAAATGTAATAATAATAGAATGTTACTGTTTCCTTGGCTGATTGTGCAAATATTCTCCTCAACTCCGGAAACATGGATAAGGTTGGCATGTTTTAACTATTTCACGGACAGTACAGGGTAGGTGCGTGAAGATATGTCATATGGCTATGTGTTAAAAAAAATGAATGAATGTCAGCTTGACATCAAAATGTGTTGAATCAGAACAGACAATTTATTGGAGTCAGCCATCTTTGTTTATGTTTGCCTCAAACACTTTGGGTTTGGAACGAGCACAATCTTGAAACTGATTTCCCACCTTCCTTGAATGTAGCATAGGTCCACAGCAGGTGGCAAAATGGTTCCCCCCGAGTGTCTACATTTAAATAAAACATGTTTTTCATCAAATTCATTGATTAATGAACTAAAAAAAATCAAATATCTCATTTGCTAATTAAAGTCACGGTTGGTTGCAGCCCAAGTTGAGGCTTGACTTGAGGCCATTTTTATTGACATATGCAAATTGTGCCCACCAGGCTATTCAAATTACTAACAAATTGTAGAACAAGGAGTGGCACGAACCAGTATTACATTTTCTCAAATAACCATCAATTAGACTGCTAAATTGCTCCTGTGTGCAAATCCACTAACGACAAATGATGCCTCCTTTGCCAAAATATGTACCACCTGTAAATATACCAGTTAATAGACAATAACTTAACTTTTGCTAACCAAAACAGCAGCACTGAGACATGTTAGGTTGCCCTAGCACACATAGATGAAAACATCTGTCTTGACTAGTATTCTCTAGTGACACTATATCTCCAAAAACCAAAGATGTTCTAGTAGGCCTTTTTTGACATTTTCTTGCTAGACAGATTTCATGGGGTTCAATCCAAACCCTATAAGGCCTTTTTTTTTTTTTTTTAATAACATATGCAAGTCACACCCACACAGCTGTTTGAATTTCAAATAAGAACACACTAAATAAGTCTCAATGATATATCACAAATGGTGGTCGTCCATCTAATTGTCAGCATGCCCCAATTTGTTGCCAGGTGCGCCATAAAGGTCTCCCTCAAATAGATGCTCCCCTTTTCCCCACTAGGAAAAAAAAGCAGTATGCATGATTACGCATTGAATGAATGTATTGTTTTATTCGGGAACTACAACCTCTTTGGTTGACCAAATCTGCATGTTTTGGGTTTTTTTTTTTTTTTATAGATCAAAATTATACCCGCTTTTATGCAGTTCAGGTTTTGAAATCATCGCCATCGTGTGAGGGTTTGTGAGGGTTTATTGAACACTAAAATTGCCTATGCTGTTAAAAAAAAAGTGTCCTATTTGGTGGAAAACAAAAATGATAGGATAGAAAAATGTAAACACTTTAATGTTCATCGTATCCATTTGGCACACTAACGTTTGAATTTTTTAGATTTGAGTCATGTGCTCGGAAGTGAAGTTCACCTCATCAATCCTCATTTCATCAACCTTGGTGTGCATTTGTGTGTGTGTGTGTGTGTGTGGGGGGGGGGGGGGGTGCAGCAAAATGTGGTTTATTGTGAACTACTCAAAATAATCAAGCAACTTGAAGAAAAAAAAATAAAAGGGACACAAATACGTTATTGTTTGGTTTATTAAAAACTAAAAATGTTGGTATTTTATTTGTTTACATTTACTTTTCCCCAATAGCCGGAAGGTCCAAGGATTTGTTTGTTTTTTTTTCAATGATAATTTCTTAGTCGGGGCATTAAAGCGTTAACATACAAACTAAGTATTTTTACGGCGACATGTTTGTTTGCACAACAAAGCAAGTTAGTGGCCGAGTTCTATCTTTCGGCTGATTTTCACGCTATCAAAAGTTAAAATATTTAGTTGATTTGCTCAAGTTAAAACGTCTGTCGACTTCATCCAAAAAATGTATCGTTCAATATTTGGTTTCTTTCTATAGGCATGCAACGTGCCTCGGCAGTGCCAACCAGTCCAGACAGAGACGTAGTCCCCCGTTGGCTCCAGCGGGGCACGCACCCCATTGGCCCCAATGCAAAGTCCAGAAATCAAGCCTCCACTATTTAGTCACTTCCTCTCAGGTCCTATTATGCAAATGAGTCTCCTGTGGCCGCACACTAATGCCCCTTTGCCTCCTGCTGGCAGAACTGTGAATGGAATACGTTAGCAGTAATCATCACCTACACTCATCACGTGTGAGGGCGGACTGATTGGAGGATTGTGCGCGCACCAGAGTCCGTCCCTCAGGTAAGTGTGTAGTCGGCGGCGGTGTTCTTTGCAAAGCTATCCAGCTGGACATTTAATTTGAGGAATTTGATTAAATTTCTCATTTAATTATCCAGTTCTCTGCAGGGCTATTGAGGACTGTCACAAGGGCCCTTTGCTTTTTAATGCAGGCCATCTGCTTCCTCTCCAGAATGGGCTACCTTTTCCAAAGTGCCCGTCGCCTCCTGGGCATCCTCTCAGGATCCTCCAGCCTCGCGGCGCCTCTGAGCACCAAGCACTACGGCGTGCTTGACAATACTACAAACCTGTATCTGACTGATCAAGTGCAATTAACCCCAACCGCTCTTTCTCAGCGCTTTGAGCCCGACGGGACGGATGACCGATTCCTAACTTCTAAACGGTCTTTTTTCTTCACCGAGCCAAATTCAGCACCGCGTTAAGTGGATGGAAGTAGCTGCGAAGCACTGACCTCAGGCATATTAAGTCTTCCCGCATCACAAAATACTGTAATGTAAAACCGCTGACCTGTATATGCCATGAAAATCCTAGTGTTAAATTTTTGCTTCGTGACCTTTTTTTTTTTTTTTCTTGCGACGATGTCTCCCATGACCCTGGAAAGAATAAGCAGGGCAGACAATAGATGTGGTATGCTTTGGATCATAAGCTGTGCCTTCCTTTTTCTGTACTTTTCTCTTGCCGTCTTTCTAATACAAGGTGACATTGGTTTCATCAGCCCAAAGAATCTAATTCGAATGACGCTTTCTGGAAAAGTTTCATCTGAATTTCCTGTT